>NW_024425341.1:19772259-19969925 GCF_017311325.1 Ursus maritimus
AATATTCCATTGCCATGGCTATACAGTTGCCAGCACCCAGTCTCTTATTGGTGGGATAAGTTTGGAAAGAACCAGAAACACCAAATGAATGCATATAATTGACTTAGTAAATTCAAAACAATGAAAGATGTCACTCTGGGCTGAACTAATTAAAAATTACTTGGAGAAAGAACAGATTCTTGAAGAGTGAGGAGGATTTTTATGGAGTGAAGGGAGTGTGGGAGGCATCCCAGTACTGAAGGAACAATTTATAAGCCAAGGCACGGGGAAAAGGGTGTGTGAGGCATCCTACAGAAAACCGACTGAAAAGGAAGGTGCAAGGAGGAGATGGGTTTGGAAAAACACTAGGCTAGGGCCATATTGTAGGGAACTCTGGTGACAGGCTAAGCAGTGTGCCGTTCTCTCTGTAGGCAGTGGGAACTATTTGGAGCTTTTTGAGCAGGGCAGGGATGACCGTCTGAGGCATATTTAAGGAAGAGAAATCTGACAGTGGTGTGTAGGCTGTGTTGGAAATGGGCAGCAGGGGGACTAGAAATTGCATTAGTTCAAGCAAAAGTGATGAAAAGTGACCTAACATCAAAGGGAGGTCTTCCTCCCTGACAGGCATGGACAGAGAAGAAGAAGTTACTTTTCTCTGACCAGTCCCAGAAGGCATGCCTTTGCCTCAGACCAAGATACCGAAGACCACTGCTCTGTTCAGTGGGCCTGGCGCTGCCCGCACAGACAGGCAGCCGAGCAAGCGAGCCTGATCCAGGAGCAGACAGGCCACTCTGGACCACACAATGCTTGGCCACCGTTTGTGCTTAGGGAGTCTTTGCTAGATGAGAGGTTTCGAGGAAAAACCAAGTGTGTTTGGTAGAAAACAGTGAAGAATCCCACGGGTGCCTTCATCTACCTTGTCCAGGACCCGCTCAACCAGATAGGATCTGACATCCATGAAAACCGCGTCTCCTTTGCAGGAAGGTGATGGGCTGAGGGTCCCAGCCCCTAGCCCCATGGAGCCTGGCCTCCAAACCCACTGTTTCCCTCTAGATGAGGAGGTGATTGCACCTGTCACCACGCCACCCGGGCTGCAGGACACCCTACTTCCACCCCCACACACTCACCCCATCGGATGGGGCTGGGGTGGAAAGGAAGAGATGTGAGAGAGACATTGACATTTTATTGTCAAATCTTTTAACTAGACTACATATCAATCTTAAGAATCTGGGTCCCTTCCAGTCCATGTTTATTCAGGTCTGTGGGTCAGATGATTTTGCCTGAATTACACAGCCCTCTAGGTTGAACAGACAGCCTAATGGCTATTTTATAGAAAGGACCTAATCATGGACTATATCATCTGTACAGTTCCTATTATCAAAAGACACAGATGCTGCACTTCCCTGAAATTCTGCAGGAAGACTTTCTCGCAGACCCTGGCATCTTACCCCCACGTTTGGAATAATAATCTTCTTTTCTTTTCTGTTACCGCCTACATCCAACACATTTATGTGTAGCAAGTTTTCCCTGTCACAGAGCTTTAGAATCTCTGATTTGTCTACCCATAAGGCCAAAGGGGAAACTAGGTCTCAGCCTTGACAAAATCAGTAAGGGGAAAAAACGTGAGATAAGGGGAGTACAAAAACGCTTGGGATGCAGGCATATTCAGCAGGCGTATGCTCTGGGCTCACGAGATGGAACAAGAAGGTCCCGGGTCATTGGATCCCCGAGCCCAGAGCAGAAGCAGACAGACCAGGTGAGCCTGGAGGGAAGACTCAGGTCGGCCCAGCAAATCCTTGGCTTTGGACAAGCAGGCAGCACAGAAGCCTCCCAGCTGTGGAGCGTCCAGAGGAGTCCTCTGGCTACCGGGGCAAGTTCTCTTCGCCAGTACTTGCTCCCCTCAGCCCACCGCTGAGAAATTCAAGGGTTTAAGTGGCAAGAGCATTTCTGGCACATGTGTGGAGTCAGGGGAAATCACTGCCTGCTCAAGTTTGCCGGAATGTTCAAGAGGCTGGTTTCATTTGATTAAAAGCTCCATCCTCCAGGAAAGAAGCCAGGTCAGTGGGGAGCCTGATTACGAGCAGAATTCCACAGGGAAGCATGAAGACAAGTGAGGATTTGGGCTCCGCTGCTACATAGCTGCGTTTATCCGTAGGGAGCTCCGAACCTTTCCAGCCCCAGGCTGTTCTCTGGGCACAATCCTATGATCCTGGTGAAAAACCGACTAAGAAGACAGGTCAAGCTCAATCCCGGGTGATGCTTTCCTAGGGGCACAGTCAGGGAATATACCAGGCACATGTCCAAGAAAGAATTGTGCTTGTTGGTTCGATTTCAGGTCCAGCCTTTGCATGCTCTGTTCTGCAGGGTGGCAGGGGCGAGTGCATTTGGACAAGGCTCTGCATCCTGTCCTGGCCCTAACAGAGCAGTTCCATGGGTGTCCCAGGCGTCCCTCAGGCCCTCCCAGCCCTTTGCAAGTCAGCTAAAATTACCAATTCGATTCCCAAGACTTCACTTCTGCAATGTTCTCCCCACGATGTCTTCAGACCCGTGGAGGGTTTCCAGTGTCACAGTCCTTTCTGCTGAGCGACATCCTGCCTCCTTACCAGGTTCTGCATCACTTTGCTGAAGACCAGAAACTACCTGATTTCTTTGGGGGAAAAGAATAAAACAAAACCCAAAAACCCCAGCCGTGAGAAGCATATGTGAGCACAGTAGACTCTAAGAAAGAACTGGATGTCACAGGGAGAGAGTCACCGTGCACCCAACATGGCAAGACATCGAGAAGCCTACAGTAGGCTCTCCTGTTCTATAACCTCATTTCAGGCTCCCCATTGCTGGGCTCTGCTCTCTTGGCCCTTTACTGAAACAGAGCTGCAAAATGTCCCCACTGATGACTCCTCTCCCTTCCTCTCTTCTTTCCTTCATCTACTCCATCCTCCTTGGAACTGGCTCATGTCTGCCTAGGCCCCTGGAGTATCACTGCCTACCTGAAGCCGTCATCCAGATATTTTTCCACAGACCCAGCTGATTCTTGCTATCCGCAGTTGTTGGTTATGTTCTGTAAAATCCTCGTGCGCTCTGCATTAGGGAGTGCCCAGCCGCTCCTCCCCAGAGAAATACAGGGTTAGGTTCTTAAAAGCCTCTGGTCACATTTTTCAACCAGTCGATGGCGTAACTTTGATGTGCAGTTTTATTTAAAGACACCTTGTTTCAGAAATTTCGTTGATTCATTAGTGATTCATGGCCAATAGCACCGTAACTGGAGCCTGAATGAAATGTACATGACACATACATTTTCTCTGCGAGACACACCACAGGCTTCCTGGCCTTTGGACCATAGACAGCACTTCGGCACTATGCTTGGGGGATATCGTAAAGCAAAATCACCAACAAAAGCACAAAAATGAAAAAAAAAAATATGTGGCACTAAGTAGATCTCTAAAAGGACAATGTGTTGACAGTTTGAGAGCCCAAAGAAAAAGGCAGAGCGTCGCCTCGTTTGACCTCAGCTGGGAACAAGTAGGTCCAATGACAACTTTTTTTTACTGCTCAGCAGATGTCTGTGGATGACAACAAAAGCACTGAAAGTATTGATTTTCTAGTTACACACATATTTTAGCAAGTAGGTGGATTGAAAAATATGCAATGGGCAGATAATTGGGATCAATGGTGTGTCCTTTTGTAAGAAGCACCGTGGTGGCAACTGTTAACGTAACAGCTTCTCCATTTTGTCACATTTACATTGGCGTATGATTTCATTTGGAAAATTGGTTCTACTGTCTGAAGGAGATCTAAAAACCAGTGCCTGCCTGAGGAAACCTGATCCATGGCTCATTCAAGTGGTGATTTTCAGTCTGGTCTAGTGGCAGGGAACCGGTGAAGCTTGCCAGCCAGGTTGAGTCCTATTGAAAGAGAGCAAGGTTTGCCCACGTGAACAGAACAGAGTCCAAAAATGGGGATGTCACCTGGGAATGTTACTCGAAGTGGGGATGCCCCATGGTATTTTATAGATTCCTATTTGGTAGAGAAGGATGACCTCAAGGTCTTGATTTCATTGTCTGTAGGACAGTAACCAGTTTTGTATCTAATCTAGTAATCTTATTTTAGAATTCCTTTTTCCCCAAATGTCTATGTAGCAGCCCTTGAGAGTCTTATCTTCCCCTTCTGCAAGCCCAAGAAGCATTCTTCAGACCTTTCAAGGCCTCTGGGTATATCTTGCAGATGGTTGCAAACCTCGGAAAGATCCTCTTGTTTCAATTAAAAGACAAGAGCTACTGTAATGAACTTGTGTGTTTGTGTTGAAAATCAACACCAGTTTCTTCTTGTTGTGAAAAGTTTACCCTGAGGCTCCGGGATCAGCACCGGTCGAAATGCAGTAAACTCATACCGATGATAGGTTTACTGCAAGATATTTTATGTTTTTGGAGCTTTACCAAGGTTCCCAGGTATGCGGCCACTAACTGCTTTCACAGCTCCCCTCTGTTTGCTTTCAGCCATTAGATGTAATTGAAGGATAGAAGGTGGGTGGGGGAGCATGTGTGTTATTTTCATTTCAGTTATTTGAACAGCATTTACAAGCCTCAGTCTTTTGTGGTCCACTGAGCATGATTCTTGGCTGTGGAAACCTGACACCAGCCCGTCCTCCAGCAGCCGACCACGGGCATGTGTGCAGTCGTATTTACAGATGGCATTTTAGTCACTTAGCTTACACCTTCCTCCACTGTCACCACCATTCTGACAGAAATGAGTTACATTTGCTCCATTTTGCAGAAGGGTGAAAGACAACAGCAGCTTGCCAAGTTTACACAGTCAGTGAGAGCAGCATCTCGTCCAAGGTCGAACAAAACAAAGAAGTGATTGCAGATGTTAATCAAAGTGGAGCTTTTTAATTTGAGAATTATTTGATATGTTTATTCATTTGCTAAGAAAAATGATTGTAAACTTAGAAATAAAGCAACACCAAGAGCATGTCCTCTCAATGTTGTATCAGAGCACTGTTTAACAGGGTCACCCAAAGATTATATAATTATTTAGGGCAGTGGTTTTTAAACTTGGCTTCACGTTGGAGATATCTGTGGATCTTCAAAACTACGGATGCCTGACTCCTACTCCCAGGCATTCTGATTTAATCATAGGGGCTGATGTGAGGAGCTGAATCATGCCCCACACCCAAAGATGTCCACAACCCAATCCTCAGATCCTGTGACTATGTTACCTTACGTGGTAAAAGAGATTTTGTAGTTGTGATTAAGTGAAGGGTCTTGAGATGGGGAGAGGATCCTGGATTATCCAGGTGGGCTCAATATCAGCACAATGCCCTGACAAAAGGGAGGCAGGAGGATCAGACTGGAGAAAATGGACGCAGAGGTGAGAGAAGAGGAAGGAGAGCCTCCTCTGTTGGCTTTGAAGATGGAGGAAGGAGCCACAAGACAGGCAGTACAAGTGGCTTCTAGAACCTGGAGCAGGCAAAGAGTGGACTCTGCCTCGAGCCTCTAGAGGGAGGACAGCCCTGGGAGCCCCTGTGACACTTCTGACCTCCAGAATTGTAAAAGAATAAAGTCGTGTTGCCTTAAGCCCCTGTGTTTGTGGTAATTGTGTACAATAAGAAACTGATGCAGGTACAGCCTTGGGCGTCAAGATGTACAAAATCTCCCCAAGTGATTCTGATGTGCAGCAAACCTTGGGCACCCACCGACCTAACGAAATGTATTTGCATTTGGCTTTGCCATTAACTGATCAGAATCAGCCACTACTGTGAGGTTCCGTGAAAATAGAAAATAGATCCTAGTAGATATCTTTACAGATAGGTAGAGAAGATAACCTCGGGGTCATGATTTTATGGTTCCCTGGGACATTAGCCAGTTTTATACCTAATCCACGAATTTTAATTCCTTTTTTTCCCTCCAAAATGTCTATAAATATCTAGTTCTTCAAAATGCTTTTGGAACCATCTTTACTTTCATGCTAGCTCTCTCAGTCGTTGAATGCATTTTTGGCACATGTTCATTCTATATTTTTATGAGTGTCATGCCTTTAACTCTTTGAAAATATACTTTCACATAGTCAATAATAAATATTTGTGAGGAGGCAAAAACAGTGTGAGGATGCCAGTTTCCCCTGGAAGAGCCAGAAGTAAGGTTGAAGAGTTGCTTCAGAGGTTATGGCCATAAAGCCAGATCACATGTCGCTGAGGCCACATGGTTGGAGCAGGGACGAACCATCTCCTGCAGCCCCCTTCCTGGTTCTCAGGCGCTGCCAGGTCGGGCTGGCTTACATCTCCACTCTGCTGCTTAGTAGCTGTACGATCTTGAGAAGATCTTCTGAAAGTCTCAGTTTCTTCATCAGAAAAATTATAAAAATCTCCATCACAGCATCACTGGGGGGACGGAGCAAGAGAAAACACATGAAGCATGTCCACCTGGGGACACTCATCATAAACTGGACCCAAACGACTGAGCAGTGCTGGCTGGAGGACCCCCTCTCCTTACCTCTGGCACTACCCATGACCGTAGGGACAAAAAGTGTCAATTCCCTTCCCAGCGGGTCTCATTTTGGCCAGGTCAAAATTTCACCCAAGGAAGAAGCTGACCCCATTTGCCCCATGCACTCAGGCAGCCTGCAGGCCTTTTGAAGCCGATGGCCTACATTTCATACTCGGGAGATGATGCCATCATTGGCCAGCCTTTCCTTTGACGTTTCTACCATTCAGGTATTCCCTTCTCTCCGATAGGCTGGGCCCCGGCTTCAAATTACATGCTGGCAGCTAAATGGGAATTAATGGGCTTTGCATTTCTCCCCATAATAATCTCTCAACATGGCTAAATGAGTGGGCACTGTCTACAGAGGAAAAGACTCTACAGCCATACGTTGAGGTGGCCGCAGAGGCTGCATTAGCTTACAACCCTCCTTTGCTGGGCTTCCAGTGACGGCACATCCATCAACATAAACAGGTCGTCATCAGAGCTGAAGACCCCTATACCTCACAGGGGAGTCTGTGCAACTCTCGCCTGGGCTGCTGAGGTCAAGTATGGTTCCAGAGGCTTGTACCTTGGACCTGGAAGGAAGTCAGACCCAGCAGAGTCAAATGATTAAGAATCTGGAGAGACTGATTTCAGGGATTAAATACCTACTCTGTCAGTTAACCCTCCTGCGAGTCAAGAGAGAGAGGAATGATAACCACGCAAGGAATTTTGACCAGATAAAGTACCAGATAGGTAAGGTCTCATTTAGGGTCACCCAGAGGTTATATAGAAAATCAGTGAAGCAAGACTACATCCATCACTAGATAGGAGGGGAAAAAAAAAAAAACAACAACAAAAGCTTAACATTACTGAACCTAAATGAGAACAGAAGTCCCTCATTTAGATAAATCATGCGGATGATCAGATAGCTTCATTTATAAGTTGAAAAATTCACCAATTAATTCAGTTGGGTAGTTGTTCAACAAACATTTACTAACAGTCTGCAAATACCAGACAATGTGCCAAGTAAAGAAAAGCAAAAAGTATACCCCACCCCAAGGAGTACATGGTCCCTGCAGTGAATGTAATAAATGCTACTCTGGAGGTCTATACCTAGTGTGGTGGGGTCATAGGAAGGAGTGATATCCTACGAGAGGCTTCTAAAAATTACAGTGATCTTATGTAATTTCACATCTACTTCTGTATATATAGTTAAATATCCCTATTTTTAGACATCTAGAAATAAGCTCTTTTCTCAATTCTAATTTTAGTAGACTCTGACAAATGTTGGGCAGTATTTATTTTCCACAGGCAAGATACCACAAAGAGAAAATTTTCTCTGCTTCCCTCGAGAGGTCTGAAGTACCTACTCAGGTCTTGACCAGGAGCAGCTCAGCCCTGGAGGAGCTGGCCTGTGGGAGAGGTGCCATGAGCTCTGGGAAGCCGAGACGCAGTTGGGCTCCCCAGCAGCAGGCCCGTGACCCTTGCTGCAGTGAGATCTCCAGGCACGGTCCCTGGCCAGGGGCAGCTCCTAGGGATAGCTCAGGCTTACATGCACGGAAGTGAGCCCACAGCCTCATACCAGAACCCTGCCATGGGAGCTGCCCTCAAAGACGGAAAAGAGAAGGCTGTGAGCTTGCTTTTTTGCTGTTAGCAATCAGCAGCTGTCTGGTTGCAGCCAGGAGATGCCTTCAAGTGAAGGAAGCAGAACCATCATGTATAATAGATTTGTTTCCAGGTAGAAGGTGTAATTTTTACAGTATTCGAGGACATTCAGTTCTGCTGTGGAAGATAAGCATATACATAGGAAGGGTGAAACCCATAAGATCTATTAGGTATTAGATGGCATTGTGTAGCGCCCACCCCCAAAATTCACGTTCACCAAGTACCTGTGAATGTGACCTTTTTTGGAAATAGGGTATTTGCAGATGTAAGTTGTCAAAATAAGGTCATTCTAGATTAGGGTGGGCCCTAAATCCAATGGCTAGTGTCCAGAGAAGAAGGCCATGTGAAAACGGAGGCAGAGATTAATGTGCCTACAAGCCAAGGATCACCCAGGATTGCCAGCAACCACCAGAAGCTAGGAGACAGGCATGGGTCAGAGACGACAAAAGGAACCAACCCAGCTTCAGAAATGTGAGAGAATAAATCTCTGTGAGACAGGTTAGACACAGACAGAGTCGAGCGTGCACGTGCTGCACACAGATGGTGAGCAGTGGAAGGCCCAAGGGGCACCAATATTCATGGACCTCTGAATATACAGAAGGCACAGTAGGCAAGCAAATTCATGAGGTCTTAAAGTGTGCAGTCATTGGAGACACCCATTCCGGCTCCACCTGTCTATCTACCACTCAAAATATTCAGGCAAAAGCAGCGACTGCTCAGGAGATCATGGTGAATTCCAGCAGCGGCCAGGAGTAATTCATTGTCCTGCAACTGTCTGATATAACAAGTGTGGGGTGGCCCCACATACCTCCTACCTGTGCGTCCCTTTGGCTCAAACCTCACCTCTAGTCAGCAGGGAAATCTATGGAGGAGAAGGAGGAAGTGGGGAATGGACGGGAAAAGGAGGAGGGAAGAAGGGAGAGAGAGAGAGAGAACCTTCAACTCTTGTGTGACCCAGGGTTCAGGTAGTGTGGTCCAGTCTTGCGCTTTATCCTAAGTCCGTTAACCAACTCTCCTCTTTCCCCTTGCTTCTCACTGCATTTTAAATTGAATCCATATACCATGTATTTTAGCATTATAATTTGGTCATGAGCCTTTCTGTTCCATGAATTCTGGAACAGCTTGCCAGATAGTATATATGGAGGCAACAAGGTAATTTCCCATATCACATAGGGGGCTCAGTTTCCCTGGTGGTATTTCCTCGAAACTAGTTACTTTTGAACAAATATGTATTAAGGACCCACTATGTGCCAGGCACAGGGTTAGGCCCCTGCTGTGCAATAATGAGCAATGCAGACTTGGCCTCTGACCTAGTCATTCGAGTTCCACAAAAAGAAAAATAATCAGTGTCTAATTTAGTGTAATAATTTCCCTGACTGTGGAAGTGTCCACATGACAGAGCACCTGGGAGGAGCACATAACCCAGTCTAGAACAGTGGGGGAACACTTCCTGGAGGAAGGATGTTCATACTGAGACCAGAAGAGCAGATAAGCAGTAGGGGGTATAGAAGAGTGTTCTAGGTAGAAGGAACAGAATGAGCAGAGTCTCAGAGGTAGAAAGTGGAAGGGGAGCTCTTGTATATTTCCTTCTACCTACCCTAAGGATTGCTTCTGGAACATATTTTTGGTCTAATGAGCCATGTTAGTTTTCCTACATAGTACCTAGTATTTGTCTCTTTGCTGCTGATGAAATAGTATATTCTAAATTAAGCCCCCACCCCCTCACACATTTTTTTAGGGCTGATATTTCCATCTGCTTTAGTATTGATAAAATATGAAACTTGTTTATAACTATGGAGAGTCAAATACATTATCAAGTTCTCAGGCCCCTGAACCTGGAACAAAACCAACCCATTACCATTAGATAAGACCTAGGTCAGCCATCTTTCCCCCTTCCCATACTCGTTACACCATCTCCTGAAAGCCCCTTCCTCCAGTCTCTGCCTCAGTTCTCCAGATGTTAAATGGTTGTTACACCTCACTTACCTGCAGAACATAATGAAAATAAGAGCAAAGAGCATTTTGAACATGAAACAATTTTGTTACTTATGAAGGACTGTACTTCTGCAAAGATGGCAAAATGTTGCTTCTTTTCCCCATAGCTCCTCACCCTGTCCCCATTTCCTTTTCTAGAGATTGTTAAACAATAAACACTGTGATGTGTGTGGGACTGCTAGGGTGCAGAGATGTCCAGAACAAGCATGATAATTCAGACAACATTTCCAAGTCCTGTCTGAATCTCTAAGCTCTAACTTCACAGATGTATCTTTTTTTATATAGTCCAAATATTTCTGAAAATTTGGAAATTGAACTTTATAGATTAAATAATATTTAGATTATACCTAATTAGCCTGCTTGTTTTAAAAACAAAATCCCGAAATAAATATTTTGACAAAATGAATTCTCCAAGTTGCATTTTATTTTTATGATTGACTTAGAATACAAAGAGGAATTTAGTTATGTTGGTAAATGTAATATCTGTGTGAAAATGTTTTGCAAGTGTAAAAAACTGTTAGTCCAACTGTTTAGACAGTATTAGTTATCTAAATATCTAAATATTTGCTGCCTAACAAATTACTCTAAAACCTAGCAGCCTAATATCTCAGGAACAGTAAGAGGAGACATTATTTAAAAAATCAGCAGTGGGGGCACCTGGGCGGCTCAGTTGGTTAAGTGTCTGCCTTCGGCTCAGGTCATGATCCTAAGGTCCTAGGATCGAGCCCTGAATCGGGCACTCCACTGAGAAGAGAGCTTCTCCCTCTCCCTGTCTACTTCTCCTCCTGCTTGTGCTCTCTGTGTCTCTCTCTCTCTCTGTCAAATAAATAAATAAAAATCTTTAAAATCAATCAATCAACCAGAAATGTAAAACAACAAACGTTATATTTCATAGTTTCTGAAGGTCAAGGTTCTTAGCTGGGGGGTTCTGGTTGGGATCTCTTAAACCAAGTTTCAGTCAACCTATAGGCTAGAACTGCAGTCTTTGAAGGCTTAACAGGGGTCAGAAGATCCACTTCTAAGTTCATTCCCACAGCTGTTGGCAAGAGGCTTCCGTTCCCTTCCTATGTGGGACCCTGTGGGGCTGCTCACAACGTGGCTTCCCCCAGAGGGAATATCTACATGAGGAAGAAAACAAGAAAGACAGAAGCCAAGGTATCTTCTAACCTAATCTCAGATGTAACGTTCCATCACTCTCTATATTCTGTTGGTCACCCAGACCAACCCTCACACAGTGTGGACAGAGTGGCACAATGCAGAAGGTGTGCATACCAGGATGCAGGGAGCACTCGGGGCCATTTTGGAGGCCAACTGCCGAAAACAAGTTAAACAGATGATTCTTTCCAAAATCCTTGCCCTGTGACTTTTTATACGTTCATATTAAGATTAATCAACAGATTTTCCCAGTGGGGTCTCCAGTTAGCCATAGAATCAGGGCCATCAATTTGAGACAAAAAGTTACATTAGATCAACTAGTATAGAAATACGTTAACTTGAAATATTTAGGCAAGGCTCTGAGAAAAGTATCCAATACCAAAATTAGTTGTGAGACAGAGAAGCATCTGTTTTTTAAAGGAAATATCTGAAAACTGGTTATACAAGTCTTGAGCTTCTCACCCAAGAGCTATTCCCACAGATCGGGGGTATAAAAAGGTCAAGAGGGACATCAGAAGGAACACGTAAGGAGAGTTGGTTGGAGAGAGTAATTTATTGCTGAGTCCCATCTAAAGGAGATGAGTGAGAGGTGCTCCGAGAGGGTTGTTTTGAGAGTGTGAAATATGTTCTCTATGGCCAGAGGGCAAAATGGTTCATGAGAGAGTCAGTTTCAAGTATCTGTAGGTGCAAAGAGGGTGAGCCCTCTAAGAGCAGTACCACTTGAGCAAGAACTTTCCAGTACCCCTGACCCTCTTCCTGCTCGGGTCCTGGTTGACCAGCTGGGGCAGGGTGCCACGGGGCGGGGGGGGGGCGGGGAGACCAGCCACAGGCAGGAAAGCAAGAGGAGACCTCTTCATGCCAGGCTACTCACAGTAGGTCCTGGCTGGGGAGTCAAGGTTTAATGTTCACTCAAATTTAACATTTATTACCTACGACTAGACACGTTTAATTATTGTTATGCTGGATCTCTTCCCGAGGCTTCTTCTGATGAAACAAGTCAGAGGGGTCATCAAGTTTTTCTTCCAGAGGCAGGGTTATAATGGGACAGCAGGAGACAGCATAAAATTATTTATATAATTATATCCCATGATGTTTTTCTTGCTCAGTTTACAAGTTGCACTTCCAATTGCCTCTGTGTTTGAAATTAGGATCATTTTTTTTTTAGAGATATTACTTATTTACTTGAGAGAGAGAGCACAAGCAGGGAGCACAGCAGAAGCAGACTCCCTGCTGAGCAGGGAGCCCAATACGGGACTTGATCCCAGGACTCTGGGATCATGACCTGAGCTGAAGGCAGACACTAAACCGACTGAGCCACCCAGGCGCCCCGGAATTATTTCTCTCTAGGTGAGTTGCAGCCAGCACAGACCGTATTATCATAGGGGACAGCTTGACGGATAGAAAAGTGAACTAAGACAACACACAGAGCCCAATGACCACTTGTCACATGCCGGTAGGATTGAGGCTGTGATGTCTGTGGTTTCTCAAGGCCTGGTGGTGGGTCCTTACTTGCTTCGAGCCCCATTCGTCTGTTTATTCAATCATCTCTTCATTTCACCTTTCTCAGAGCTCCTACCACATGCTAGCATCCTCCCACTCCTCCGGAACACTGGCTCACCATCTTCTGCATCCAGGTCATTTCTCCCGAGTCCCTCAGCTGCTCTGAGCCAGGTGGCAGCCTTCCTGTAAGAAACATTTGGATAGGGTTTTGAGAAAGTGAGTGTTCTATGTAAATGTGATACCGCACAAGGGCCTTGGAGGTCTCTGACACTTTTCTGTCCTAGATAGAACATCATATGTATATATTTTTTAATATATGTATGTAAATTCACATCATATATTTATATTTACATTATATGTATAGATATTCTTAGTAGCACATTTAGAAACAGACTTGCAATCTGGGAAGTTCAAATAAAAATAATACTGTGTATATTTATACTACTTTAAGAATGCTACCTAGTTTTATCTCCCAAGAAAGTCATCCTGACTTTTTACAGCCCAACCTGCTCACAGGCCCTAGACCTGTTACCCGTCTTGGTGAGGACGAGGGAAGCTGGATCATTGAACAATGAGATAAACTAATACCATCTGCTTTATAGAACACTTTAAATCACACTTAGGGGTTTTAAGTCTTTTTTTTTTTAAGGAGATTTCCCCCTTAATTAAAAAGCTATCTTTTTCATATATATATATATAATATTACTATCACATAGTATTTATATTTATATAACATCTTGATACTTAGTATATCTGAAATTAATTTGGATATGTAATGATTGATAGGAATGCACTGAATCATCGTTTCAGACAAATGGTTTCCTAATACCACATACTGAAAAGTCCATACCTGCCCCACTTATCTGAAAGGAAATCTTTAACAAATACTTAATTTCCATGGCTCTGTTTCTCTGTTCTGTTTGGCTGTATTCGTGCTGGTATAAATCCATTTTAATTACTACGGCATCAAAGTCCATTTTGATAGCTGGTAGCTATTCAGTGTTCCTTGACCGGCCTTATTGGCCAATCTTCTCCCCTCATCAGAATGCCTGCACCTCCTCTCCAAATCAGCCATCCTTGACATGCAGCTCAACCGGGGACACCTGGCTTAGCAGCAAGTTTAGATACAAAAGGGTTTTTTGGTTGACCACACATTTGCTACTTACTTACAATGCAACATGGTGGCTGAAACCTGAGGCAACATTAGGCTGTATCAGTCGTGAATCATGTTCAGAGAATGACAACGTAAGGTCACAAGATGGTTGACTGGAATACACCCAGGGTGCTGCGCTGAGGGCTGGGCACCGCCTTTGGGCAGGAGCGTTCCCTGACTAGAATGGCCAGCGGATGGTGCGGGAAAGAGGGAAGGATGGTTGGTCTGCAGAGGAGAGGATCCCAGGGCTGTTGGTGGTTGTCTTCAAGTCTGAAGAGGGGTTGGGTGAAATTTTCTTGTCTGGAAAGGAAAACAAAGAAAAAGGGAGTTAAAGAAAGCCAGATCTCGGCTCTCTGCTGAGGAGAAAAATAAATAAATACAAGGGTCAATGTGTGAGGTAATGGATACTTGCTAGGGAAAGGTTTGAGAAGAAGTTGTATGCCGTGGAAAGGATGTCTGTTTGGGAAGGAAGATAAACTTGATACTTCTGTAGGAATTTTCCACCTCCCTTAATTCCATTTCCCTCTGCTGAAACGTTTCAGCTCACAGCACTTGAACCCTCCCCCCAAGGACTCTGGAACTTCTAGCCTGTACCATCCATCTCCCAACATTCCCTGAGCTGAGTTTTCCCTTAAGTTGTTATTTAAATTTTCCCTCCTGTCTTTTTTGCCTGCAGGGACTCTTTTTTTCCCTTTCACAGCGCCTAGCTCAGCCCCTTGCATTTAAATGTGGCTTGATACGCGTTTATTTATTGTTCCACAGTGTTCTGACTGAGGTGCTAATTGTCCTGACTCCAGTCACCAGAACTTAACAGTGCTTGTCCTGGGGTTCTGTTTCAGAAATACCCACCTTTTCCTGTCACTACGTCCGAAACTGCCCGTCCTCATCATTCATTTCCCCCTCTCCAGTTCCCATCCCGTTTTTTTTTTTTTTTTTTAAGGAAAGAACAATCCTTTGCCGAAATTAAACGCTTTTTTTGTGCGTGTGGTCAGAATTATAGACAGGAGGGGACCAGATGGCTGAGTTTTAAGGAGACAATTCCAGGCCGCTGAGGCTTAACAAGCTAATAAAGGGTAATTTACCAGAGACTTAGAGAGTCACGGGGCATTTGAGATTCTTTAAGGCCCCCAACCCACTGCCCTTGCCAAGACGTCCCCTCCCTCTCCCCCCTGCCCTTCTATCCTTCCGAAGAACGTGAGGTTGCCAAGCTGCCGCTGATGTAGCCACTCTGAGGCTCCGCGCTCCCAGGCACATTTGCTGGGCTGTCTGGGTAACAGGCTGAGGCCCCATTGTCTTCCGGCAAATGGTCTTGGCACCGTTCAGCTGCCCAGGCCATGGCCCTGTGCACCTGGCTGGGGTCCCAGAGCCCCTGTCGTGAGAGCCACACAGACAGTGCAATGCTGCATTGGTGTCTTTATTTCACTGTGGGGGGAATGCCTTGTTTGGGTTCTCATTTCATTTTCCCCTCCCGAAAGGCCCAGCTTGACGCTTCCTACATCTGCTCTGTTCCATTTAGCGTTTGTGTCCAAAACCTCTTTTGATTCTGTTCCTCATTTTCTTTGAATAGAAAGCTTACGAAATGGCCCCATCTGCCTCGCCCAGGCTTCGTCCACAAAGGCAACCCGGACCTACATCAGCCATGACGGGGTGTCCCTTTGCTGCCCCGCTGGGCTGGGATCGCCACCGCCATACCCCGCACAGGCCAGCCTCCAGGACCACCGAGAGAAAATGCCCTTTGTGGCTTTGTTTTCTTACGTTCAGGAGAGGATACTGTAAAACGTGTGTGACTCACTGTGGAATATCCAGGGTGCTTGGAGCCCAGGCTGGGTGAGGTGATGTAGACAGAACCTGAGTGGAGGCAGGAGTCATTAGCTACACGATGTCCTCCCTGCATCTGACCTCTTGGTTTCCAGTGGAGACCGAGGGACTGGGGAGAAATTTGGCTTGATAGATTTATGCGAACCTAGTCTCTGAGCTTCGCCATCAGAGCAGCAAACGCTTCGGGACTGGTATGACTTTATGTGCCTGGCAATGTGCAAAGTATTTGCGGAGGGGGCGAGAGGAGCTTATGTTCAGTTACAAGAGGCAGACGGTTCTGCATGGTGTGATGATTGTTACGGGGAAGCGTGTGCAGGAAACCGCGGGTATACTCAGCCCTCCTTCTAGAGGGCTCCGAGATGTTGTCGGAGGTATGACTGGCAATTGAATTCCCATCCATCAGACAAGTCAGTGCAGAAGGGGGTTTCAGGAGCAAAGTAAGAAAACATGAAACACCCTATCTAAGACCCAGAATCACGATCTAGCATGCTGCATGGAGACTCCCCTGGGTGGTTTGGAATTGTTCTAAGGTAGGGCCATAGGAAATGAAGTTGGAGAATAAAGACAGGGCCATATCACAAAAGGCCTCCTGTAGTAAATGAAGGGGCTGTAGGTAAAGGGAGCTGCCAAAGATTTTGAGGGAGGAGGGACAGGATCAGGTTTGCAGTTTGGAAAGCTTGCTCTGGCGGGAGGATGGATTCCGAGGAGGGGTTCTGGACAGGGAGAACCAGGGGTGGGTCCACCACTCAGGTAGATTATCTCCCTATCCCTGACCCCACTACTTCTCTCACCATAACCAAGCAGTCCTTATAGTCCTTCCGGAAATTCCACTGGCTTGACTTTCAAAGTATTTCCAGAATCTGGTGTTTCTCACCAGCTCCACTGCTACAACCCTGTCCCAGCCACCAGCATCTCTCACCTGCATCATTACGACAGCCTTCTGCCTGGTCTCCACCTCTCTCCTGATCTCCTTAAGTCTGCTCTCAATGTGGCAGCCAAAATGATCCTTCTAAAACATGTATCCGGTGCCGTCATTCCTCTGCTCAAATCCTAGCGATGACTACTGATTCTGCTCTGAGGAAGCTGAAGTTCGTGTCATGGACACTGACCTAATTTCTGACCACCTCCCCTCCCTTCCTCAGCTCCAGTTGTGCTGATCTTCTGGATCCTTCTTGAACTCACTAGCCACTCTCCCATGTTAGGCTCTTTCTCCTTGTCCTGGCATGGTATCTCCCATGCAGATAACTGCATGGTTTGCCCCTTCATGTCTTTGCTCAAATGTTATCTTCTCAAAGAGTCTTACTCCAAACACCCTGTTCAAAATAGCAAACTGCAGCCTCCCCTACTCCCTCCCTCCCTACACTCCCACCCTACTTTTTTCCATTGGAATTATTATTTTTTTTATTGGCTATGTAATTTACTCATTTATTGTGTTCTTATTGTCAGCCTTCTCCCTTCCTCTACTAACATGTAAACCCTTCAGGGCCAGGGATCTTTGTATATTTTGTTTGTTAATTGTATCCCCAGTTCCCAGAACAGTGCCTGGCTACAGTATATCCTTACCAAATATTTGTTGGACCAATAATTAACAGTAGTTCAAATGAGAGGTGATTAGGGCCTGAGCAAAGACGGTGATGTGGGAAGAAGGAGAGAAAAACTTTAGATACATTGATCAGACTTTCTGACTGATTGAAAATGCCAAGTGAGAGAAAGGGAATGACCTAGAATGAATGTCAAGCTTGGATGAACAACTGGAGCAGAGGACCACTTGGTATGGGGGAAAGGGAAGAGAATAATGAACCCCACTCAGGACATTTTGAGATGCCGTTGGCTGTGAAATACTCAAGTGGAGACCCAGCAGGCAGTTGGAATTCAAGCAAAACTCTCACTAGCAAGACCAGAACTGAGGTGTAGAATCTGGAGGCATCAGCACCAGCATATTGACTTGCAAATAAGCTAATGTTACCCTAACTTGCTCAAGGGACAACATAGCAGTGGCCAGAAAGACATGTTGTACTTTCTGTTATATGCACACTGAGGAGAGAGATGTCCCAAGAACATGTCAGAACCGTACGCAAAGGGGATGGCTAACTTTGTCTATAATTTCAAATTTCCTTCTCCAAGGGCAGTTTCTCCTGTGAGACGCGATCTATAATGTCTTAAGATAAAACAAGGTTAAAGGTAAAACATTCTTGGGGTAATTGTATTTTGTTCAACTGAAAAGTACTAAGCACACGTAAAAATAAACTTAATTACATGGCTGGTCTCAGATAATCATCTAGATGTTGCTGAAGGGGCAAACTCTCATTTTTCCCTCTAGACAAAAACACAGCTCCTGCCTGGGAATCTCAGAGATTTTTTAAAAAGGCATTGTACTAAGGCAAGTAATATTATCTGCCTTTCCAGAAAGGATCAGGTCACAAGAAGGTTAAGGTAATTCCCAAGGATTGAACAAAGTCAGAGGACAACTCCTGGAACAAATCTTCAAAATCATGGATCCCAGGCCAGTGTCCCCCAAATTGAGGTCATCCTTATGGTCACAAAAGCTTTAGGCAGATTTACGAGACAATCAAGAAAAGTCACAGCAATGATATTCGACTTCTTGGTTTGAACGCTAAGAGTTCACTCTTCTCTCTGATATTTAAAAACTCATCTCCTTTCATTTCAACCTTTTTAAAAAGCCTAAAGTCTATCTTCCATTTGCATATTCTAGTCCTGGATCCTTCTGACCCAGACAGATTGGGGCAGGGGATAGAGGGGTCATCCTGCTCTCTCTCTAATGGAAAAGGGGCTCCTGATTTTTTTTTTTTTCCTAGCAGTGTGAAACAGTGAAATCAGAAGCCAAGAGCCTGAAACTCTGGGCAATGTTATGGCCCTAAGGAGCTGAAAGTGGCTGCGAATATTGGCCAGTGAGGCTCCAGTTTCTCACACTGCAAAATGAGGAAGCTGACCACCTTTGCAGCTGTGTCTTGCTCCAAAAGTCTGTAACTCCGTGTAAAGGGAATAAGTCTATTTGAATGCTATATCAAGATGTAGCCAATTCCATTCAAATCAACCAAAATGGGTGTATGTATTTATAGGTCAGTGGTATTTTTGTCCACTGTAATGCTGGGGCTCCCTGGGACAGACTGACCACATGGAGTTGCTCCCCAGCTGGAGGAAGTGTGAGAGCTGGGCCATAGCAGGGCCAACATGAAGTGGGAAAGGTTGTCCATCTGGCAAATGGGCCTTGGGAAGTGTTGGCAGTGAGGCTTTCGGGAAGGCGCTGTGGTACACGATGGGATGCTTTTCTGGAACACCTCAGATTTCCAATTAAACATCATAAAACACAGGCGGGAGTATAGTGTTTGTGGAAACTAGAGAAAGGACAAGCTATGTTCAGCTTGATGTCCACATTTGTCTCAGGTGGCACACCAAAGATTCCAATGGGCTCACAAATAGAAACAGGAAAGCAAGAGCAAGAGATAGAAGTTGTGCAGAGGTCTCTGAATTCCTCTGACCCCAGAGCAAGCGTTAGAGTCCAACTTCACCTAAATTCTTGGGTGACAAGGTAGCCAGCCCCAAGGGATATGTAATGAAGGAATATTTTAGGCCAAAGCCAGAACTCTTTGTCCCATTATTAATATGAATTGTAATATTTAATCTATTTATATTATTATATATAATATCATTATTTCAATTTAAATTTATATTTAATGTAATAGTAACAGTTAATATTATTAATAAGTATAGTATATATTGCACCTACGGAAATTTGAGTCCTAATTGAAACATAAAATTAGGCAAAATAATTATTATTGATGACTACAACTTTGTTCAAATCCAGTACTGAAACAATGACACACACATAGTATAAAACATCCCTAAAATCAAATACATGCCGTCGTTACAGATGTTTGCGTGTGCCTATATTTATTGACAGAGAAGAACTACACAAGGTAATGTTGTGAAAAGAAAACCAAAACAAAACAAAACCCAAATGGCAGAGCAATTTGTGTAAATCTGCTTTTCCAATACATGTGTGTATGTATTCGCTTGGGGGGAAATACTGAGACGGATTTACATGATATGCATATGCAGTGTCTATCTCTGCATGACAGAATTTCAAGTTTTATTTTTAAGACGTTTATCAAATAGGAGCGCCTGGGTGTCTCAGTTGGTTAAGCATCCAACTCTTGGTTTCAGCTCAGGTCATGATCTCAGGGTGTGGGATCGAGCCCCGAGTCGGGCTCCGAGCTTGGTGCAGAGTCTGCTTGGGATTCTCTCTCTCACTCTCCCTCTGCCCCTCCCCGCCACCACCATGCACACACTCTCTCTCTCTCTCAAATAAATAAAATCTTTTTTTTTAAGTTTATCAAATAAATTTAATAAATAAATGAAATGTTTGTCAATATATTCTAGCCTTTTTAGTATGTTTCTGTTTAGTTCAGAAAGTTCATTACAATCTGAAATCAGGGACTAGAAACCCAGTCAAAGGTGATGCCTCCTCACTGGCTTCTTCCCAAGGAGGCAGGGATAACCTTGTGTTAAGAACAAGTTGTCCCAGCAGCACTGTCCCCATCAGAACCCAGACCTGATTCCTGAAGCCAAAAAGCTACAGCCTACAGCACTGTTCAAATAGAGTGAGGAGAGGTGCTCTCTCCTGGGACTGAGTTCCCTGCCGAGGACCAAATCAAGTTCTAGGGTCCTTGGCGTCACCAATGACCATTTTTGTTTAAGTGCTCTCCTCCCTCAGAAGCTATTCTTCACAATGAAAGGAGAGGAAGTCAGATGAGAAGGAAAACTGGATGAAGATTGTGGATAGAATAAGGATGTGTCCTTGAAGGCCTGTGGACACATGAAAAGTAATGCAGGCTTTCTCCTCAGATTTAGAGATCTGTCATGTCAGAATGTCTAATGTGTAGTCAAGGAAGCCAGGGCTTGAGCTTCAAAGATGTTGGAAGCCCATGGTTCATCAAAACAAAAAGAACTAATGTGACTTCAGGTCATTTCTGGGCTGCAGAAGGGCCAGTAGTCATCTTGCATGGAAGTTCCATATGGCTCTCACTTCAAGCAGAGCTAATCCATTTGGAATAGTCAAGGGCATTTATTAGCAATCAATCAGTGAATATTTATTGAGCGTCTTGGACGGGGACTGGCTCTCTTGCTTAAAACAGTAATGAAACACTCCACGGTTGCATCAGAGAAGAGTTTCAGAAGGAAATTTCCAAATAAACAGAGGGAGGTAGAAAACCAGCCTCATTCTGCCCTACCCTTCCTGCTATAAGTTTATCTTTCCCTTAAGAACTTCAATTACTGCTACTATTATAAAACCCACCTCTTCTTCCTTTAAACCCCTGGTACAAGCTTAGATAAAAATGCCCTTTCCTTAGTTCCCTCAATAAAGCCTAGACAGCCTGACATTGGCAAGAGCAACTTACCAAATGTTAACACAGAACAAGAATAGAATTTTATAAAAAGTTTACCAGAAAAAACAATGGTCAGGATTGCGAAGTGGCTTAGTGCGGCCATGAGAGCACAGATGGCAGGCCCAACTCCAGAGCCATCATACAGAACCTTCTTCCCTCCTGCTCCCTGGCAGCAGCCTTCGGACATCTCAGGGCATTCCTCTTTCTGCTTCCCTGATAATTCCAAAGGCCCACAGTTCTCTTAGTTTCCATATGCTGTTCTCTAGGGAAGTACAGCATCTCTTTAACTGAGACCATGACAAGCATGTAATAGTTCAGGAGTGTTTAAGAACACCAGTCTTACCTCCTGGCCTTTCTCCTTACTTTAAATGTGTTATACGAGCCGAGGCCAACTTTTTGAAAGATGACAGTTGACCCTTTTTAAAATCTTGGTTAGGGCCAAACTATAGTAGCAAATTCTAACCTCAAATAGTATGAACAGTTTTTAAATAGTGGGAATTGAGGGACGCCTGGGTGGCTCAGTGGGTTGGCCAGCCGACTCTTGATTTTGGCTCAGGTCATGATCTCAGGGTCCCGGGATCAAGCCCTGCATCCAGCTCCACACTCAGCGGGGAGTCTGCTTGAGGATTTTCTCTCTCTCTCCCTCTGCCCCTCCCCCTCTCATGCTCACTCTCTCTCTCTCTTTCAAATAAATAAATAAATCTTTTAAAAAAATAATGGGAATTGAATTCAAGTCAACAAATATTAATTTAATAACCATTATGTGCTAAGTAATGCATAAAATATAAAAAAGGCTTACAAAAATAAGTAAAACGTGGCTTTGTCCTTCAAGGAGCTTAGAATCTAATGATGGGAATAGGACAAATATTGTTTTACTGTAACATAAGACAGAGGTGGTACTGCAAGAATTTTGTTGTTGTTTTATTCTGTTTTTTTTTTTTATGTGCTGAGGCAGCTTAGGGGAGAAAGACTACATCCAGTTGGAGGCTACTTCTTTTTTTATTTTTTAAAGATTTATTTATTCGTTTGTGAGAGAGAGGGAGAACATGGGGTGGGGGGAAGGGCAGAGGGAGAGAATCTTCAAGCACACTCCACGCTGAGTGCGGACCCTGAGGCAGAGCTCAGTCTCAGAACGCATGAGATCATGACCCATGAGATCATGACCTGAGCCGAAACCAAGACGTAGACACTTAACCAACTGAGCCACCCAGGTGCCCCTGGAGGCTATTTCTTAGAAGAAGGAGTATTGAAGGATGAACAGAAATGAAAGCACTCCCGAAAGGAGGAGTATTACTAAGCAAGGCCCAGAGTTGAAAAGCATGACAGCAGTCAGGTCACTGAGTATGTGGGAGGTTAATCAGAGAAGAAGCTGGAAGCAGATTCTGAGTCAAGAGTTTGGACTTAACTGCTAAAGATTTTTGAGCCTGGACACACTGACCTGAGCGGTACATTAGATAAGGCGGCTGCACGTGAGTACAGAGGCTAGGTTGCCAGGGGCGGGACAAGGGGCAGGGAGCCAGGTCAACTGCAGAGGTCTAGATGAGAAGAAATCAAGGTCCGAACGGGGGAGGTGTTGCTGGGGGAGGGTGGGGCTCAGAGCCTGGGAGAGGTAGTATCTGGTCTGCATGACCTAGACACCACCACTGTGCGGGGAGGGCAAGGAGGAGTGAAGGGTCAAAATAACTCTCAGGTGTGCAGCCTCGGAGGCTCAGAGGGTGCTGTTGCCTTGACAAGGAAATCAGGAGGGAGTACCTCTTTGGATTATTCAAAGTAGGAAAAACAGCCCCCTGAAGCAAGCCAAGGAAGACCTCTTATAAGGAACGGAGTTTTGGATCTTACTGCTTTTGTCTTTGTCCTTCATGCAGTGTTCAAACGCGGGTAACTTCCCAGTTCCAGTCCCTTCCTTATAGGGATGGAAGGTGGAATGAGGACTTGTAATTGGTAGTTCCCACTCTTTCCACCTGGGAACCAGGTTTGAGGCTCTCGGGAGGCTTGATTCTCTCAGCTCGGCTCCAAGGATCGTCTAATTGATGACAGAGGTGAAGTGCAGCCTAGGGATTAGGTGATCAAGGGAGGTCAGAGAAGTCATTGATTCAGAAGCTCTTACAAAAAACAAATGCATAGGGCAGAGCTCTAACTTTGCAAATAGAACCTTTAAAGGAAGAGTCCCAGCAGAGAAAAGGGTAGCGTTCAGGATGCTTCAGATCATAGATTAGCTCCCTCTCTAACCCAGAAAATCAGCCCCGGAGCCAACACTGCAGAGAAAAGCTGTCCTCCCAGCACTCTTTCCCACTCTCAGTGGCAGGCAGGGTATCAGAGGGTCAGACATTCGCAGAGCTCTTGTCTTGCAATGACAGCAGAGAAAACAGCATCCAGGGCAGACCCAAAATTCAGTGCAGGTGTGTGACATGAGCATGTCCTGCTTCAGAATGGCCCTTTGATTACTGGTCCTCTTTGATCCCTGGGGATCTGGGAAGGAGGCTAGTTTCTGCTCAATGATCAGCTGAATTTTTTCCTTGCTTCTCCTAGAAAATGGGGACTCCTTTGTCACTTTGCCAATCTCTTCTGGAAGCCTCCAGACTTAGTGACAGACCATACATCTCAGTTTCTCTGGGACCACCCAGGTCTAGGCGTTGATCCCATATCTTTTTTAAGTTAAAATTTACATACAGTAAAAATACAACTCGTAAGTTCCAAGTCGATAGTTTTTGACAAACATATCCATCTGTGTAAGCACAACCCAGTCAAGATACAGAACATTTCTATAATTCCAGAAATTTCCCTCATGCCCTGGTCCAGCCGAACCTTCCCCCACACACATACACAGGCAACTGCTGCTCTGATCTCTATCACCACAGATTACTTTTTCCATATCTTAGAATAAAAATGAGCTTCGTATAAATGGAATCATACAGCTTGTACTCTTTTATGTTTGGCTTATGTCACCCAACATAATGTTTTTGAGATTTAGCCGTATTGTTGGTGTTCGTTCTTTTTTATCCCTGAGTATATTTCATTGTGGATGGACATGTGTGTTGTTTCCAGCTTGAGGAAATTATGTACAAAGCTGCTGTAAACATTCTTATACAGTCTTTTTGAAGGCATGTCTTGTATTTCTCCTGGGTATATACCTAAAAGTGGAATTACTGGATCATAGGGCAGATGTAGGGTCAACTGTTTTTAGAAGCTGTCAAGCAGTTTTCCAAAGGAATGTCTCGTTCTGTACACTTACCAGAAATATATGAGTTATAGTTGCTCTACATCTTAGCCCATATTTGTCATAATCAGTTTTTAAATTTTATCCATCCTCATGTATGAGAAGTAGCATCACACTACAGCTTTAACTTGCATTTTCCTAATAACTAATGATGTGCTTACTGATCATTTACCCATCTTCTTTCAACAATATGTATTTGGGGCCCCTGGGTGGTACAGTCGGTTGAGTGTCTGACTCTTGGATAGAGCCCCGAGTCAGGCTCCACGCTCAGTGAGGAGTCCACTTATGACTCTCTCTCCCTCAGCCTCTCCCCTCCCCCCAGATAAATAAATAAATAAACCTTTAAAAAAATAAAAAAATATGTATTTAAGCTTTTGCCATTTTTAATTGAAGTGTTTGTCTTTATTAAGTCTATGTAGAAGCCTGTTACATATTCTTGATTCCCATTCCTTGTGAGATATTAATGTATTGAACATAGTATCTTCCAATCTGTAACTTTAGTTTTTATTTTCTTATTGTCTTTCCCGAAGCAGAGTGGTTGGTTAGTTTGTTTGTTTTTGAGATAGAAACTCACAACAAGTTGCAAAGACAGTACAGAGAGATCCCCTGCCCTCTTCACCCAATTTCTCCCGAAGGTTGCATCTTGTGTCACCATCGCGTGACATCAAAACAGGTCACGGACATTGCCACAGTGCGCATGTAGAGTTTTATGTCACTTCACCACAGGTGTAGATTGCTGTGGCCACCGTCACTTTCCAGACAGAGAACAGCTGCATCACCGCAGAGATCCCCCTCATGCTACCCTCTTACAGTCATGCCCATCGCTGCCCCCATTCCTAACCCTTGGCCATTTGTTCTCCAGCTTGATAAATTTTTCATGTTGAAACACTGTATAAATCAAATCACACAGTATATGACCTTTTGAAATTGGATTCTTTCGCTCAGCGTAATGTCCTTGAAATCCGTCCAAGTTGTTACGTGCATCAATAGGTCAACAGTAATATTCCTTGCTATGGATGTACCACAGTTTAACCTATAGAAGGACCCTCGGGTTGTTTCTAGGTTTTGGCTATACCGATAAAGCTGCTATCAACATCCACGTACCGATTTTTGTGTGGACAGAGGTGTTCGTGGCTCCTGGATAAATAACCAGAGTGTGATTGCTGGGTTGAATGGTAAGTGGTATGTTTAATTTTTAAAGAAACAGCCAATATTGATTTCCAAAGTGATTGTACCTGTTTCACATCCCCACTAGCAATGTGGGAGAAGTCCAGTTTCTTCACATCCCCACCATTTGATACTGTCACTATTTTTTATTTTAGCTGTTCTAATAGCTGTGTAGTGATCCGATACACCTAGTGCGTAGTGATCTTAAACATCTTTTCATGTGTTTTTCATTTGCCATTTTTGTATCCTTTATGATTTGCAAACATTTTTCTCCCGGCTTGTAGATTTCATTTTCATCCCTTCAACAGAGTCTTTCACATGCAAATACTTTTAATCTTGATGAGTATCAGGTTATCATTTTTTTCCTTTATGGATCTTGCATTTGGTGTCACGTCTAAGAACTCTTAAGTAGCCCTAGGTCCTGATGATTTTCTTCTGTTTTCTTTTAAAAGTCTTATAGTTTTATGTTCTACATTTAAATCTATGATCCATATTGTGCTAATTTTTTATATAAGATGTAAGGGTTATGTAATGGGGTAATGGGGAGTCAGTGTTTAACAGATACAGGGTTTCAGTCTGGAAGATGCGAAAGTTCTGGAGATGAATAGTGGAGATGGTTGCACAATATGAATGTACTTAATGCTACAGAATTGTGCACTTAAAAGTAGTTAAAATGGTAAATTTGATGTTATATATATTTAATCACTGTTTTAAAAAAAATTAATTCTTCCAAAAAGAGTGGGTATACTTCTGGATTTCTATTCTGTTCCACTCATTTATTTATCTATCATTATGCCAATATAACATTCTCTTGATTACTGCATAAAACCAGTATTTGTATAAAACAATTATTGTAGTAAGTATCAAAGTCAGGTAGTATGAATCATCGAACTTATCCTTCATGTTCAGGATAGCTTTGGCTCTTTTAGGTCCTTTTCATTTCCATATGCATTTTAAAATCAACTTACCAATTTCTACCAAAAAAAAAAAAAGCTTGTTGGGACTTTGGTTGAACTTGAGATCAATCTTAGATCAGCTTGGGAAGAATTGGCATCCCAACAATATTCCAAACCATCGTGTGATTGTGTCTTCTTTTATTAGGCCTTATTTAATTTTTTAAGCAATATTTTATAATTTTCAATGTAGCAATGTATCTTTCGTTCAATTTATTACTAGGTATTTTTTGTTGTTGTTTTGGTGTTACTGTAAATGGAATTGTTTTTATGTTGTTTTCCAGTTGTTGCTATTAGTACTTAGAAATACAAACAATTTTTTGTATATTCATTTGTATTCCTCAACCTTAACTATATTAGTCTGGGCCTTCCAAAGAAATAGAACCAGGGATATATAAAGAGAGATTTATTTATTTTTTTTTTTAAAGATTTTATTTATTTATTTGACAGAGATAGAGACAGCTAGTGAGAGAGGGAACACAAGCAGGGGGAGTGGGAGAGGAAGAAGCAGGCTCCCAGCGGAAGAGCCTGATGTGGGGCTCGATCCCAGAACGCCGGGATCACGCCCTGAGCCGAAGGCAGACGCTTAACGACTGAGCCACCCAGGCGCCCCTAAAGAGAGATTTATTATAAGGAATTGGTTTATGTGGTTATGGAGGCTGAGAAATCCCAGGATCTGCAATGAGAAAGCTGGAGACATAATTTCAGTATGAGTCCAAAGTCTAAAAACCACAAGAGTCAATGGTGTAAGTTTCAGTCTGAGTCCAAGTTCAAAGGCAGGAAAAAAAGATGTCCTAGCTCCAAGATAGTCTTACTCTCCCTTTTTGTTCTATTCAGGCCTTCAATGGATTGCATGAGGTTTACCCACATTGTGGAGGGCAATCTGCTTTATGCATCTACCAATTCAGATGTTAATCTCATCCTCATCCGGAAACATCCTCACAGATACACCCTGAATAACATTTAACCCAATATCTGGGCACCCCATCATTTAGTCCAGTTGACACTTAATATTAACCATTTATTGATTCCTTAGAATTTTATACACACATAATTATATTATCTGCAATTATTTTATTTTTGTTTTCCAACTTTTATGCCTTTTTTAAAAGATTTTATTTATTTATTGGAAAGAGAGGGAAACAGAGGTGGGGGGAGGAGGAGAGCGAGAAGGACAAGCAGACTCTGCACTGAGTGCAGAGCCCGACATGGGGCTCAATCTCACAACCCTAAGATCATGATCTGAGCCGAACCAAGACACTTAACTGACTGAGCCCCCCAGGCACCCCCAGTTTTTATGCCTTTTATTTATTTTCTTCCTTCATTGCATTAGTTAGGATCTCAAATACAATACTGAATAGAAATGGTAATAGCAGACATCCTTGTCTTGTTTTTGATATTAGAAAATATTCAATATATCAAGTATGATGTTATTAGCATTCTTTATTATAACCTTTATAAGATGGAGGAAGTTCCTTTCTATTCTTGATTTGTGAGAGTTTTAATCATATATGGAGGCAAATTTTTCTTCTGCATTTATTGAGATGACCATATGGTTTCTCTCTGTGATGGTGAATTACGCTGATGATTTTCAAATGCTATATAACATGCACATTTATTAAAATTTCCCTTTTCATTCTCAAAAGTGTCCCATTTTTTTACAACAAATTATATGGTTATTTGTTCTAGGTTCCTCTGTCAGTTCTACATTAACTACTGGGCTTTCATTAATTTGGAACTTTATGGATCTGCTCTTCGAGGTAAATATGCCAGGCTCCCTCAGACAGCCTAAAGGTTTGAAGGCCTCCCTGATATTAGCGAGGAGGCTAGAAATTTGGGAATCTAAATAATTTCTTACCTGATGAGATTTTAAAATACGTAGAATTCTAAATACTACCTTTACCCAGATCTTCAAGTGCAGTCATCTAGGTTGTGTTTAAACCCACAGAAAAAATCCAAAATGTGGGCCATCAGTTGAGAATTAGTACTTATCCTTTTCTCTAGCCCCACCCTATACATTGACAAATATAATAATCATAGTTATATATATGTTTATTGTATATAAAGGGAATACCAGGTATATTATATGATTATATTATTATATTTTATTGATATGATATATGATATGATATGATATGATATATGATATGATATGATATTTATTATATACTTATGTGAGGGACTACTCCAGAACTGGGGTCAAAAGTGTCTCTTGGGGGGCGCCTGGGTAGCGCAGTCGTTAAGCGTCTGCCTTCGGCTCAGGGCGTGATCCTGGCGTTCCGGGATCGAGTCCCACATCGGGCTCCTCGGCTGGGAGCCTGCTTCTTCCTCTCCCTCTCCCCTGTTGTGTTCCCTCTCTTGCTGGCTGTCTCTCTGTCACATAAATAAATAAAATCTTTAAAAAAAAAAAAAAGTGTCTCTTGGGGGTTCTCACTGTGGTCTGTTGCAGCTTCAGAGGTGAAGCCAAAGCTTTTCAAAATTGCTTCTTTCCCCCACACCCCCAGTTTTATTGAGTTGTAATTGACATACACACCATATAAGTTTAAGGGGTATGGCATAATGATTTGACTTACATACATAGTGGAAAGAATACAATAAATTTAGTTAACATCCGTTATCTCGCATAGATACCTTAATCCCCCAAAAAAGAAAAAGAAAAATATTGTTTTCCTTCTAATGAGGACCTTTAGGATTTACTCTCCCAACAACTTTTATGTACACTATATAAGCATGTTAACTATAGAGAGCATGTTGTACATATATCCCCAGTACCTATTTATCTTATAGCTGGTACCTTTTGACCGTCTTCATCCAATCCCTCTACCCACCATGCCCCACCTCTGGTAGCCACAAATCTGATCTCTTTTCCTAAGAGTTTGTTTGTTTTAGATTCCACATATAAGTGAGATCATACAATATTTGTCTTTTTCAACTGTCTGGCTTATTTCACTTAGCATAATGCCCTCAAGCTTCATCTGTGTTGTTACAAATGGCAGTATTTCCTTCTTTCGCATGGTTGAAAAATATTCCATTATATATATTATATGTAAATAATGTGTTTGTTATGTGTGTGTGTGTGTGTATTCTCACAACTTTATCCATTCATCTGTCAATGGACATTTAGGCTGTTTTCATGTCTTGGCTATTGTAAATAATGCTGCCATGAACATGGGGGCGCATATAGCTCTCTGGCGTGGTTATTTTGTTTCCTTCAGATACATTCCCAGAAGTGGAATTCCTAGATCATATAGCAGTCCTATTTTTACTTTTGAAGAACCTCCATAGTGTTTTCTGCAGGGCTTTACCGGTTTACAACCCTACCGGAAGTGCGCAAGGGTGCCCTTGAGAATTGCTTTTAAATAATATCTAAAATTAATATGAAGAGAAATTACCTTTGTGGAGTAAAGTAGATGGCATTTTGATACCATCTTAGAATGGAACCTTCTTTAGACTGGGATTTCAGAGACCTGGTTTCTAATCTCTGCTTTGTCCTAACTCAATGTGTAAGACACGCCACTTATATAATTAATAACAACAACAACAATAATAATAATAATGGCTGTTGACATTTATGTAGAAGCATGCCAGGTATTCCGCATATATCATTTCACTAATATAAAAGATGAAAGATTGCCAGGGTGAATCCAAGAAAGAAATTCAAGAATAGAGATAATAAGAAATATCCAAAATAATAGCTGTCACTGTGATAAAGACTTGTCACTAAGTGTCTCACTGAATCTTCACAACAACCTGATGAGGTGGGTCCTATTACCCCAGGAAAGTGAGACTCAGCCTACCTTGCCCAGGGCAAGGCAGCTGGCAAATGAAATTTGGCTGAAATTCAAGTCCAGGTAATCTGACCCTAAAACGTCTGTTAGTAATCGTGATGCTCATGTCCTACCATGGAAAACAGATACACAGAAAAAATAGATAAGCTTTTCATCAGAGCATGATCACAGGGATGCAGGTCAAGGAACTCTCTAGAACTCTTACTACTTTAGCCATTTACCTCACGGCTACCATTACTGAGTGTTAATAGATGAAAAGTTTTCCTGCAACACTTCACATGCATTTCTATTTTTACTCCTGAAACTGGCTCTTGCCATTGTCTGGTCTTACCCCACTGGCTCTGTAACATTGCTCCAGGGCCGTCTCTGGCCTCCTTGCTGTGGATGCCCCTTCTGATGCTCAGCTACTTAGGATTTAGCATATTTGTAAAGTTTCCCTGCTTTGCTCCCTCCTGAGTTTCTGAGAACCCATTCCCTTCGCTGAGGACAATCCAGTCCTTGGTCCTGGGAACCCTGACCAATTTCCTGGCCAGTCGCCAGCCCTCATCCGTGAGGGGTGACGGAGTGATAAGGCCGTCTGCACCAGCATCTGCAGGAGCGCACGGGGCAATGTTTTTAAACCTGGACTAAGCATTCTGAACTATATGTGATGAACTTGAGCTTCTCCTAACCAGCTGTGGAGTGGAACCCAGTGAAAACCTGCCCTAGTTCACTCTCAGGGGAAGCAGCAGCCACATGTCAAAGCCTAAGAGAACAGAGCACACAAAAGTAATACTGTGCACCCTGGGTCAGGACAATACAGCCAGGTGCCACACAGAGTGACAGCCAGAGCCTGAGGTTTAGATGAGAACCGAAATTCAGGTCTCGAGTTCAAGTCATGACTGGATGGATTTTATTTTGTTTTTTTTGTTGTTGTTGTTTTTTAAAGATTTTATTTATTTATTCGACAGAGATATAGACAGCCAGCGAGAGAGGGAACACAAGCAGGGGGAGTGGGAGAGGAAGAAGCAGGCTCCCAGTGGAGGAGCCTGATGTGGGGCTCGATCTCATAACACCGGGATCCTGCCCTGAGCCGAAGGCAGATGCTTAACCACTGTGCCACCCAAGCGCCCCTGGATTTTATTTTGGTGGACAATGTTATTATGTGAAAACCCAGAGCCAGAAGCTTGGTCAAGTAGGAACCCAAGGCAACACCTCTGACTGGGGTATAACCTTGGCTTTTTTTTTTATTTTTTGTTTTTAATTTAACTGTTTCCCTCAGTGGGTGACAAAGAAGAGAGAACGTGAAATCACTCAGTGCACTTGAGGTCAGAAAGTCCTGGGCTGGGACGTTAGCACCATTTTGTCCTGGATGTGAGTGTTATGATCTTGCCGCAATGTGTAATTATGGATTCTTGAAGGTCCCCGATAGTGGTCTGCAAACACTCTTTGTAAACTGCAGCTGTGGGCAGAATACTATCCCAGAAGCAGCCAATGGCATGATTTTTACATATTGTTTAGGGGAGTCTTCCGATTCTAGTTTTTCATGCAGCATGCCAGAGTCTCATTGTCATAGCGAATTCTCTCTGAAGTGTTTGTGGGCTCCTTGTAAAGCGAGAGCAAGGAGAACACACGAGAAACTAGTGCAGTGCCGTTGGCATCTTCAGATCCAGAGCGCGGGTAAACTTCTCACTTCCTGAGGCTTGGAGGGGCTGAGGGGGTGAATACCAGACCTGCCTGTGTCCTCTGGGCAGAAGCTGCTGCTTTCCCACAGACTCCTGGCCCAGGCACAACGCCTTTAGAACAGAGCCAGGAATGTTTCCTGGAGTTTAATGTAGCCCGGAGGTCATGGGTGTGACGTTGTGCAATGATTAATGACAGGGAACGCTTAGTCAGGATTATATTTAATTTATACTTAGGTGTTGGCAATTTCTTGTACACAATTATTTCTCCAGGACATTGCCCCTGAACCATAGGACAATTACTGTTAGATGTGCACTAGGGATCCCAGACTTAACATGAATATTTGATGGAAGACGCACAAGGCAGCAAATGTGTCCCTGATGGGCACCTGTCCCTTATGGTTCCTACGTTCATCCCTATCGTATGTCCTAAATTGGTGCCACTTTCCTCTAGTTAGAGGACTGTTCAGTTAATTGAATACTATCCGAAGAAGAAGAAGAAGAAGAAGAAGAAGAAGAAGAAGAAGAAGAAGAAGAAGAAGAAGGAGAAGAAGAAGAAGAAAGGGAAAAAGAAGTGTCCTCTTGTGCTGCCTTGTGTTCCAAAGTCTGTAAATGCAACATGTTATATGGTTCTGAGTTACATTATCCTAAATAGCCATACGTAATCTCATACCGTGACAATGTTAGACTCAGCTCGAAATGTAGATGGTAAGTCCATCCCTTATGTTTATAAATTTTGATATAAAATCTGAATCTCTGGGTTTGCTTTTTAGAGGAAATGGGGCTTCTAGTGATTTCTTAAGGAAACAGAGTTTCCTTAAGTAATTTACCAAAGTTAATTTATCCACTTACGTAAAATAGGCAGCAAACAAAAAATGATCATGGGTGAAAAATCACTCTAACATGATCATATTGCCTCAAAGGCAAAAATCCTGGGATCTTTATGAAAATCCCCAGTAACATACCCTTTATCTCCACAGCGCTATTACTCCCAGGTGAGAAGCCAAGTTTAGCGCTCACCCATGTGGTTTGTGCTGATTTATCACGCTCCCGTGAGGACCAGGCTCCTTTCCGCATTCGTGTGGGTTGAGTGGATACGTGATCCATTCCTTCCTCCCAGCACTGGGGCCAGACAATGTCCACAAGCGTTTACTCACAATACATCCGCTCTTTCATCAACATGAACTCATGCCATAGCTTTATTCTCTTAATATAATTAGGGTAATTTGGTGTTAAACTATAATTGATCTAGCTGTTTCCTTGTCAACTGACCTATGAGGCAAGGGGAAAAAAATCAATCTCTAGAAATCTAAGGCAATGCATCTTCTCTGCCCAGAAGTTAGGCTCAATCCAGAATCCTCCAACAGATGTACCTTATCCTGGGGGAAATTAGACCAACTATATAGAAATTAGTGTTTTCAAATAGTAGCTGTTTTCTACCTGGGAAGAGTTCATTGTCCCAATAACATCCTAAGTTTAATTATGACATAAAACTCATTATCATTATTGAAACTGGAACTTCTGGATTAATCTTAATTAACATGCTTTTAGAATACCTAGTATTATGAAAGCATTTTCAAGCATACAAGCATTGGTTGCCTAGTTTCAAAAAGTGGAACGAGTCTTGATTGCCTTCAGAAACTGGCAAAATCAGCAGAGAACCAGGGAACACGGGAACATAACTGAGACTACCAAGATACTTGGAAAAGGAAGAGCTGATTTATATACTGTTGCCTGCAGCCTTGTAGAACATATTTGGGTGATTTAATTAACCTTTCTGAGCTTCATTTATTCAGATATAAAATGAAAAAATAATAGACCCTAACTCATTGGTTTACTGTGAGTATTCAATAGGAGGATGCTTATGTGGGTCATGTGGTAAGTGCTCAGTAAATATTAGCTATTAATTTTTTAAAATGAGGACAGAACAATGACAGCCCCTGAACAGAGTCCCTCTCTGCGTCTCCCAGTGTCACGTACAATGGGAGTCAAGTCCTAGGTAGCATCCCACTTAAACTGAGGGCCCCAGGCTTTTATTCCAGAACTGCTCTGAAGCCCCATAGTGCTAAAGTCAAAGGGCCACAGAGCTCCCGAAAGATTTTGGCCCTTCTAAAATGACTCAGGGTGAGATTTCTACTAAATCCTGGTAAAGAAAACCAGATGTAAGTTAAGTTCATCACAGTTAAAGCTTACTTGGTACTCAATTCTAAGGCATACCTTTTTTTTTTCTTTTTTTTACCATTTTAGCATTTAATAAATCAGTTTGCCTTAATCAATGTGGCTTTTAATCAATTTGCCTTTAATCAATTTCTACATGTAATTTAGAGTTTTTTCTCTCCTGTCCCACTCCCCTTTTGAATTGATGGTGTGTCTTAGAATCAACATTGATGTAAAATTAAATGCAGTGTGGGCATATATTATTGCTAAAACTTTTTACAAGTTTTATAACTTCTTTAAAAGTACCAGTTTGCTTTATTATAATTCATGGATTATTGGTGTTTGATGACTGTTGTGATACAGAGTCGATTCTGATGGAAAAGCTTGATTGATTACATTGTGGGCCCATCTTGCTGTTAGTAATCCGTGGAAAGCTCGCACGGATGAGGGACATCAGCGCTTCTTTGAATCATAGGAGTAATATTTCGGAGGAAACAACACTCTGGAATGAAGCCTTGAAATCCCGCAGTGGTTCTCTGTGCCAGTTTGGGTGATGATTATGAGCCCGCTGGCTGCTCATGGCAGTACTTGCCAGGCAAAACCTCACACCTGATCACTTCTCTACACTCTGTTTCTGCCGCCTCCTCTGCCGAGCCCCAAGAAGAGTGAGAATGGTCTTCCATAAAGATCACCGTATAAAGACAGCGAGATTCCTCTGGCTTGAAATATTTACCATTCCCTTTTTTGGGCATTAGCAACTTTTGGCTTTAGATGGTGTAACACATATGGATAAGAAATGTGTTAGCAGGGGCGTTATGGGATCGAGCCCCACATCAGGCTCTTCCGCTATGAGCCTGCTTTTCCTCTCCCACTCCCCCTGCTTGTGTTCCCTCTCTCGCTGGCTGTCTCTATCTCTGTCGAATAAATAAATAAAATCTTTAAAAAAAAAAAAAAAGAAATGTGTTAGCAATATAAACATACTGATAAATATTAGATATATAAATTCTATGAAGTATATCAACTCTATATATCTAACAATAATAGATTTATATTGCTAATATTATAATAATCACAGATACTTATTTTTATAATACCCATTATTAGCAAATTCTACACCAGAATGCAGACATTCCATGGATAAATGCATGTTAGAATTACAGAATGTTGGATTGTATCATATATACAATCCTCCATCATTTATCAATTAATTGAGGGTTTGGCTTAGATTTTTTAATAATTAGAATTCATTAAATTTTTAAAATGGAACGATTAAAATTATTAGTCAGTGTTAAAATAAGGAATATTATGATGTTTGAGAATATTGCTTTTAGTCTTGAGTGTTACCTTTATTATAAGCGGCAGAGCAAGTGACTAATTTTATAAGCAGTACAAGTCTCTGTTAGAATAGGGAGACACCCTTCCTACTCCACGTGGCTTAAAATTTTCACCTTTGGGAACAGGGCTCTGGCAAGCATTAATAAAATTATGGATATGTCAAAATACTTTAATCAAAACGTGTAGAGGTAAGAATTGACAACAGAAAAAATACGTGTGGTCCATTTACATATGAAAATGTAAACTTAATAATCAAAGAAACACAATGAAAATTATCATTTAAAAGTACCATTTTTGCCTTTCAAACACAAGGGCAAAAAACTTTTTTCACATGATGAAAATATTTTTCATCATGGTAAAAAAAAAATATTCTCATACACTTTCTAGCCCTTTCTCATTGGAAACTTTACAATACATATTAAAAGTCTTAAAAATGTTTAATCCCTTTGACCCCAGAAATCCATTCCTAGAAATGTACACCAAAGGAAAAAAAGAGAGAGAGAGATGCCTGTTAGTATTAGGTTTAAAGATAATCCATAGAATATTATTCATAAGAACCAAAATTGGAGGCATAACACATGTCTCACAATAGAAGAATAAACAAATTATAGAATATGCATGTGAAAAAAGGTTACAAATTAATTTTAAATTATGTTTGCAATTATTATTTTGTGACATGGGAAAATGTTAATAATCAGTGAGAACTGAGAAGTGTGGAAAAAGCAGTGAGACAAACGATATATACACACTATTTCCAACTTACTAAACTAATAAATTTGTAGAAGTTTGCCCAGGACCAACATTGTGGCCATATATTTTAGGGACACGAGAATTTTCACAAGATCCAAATTCGAAAGTCCAAGGAGGCCTCAGGCCCCATTTCAGGAGGACAGAATTGTCCTTCTTAACAGATGTCTTCCGAACAGTTTAGGTTTGTGACAACAGCAAAACAAGTTCTTATTCATGTGAAGCTCTTTCAGTTTACGGACGTTTTCAGATATATTTTCTCTCTGGACCCTCAAAGCAGTTACATCACATTATCTCCATTTTATGGATGAGAAGACCGAGGCTCCGAAAGTTACAGAGCTGGCAAGTGACGGGGTTCCCAGCTTTACCATTACCCTCCCTGTTCTCCCATTAGCCACTTCCTCCAGGGATGTGATTCATAAATACCTTCCATCAACTTTGGAATGCATTTCTATTTCCGACGTGCACTGCCTCCTGAGAAAGTGCATTGCTCACATATAGTCCGTCCTCTTTGTTCTCAGATTGCCATTTGCAGTGTCAGTGGGTAGAGAATAGATATCTATTTATATAATATATGGTTAGACAAAAGCAGGATAAGGGTGAGCCCCATCACACCACCCACCACCACCAGCAAACATGTTTGTAACCACCTTTCTCAGGAAAGTAAGATGGGTGTCAGGAAAAGCACCATTCAGGGCACGTCCCTGGGGACAGGAGAATTTCTAGGACAGCACTGAGAATCAGCAGTCACTATGAAGGTAGGCCAGCTAAAGGAGTTAGAAGCAAAAGCTGAACTTGGCCTCTGTCTGAGGCCTAGAGGGAGGTATTTCCCACCCGTAGTTATTCTGCTCCACCCTGTGGCTGTCTAGGTCAGGCTTCTCAAGCCTCCCTGGGCAGATGAATCATTCCGGGATTTGGCTGAAACACAGTTCAATGGTTCAGTAAGTCTGGGGTGGGGACTGAGAGCATGCATTTCTAGCAAACTCCCAGGTGACGCTGATGCTGCTGGTCCCATCCACACTTTAACCAGCAGGATCTAGAAAACCACCACCTAGTGGGTTGGGACAGAGAGATTGCACTTGATTCTCATTCCATAGGACAACTCACTTCTGTGTTTCTGTGTTCTCATGAATATCATTCCTTTATACAACTCTTGATCTTGGCTCTATATTATAATCACCTGGGGGGCTTTTTAAAACTTGATTCCCAGGTCACACGTGAGTAAAACTACATCAGAATCTCTGTGGGTGTGATCAGAATGTTTAACCTCTCACTGGGAGGATGAGGAAGGCTGAAAAGATCCCCCAAAAATCTGGCTCCAAGCTATGCTGCTGACATTTTTAAGTCTGGGTCTTTCCTTTGCCTTCGTTAACCTGAAAGTCGACTGGAAATAATTCCTTCAGAAGTCTATTTGCAAAGAAAAGTCACCTTCTTTGGAAACAGAGAAGATAATTTCAAGGAGACAACAGTGGAAGAAAGTCCATACAGTAGCTAAAGACTGAGTTTTTCCTTGATTTCTCTGTGATGGAATTATAAATTGATTCAGGATTTTACCATTCACTTCTATATCTTATAGACCTATTCTTTGAATCATTTTGGAAGAAACGAATGATTTTTTTTTTTTCTCCAAGAAGGTGCAACACTTTAGACAAAAATCCGACTGATTATCTAGGTAATTAAATAATCACTTATAGGTTCTGGGAGTTGATGACACCATGAGACAGGAGTTTCAAATAGGTGAACCATTAAAAAGGGAAAAGCCTTTTTTCTCTGAAGTTGGCTCATTCGAGCAAAACTAGAACTGAAACCATGTTATTTTAAAAGCCAAACTGAGATGAAGAAGAGTTTTTAAAAATACAAAACATGTTATTCAGGGTGCCTGGGTGGCTCAGTATGTTAAGAGTCTTACTCTTGGTTTTGGCTCAGGTCATGTGATCTCAGGGTTGTGAGATTAAACCCCAAGTCCATGGAGTCTGCTTTAGATTCTCTTTCTCCCTCTCAGCTTCTCCCCCTGCTCCTTCTCACTTGCTCTCTAAAAAAAAAAAAAAAAAAAAAAAAAAAAAAGTAAAAATAAAACCTTTTGAAAAAAACATGATATTCATTCCAGTTTTTAGTTTTTCATTCATCTTTTCAAGTATCTGTGATTACTGTGATTATGATTCATTGCAAAAAAAAAAAAAACCCCAAAAACAAAAAGCTCCTTTTCTACAAATCAACCCGTATGTGATATATATTTTAAATCCCTATAATTCGTTTGAAATTTTTTATTCTTATGATCCTCCAATTTTTTTCATAATGTCCTTATGATATAGGTTGCTAGTACATTTGTCCCCCACCAACAGGAAAAAAGCGCAAAACATTGACTGGGAAACAGCACACCCAGGCTGAATAAAATAGCCTCATCTCAGGAAATCGGAGAAAGCTTCGAAGTTCTGAGCCAATGTATCATTCAGCCCATTGAGCATGTCTAGCAATGACATTCACTTGATACCTGAGAATTAAGTTTTCAGAATTGCCCAGAACATATGCATGCATTCATCCACACATTCATTCAGCAGGTATTTACTGAGGGCCTGTTACGTTCCGAGCACTATTCTTAGGTGCAAAATATGGAAGTCATGGCCTTTGGCCTCAAGAACTTAGAGGCCATTGGGAGAAGTCAACTTATAAACAAAGAGGCAACGTGATACAAAGATGAACTCAGATGCTGGAGTCAGACAGATGGAGATTTGAATCCCAGCTCTGCCACTTTCTTTCTTAGCTGTATGATCTTAAGTTACTTACAGCCTCAGTTTCCACATCTGTAAAATCGGGATAATAGAATCTATGTCAGAGGGTTGCTGTGCAGGGTCAATGATATCTTAACCCTTCATGTAAACCACTTATCTCAGCGCCAGAAGTAGACTAAGCAAGCTAGGAATGCGAGGCCACGTACAGCTCAGTGGTAGCTCAAAGAGGACAGACTGGTCTGACTGAGTGGACAGAGGCACTTCTGTTTCAAGACCTTATGAATATAAGTAATACTGTGTTAAAGTCAGTTAGCCAAGAGCAGAGGGGCGATATCTCTAGAGTCGCTCTGTAGCCACAAAACATTCAACTTTTGAAGGACAGAGATACCCAATTATCTGAGGAGCTGAAATCAGAGAGGATCTTGATTAGCCTGAGAATGTGCAGTAAGATTTGATTCTTCCTGTCTCCTTGTGAATATACTGATAGCATATATTTCCTGTACATGCATATCCTGTTAGAAAATAGATATCATGATAAGGGTCTCATCAGAGTGTCATTACTGTCAAAACAGAAAATGCATGTGAAATTCTAAACAGTAAAGCATTGTACAAATACATGCCTGCCCCAATTATGCAAGACAAGATGAGGTACTCTCTCCAAAAAGCATGCCAGGCAGTCCTGAGTGGTGGCCACGATAGTTTTTCCAGAGCCATCCGGCTGACCTCTGCTCTTCTCTGCCCCCAGTTCCCCACCCCCTCCAAATCTGAGTCTAAAAAAAAAATCAGTCTTCCCACCTAGGGGAACTGGGCACAGTTGATGAAGAGAGGCCCTGAGAATAATGAGGACATTGAGTAAGAAAGAATGAGTCAAGCAAATTCCACAGACTGGTCAGAAGTTAGAAAGGTCTTAGTATGCAAGGACCCATCCCCCTGGAGAGAAAGGGAAAATACACAAGGCGGATGGCACCTCCATTTGCCTAAGGAGGATGAGTCAAGGATTAGAAGATCAAAAATACACTTGCCCAGGGGCGCCTCGGCGGCTCAGCTGGTTAAGCATCTGACTCTAGATTTCGGCTCAGGTCGTGATCTCAGGGTCCTGAGATGGAGCCCCACATTGGGCTTCAGGCTGGGCGTGGAGCCTGCTTAAGATTCTCACTCTCCTTTCCCCTCTACCCCTCCCCTCCCAGCGCATGCTCTCAATCGCGCGTGCCCTCTCTCTCAAAAAAAAAAAAAAATCAATTAATTAATAAAAATATGCTTGCCTGAAACTGTAAGATGAGTAAATAGTAGCTGGAGTAACAGTGAGCTAGGGCAGATGGGAACCCACACCAAAGAGCATATGTTAGAAAGCTCATACCGTGCCGGGACTGAAACACAGACAGAAATCAGAGTGTTGACAGCCCCCCATGCACGGGCACTGTCATGTTTGCCTGCCCGCCATCTGAATACCTGTGAGGAATCCACCATTCAGTGAGTCTTGCTAGGAAGAGAGATCCTGGGATTTGGAGTTTGGAGCAAGGGAAACAAAGCAACAGGAATCTCTTCCCTGCCCCAGTACGGGGACATCCAGCGGCCGGTGGTAATAACAGCATGTCCTAACCACCCCCTTCTTTGGCTTGGCGAGTAGAGCTGCTGGATGCCAGCTGTCATCTTATCTGACCTGGGGATCTAGCCAGCTCAAGGACTCAGATTCTAGGGGCTGGCTGTTTCCTCAACCTTTCACCAGCACCCCTTCACCTCTAAGGTGCCTTCTCAGACTTTTTTGTCCTGATCATTGCCTTGACCCCATGAAATTTTAATACTACAGATACTCAGTGTATCTGTTTACGTTCTATGGCCCTTTGTAGAGCGTCTAAAGACCATTGTAATAGTTAAGCTTTTGTTCGCTTGGCCAAAAATAATGTTCACCTGTTTTCTGGTGGCCACCTGTTTTCAAGATCGCCCCCACTGAGAAGGTGTGGAGTCCTTTCTCCTGCTTATGTGGACCAGAGTCAGTCTCATATGAGCCCCATCTCTTGCTGGTAAACCCAAATCCATAAAGTTGATCTTATTCTCATGTAACCTACATCAGAACTTTATAGGATTCCGTTAAAATTTAAAAATTTAGAAGAAATTAATATTTTTAAAAATACCAATAATGGCTGCCCTCTATGTATCTGTGCCAAGTGTTTTACACATTAGCTAGTTCACTCCCCACACCACCGTATGTACATGTCATTAGCTCTGCTTTACAGATCAGGACCCTCGAGTTCAGGCAGATCAATAACTGGGACAAGGTTACCCTGCTGGTCAGTGGCCGAGGGAGAAGGTGGGCCTTAAACTGTGGTGCAGAGTAAGATACACTCCCTGCTCACGTTGCCTCACGGGAAGTTTGCCTAGGCGCTTGAAACAGAGCTGTTTGCAGAGCGGATAGTTGTTTTAAAAATATTCATTTGTGGGGTGCCTGGGTGGCTTGGTGGGTTAAGCCTTGGACTCTTGATTTCGGCTCAGGTTATGATCTCAGGGTCGTGGGATTTAGCCTTTGTCGGTTCCTCTCTCAACGGGGAGTCTGCTGTCCCTCTCCCTCTGCCCCTCCTTCCTCTCTCTCCCTCTCTAATAAATAAATAAATAAATAAATAAATAAATAAATAAATAAATAAATCTTTTTAAAAAATATTCAATTGCTTTCCCATTTACAGTCCCGTGTGTCTTACCTTCCCCTTAGTCAGCGTGAGATAGTAAATGGGGTAGGGATGAAATTTCATTCGCTAAGTAGTGCATGTATCAGCCAAACAGAACAGATCAGGCAGCAGCCAATCACAACAGACCAGGAATCAGCCAACACAACAGTCCAGGCATCAGCCAATCACAACAGACCAGGCATCAGCCAATCACAACGGTCCAGGCGAGACATTCTGAAAGAGTCCTAGTGGCACCCGTTTTGCCCTCTGCTACCTTTGACCCCTTCCTCCTAAGGAAAAGGCCTGTGTGTGGCACATTCTGGGGACTTAGAGCAGCAGCTACTTAGCTACCATTGTGGAAGCATTTTAATATCTACCAGTTGATAGAGTCATATCTGGCGTATATAGTTATGTGTGTATGTGGCATTTACATGAGGGCACTAGGAAAGTTATAGGAGAAAGCAAAGAAAGTTAAGAGAAAAAAAGTAAATATTCAGCCTCTAACATTCAAAATGGCATTTTGAAGTAAGAAGATAGACTTGAAAACCAAAATCTGTTGAGAGAGAGATTTTCTAAATGTCTTCCTCAAAAATATGGAGAATCAAGTCTACAGGGCTCAGCGGGCTTTTGTTTCCTAGTGTAGAGAATATCTGAGTTATGAAGGACATTGCCCTAGGGTAGGAAGACAATAGAATCTATTGAGAGGAAAGGAGCCTGAAGCCCAACTCCTCTAGTCCAGAAGGGTTTGAGGAGGGAATAGGAGACAAAGGGAAGCAAGGAAGGCAGAAGCCAGAATATTCATCTGCACTTCACTCTTCTCACCTAACCTGGAGTGGGGGGGGGGGATTTAAAAACATCAGTTTGAGTAAAGTGACTCCCAAAAGGAAAGGGGGCTTTCTCTGCTTCCCCTGCCTTAGCTTCGGCACCTCCAAAACGGTACAGGAGTGATGCTCAGAAGGAGGCAGTGGAAGAAGGTAGATGAATAGTTTTGATGTGTTGCTCCTGACTCTTCCCATGGTATAAAGTGGCCCAGAGGGGATCCAGAAACTCCAGGGCTAGAGGACTGGCAGAGGCCTGGCATGAAGATAGAGACGCTGATAAAGGCAGCATCTTTTAAGATGTGGAGCAAATACTCAGAACCATGGGTGGTGGGTGCAGTTCCTTGTGGAGATGCATGAAGACCACCCAAAGGAGGATAAGCAGAGGCTATTCATCAGAGTTTGCCCTCGCAAGGAGTCAGCCACTGTCGCTTGTGTTTTTGCAGAGCCTGGAAGACAGGCAGAGGAATGGGGAGGTTTTATAGTGGGGAAAAAAGGGAAGGCTTCAGATATGCGGTGATTGGATCTGTGAGCATGGGGAAGCTGTAGACAGACTAATTAGAAGGCTGACATCCTATGCGATTGGCTAAGGGTACATGTTTAGTTTTCTCTGGTTGGGCTGAAGTTGGAAGCAGAGAAAAAAAATTAGAGAATCAGTCAGTTATTAATCAAGCCCTGGCCATTTGGGGCTGATTCTTTAGGAAGCTATTTTTTGGCTTCCTGGATTGTTATTAGAGATAGCAGTCTGACCTTCTTCAAGCCTGACTTCTAGCAGGCTGGCTTCCCAGGCCAGTTATTGTAAATGGGTGGTTTCCTGGGCGGTTCGTTTCAGGTGGTGGGTCAGAATTCTGTTTTTCTCCATGGCCTGGCCATTGTCCATTCGTGTGTTCTGTCTCTCAACCTCAACCCTAAAGGCCACATGGGACCAGTCATGTCTTAGGGTTATGAGTTTGGCTGAGGAGTAAGCCACCTCTCCCCAGCAGAGATCAGTGAAGATCCAGTGGAACTGGGTAAAACAGAGAACACCCCTCTTCAGCCAATACGCAGACTTTAATGTGGAACAATGCCTTTTCAGAGAGGTAAGCACCACAAGGTTGGCAAAATTGTTACAGAGACTCTGCCCCCCCTTCTCCATATCTGTCCACCTCTGCCCACCACCCGCTTTTAGGCATTGGGGTCCTGCTGCTTGCCTGCTTCTTTTCGCTCAAAGGAAAGACTCTGACGTTGGTCATTTGTACTTTATTTCAAATTAGGGTAGGCATTGTCCTTAATTTTTTATCTATACACTGTTTACTATTTATTATTCTATAATTATTATTTCATTTAGCTATGAAACAGGAGGTTATATATAATTTTAAGGCTATGGGTCTTTTTTTTCAGAGCTCCTGAAATCACAATACATTGGCTCTTAGCTGATTTATTAGGTTGACCTTTATGAAATTGCTGGAATTCATCGTTTTTGTCCCACAAAATAGCAATTTCATAAAGTCCAACCCAAAAACAAACTAGTGTCATGAGTTTTACTCCTAGGAACCAACTGGGTGACACGAAAATACTTTTTAAAAAATTACAAGACCACTTTAAAATTCTCCCTTTTATTTAGGAGAACTGCTGAGATGTTTGCCCCTCCCCACTTCAAAAATACACACAATGGTAACCAACTCCTATTATTTGTTTAAAGTGTGGAGGGAGAAACTAAAAGCACATCCCTCTCTAATTCAGCAGAAGGACTTAACCATTACAGGGGAACAATTTTCTGAACCATATTTTACTTCTTTCATTTATCCACTCTGGCGTAGAGACCTTCTTTTAAGCCTCAGAGTGATACATTTGAATTTCTCTCCCGGATATGATAATGAATAAAATTAAATGTAATCTCCTCTGCAGAGAGTTGGCGAAGGGAAGGCAGAGGGAGGTTGAAAACCGTGTTGTTAGCCTGTAAAGAAATATAGATGCCAATATTAGCTAAACCACAAGCGGTTACACGTTCCTCCCTGGCTATCAATTAAGGGGAAGCCATCACAACTCCCTGATGTTGAAAAGTGGGCTTGTCATTGATTTTCTAATGTGCTGGTGGAAATTTTGTCAGCCACTGTCAATTTAAAGCCCCATGTAATTACACTTCTTGCAAGAGAGATTCTGAGTGTATTTTCCGTCCCAAAGCCTTGTCCCCAAATACTATTTCATGGTAAATCAAAAGGGAGGCTGCAGGAATTGGTATCACAAGGGCCACATAAAGCTCCCTGAAGACTTTTCCTTTAATTAATGAATTAGACGCTCTATCCCTCCTATGGAGACCATCTGAGTCATTTCTCTTTCCCACTAGAGTGAAAACCTTTCACATGTGGGACAAGTTCAAGGTCGGGGAATACTGTCAGTGAAATTCCTGAAGCAAAAGAGCTGTCTACCAGGTTACATCAGATTTTTCTTTATGGACAGAAGGATATTCTATTGACATAACGATAAAGTCAACTCCTCTTGTCTCTGATTATTTTAGAGATCACACTTAGCACATATGAGTATTTCTTCCCCTCCCTTGATACTTAAAGGCAGCCTTATGATGTATTTTATGTTGCTAGTTTTTCTTATTTCTTTTACGTCATAAATCCAGTGAGAGAAGAAGCACCCATTTCAATACTGGCCATAAATTCGTATCTGTTGAGTAGTAAGGGGACCTTCATCTACACAGGCTGGACCCTGTGCAACTCTTGAGAACCCAGGATAGAATACAAGCTAGCACTGTTGCTAAAAGGTATTGATTTGAACACTGGATTCAAATTCTAGGCATTAAAGTTTGATAGTTTTCTCATAATAATGGGGGATTTTGAGAAGCAAGTGGAAAGAAAGCTTTTCTATGCCTGGACATCAAAGAGAAGCCCATGCGGGCCTTAGCCAAGGTTAGATGATTTTCAAATGCAAGAGCCAAAGGAAAGCAGATAACTGACACTGTCTCCTGTGTCCTCCCTCAGAAAGGAGCCCTGGGGTTCTGGCCTTTCCACGTCTCTCCCACTCACAATGCCTGCTGTGTGCTACAAAACGGATTTTGCTCTGGCCCCTTGGCAAGATCTCCTCTCTCTGAATTCTCTAATAATGTCTCTACAAGGTTTCTGTACACCAAAGAAATATAAAACCAAAGATATCACAGGAAAAGTCAGAAAAACCTCACCCTCATCTTCACCCCTGGGAGCCAGACATTCAATGTGAGCGTTTGGCACAAAAAAAAACCAAAAAAAAAACAAAAAAAAACAAAACATGTAAAGAAAAACAAAACAAACAAAAACAGCCCCTTGACTCTTTGTTCCTCTTTGTTCTCTTTGTTTGAAATGAAAATTTCACCTTGGAAATCAGGAACAAAGAAAATGGCCAGAAAACATAAAATCCTCCCGCGTTGGCTTCCGGCACGGGGGCTCCTGCACTGCCCGTTGATGCCTTTGCCAGATAACCCATTACAGGCGTAAAACCTCCAAAGCCCGGCAAATACATCATTCTGAAAGCTGGGGCTTCCCAAGGGTAGCATCAGAGATTATCAGTCAGGCAGAAATGTTAACATCCATTTTCCCATCGTTGTGAAGGCTTTTGTTGATGCGGGGTTTTTTTCCTTTGCAGAAAAGGCACAATGCCCTGCATTATGGGAACATTTTATGCAAAGCAGTTAGACTCTGTGAAGCTGCTCTGTGTTAGTCACTGTCCCCCAGGCAAATGCCCATTACGGAGGGATTTTCATCCCAGTGCAAAGTCACCTCACATGGCCCTCATATGAAAGGGTTGACACGGCTTGTCTCCACTCCCAGGTGAAAGGATCAGGCTTTGAGCTGACTGAACTCTCAGTGGCGGCCCAGCCAAGGGGAGGCTCTATCCCACAGCAGGAAAGGGAATCTTCCAGGTCTCCTTTCCTGAAACTGAAAAGCAGGTCAGACCCTGGGTCAGTCTAACACTAGGAATCATGGGATTTCTGAGCTGGGAGCAGCATCTCATTTTATCTACTTATCTCCACAGAAAAACTGAAGCCTGGAAAGGGGATGGGGCTTGCCCAAGGCCAGGGAGCCCGTTCATAGTGATTCAGCATTGTATTTACTGGGCCACACACTGCCTATATTCATTCATTTCCTTAATAAGTAAAAATACTAAAGCAGGGTTCTGAAGAGCTAATAATAAATAAAACCTATGTCCCCTACAGACACTCACAGTCCAGAAGAGGAGGCAGAAATAAAGAGATAGACATGATGGCAAAAGATTGAACAACCTCAGTGCCTCTTATCAGGGAACTGGTTAAATCAGTTGCGATACATCCATACTGTGGAATATTAGGCTGTTGTGAAAACAGTTCTAGGCAGATCTGTAGTACCGATGTGGAAAGATCTCCGAGTTGTATTGCTGGGTGAAAAAAGCAAAGTCTGTGTTTTTCAAATGTAAAATGATAAGCTTGGATTTGTTTTTAAAGACTTTTTCTAATTTATTTGAGAGAGAGTGAGAGCAAGAGAGATCACAGAGGGAAAGGAAGAGAGAGAAGCAGACTCCCCACTGAGGGGAGAGCCTGACACGGGGTTCGATTCCCAAGATCATGACCTGAGCCAAAGGCAGACGCTTAACCAACTGAGCCACCCATGTGCCCAGATGGGTTTGGATTGTATCAGTGGTTTTCTGAACCTTTTAAAAAATTATGGTAAAATATACATAACAAAATTTACCATTTGAGCCATTTCTAAGTGTATAATTCAATGGTATTAAGTATATTCACCTTATTGTGCAACCATCACCACTACCCATCTCCAGAACTTTTTTCATCTCCTCAAACTGAAATTCCATACCCTTTGAACATTAACACCCATTTCCCTTCGTTACAGCCCCTGGCAACCACCATTCTAGTATCTGCCTCTACGAATTTTTTTAAGATTTTATTTATTTATTTATTTGAGAGAGAGAGCATGGGAGGAGGGCAGAGGGGGAGACGTTCAAGCAGACTCCCCACTGAGTGCAGAGCCTAATTTGGGGCTTGATCTCACAACCCTGAAATCATGTCCTAAGCTGAAATCAAGAATCGATGCCCAACCAACTAAGCCACCCAGGCATCCCTGTCTCTCTGAATGTGACTACTCTAGGTATGTGCAATATGTGCCTTTGTAACTGGCTTCTTTCACTTGCCATAATGTCTTCAAGGTTCATCCAAAGTTGGTTGTTGCATGTGTCAGAATTTCACTCCATCTTAAGGCTGAATACTATTCCATTGTACACACATCCCACGTGTTATCTAGTCATCTGTCAACACTTTGGGTTGCTTCTACCTCTTGGCCATTGTGAATAATACTCTTATGAATACAGATGCACAAATATTGCTTCAAGTCCCTGCTTCCAATTATTTTGATTTTACACCCAGAGGTGGAATTGCTGGATCATATAGTAATTTTATATTTAACTTTTTGAGGAACCCTTATACTGTTTTCCACAGGGGCTGCACCATTTTACATTCCCACCAACGGTGCACAGTGGTTCCAATTTCTCGATGTCCTTGCCAGCACTTGTTATTTTCTGGTTTTTGTTTTGTCATAGCCGTTCTGATGGATGTAAAGTGATATTTTATTGTGGTTTCAATTTGTATTTCCCTAGTGATTAGTGATGTTCAGTATCTTTTCATGTGCTAATTGGCAATTTGTAGATCTTCTTTGGTGAAATGTCTGTTCAGGTCTTTTGTCCATATTTTAATTGGGTTATTTATTATTTTGTTGTTGAATTCCAACCTTTTAAAAATCTGTGGAAACTACTATCTTTAATGAAATTGTTTATCTAAGCCCAATATACAAAACAGGAAAAGGCAATGCAACTCCAGTTGATTTGGATTAATGTGGAGGGCCTAGAGCTTTGGCCCAGACCTTCCCAAGGGATCCTCATCCCAACTCTCTCCCCTCTATCCCTCTTGTGCCTCCCTCCAGCAGGAGGTGGCCTCTGGGACACCTCCATGCAAACCTCAGCACTCGCAGAACTGAAAAGGTTTGAAAACCACTAGACTAGATAACCTCCAGGTCATCTCTCAGGTATCAGGCTGTGTTTATGTGCAAAATTGCCAAAGTTTAATTTGCATAAAAGAAAAAGCTATTTAAAGTAAGGGAACCTTCACCAATACTTACTTTCAGAGGGTTTGCTGTAAGGTTCACTTCCTTCCAGGAAGTCCCTTCAGTTTAACATGTAGGTCAGATTTATGCAACATTTTTATGAAACTCTATGAAGGTTTTATTCATGTGTTACCATTCTTGGAGTAAATCTGAATGCTCATCATGTCCTTTGGAGCACATTGCCTGGTAAGTCTGTTTGCAAAGTTTTTAAAAAATAATATGTTACTAGAATTATCCCTGTAGTACGTAGATGGCAAATTTTCCTTAATTTTTTCTCCCTTCCCTATATCCACCCTTTCGGCCCTTGCAATGTAACATTGTGGCCCCTTCATTAAGAAGTAGAGTCTGTTTTTCCATTTCCTGTGTCCGGGCTGGCCTTGTCATTTGTTTCCATCACTAGAAAGAGGTAGAGACTGTGCTGGACCAGTTCTGAGCCTCATTTCTACTCTCATTCTTAGAATCCTGTCCAGAGACAGTGAAAACAAGCCTGGCCTAGCCTGTCTAATAATGAGAAACAAGTGGTTCTATCATCTTGTTGCCCCAGTTCACAGCCAGCCAATAGTCACACATGTCACTAAAGCCACCCTAACCTATCCAGCCCCAACCACTCTACCCACTGACCACAGATACATGAGAGAACCCAACACAGATCAGTAGAAATGCCCAAATGGCCCATAACCCCATGAGTAAAAATGAATGCTGCTTGTTCTAGGTTGCTGAGATGTTGGGTGGTTTATTACATGGCGATACCCAGCTGATGTTATCACCAACTCCTTCTTATAATAAAATCTGAAGTGTCAGAGGAGGCAGTACAAAAGAGGTAGCAGTTCTGAGATCCTTTTGGGTCCTCTACGGCTTAAATCTTTCTCTTAGTACCTTCTTCTTCAACAGGTACTTTGCCTTTCACCATCAGAAAGAAAGCACTACGAATTGAGTTCAAGGGGATTTGCACAAACCACAGAAGGGCCTGGAGAAAATGTGTCATTTCAAAATTCTCAGAGATGGGTAGAAACAAGTAGCTGGGTCCACCAAGGAAACATCCCTTGGAGGGGTTTTGTCCCCTACCGCCACGTGCTTGCAGTTGATAAGCCACATTTCTGTATGACACCCTCAAGCTTCACCAACATCATCTGAAGTCATTTCAGAAACAACATGTTTTTGTTTCTATTTGACTACGCAATGTTAAAAACAAAACCAAAAAGCAAGTAGAAATAACATTATATGTAATGCCCTTCCCACGTCAGAGAGTAGAGGGCCACAGTTGAATCCCAAATGCAAAAGGGAGTGCAAATCCTGAAATATGTCCTCTCTGTAAGCCCACAAGGGCTAGCCTTCTCTGTGTCAGGATTAGCCCTGCAGTCATTTCCACGGTTAATTACAGGCAACCCTCCCCAGTATCAGATGGTCACCACAGCTCGGCCTTCTGGCTCCCATTTTCCCAAAGGCTGGGAGGTCTTTCTTTTGTGAGAGCTAAGCAGGAAGAAGGAAAATGAGACTAATTTATGCAAATGTATGCCACATAAATCAGACTGTGTCTGCCAGATAGCACAAATCGCAGACTTTCCCACTCTGCACAGAGAGCTCCAGACACCAGTTCTTTACTTTGGTGGCAGTGTACCTGGGTCACCAGCTAGGTTTTGCCACAGTAATCTGTTTCTTTACCTTCAAAGAAAAAACAGGCACACTTCAATCTAACATACAACACGAATAGGTAAATCTACAAAGGGCGCGTCCACGCCTGAAATTCAGCAGGCCGGCAGAAAGGTAGAACATTTTAACTTAAGATCGAGTAGAATAAGAAAGAATTTTAAAAGGGAAGAATTTGAAAAAGGAGATGAGCACTTGGTCAACATTAAATATCTCAGGGATGTGGGAGATCAGGGAAACTCAAAAGAAACAATTATTTTTTGTGAGCTTTGTAAGCTCAACAGCCTTAGACTAATGGTGGTGGAAGCCAAATGAGAGCAGCTTTAGGAATGAGCAGGAATTGAGTGAGTAAAGATAGTGGGCGTGTTTATAGGAAATTGAGGGAGGAGAGATAAGAAATGCAGATGTAGTTTAAGGGGCAGAAGAGGTCAAGGAAAGAATTGTTCTTGGTGAGCAGGGTAATGAATTGCAGAAGCGTGACTAACCCAGAGCAGCTAGCAAACCGAGATTAACTGCATCAGCGAGAAAGGGGGCAAAAAGACTGTCCCAAAATAGGCAAGAGGAGACAGCATTCAGATAGAACAGGTTTAAAACTTACCTTTCAGGTGTTGAAATGTGCAACTTTATCTCCTTGTCTGTCATAGAACCTAATTTAGCTTATTAGCCATTTCAACTCAGGATCTCTGTCACTTTGGGTTTAAAGTAGGGTCAATTCAAGATTTAAACTCGGGTAATGGAATGTTAAAGATTGTCCTCCTCCCTCTTCTTCTCTGTTCCCCAGGAGGGATCTGACTTTCCATGGTCCTGGCACTTTGGCTTCCGCTGCAGTGTAGGTGGCTGTGCCTGGTCGTGGGCCTCATCATGACCTGACACACGCTGCTCACGTCCATTCTCCCACATTCCCACAGTTTCTGCTCTCACGTTCCATCGTCTCTGCATGCTCCTCAACAGGACGTCTGTGCTCAACCACAGCCTGGCAGACAGGGGGCGCTTATCTGCCACATATCATGCTGAAGGGCTGCTCTCTGGCCCAGCCACCTCTTCACCATGCCTCTAGCCACTGTCCAGCCACCGCACACACATACATGCGGACCTAGTCTGTGAGTCTTCTAGAGTCCCCAGCTAATTCCTGGTAAACGAGGCACTGGTCTCTCTGTCTGGAATCCCTCAAACTTTTCTGGTGTTCTGATACTCTCCCATCGGCCAGCAGAGTGTGGGGTTACCACTTCTCAGGCAACATCTAGCTATTAAACCCCAACCATTTCTCTTTCCTCCTCCCTGTTGGACCAGCTGTGGGAAATTTCATGGCCATTCCCAGTGGCCATTCCTAGATGCTGCTTTTTGGATTTGAGGGAAGATATACTTGTAGTTAGTCTTAATGTTTTTATTATTTAAAAAAAAATTGAAAATAACTAACTATAAGTTCCACTCAAGAATCTACAGCAGAAACCACTAAATAAACTAAAAACAGGCTGGAAATAGGCACCGGTTAAAAAAAAAAAAAAGCAGCCAATATGTTCACTATTAATTCTCGTGGACTTCCCTCAAATCCCACTCAGTAACCCTGGATGCCCTCATCCTTCCTCTTCTAGAAAGTCAAGTCTCTGTTGGCATCTCATCCATGTCAACAACTGTAGAGGGTCTGAGAATTTTACTCTCCTTGCAAGCTAACCAGTTAACCCATCACAGATTCATGGATGTTGGCACGAGACATGAGACTCCTGGGTCAGAGACAAAGAACTTTATTACAGCAGTACCAATAGCTAGGGCATTAGCGTTTTCTTGCTCTGATTCTCCAAGTCTCAGATTCCGGAGTGACATGAAGAGAACCTGGTGTCTCCTTCACATGCAGTGGATTGAGTTATGAGAGAGGAACTCTGAGTTTAGGGAATCCAAATCTTTTCTAATAGGCAGCAAGCATACCTGCCATTTGCTCTGTAGGGAGACATTATCTCTATCTTTCGAGATGGCTTGCTATACGAACATCCTGGAAAAGATATTCCAGAACAAATGCAGCCTGTGCCTCTGCTCAGAAACTACAGAAATGCAAGAAACCCGTGGAAAATTGTCTTCTAACAGGGTGGGGCCCTGTTAGTTTTCGGTAACCTATAGAATGTTTACAATTACATTGTTTCATCATTTCACTGAGAACTTGGGAGAAAGAAAGAGCCAAGTGTGTGTTTGGAATGTCATCTTTGTCTCTGAAATGCTGAAATTTGCCTGAACTTTGTTATGACCATGTTTTGCTCTCATAAAAGATATACTTAATTTATTTTAAAAGGAAGTTTTTTATGTATATGATAGAGTGTAACATGTTATGCATGTTTTACCATTTCTTTCATTCTGTGTACTCGTAATTGCATTTTATCCACATGGCCCTAGTGAACATCCCCCATCATGTCTATTGCTATAGATGGAGGGAGAGGTGGGGAGAAGCTGCCTTTGAGATTAGAAATGTCATATGAAAATATAGTAGCCTTGCTTCAGTCATGCTATGGGAACTAATGTGTCAGATACCCTCTTCTACAGGAGGAGAAAATTTCCCTCAGACAGTAGAAGAGCTGCACTGATTTCTGGAGACAGAGAAAGATAAATCTCTATTTGCTCAAGCTGCCCTTTAACATTTCTAATATGGCAAAATCTTGACTTAAAGAGGAAAAGTGTGGGGTGCCTGGGTGGCTCAGTAGGTTACGCATATGCCTTTGGCTTAGGTCATGATCCTGGAGTCCCAGGATCGAGCCCCATGTCAGGGTCCCTGCTCAGTGGGGAGTCTGCTTGTCCCTCTCCCTCTTGCTCCTCCCCCTACTCATGCTCTTTCTCTCTCTACCTCTCTCTCGTGCACTTTCTCTCTCAAATAAATAAATTAAAAAAATATTTTTTAAAAATTTAAAGAGAAAAAGTGGTTATGTCTCCATCATTCCTTCCGAAACCATCTTCAATGGCTTCTCCTCCAACATCCCTTTAATGTTAGATTCTTAATTCCCATATCCAGTCCTCTTTTCTTTTCACTCTACCTCATTTTAGTTGGCCTTATCTATTCCCAGCAAAACAATTACCTTATAGATTGCTAGTATACCAATGTAGCTGCTCCCCAGAACAAGAGATCCGTATATTGACTTTCCCAAGTCACTCCTAGATCAGGTGATCTACCAGGGTTTAGGTCGGTTTTATGATTTGCTAAGGTTGTGTCATATAGTTCGCTCTTAGATAAGAGGAATTAATCTTTCATGTATGAACTTTGGCACACAATGGGCCTTTCATAAATATGTATTGAACGAGTGAATGAGCTAGATAAGAAATAAGGGATGTAGACTGGTAATGGTTAATGATCATGTCTCTATTTGTAGATAGTGCTTTTATATAATATAATTGGCAGTGAACTGTCCTTCATACACATAAATATCACTGCTTCACTATTCATACAGTTCTTTCCTCCCACGCTGGTGATGAATTTGTAGTGAGCGATCTACCATTACTCTTTTGTCTGGTTCTCCTTGTAAAATGAATGGCACATACTGGTGGCCCGATAATAGACACTTCTACCTCCATGCTTCTTCCTTTCCGAGGTCTCCTTATACCTCTCACTCTTACTCTCCTTACACACGTCAGTTCAGTTGAGGATGGGGTAGTCTGGTTATGAAACAGAATGTAAGGAACTATGTCTTATGAGGACTGAAATCAGGACCTCATGTGTATAACACTTGTAACCAGTGAAGAGATGATACATCTTTGTATTTATAAGAGTTAGTTAAATGTTCAGCTTTACTTTATCTACAATAGCCAAATTATGGAAACAGCCCAACTGTCCATTGACTGATGAATGGATAAAGAAGATGTGGCATATGTATACAAAGGAATGTTACTCAGCCATAAAAGGAATTAACTCTTGCCATTTGCAATGATGTGGAGGGAGCTAGAAAGTATTATGCTAAGAGAAATAAGTCAGTCAGAGAAAGACAGATACCATGTAATTTCACTCATATGTGGAATTCAAGAAATAAAGAGGAAAGGGGGGGGAGGGAAGCAAACCAAGAAAGAGACTCGGAACTATCTATAGACAACAAACTGATGGTTATCAGAGGTGGGTGAGGGGATGGGTGAAATAGGTGATGGGAATTAAGGAGGGCACTTGCTGTGATGAGCACAGAGTGATGTATGGAAGTGTTGAATCACTATATTGTACACCTGAAACTAATATTACACTGTATGTTAACTAACTGGAATTTAAATTAAAACTTAAAAAAAATAGAAATTAAAAAAGCCAAACTCATAGAAATGGAGAATAGTGGTGGTTGCCAAGGACTGGGGGTGGGGGAAATTGAGAGCTTTGGTCAAAGGTAGAAACTTTCAGTTCGAAGACGAATGACTTCTGGAGATCTAATGTACAAAGTGATGACTGTAGCTAACAATGCTTATTATAAACTTGAAAGCTGTTGAGAGTTTAGATCTGAAATATTTTCACCAATAAAATAATGGTAATCATGTGGAAAAAACAAAGTGCAGCTTGAAGGAACATGCCTTGGGAAGGGGCTCCTAGAGCTAGATAGGTAAATACTCTTTTTTACAGTGAAATTTCTGAGCTTTATACACATTATCAGTAAGGAAAATCTTGAAATATCACTGCAATCACCTCGATTTCCTTAATGTGTATATCATACATCAGACCGGGGTGGGAGGGGGGCAGAAAATGCAATGAAACCGAAGTACACGTGCAATGTTTGCATCTTCCGCCTCAGAAGTCTGTGTCTCTTTTGGCCAAAATTACTTTCAGAAAATATGAGTCCCCTGTAGTCAGCTTAAAGGCTTCCTGGAATGTCATGGCTAAAAATGAATCAAATTCCTAGCTAATTTCCTTCAAGACAAGACAATACAAGAAGATATTACACTGCTTGCTTCTGCCTGGAGTTCCTCTATCTAAAAATAAATAAGCATATTTAACATGAAAGAAATCCTAAGCCTTAAAAAAAAATCTTGATTTACTGGTTACATGAAACTCTTGTGTGCATACGATTGGTTATACTTGTCCTTACTTTGTCGTGGTTTTCGGCGCTTCTAGGCACACCAAAGAGACATCTTGCTTAAATTACCAAGGTTCTGTGCTTTCAGGAGACACTGGATTAGGAGCAAGGTGCTTCAGCCAGACTCTCCCTGGTCTCTCTGAGCATGTTCACAGCCTCCAGACAAGCCGACTACTCCGAATGAATTTCAAGTATTTGCGAAACTAAGTTGGGTTGATCACCGCCTCTTCACTGTTTTGTGCTCAAGCCTTAATTGTGAAGTTCACTTTTTTTTTCCAATCCATTTTCTATATTTTGTAGAAATATAAAAATATAGGAAACATTCTCTGTGTATTTATATTTTTCTATAGTTGTATATATTGATGAACTCTCCATTCAATTAATTTGGTATGCAGTTTGGGAAGCAAGTTGGTAAATGTATCAGAAGTCATGAACTGTTCATAGGTTTCCTCCCTGTAAATCCATGCTTGGGAATCTTTCCTAAACAAAGCACCCTTAACATCTAAAACTTTATTACAGTCTTCTAGCGTTGAAAAGGACCCAAATGTTCAATACGAGGGTGCTAATTAATATTAGCAAATATCTGTTATTCTATTAACTCAAAAACTGGATGCAAAATTATATTTTCTATATAATCATAGTATTCACAATGCAAGCACAGTCCTGGCACATAGTAAGAATTTTATAAATATTTGTGAAATGAATAAAGGAATGAGTCACAATTATGTTAAAAAGAAAAGATTCTTGCATAGAAAAAGAGACTGAAGCAGTATTTATACCTGATCTGGTTGTCTCTAGATGATGGAACGAGGCATGATTTTTTCCCCCTGTATTTTAAAAGTTATTGTAATTTTTCAAAAAGTTATGATAATTAACACCTAGTAGGTTCATAACAGAGAAAATAAAATTTGTTTTGTGAAAGAAATATGTTCAGGAGCATATTCTGAAAAGTTTAATGCACAAGAAAAATTCAACTGTATCTCTAGGCTTTCATTGTCTAATAACTTTTAAAAAATATGGTCTATAACCATCTGAAGTAGTATTTCAGATACTAGTTGAGAAATGTCATACATGACATGACGTTATTTATTTATTAATTGTAATCAAACTATCCTTTATTGAGTACCTAATTTATATCAGGTGCCCAGATAACATTATATACCATTGTTGTGTGGGTCTCGGCCTATTGCTGGTGATGCCGTCAGCTCAGAATGCCTGAGACACTCCCCTGGGCCCATACTGCATGGGGTATAGCAGCCCCGCCAGACGTTTCCTACCAGAGCCAATGTTGTGGCTGGACTGGCTCTTGTGATTCTCATCATGATCACAGCCACAGCTGAGCAAAAACTGTCAGGGAACTTTGAAGAACAAGATTTATTACACACAGCTCCTGGAGGGCGCATGGCACTCCCAAGTGCCACACAACAAGGTCACAGTAGAAGGGAACGCAGACCGGGGTTCTGCCTTTATGAGGGGCAAGGGTGAGGTGCCTCGGGTTTCTAGGGTTCACTCTGTATTTACAAATTTAAAACATAAGAGCAGGAATTAAGGAGCGGGGAGAAGTGGGGGTCACTCAAGTGATCAGTTATGTAGGTTGCCCAGGGCTTTCTAACAGGGGAGCTTCGTGGAGGCCGGGGCGTGGGGGTGGCCTGGGTAATTACCTAGACGTTCTGCTAGTAGCTATGTTCTGCAGCTGGCAATGTGCTTACTCAGATGGGTGTCTTGGAAATGGATGCTGTGGCAATCAAAAGCTTAATGTCAGGCATTTATACTACCACCATTTAATTTTATTTTATTTTTATTTTATTCCTTCATTTAAAACATTTTTTGAGCACCTGCTAAATACAAGACACTGTTTTAAACACGGGAATATAAAGACAAATAACAAAGAGTCTTTACCATGAAGAAACTATAAGGAGATTTGACCTTATTCAAGGACAGCAGTGCTATACGTGCTAACAGACATTTGCAGGGGCACGAAGGAGGGGTGATCACATCCGGGTCAGAGGAGAGGGTCATAGGAAGGGCTAATAATTGAGCTGAAACTAGGATTAAAGGAAAGCCCTGTTGCCTCCAGGTTGGAGGGAGAGAAGGCAAGTCTGGGACATAGGTCGAGGCTGTAAGAGGAATGACCTGGCTCCTTCTTCAGAAACCATTGGTCAGGTTTCCCCAGGTTCCCAAAGTTCGCTAACGCAGACGTTCTAGACATTTTCCATTTTCTAATGTATATATGTTTTTGTATTTTCATGCCATTTTACCAAAAACATGCTTTTTTACAATCTTTTCTTCTCTCCTAATAATCCTCTAAGCTTCAATGCATATTCTTAAATGGCTATAAACACCTGATCTTTTTGAGAATAAAAATGGCCCATAGACACTTGCTTCCATAATGATGGATAACCTTGACTTTAGATCTTGCTGACAGGTCCCTGTTAGATATTTAAACCAAATGGCTTCCTTAAATTAAGGGCCTAGGAGAGAAAAGGGTGGAAGACAAGTGTTTCTGCAGAGTCTGTCAAACACTGGAGTATAGTGGACCATCGTAACTTCTTGAGACCCGAGTTTATATTGACTACAAAATATACCTAGTAGTCATCATAGACTCAGGCTCACTTATTAGTGATGAAACCACACTACCTAACATTTTAAAGAGCTATCTAAATGCCGGGCACTCTTCAAAATTCTTTATACGAATTGCCTCCATTGAACAATCATACCAACCCCGCAAGGTCTTCTAAGCCTCATTTTACCAATGGCTAATTGTGGGAATTCCATTCATGTTAACTATTTTCATTAGTCATTTGCTGTCTGCAGTAAACAAAATCAGATATACTATACCATTTTCTAAAGAAGTGATCTTGTTGCAAGTCAGCTCCAATCTTCTGTTTAAATACTACGGATTCTCTTCAAATTATCAGAATGCACTAACTCTTAGTTAAGCACTTACACGTGGCAAATATAACATACCTTAGGCTAAGGACAAATTAATTGCCTCTTTATATACTTATAAAATATTCTGCCTCCAAATGCACTGTAATAAAAATATTCTTCAATGATCTATCTTAAAAGGACATGGTTCTGAGGAAGTGACTTGAATTTATTTAAATAAGTGAAAAAGGAGGCAGAGGGCATTCCAGAGGGGGTCCCACCACTCCTGTTTGCATGGATCTTACCCGGATGCCCAGTTTCTAACTCTGGGCTGTTTTCAGGAATTGCCAGGTACACGTTGTTCAGGGATCTCCTTCTTCCTATTAACTTGATTATAATGGTTTCCAGGATGAATAAACAAACTCAGAACTTAGCACAGGAAGCAGCTATCATATTATAAGTCATAATACCCACAACTTTGCCATCTAAACAGATAATGTATCTAAGTGAAGTATTTCTATAGGACGAAGCTTAATAGTACTAAGCAGAATGGAATTTTCAAGGAGTAGAATCCCCTTCTTCTTGGGGTGTTACAAACCCTTGAGATCTCCCCCAGTTTTTCCTGCAGGTAGATGAAAAAGTTGTACAGCTCTAAGGGTGCTTAAGCCTTATCCAGAGAATTGCAAGTTCAACAGAGAAATAGGAAATTGAGACCCAGGACCGTAGGAGTTAGGCTGTTATGGAATGAATGGCTAACCAGCTTTGCTTCTTCTTGATTCTCTTCACAAAGCACTAATTGATGAAGGAGAATCAGAATCCCTTACTCCCATAGCACCGTCCCTCTGGAACACCACACTAACTGATAAGAGACAGAAGATGAAAAGCAGGTGTGCAGACTTCAAACTTGGGCCTGAGAAGCACTTCCAAACAGTTATCTATTCAAAATCACAAGCCATTTTTGATGGGAAAGTGGGGAAAAAAGATATTGCTCTCATTTTTTTGTTTTTTACAGGATATGTGTTCTTGAAGAAGGGATAGAAAATAGTAAAACCCACACGTGTCAGTGAGTGCTTCTTCTCTTGCCTTTACGGGCAAGAGAGTCTTTAAAGATGTGTCTACCATACCACTAATCAATGAAAACCAAAGATGTTTGATAAAATCTATTTGAGAAATCCCAGTAGAACTTTAAAAACATCTTTCCTTTGGGGCACCTGGGTGTCTCAGTCAGTTGAACATCCTGCTCTTGGTTTTGGCTCAGGTCACGACCTCATGGGTAGTAGGATCAAGCCCCGAGTCAGGCTCTGTGCTCAGTATGGAGTCTGGGGATTCTCTCTCTCTCTCTCTGCCCCTGCCCCCGTGCACATGTGCACACACTCTCTTTCTCTCTCTTTCTCAATAAATAAATAAATCTTTAAAAACATCTTCCCTTTTATAATTTCATTTAGTAGGCCTACCTTGAATACCAGGCTGATATATTTGCTAGCCAATAACTCTTCAATAAAATAATGATCACAGGACTTAAGCCATCCCTTGATATAGGAGCCAGATGCCTCTTCAGATCCTGAGGGATTTATTGGTTGATTAGTGAGTTAAGAAAACTGTGGTCAATTCTTCTACTAAACCAGTAAAATTAAGAAAAGTAAATTGGGATTAAAATAAGGCAGTTATTTTTTCATCTATTCACTTTGAAAAGGGATGTTTGCCGGCTACATCCCCCCCAAAAATGAACTTTCATTGAGTAACTATAGGCAAGATACCACTGGTCTGAGGCCATTAGATGAATCGTGTCATGGCCCAGTGTGGGAGAGAGCTAGCCAACAGTGATGAGAGAACAGAACAAAGACACCATGGTGAAAGCAAATGGCAGAGACCGTCTTGTAGCACAGTGAGCTATGGGGCAGCAGGCACGTCACAATGGGGAAGCTCGTTCTTACCCTTAAGTTGCTTGTGGGACTTAAGTGACCTGAGAGAGTTTAGGTCAGCTTCCTAGCTCCGCAGGAAAGGAAAACGAGACTAAGTCTGGATCTCACTGTCCCGTAACTGCTCTAACTTTTATGGCATCTACAGGTGGTCCTTTTGAGAAAGGAAATGGCTGAACTCCCTCATCAGGAAATGTAAAGGGGCACCTGCTAGTACATATATTGTAATAAAATAGGTAGCTGTTAGAAGGTGGAGGAGGGTCGGTCATATATTCTCCCAACTGAGGAGGCACTTGGACACGGAAAAACGAATCAAGCCACTCCATACCACTAACAGTGTGGTACTCAGTGTCCCGTGGAAGATCTATGGCAACTGATTCTCTGCCCCATGAGGACCTAAAGCACAGATTTTATGGGACGAGGGGCATCGTGGTGAGGTCACAGGGTAGTTATCTAAAGTGGCCCTGTCTGTATACCAGTCATCTCTACTACAGACCTAAAGTGGGGTCCTCTTTGTGCCACTTTAGGGAAGATCAGAACAAGCCTTCCCGTATTCCAGTCAGGGCATACACTAACCTCCATAGGGCCCAGAACATGTGGCCGTGAGGGAGGTCATTTCATGGGCATGAACAAGATGGCAGGCCAAGGATGTAGTCTGTGTAATCGGCACTCCCACAGTAGCCCTTACTGAGACCTTACCTTGTGCTGTGTATAAACCTAAACTCTTTATATGCATTATTTTAATTAACCCCCATAGTAATCCCACAAGGTAGGTACTGTTGTCATTTCCATTGCAGAGATGAGGCAGCCAAGCCACAGATAATGTTAATTAATACATCACAACTGGCAGGGTCTCCTTCAGCATCTGCTCTCTAGACCCTCCTGCTGCTCTGCATATTATGAAGAATAATGAATACCTAACATGATTAAAATAATAGTATCACAAAGCATCTTATATAACCCAAGGGCTTCTGTGCCTCTTCATACTACTCTTTTAAGTAATATTAAATAAAAGAATGTTCTAATACAATCAGAAAAGTCAGATCATCTTTGGATGTTTCTAATAATGGAATTCGAATGATGATCAAACTGCTAATAATATGTGAAAATATCCAGAGGAAGAAGTCAAGGATTGAGGTGTGATTTACTTTTTCCTTAGACAGCCAAAGTAATCTGACAAAACAAAACCATCCAAACTACAAGTCAAGAGGTCTGACAAGCGCTTCCTGGCTCCTCTAAAATACAATTTTGGCAGCAACTTTTGACAGGACATCAATTCAAATACATAAATAGAAGGACATGCATTATTACAAAGAGGACAGGGCTAAGCTCAGACATTTCCTATTTACATCTAAAATAACTAAAAAGTTGCGATCACTCTTTGAAAATGTATGCCCTGTGGGCTCTTAATTTCTCTCTGCAGGTCCCTCTGTGAGAAAGCAAATAGCAAGGGTTCCCAGTTCAGTGCAGAAGTATTCCTGGTGGAAGGAATGATGACACAAAAGGCTGAAGGCAAGAGCATGCGTGAGATCAGAAGCTTCGATCGATCGTGGGGTGCAACTGAAGGTTAGTGACTGAGAAGGGGTGTGGAGAGTGGAGGCAGAAGTGGCTGCAGGGGACTTTATCCCTAGGGCAAGAAGAAGCTATTGAAAAGTTTCAGTCGATATTAAGCGGATCTACTCTTTCCCAGGCCTGGTTTAAAGGATTCATGAAATCCTATTTGTAAAGTACATCTGTAGCCTTTAAACATGAGTATGAAGAAAATGCAAGGTGTTTATATCTCTTCTCCCAGATGGTAAGTGCAAAACATCATCCATAAGGTCTTGAGGAAAGAAACCCATGGCTCTCCTTTTAATTGTGAAAGCATTCCCAGACATTCCCTCATGGCAAATCCCGAGAAGCCCAAATCACAGATCAAAACTCCACATGTTTTAAATGGCCAATCTCGACATATTTATAAACAGCTCTGGGAGAATTACACTTCCAAACACGCTTTTGCTCATAATTCTCCTTAAAGTGGCAAAACCATCACCGACCTGTGAACTAATTCTTCCGGAACACCTTGAGTCTACCCAAGTAACAACCACCAAAAGTTCCCAAACCACGCTCAGTGACGGACTTCTGAGGCATACAACAAATGAGGAACCACAGCCCTGATCCATGTAGCCCCTGTAACGAGGGAAAGCTGTAACAGGTACGGAGCCCTTGAGAGAAAAGTGGAAAAACCCACTCTCGGAAAAGACAGAAGATTAGAACCCAATTCCAGGACCCAGTTGGTCGTGCCGCAACATGCCTAGGTAATCATTACTTTGCCAACAGGGACACACAATAGGTACACATGAATCTTCATCTTTCTTTATCCCTTTCTAGCCTAAGGACAATGATGGATGGTTATGACCATCTCTCTCTGGAACTTATAATCACTATGCCTATTCATCCATTCAACAAATTTTATTGAGCTTCTGCTCTGTTCTGGGCACTGTTTTGGGCACCAGAAAAGAGAAATTAATAGAACCTAATCCTTGCCTTTGAATTGCTCACGGTGAGATGGAAGAAGTAGGCAGGTTTAAAATATATCCATATTTGTACATAGAGTCAGGCCTAACAAGCATTGGAATATACAATGCTTTATTTGAAACTATGAGATCTATGTTATCCCCAGAACCAGGGTCAGAATGAAAAATAAACAGGAATTCCCAGCTGCAAGGTCCTACCAAACAATCCCTTTAACCCAGGACAACAGTTAATCTCTAATAGGAAAACAGGAAGCATCCTATTCAAAATCCTGGCTGAAGGATGCAGGCTGAATATTCATTAGGATGAGGGTGGAGGGGAGCGAGAGTGAAAAAACAGCAAGAAGCCAGGAACAACCAGGGCAGGAGAATTTCTCAAACTGCTGAGATGTGTTCCCTAGACAGCCTACCCGGAGGAGGGATGTTGAAATTTTCCTGTTGTGAAACTAAATATAACTAGTGTAGATAATAGAATGTTCGTTAGTCCTCAATATGGTCAGCTCACAAACTCCTGATACACTGTCACATTAAGGCATGTTACAATAAAAGCATCGCTTGCTTTCTTTACTGTCACCTGAAGTCAGATTAAAGGAGTTCAGAAGCCACAGGAAATGATAATTTTGATGTAGTACAGCCAGGAAAGCTAACAAAAAAAGAATACACTTTCTCCTTGCTCGTTCTGTTGCTCTTATTAAGCTACTGCCTTCCTACTGCTGCTAACTGCGCTCATTGGGCTTGGCTGAATGGGTGGTGGGCAGGTCAGCCTCGAGGCCGACTGCCAGAGAGGGGATCATATAGATACAGTAGTGCTATAAATGCAGGACGATGAAACAGCTCACGAAGAATGAATGGCTGTCTTTTTCTCTCCCCTCTCTCCAAAAAAGGAAGGAAGAAATGCATATTGGCAGCATAATTAACAGTCAGCCTCCTTTCTGAATTGAGACATCATCACTGAATGCAGCTCCTCAAAGGGACAGCTAGGGAAATTTTAAAGGTGACCTAAAAAGGGATTTTATTATAAAAACTGAAAAATACTTGCTGGCAATATTTGAGTAGAAGCTAAATGCATTTGGCTGTGCTGCATAAAGGAAATCAATGTTCTCTATTAGCTAAATTTGAGGTCATTTGCGTTTACTTTCCCAGCCCCTGAGAATTTATAAAATCAGACAACCCAATTCTTTCAGAGTGAGTCACAGCCTTCTCACCTTCCTTCCCCTCCTCCCTCCCCCTGCCCACTCCACCTCCAGCCCCATCCTCTAGCTCTCACAAACACCAGGAGCTTGGCAGGATTGGCCCTTTGTGTACCTACTCTTTCTCCCACATCTTCCTGGGGGAATGGGCTGGGGCGGCGGTGGGAGCTGGGAAAGGGGTGACTCCCTCACACTGCCACTCTGCCACCAGAGCTTCTTACGGGTGTACAGAGAACACCCAGCTCCAGTAAGGGTGGGTCCCTAGGAGGCAAATGGCACCGCATACTCTAGGGTCACCTCCCCTTCCTCCCTCCCCCAAAACAGCCTGCTGGAGGGCATGGTGGGGTGTTCGGTAAGGTGGGCAAGGCTGGGAAAGGGAATTTTGATTCAGGTTGATTCAGTTCAATTTGATTTGAGAATATAGGCCTTGTGGTTTGTTATTTGCATATCTTTCAAGTTGCCCCAGCTCCTTTCCTCCCTACCATTCTACCTGAGCTCCCCACCACCACACTCATGCCCTTCCTTTTTTTTTTTTAAGATTTTATTCATTCATTTGATAGAGAGAGAGAGCACAAGCAGGGGGAGTGGCAGGCAGAGGGAGAAGCAGGCTCCCCATTGAGCAGGGAGCCCAAGGGGACCCAGGGCTCAATCTCAGGACCCCAGATTCATGACCTGAGCTGAAGGCAGACGCTTAACAGACTGAGCCACCCAGGTGCCCCACACGCCCTTCCTAAAGAAGGGAAGAAGCTTTTGGGAGGAAGGATCAGTAGTCACCTATGCTTATAGCCAGGGGTTCTCTCCCCAGAAAATGAACATACACACCACATGTTTGCAAAAAAACTTCAGCTTTGGCTCCCCCCTAATCCTTCCCATGGTCTGCTTCTGCAAGTCAGAAATCCACCTCAGAGCTCCCCAGAGGAGACGCCATCCAGCCCCTTCTTTGCGTGACCCCGTCAGGCGACACCAGGATGTTCCCTGGGGCAGGGCCGCCTCCGAAATCTGAACTGCCCTCTTTCCATGCCTCAGACCCAACCGCTTGTGCTGCAGCATGATTTTGCCCTTTATAAAGCACCATGTACCTTATTCCATTGGAACCTTCTGGAACTTGGTGTGGTTTGTCTTCCCACTTAGAGATGAGACACAGGGACCTGAAGGCATCTTGCCTGAAGTTGTTCCTCCAGGGAGAGGGAGCTGAACTCCAAACTCATCTCTTGACTATAGGGCCCCCCACACCTCGCAGCTTGTTGTTAATGTCTCCTATGTTTAAGCCCTCATGACTGGGCACTTAAAATGAGTATCTGATCCAGATAGTTGCCCAAGGATTTGGGAAACTAGGGAGTTCCACAATAAGAGTGAAACCCCCCCTTTTTTTTTTAATTTAAAACATTCTTTGGCATTGCATAGCATGAAAATAAATACTTTAGTGTACACACCCTTCTATTGGCAGATTTTCCACGAAGGGGTCCTTCAACATTCTTGTGAGACCAGGCTCAGCATTACTCTTTAGTGCTCCCTGATGTGCTCCTCATTTGTACTCCACCTCCAAGCACAGGGTATCCGAAAGGCCAAAACCTTAAGGTGGTTAGGAGCAAGGAATGTGAGATTAGCAGTTAGCAGACAATTAGCATGTTGCCAGAGTTAACTTTTCTTAGCTTCTTTTTTTTTTTTTAAAAAAAAAAAAGGGTTTCACAAGAGAACAATTTCAAATAAATCATTTTATCTCTGTGGCATAGCCTCTCCATCCATAAAATAGGCATGACCTTCTTGGCCTTTCTGTATAAAGCAGAGACGTAAGGAAGACAAGGAGCTCTCCCGAGGTCAGAAGGCTTCCAAGCTCCTAGGTGATGGTGAGTGTGTTAGTGTCCTAAGACTGCCTTAACAAAAGACCATGCACTGAGTGCCTTAAACAACCAAAATGTATTGTTTCACAGTTCTGGAGGCTAGAATTAGAGATCAAGGTTATCAGCAAGACCATGCTCCCTCTGAAGGCACTAGGGGAGGATCCGTTCCAGTCTTTTCTTCTGGCTTCCCTTGGCTTGCGGCAACATTAACTCCAGTCTTCACATGGTGTTCTGTGTGTGTGTGTGTGTGTGTGTGTGTGTGTCCGTCTTCTCACACAGCACCCTTTTTATAAGGACATTAGTCATACTGGATTAGAAGCCCACCCTACTCCAGTGTGACCTCATCTTAACTGATTACATCTGAATGACCTTATTTCCAAACAAAGTCACCAAATAAGGTGCTGGGGGATCAGGACTTCAACATATGACTTTGAGGGGGTGCAATGAAATCCGTGACAGTGAGCAATAATACAGCTGCCTGGAGAGGACAGTCCTGTGTTAATGTGCCCATGTCTGTTATCAGTAATGATTCTCAGTAATTCAAGGGATATATTAGGGGAAGGAAAAAACAAACAGCTTGCTCCTGCTCGTGGATTGTATGGCTGTGGACCTGCCAACGTTGAAGTAGAAGTCCGAGAACTGCCATGCCAGTTCCAAGTAACCAAGGGGAGGTAACCACGTGCCGGTGTGTGGCCTTACAGGACAGCTGGCTTCGTTGGCTGATGGCCACAACAAAGGTGGGGCAGAGCATGACAGCAAGAGGCTTGCAAGGTCCCAGTGAGAATGTGACACGAGGCTTCTGAGCCTGCGGCAGATGGCCCTAGCTCACTGCTTCTGCCGTGTGCAGGGGCTGCCCCTCACGCCACCAGTGCCCTTCGAGCAGATTCCCGGAGGCTGAGTCACCTCGCACGCAAGCACGCACACGAAATGCCAGCCTTTCATTTCTGCCAAAGGTTCTTTCTTTCCAGTAACAAAAATGCTCCCGTTCCTGTCAGGAGCCCAGAAGCTTAACATCCTAACATGAATTAGAAGGACGCTGACTGAGCTTGGAGTGAAGTCTGCTGAAGCCTGATGCACCGTCCTCACCTGACCCACCACGGTCAAGGTCTTTCTGGCAGGGAACCCACGTGAGGGTTCCTCCCTCCCCTGGACGTTCTGGGTGAATACTGCCGAGCTCTGCCCCCGCTGTCCTTTCTCTGCACCACGGGCTGGCCACTCCCTGACGCTCACATGGTCTTTCTCCACCACGCCTGCAGTAAAGTCTTGTGAGGGTTCATCCAAATGTCCCCAAAGGAGCCCAGGGAGGGAAGGGGAACGGGGGTCCTTTGTAGTCTCCACGGGACTAATGAGATCTTCTATGTGTCTGAGAAAATGAAGAAGCTTCCTCTCTCCCCACCTTCACCAGCCCTCAGTAACCCTCGGTCTTTTCAGCAAATCTATCTCGGTGGGTCATGTACCTGAGGATGAACGCAACTGCCAGGGAGACCTGCTCCAGCACCCAGGCAGGTCAGAGGTCAGAGAAACTCTAGGGGCCACTTAAAACAAGGATACAACAGTTAAGCTGCACCCTCTTCTCCCCTCCTAACACACACGCACACACACACACACACACTCTCTCTCTCTCTCTCTCTCCCTCTCCCTCTCTCTGCCTCTCTGTCTCTTCTGACTCCAGACAGGACCTTCAGGAGAGGAGTTGCCTCTATTGCAAAGCTGAGGTGTTGGAGCGCCCCCTATGTGTAATGCAATGCTAAGACTATTCTCCAGAAAGTTTCTGTCTGCCAGGATTTGGAGGAACATCAAGAATTAATTTGTTAATTCCACTCCTAAGAACATACTTATTGAAAATAATTCCATAAACCTACACTATATACATACACACACACACACACACACAAAGTTGGTCACTGGAGCTTTTCTTATATAATAGAAAAAAATTAAAAACCTAAGTGCTAGCATTAGGACCTGATTTTAAAAAGTATGTTTTATCCATACAATGAAATATGAATCAGCTGATTTAAAAACAAATTCTTGCAGATTTTGCCATGTCTTTGGGAGATGCCCACAAAATAATTATTAAAAGAAAAAAGTACGGGGGCGCCTGAGTGGCTCAGTCGTTAAGCATCTGCCATCGGCTCAGGGCGTGATCCCGGAGTTCTGGGATCGAGCCCCACGTCAGGCTCCTCCGCTATGAGCCTGCTTCTTTCTCTCCCACTCCCCCTGCTTGTGTTCCCTCTCACGCTGGCTGTCTCTATCTCTGTTAAATAAATAAATAAAATCTTTAAAAAAAGAAAAAAGTAGGCTATGAGACTATATTAAATTAACATTCTCTAAAAGGTTAGTTTTAGTACATGAGTGTACTAAATTTTTAAGTGTTTAAGTTTTAGTACATGAGTGTATTAGTTTTCATCTTTAGGCTCTTTTTTTTTTTCCTTTTTCTTTTTTTTCCCCCTTTAGGCTCTTCTGTATTTTCTAAGTTTTCTATAATGAATATGTGTTATCTTTATAAACAGAAAAAACCAACCATAATGGATGCATAAGAAAGAACCCATGTCTTGTTCTTTCCCTGATACGTTCCACCTGGACCCTGGGCCTTCTGCGGGGGAATTTCCCTACTTCTTAGCAAGCAGTGCTGGATCCAATACCTGGCCCAGGTCAACCTTGCTTTTCTTCACTAAGACAAGTCGCTCTGTCTAAATTCCTCTCCTCATTTCTCCTCCCAAGGCCCTTGACACTCCCAACTCCAACACAGAGAATCCTCCCAAACGCAGCAAGGAGCAACCTGGTCTTTGCACGTAGGCCCTGCAAGGTTCCTTTGTCCTAGCTAGGGTGAAACTTCCCCAGAGAGAGCAAGCAAAAGAGGGAGGGAGAGACAGAGTCAGAGACACAGAGAGAAGGGGGGAGGGGAGAGAAGTTGACCGATCTGACATTCAGCCGTCTTGGATGGAATTTGTCCAGTTCAGACAGGATGTATGAGGAACACAGGCCCATTCCTTCCCACATGTTTGGAACCCTGGCCCCGAGCCCTGAGCCCAGCATTCCATTTATCCTCTTTGTGGGCCGAACAGATGAAATTGCTTTAGCTGGAGGAAGTGGCATGAATTTACTTATGTATTAGATTCACAGGACACATCCAGCATACCGACCTTTGGATCAACTCGAATCATGAGACAAGTACACTCGAGCAGACAGATGAGGGCTGGGCGCTCACACCTCAGGGCCAACAGGGTGGGCAGCGCGGCCCCCATCCATGCACATGGGCTGGAAGTTGGCGGCTGGGCTGCTCCCCTTCTGACATGTAGGGTGGATTGTTTAGCAACGCTCAAGAGACCCCACAGCTGGCAAGAGGAAAGGCTGGTCACTTGCCATCTTGCCACCGCTGTGAGACCCGGACCAGAGGCTCCTCGAAGAGCTTCACCGTCCTCACATCTCCAGCCAAGTGGACAGTGTGAGACTTGTTAAAATAAACCATCCCAAAGGCAGTTCTTTGTATTTTTCTTTCCTTTCTGCCCACCACCCCCTCCCGCCCTTCCTTCCACAGACAAGAAACCATTTAACAAAGGACTTGGTCTCTCACCTGTTCTAAGACATCTTAGGCTGAAATGCCCCAGGGCCCATCTCTGATGAATATTAATATTAAATGCTCTCCCTCCCAGCACCAGCCTCTCCTCCAGACCTCAGAAGGCAGCCCCCCTCCCGCCAGGCAGCACTCCAATTCCCATTCTCACACCCCCACAATGGCTGCATTCCTCCCTTGCCTACCTCCCTTGCCAGACAAAGGCAATGTGTTAACGTGTCCCCACCTGAGACAGAGAAAGGAATCTTTGTTATACCTGCAAGATCCTAAACATTATCATCATTTAATTAGGGCCATTCTCCCAAGCCAACTTCTCGGCAGCGGGCGCAACTCCACTTAAATAGGCTTTTAAGTTTTCCCAGGGAGGCCGCTTCAGAGGTAATTTGTGAATGGAGACTAATTTAGGGTGTTGCTGCTGGGGTGTATAAAGAGGTGGCTCCAAAGTAACAGAGCCTTAAAAGACAAACGGGGGAAAGGTTAAGCATTTCCATCAGGCACAGATCAGCTTTTGGAAAGCACCACTTCTCTCAGATTCAAGGTCTTGGGCACAAACCAGTGGACTGCGTTATTAACTGGCCCAGATTATGTTTATTCTTTCTTTCTTTCTTTCTTTCTTTCTTTCTTTCTTTCTTTCTTTCTTTCCAACACGAGGAGAGCTGGGTCACACTCATTATGCCTTTGGTGGCCGGGAATTGTCTCTGGGTTGTGTGCTCAGGCACAAGGACGACTTTCCTTCAGTCTTCTGCTACGTGCATCAGCCAGGAGTGTCTGCTTGACCCTAAAAGGTGTCAGAAGCTTTCAAATTCTAAAATGTCACTCCATCTCCAAATAGTACAAGGATTCCACACCTGAAAGGATGACATTCCAGGCAAAAATGGCCCAGACTTTGGAAATGGGAACCCTGATTTGCTGCAAAGCATTAATGTGACCATGGGAACTCAGACTCAGCTCACACTGCCTGGACGTTTCTAACCATATGTGGTTAGGTCACAACCCTGCCATTTTCCTTATGACATTCTCATAGAACATCTCTGATTATGGGTTGCTTTAATGCTCCCAGCTGGAGTAGTTCTTCAGTGGTACTCAGCTTGGGCCACCTCGGTTGAAAAGAAAATCTGCTCCATCGGGTCAATGAGATCACTGACCATTCCTGATATCGGCAGACTGGAACTAAAACCCACGTGCCCAGCTTTTCTTTCTCCATCCTAAACTTATTATTATTATTATTATTATTATTATTGGGACGTAGAGTACATATAACATTGTGTAAATTTAAGGTGTACAATGTGTTGACTTTATACATTTGTATATTGCAGTGTGATTACCACCATAGCATTAACTACACCACTATACGTCACATAATTATTTGTTTTGTGGTAAGAACAATTAAGGTCTAGAGTCTTACCAACTTTGTAGTTTATAATACAGTAATTACGACTGTAATCTCCATGCCACGCATTAGATCTCCAGTAATTATTTATCTATTAATTGCAAGTTTGTACCCTTAAATGATATCCCCTGGATTCCCCCAGCCCCACCCCCTAACAACCACCATTCTGCTCTTTGTTTTTACCAAGTTTACCTTTTTAAAATTCCACACATAAGTGGAATTTGTCTGCAGTATTTGTCTTTCTCTGTCTGACTTATCTTACTATTATCTTACATCATGCCCTCAAGGTCCATCCATGTTGTGGCAAATGGCAACATTTCCTTCTTTGTCATGGCTGAATAATATTCCATCGTGTGTCTTCCAATGGAATATACACCACCCTAATCTCAAAGATAAGGGTAATTGTACCTTGCAAGTTCTATCATCAGAAATCATTCTCAGAGCACCATTTGCTTCTAAACTCTAGAATAGCTAATAAAATTACAGGAACAATTAAGAAAACATATGGTGAGGTCAGAGGAAAGTGGTCAAATTTGAACTTGGGTGAACTCTGCAGACAGAAATGATGATATTTATTGATGATAAATATATTAATGATGATAAATACCATACTAATGATGATATGGCCACAAAAGAAAAAATAAAGAGGGGGAAAGAGAATACACATCACCATGATGGCAAAACTTTATTTAAAAAAAAAAAAAAAGAGGTAGCTATCTCACTATATTTATCTCCTTGAAAGATATATATCAAGATTATCCATCACATGCATTTTCCTATTATCAGACCCAAAGTGACCATTCTTTGTAAGTATGTGTGTTAAATATGGAAAAGTGTTCCTTTGGAACATGTTCAGGAGGAGGTGAGGGGGTGGAGCGGAGAGACGGAAAGAAACGTAGGACAAGTCAAGAAGAGGGTTGAGGCATGCGTAGGGACATTACCAGAAATCGCACCCTAAGAGGCCTTGAGGAGAAAAGTGAAGTGGGAGGTTTGGGGCCCTCTGCTTAGAGAAATGCCCCACTCAGAGTCCTTAATGGTTCATTTATTTCACCCTGACATTGCCTTCTTGGTTCTGGTGTTGAAAATACCGTGGGGTGGAGGGATTCTCCGCACACCGCCCAGTGAGGGCTCATGTGTGACACTTTCTGATGCCGGTGTGTCTGCATCAGCAAGCAGGTGCTTTGCTGGAATCTCGAGGTGTCTGTGTAATAGTCTCTCTTTTCGAAGAGACGTGCAGCTCCTGGACAACGATGCCCCACCGTGTCATCTCCGGGCAATGCAAGTAACACTTTTCTAAAGGAAAAATCCTCCCGTGCCCTTCTCTGCCCCCCTCTTCTTACACTGAGAACAGCAGTTATCGGGCCCCTCACTACTTGCCAAAATCTGGGGTAAGTATCTTACATTTACTGGAATGTAACAGTCTCATTTAGCGTGTTCAACCCACCTTGCCAGCTAGGTGTTATTCCCATTTTACAAATATGGAATAAGCCTCTAAAAGTTAAAACAGAACAAAAACTGTCCCAGGTCACTGGTAAGAAGTCACAGACCTGAGATTTGGAGCTGTTTTCTTAAGTTCAAAACTCCCACTTTTTGTTGGTTTGTTGTTCTTTGCTCTTGGGAGAGCAGACAACGTCCTTTTGGCTGTGGCTTGCATCCTTTTGTTTTGAATGAGGTTAAATGATCTGCGTGTGGGCTTAGGCATTTACCCACACATGTCTTTGGGGGGGGGGGGCATCCCTGTATCTGCCTGGCCGCGCAGGGCCTCTAAGCACCTTTGCTGAAAGTTTTTATTATTTCCTTCAAATACCCTTTTATAGCACAGAAAAAGAGCTGTGCCCTCTCTGAGGCTTGAACTCAGGACCTTCAGATTATGAGACTGACGCGCTGCCCACTGCGCTAAGAGGGCTGCAAGGCTGAATGTCAGCCTGAATAATAATGCCTCCTTAAATGGTAAGCTCCTTAAAGAGAAAGGGCTTGTCTTTGTAGTTCAGTCCAATGAGTGAGTGGATTTGGAATAGCATCAGAAACGTTCTTTTCCCACATCTCCTCGCACAGCAGTAGATTCCTAAGTAACCTGGAAGATAACTCAGCAAATGATACGTGTACTTTGGAAAAACAAAAAGACCTCATTACGTTAATCGTAGCCCACAAGCAAAAGAACCAAAATGTTTTAGGCTCATCTAAAAGCGCAGGTGTATAAACATATAAATATTAACAAAAATTAAATGCTTGTCAACTTTGGCACAACTATCACTTCTTCCTTGGATATTGGAAGCTTATCCAATCTAGAAAAACCAGAGTCAAGGTGTAGACAGTTGAGTTGAAAAATTATTGAACATGACTTCTGAGTGAAAATAGAGCAATGGGCGTACCTCCCTGTGGCCACTCATTCCTGAAGCCTCATGAAATAACAATAAAAGGATTTGGAGAGACATAAATGCAAAAGGCAAAGGGAGAAAGAGAGGGGACACTAGCAATAAACTTGGAAGGTGGAGAACAATGTCATGGAAACCCTGTCTTACTTTGTAGAAACTTCCAGAAACTCAAGAGCTGGTAGCACCAGATACGTCTGAAAGTGGAGGTAAAGATGGAGCTAAACACAGAAAGTTGATCTAGTTAGTTTGTTGAAAAAATAGTGAGGCCCTTGGGTGGCCTCCCCCAAACCAAGCACCAGGCAGATTCTCCTGCCCTCAAGGGAGAAGACTGGAAGTATATTCTCTAAAGGGTAAAACAGAAGGTCTCTAGACTAGAAAGACCAAGCCCACTGAGGGTGGGCCATGCTGAGAAAGGACCCACATACCAATGTAGAGCTTCTCTAGTCTGTTCCCCTAGTTGGCTCCCCAAATACTAGAAGTCAGGACTGGACTTCTGCTTAAAAGTTCGTTCTCTGTGAAATATGACCAGCTCAAGAGAGGGAGGAAAGAACGAAGGGTGCTAACATCAGGAATCTCGTCCAAGAAAATAGGGCAGCAAGATCACCCTACGAGGAAGACCACCCGTGAGCACAGAGTGCTAGCAATCAGCTGTTCAGTACGTCACGCACACACATGAGCAGAAAGTCAAAGATCACCAGACATTGGAGGAAATCATATGAAATAAAACACAAAGACTTGACCAACCTGTATTTTAAAGGAACTTGGAAGAAACAAAGACTATCTGGGGGTAAGGAAAAAGTATTTAATTAATATTAATATTCTTGGAGAGCTAAGAAAAATTTGGATCCATAAAGCAAGAATAAATACACAAAATGAACATTTAGGATATATTCAGGATATATAAATTGCATTTTATTCATACAGCAGAGTTACATAAGTCCATGAGACTGAATAATTATTGCTGTGTATTGTGATGAATCTCACAAGCATGGCATTGAAATTTAAAAAGCCAGACACAAAAAAAGTACATATTCTCTGGTTCCACCTATATAATGCTCACCAAAAAAGGCTACGGTGTTAAATTTAGCATGATGGTTACTCTTTGGAGGGAAGGCGTGGAGAAAATCTTTTCCGTTTCCAATACAAAAATAAACATAAAACAGGTTTTATACAAAGGATTGGGAGTCAGAGTGATACTGAATTTCTCAACAGCAGCTGTAAGCTACAAGGTAATAAAGCAAGCCTTCATATTTCTGAAGGAAAGTGATGCCCGTATCCTGCTAAATTATCAATTACTTGTGAAGCTATGCTAATGGCATTTTCAAACATACAAGATATTTCAAGATTTACGTTCCTTTTACCTTTTTCAGGCAAGCAACTGGAAGGTCTCAGGAGCTAGAGACACAGAAATATACCCAGGAAAAGGGACACAAGGGATCCAGGAAATAGATGCACCAATGGAAGAAAAAATCAATGAGAAGTCCCAAGATGGTGGCCAAGAGGGAGCCTAAGGAGACAGGTACGCAGCAAGCCTAAAGATCAAGGGTACAGTGGTGTCCTCAAGATTCATTGACCCACCACATAGAGAGAGGAGATTTACACAATTAGGGAAAGTTTAGGATTAAATATATATGTATATTAGATACATACATTCTATATACCTACCACTGTAGGTGTATATAATTAAATTGCATATGTGTAGTGTTGTAACTAATATATTATGCACATTATGAAACAAAATATAAATAAGAAAGGATGAAATAAAAATAAATACAGTAAGAATTCTGTTGTTTTCTTCCCTCACCCTGGCCAATACTGAACACACCTCCCGCTTGCACCCCACAGTTGCATGCCTAATACAAGTGATCACTTCCTGTGGTGGTTGATAAGATTAGCCAGGGAACATGGTGCCTCGAGGAAATGGATCACAGAAAAAGTAAACGTTGACACCTGGGAGAGAAGATCAAACCCTGGTAAATGCCAGCCTCTACTGTGGTGGGCCTTCTAGGTACCACAAGCAGGCCCCAGCCAACATGGGGTCCTAGAACCTCAAAAGGCCTGTGTCAGAGAATCATAAACTCTCAGAGAAAACAAATGCCTTTAAGACCATCTCAATTATAGTTCTAAGTTTACCAATGAGAATACACTTCAGAATCTTGCCTAAATCTAGTTCTAAATCCATTTAACATATCTATATTTTATGGATGCCTGAATGAATGTATGAAAAGCAAATATAAAGAATTTTTTAAATTTTTTTATTTTCAAGTAATCTCCACATCCAACATGGGGCTCGAACTTACAATCCAGAAATCAAGAGTTGCATGCTCTAACTACTGAGCCAGCCAGGCACCCTGCAAATGTACAGAAATCTTATGTGTGTTTAATCTCCTGTCCTCACTGTCTTCCACTGCCTAATTAGGCTGCCAACTCTCCTATTTGCCACAATCCAGGATATGAGGTTTCTCATAGTCAATGCCTCTGCAGTTCCTATACAGGCTCTGAGCTGGAGCTGGGCAGTTTCTTCCAAAAACATCCTTGGGGCGCCTGGGTGGCTCAGTCGGTTGGGCGACTGTCTTCAGCTCAGGTCATGATCCCAGGGTCCTGGGTTCAAGCCCCACGTCAGGCTCCCTGCTCAGCAGAGAGCCTGCTTCTCCCTCTCCCTCTGCCTTCTTCTCTGCCTACTTGTGTTCTCTCTCTATCTGTCTGTCAAATAAATAAGTAAAATCTTAAAAAGAAAAGAAAATATCCTCTGAAATATTTGTGAAGAGCTTCACAGAGCCCTTGTTATCTAAGAAATAGACCAAAAATCTGACTACAGGCATGTTTTCTTTTTCTGTTCCATCAAAGGAAAATAAAGATGAAAAGACTTTTTCTAAGTGCTTATGTCTTATTAGGACATTTTTAAAATAAATAGCTTCAGTCATTAATGTTAGAGGCAATCTGCCTAAAGTATATTTAAGGGGCTAGATTTCATAAATTCCAATTTACAAATTGAACTCATTGACCATAATTGCTTGCAACAGTTGGCTCTAAACAGAGAGATTAACATAATTGGATTGCAAACTCCTATTAGCATTTATAAATATAATTATAGCCAAGTATTGGGCTGTGTTGGAAAGATGCCACTGAAATTTATCTTGTGAAGACTTGAGAAGCACATATTCCTCCACCAGGAGGCAGTGTCATGATTAAGGGATGGATTGGTCCTGTGACCTTTAACCTCTCAGTGTCTCGTTTTCCATCAGCAAAACACTGTGTTTCAATACACATTCAATATGCATTCAGTTTGCATGGTAAAAGAGTGCTGGTTGAGGAATTCCACTCAAGACAGAGTAAAAAGGACAGATTTTGCCTGATGCCTGAAAGAAACAGACACACAAACAAAAAGCAAAATATATTACACAACAGTTTTCAAGACACTGGTTATCAGGCAATGGTGGACTGTGGTCTCTGAAAGACAGGAAACAAATTGGGAGACCTCTACTATTGTCCCAGCTTACTACCTTGAGAGAGTTTCCAAGCTGTGGCATAGGAAGAGGGAGCCCAGGCCAAGCCTGGTGGACTCCCCAAGGTGAGGAGATGCAGATGAGCGTCCAGGGAGGCCAGGGAGGCCAGGCAGCGAGAGTGTACAGACAGAGCACCAGACCAGAGACAGTGACACCAAGAGAGAATGCTGGTGATCTGGAGGAGGTCCCCTCAAGTATTCAGCAGAGGTCTCATCCTTACACACATGCAAATCTACTACCCAATGCCCAAGGAAGAAACAATCTGATGGGATCAGGTAAAAGCACCCGGCACTCTCACAGGGCCAAGAATATAGCCTGTTCCTACAGTCAGCCTGGGGGAAAAAATCAGACTTTTCAGGACATTGGTCAGAATACTCATGAGGGTGCCTCAGTAGTGGGAAATATTTAGACCCAGACCAAACACTGACCCAGATCCACCTCATAAATCAGAAAACAGATCTGAAGAGCTCAAACTAGTAACTTCATGGCATCCCAGAGCAAAGCTCAAGAATGGCTATAGGAAAATAAAATGTCTCGCATTCAAAGAAGGTAATAACACAATGGCTGGCATTCAATCAAGGATTGCCAGACATTCAAAGTATAATGAAAATGTAACCCATAATGAGGAGAATAATCAATTGATCGAACCTGACTCAGAACTAACATAGATATTAGAATATTAGCTAATAGACAAGAATATTAAAACAGTTGTTATTAACTGTATTTCAGATATTACAAAAGTTAAGTATAGACATAAAGTTTCCAGAAAAGCACACCCAAAATGAACGTCTACAGATGAAAACTGCAACACCCGAAATGAAAAATAAACTTATGGGATTAATAGTAGATTAGACTTTACATAAGAAGACATTTGTAAACTTGAGGGGCACCTGGGTGGCTCAGTCAGTTAAGCATCCAACTCTTGATCTCAGCTCAGGTCTTGATCACATGGTTGTGAATTCAAGCCCTGCACTGGCTCCATGCTGGGCATGAGCCTACTTTGGAAGGAAAGAAGGAAGGAGGGAAGGAAGGAAGGAAGGAAGGAAGGAAGGAAGGAAGGAAGGAAAAGAAGAAAGAAAGAAAGAAAGAAAGAAAAAGAGAGGAAGGGAAGGAGGGAGGAAAGAAGGAAAAAGGAAGGGAGGATGGAAGGAAAGAAGGAGGGATGGAGGAAAGAAAGAAAGAAAGAAAGAAAGAAAGAAAGAAAGAAAGAAAGGGAGAGAAAGAAAGAAAGAGAAAGAGAGAGAGAAAGGAAGGAAAGAAGGAGAGAAGAGAAAAGAAAAGAAAGAAAGGAGGGAAGGAAGAAAGAAAGAGACATTAGTAAACTTGAAAACATGGCAATGGAAACTATGCAAAATAAAACCCAAAGAGAAAAAAATCTGAAAAAAATGAAGAGTATCAAGTGGCCTAATATATGTGTAATTGGAGTTGCCAAAGGAAAGGAGAGAGAAGAGACATGATGGAACAAATATTTGAAGAAAAATAAGGCCAAAGTATTCCTAATTTAATTAAAAGTATAAATCCACAGATCCAAGAACTTCACCAACCCCCAAGCAAAATAAGCGTGAAGAAAATTACATCAAGACCTGCCATAATCAAATTGCTAAAGAACCCAGTGATAAATGGAAATTTTTAAAGCATCCAGAGAAAGGGATAAGATATTACATAAAGAGGCACAAAGATAAGGGTGGGAGCAGATTTTTCATCAGAAACAATGTAGACAAGAAGATATCTTTAAAATACTGAAAGACAAAACTGTCAGACTAGAAGTTTATGCCCAGCAAGAATATGTTTCAAAAACAAAGGTGAAATAAAGATGTTTTGTTGGTTTTTTTTAAAGATTTTATTTATTGATTTGAGATAGAGAAAGAGCAAGAGAGAGAGAGAGCATGCGGGAGTGAGTGCGCACAAGTTGGGGGGAAGGGCAGAGGGAGAGGGAGAAGCAGGCTCTCTGCTGAGCAGGGAGCTCCATGTGGGGCTTAATACCAGGACCCTAGGATCACGACCTGAGCCGAAGGCAGATGCTTAACCCACTGAACCACCCAGGCACCCCAAAGATGTTTTTAGACAGACAAAAACTGAAAGAATTTACCAGCAAACCCACACTACAGGAAATTTTAAAGAAAGTCTTTTGGGCAGAAGGAAAATAATGCCAGATGAAAATATAGATCTACATAAATGAGTAAAAAGCACCAGAAATTGTAAATATATGATTTATTCTGATTAAATCTCTTTATATGATAACTGATTATTTAAACAAAAATTATAACAATGTATTGTGGGGTTTATAATATATGTATAGGTAAAATATATGACAATAGCATAATAACCAGAACGGAGAGATGGAAATATTCTATTCTAAGGTTCTTACATGCACGAAGTGGTAGATAATCACTTAAAGACAGTGATAAGTTAGAGCTGTATACTACCTTATACACTTTACACACCGTATCTTAGCAGCCATTTAAATAACAAAATAAATATTTATAGCTAAGAAGCCAACAAAAGAGGGTCAATGGAAGCACAAAAAAAAATTAGTTAATCTGAAAGATGGCCAAAAATAAGATAAAGTGAATGAAGAACACATGGAATAGATAAAAACAAATAGCAAGATAATAAACGAAACCTAACTCGATAACCACAATAAGTGTAAATTATCTAAACACCTCTATTGAAAGACAGAGATTGTCGCATTGAATAAAAAAATCAAGTTGCAAATGATTGCTATCCATAAGAAATGTGGTTCAAGTATAAAGTGTAAGTATAAAGACACAGGTCAAAAGTGAAAGGATAGGAAATGATACACTATGCTAACAAATCAAATGAAATCTGGAGTGGCGATGTAAATAACAGAAGCACAAAATAATAGAACTTCAAACTACACGAAGCAAAAAACTGACAGAACTACAAAGAGAAATAAATCCAAAATTATAGTCAGAAATTTTAATAATTTCTCTCAATAATTAATAGTTCAAGTAAAAAGAAAACCAGCAAGCATATAGAAGATTCAAAAGGCGGGGTGCCTGGGTGGCTCAGTCGTTAAGCGTCTGCCTTCGGCTCAGGGCGTGATCCCAGGGTCCTGGGATCGAGCCCCACATCGGGCTCCCTGCTCCACTGGGAAGCCTGCTTCTTCCTCTCCCACTCCCCCTGCTTGTGTTCCCTCTCTCGCTGGCTGTCTCTCTCTGTGTCATATAAATAAATAAAATCTTTAAAAAAAAAAAAAAGATTCAAAAGTCATTCATAACCACTCGTAACCAACTTGATATAATTGACATTTATAAAACACTCCACCTAACAATGGCAAGACCCACATGATTTTTAAGTGCACACAGATCATTTACCAAAATAGACCATATTCTGGACTATAAAACAAATTACAATAAATTTTTAAATGTTCAAGTTATACAATGTCTACTCTTCAGTCACAATGGAATTAAATTAAAAATAACCTTGGAAATAATCTCTGGAAAATCACAAATCTTTGCCAAATGGAAACTAAATAAAACACTAACAAATACTAAATGAATTAAAGAAAAAATCAAAAAAGATATTAGAAAATATTTTCAGTGAAGTGAAATGAACATATCAAAATTTGTGAAATGCTCTTAAAGCAGTTCTTAGGGGAAATTTATAGTACTAGGTGCTGTATGCTTCAATCAATCAATCAATTACCTCAACTTCTACCTTAAGAAACTAGAAAAAGGAAGACCAAATTAAATGCAAATTTATGGATCTTTGAGTTCGCTTAACACTTACAATTTTTTTATGAGCACTGCTTTAATCCTTGTCAGAAAATTCCAATATTATATCATCTTATCATTGGTGTCTGTTGGTTGTCTTTTCCCATATGATTGGAGGTTTCTGTAGTTATTTATATGTCAAGTAATTATGGTCTGTGTCCTGGACATTTTGGTATTATGCTATGAGACGATCGATCTTATTTATATCTGCTAGTTTGATAGGACTTAGAATTCTGGGTTCCTCCCCAATCTGCCTGCTGATTTATTTTTCAGCATTCTCAAACAGCTGTTCTTGCATTCTGTCCAGGTTTTAGAGTTGAGTTCAGTGGGAAATAAAGTGAGACATGTGCTAATTTCACATGATCCATAGACTTCTAAGACAGGTCCCAAGATTCCTGCCCCTCATATAGACGCCCTTCCTAATCCCCTCCCCTTGAGTGTGACCAGGATTCATAAATATGATGGAATATCACTCCCATGATTATGTGACTTTATTATTTTTTTTATTTTGATGCAGTCCTATAGTTCTTTGTATTTTTTTTAAGTAAGCTCTAGGCCCAATTTGGGGCTTGAACCCACCACCCCAAGATCAAAAGTCGCAGGCTCTACCAACTGAGCCAGCCAAGCTCCCAGATTATGTTATTTTACACAGCAGTAGGGATCTTGCAAATGTAATTAAGGTCCCTAATCAGTTGACTTTGAGTACTCAAAAGAGATGATCAGATCAGGAATTAGATGAGCCCTTAAAAGCAGTCAAAGAGGTTCAAAGCCAGACAGGCTCTCTGGCTAATAACTTTGAAGATGAAACTAGAATGGCAGCTGAATTCTGCAAAGCTGAGAGGAAACGAACTCTGCCTGCAGCAGCTAAGCTGAAAAGAAGCCCTCAAGCCTCAGATGAGATGACAAGCCCAGCTGTCGCTTTAATTGCGGACTTGTGATATCCTGAGCAGAGGACTCCACTGAGCCCTGCCTGTACTTCTGACTTAGAAGAAACTGGGAAACTGACCCAACTAGTAGTGTTGCTTTGAGCCTCCGTGTTGGGATAATTTGTTACACTACAAAAATCTAATACACTTTCTCTTACCTGCAACAGGCTTGGAAACAAAGTGCAGGTACTGCGTAAGCAAATGTTATTCCACAGGTGTTGCGTATTTCTCAATATGTTCTTTTAACCAAGTTCTTTGTTGCTTTTCCTTCCTCTGAATTCCCAGTATAGTATTAGAGAAATATCTCAACATTTCAGATCTGTTCCGTATCAGCTTTCTGGCAGAGTTCAATGTAGCAATTTATCTGTGTGCGATCATAAGCTGCTTTGTTATTTTCATTTCCTTCGCTCCTCTTGGCTCATCAGGCTCACTGAGTTTTAGGGAAGAAAAGCTAATCTTATTAAATTATTGTATTAATTATTACCACATGAATCACCCAACAGGGACAAATAGCAAGCCTGGTATAATTAGTAAACCAGAAGTCGCCATTTACAGCCACCCATCAGATATGCCAAGTTAAGGTCACCATGAACTCACAGGTTCTCCCCCCCCAGATTTAACAGTTGTCTAAAGAAAGTATGATCTCCTGGTGAGAGATAAGAAGTGTCATACAAATCTAATTCACATATGGGGGGGGGAACATGGGACACATAGAAACAAGACAGCATATCTTTTGGGATACTCCTTGAGAAAAAGATCTCTAATCAAATATTTGAAAAATACTAAATACAAACAGGCCCCCCTTAGAGATTCACAAAACTTGATAAAGACAGTCCAGGACCTGTTTAACTTGATTTATGCCAGCATTTCCCAAATGTATTAACTATGTATTCTGTCCCAGTTTTACAGTTGAGTTCGGTGGGAGGCGAACAGAGGTGTGTGTTTAATTCACATGCTAGGTACAGTCATTTCTTTGGCACGCTTATTATTCCCTAGAAACTCAAACATTTTTGCATGGAAAATATTTTGGGAAATGCGGATCTACAGATTTAAATGGATCGTGTGTTTATTTATCCTGCCCCCTCCTTCTGATGATACTCCACTCCAAGCCAAGTGTTGATAACATGTGAATTGGTGGGAAAAATTCCTAGCATAACTTCTCAAATAGAAATTGCTGCCCCACCCTCACTTCAAGTTGATGTAAAGCGCTATGCTCCTGAGATAAAATGCATCCTCTGGAACTCAAAACTATCACACCAAAGCATTCACCAGACATTTGCTAGGAACTGACTTTGTGCTAGGCTCAGTGCATTCCCAGCACGCCAGCAGGACCCTGGCTTTGCAGGTTCACAGAGGGCGTGGTCCTAATTTACAGAATGCCCAGTCCCCCCGGGGGGGAAGAGGATGAGCGGCCCCGGCTAGAAAATGACATTCAGCCCCAGCACAGAGAACCTCAAACAAGGTAATGGGGTGAGAGCTGCCGTGACCTCTCAAGCAGGGCCTTCGATGGGCCTGGATGGGGTAGAGAACTCACCCCCCAAAAAAAGCAAAGCTAATTTACAGCAGACATTAGGTTCAATCAACCCCTGAAAGAAATTTCTTCAAATCAAGAAAGGAAAAAAAAAAAAACAGTAGGAAAGAGGGGAATGTCAGAAATGGAAAGGAGTTACTTTCCATTTTGCATTGATGCTAAGATGTGCATTTTTTTTTCATATTTTAACAACTCTAAACTCTGAAATCGGAATCTATCTTCTGACACAGAGCATCGTATAATTGTTGTCCTCCAGGCATCAACGCGACCCAGTTGTCGTTGCCTGCGTGTGTCAACTCATTCACAGCTGTTGCTCTTGTCATCACTTCAACGGAATTACGAGCCTTGTTGGTACTACACGTGCAGGGTTTAATTGCCATGTAAATGTCTTCAGAAAGATTCCACTGTGATTTCGGACTGAAAGGAAAACTTATGTGTATTCAAAAAGACGAGGGGACAGAGCAGTGGGGCATACATTTGTTATTTGTGAAGTGAATATTCATTAGAGGAGAAATGCTTGCAATTCCATTGTTCACGAAACAAACCAAGTGTTAGCGGCGCTACTCAAACTGTGGTCCACGGACCGGCAGCATCACCTGGGAGATGGTGAGAAATGCCGACTCTCGGGCTCTGCCTTAAACCTACCAAATCGGGATCTGCATTTTAGCAAAATCCCCAGGTGACTGCCCATAAAAGTTTGAGAGCACTGCTTTAAAGGATATAATGTGAAGCTGAGTCAACGTTGAATTATTGAGATACGTGCAAGGGAATGCTCATCAGAAGCCAAGCAGTGCAGCTGACAGCGGGGAGATTGTCAAGTCCTTCAGAATCAAAAGAAATTTCAACACAAGAAGAGGCACGTGTGACCATTTCACTCACAGGCAGGGCTGTCATAAAGACACGGTGTCACAGCCTCGTTGGTGGGGGTTTTTTTCTGTCTTTGCAAAACATCAAAGAATGGTATGACTTAAAATGGAAGGCATTTTAGATTCAATTAAATTCAGTCGGTGAAAGGATCTGCCTTCGGCTCAGGTCATGATCCCAGGGTCCTGGGATCGAGCCCCAAGTTGGGCTCCCCATTCAGCAGGGAGTCTGCTTCTGTCTCTCCCTGCCACTCCACCTGCTTGCGCTCTCTCTCTGTCAAATAAATAAATGAAATCTTTTTTAAAAAATAAATTAAATAAATGTGGCAAGTAATCTTACTCCAGGGCCATGTGAGAAATTACAATAAAGGCATTTCCTTCCGTGAGGGGGAGCTGGCAGGCCACAGAACAGGGAAAATGGAACTAGAAATCTGAGAGAGAAATCTGAACTGGCAGGGGAAGGGAGGGACGGAGGTCGCAGGGGTGCTGCTGAGTATGAGCCATCCCACCTGTGTGCTGCTGTAGCCGTGGGTTCCAGGCTGCGGACCATCCTCCAGCTAATGACAAAAATGACATTTGACTCCCTATCCTTTCAAGTAATACGTACATCCATGATGTTGTATTATTTTTCTTTGATAACTCTTACTATGCCTTAGCCCCTTATCACCTCCCGAGTCTGACGGCAATCCCTGGTGAGTTGCAGCATGAACCGAAGTGGGAGGTTTGGATGATATTGTCCTTTCCAAGGTAGAGGTGAGGAAAATGGGTCCAAGATTGCCCTGCTGGTAAATAGCGGAATTGGGATTAGAACCTCAGGCTTCTGAGTATACTTTGGAAGTTCTAACAGGAAAGCAGGTATTGTTGGCATTTTGTGCAAGAATAAACAGGCTCGGAAAGTTCAAGTGAGTCGCCCAAGCATGAAACTATCACAGATGGGAGCTATCACCCCGTTATCCTGGCATCTAACTTCACTGCTGTTTCTTCTACTCCCAGCTCCTTGGCAAAATCTGCTTAGTTATTCGTGATTTGAAGAGCTTTCTGTTATGACTCTAGAGTAAAGAGCTGAATGATTATGTTAACTTGACCAAAGAGCATAGGTATTATTTGAACATACTGAGGGTGGTCCCCAGGGAGGTGTATCACTCCCACGTATCTTTGAGAGCACTTCATACGAGGAGTGTGGCTGGCGCACAGCTTGCACCTGCCACACCTTTGATCCACGGCAGCTTTAATGCTGAAGCCCCATCCCTCCCGTGTGGTCCCGAGAACAACCGAGCAGGGCAGGGCTACAAGAGCCAGGCCGTTCCTGCCCGATGCAGGAATCCTCTGCTGGTTAGTCTTTGTGCTGGTTCTCTCCTTCAGCTGGCCAAGCCTTTCGCAGAGAGGCGATGCAGACCGAGTGTCCTACCCCCTCCTCTCATAGTGTCAGAGCGGCATTGAGGTGAGGAGGTCTTCTCTGCCTTCTCCTGCTTCCTCCCTCATAAATCCCCTCCACGCATCTTCCTCCGATAATTCTCTTGCTTGTGCATTTCCACCTTGGCACCTGCTTCTCAGAGGACCTGAATGAAGACACTGCCTCTTAAAAGGAAACTTCATAAATGAATACGATTGTGTGCTATTTGCGAGACCATTTTATCTGTATTCCTCAACTTACCTTTCAATTCTTCTGATTTTTTTCACCAATTTATTAAGAAATCTGTTTTTTCCCTCTACATTTTTTTTCTTCGAAACCATTGGTAGACAGTAATATAAAAGCTTATGGAAAATAAAGGTTGAGAGAGAAAATAGAAGATAAAAAGTGAAAAAAAATGCTGTGATTCCAGAACGCAGTGTTATTCTAGCATTTTTTTAAAGATTTTATTTATTTATTTGAGAGAGAAAGTGAGTGAGAGAGAGACAGAGCATGAGCAGGGGGAGGGAGAGGGAGAAACGGACTCCGCACTGAGCAGGGAGCCCGACGTGGGGCTCGATCCCAGGACCCCAGGATCATGACCTGAACTGAAGGCAGATGCTTAACCGACTGAGCCACCCAGGCACCCCCCATTCTAGCATGTTTTGAATTAAATTTTTAATTTTGAAATAATCATAGAGTCTCACACAGTTGCAAAAAATAATACAGAGAGATCTTATGCACCTTTACCTAGTTTCCACCAGTGGTAACATCTTGCAAACCCATCATACAGTGTCACAACCAAGGTATTGACATCGATACAGTCAAGACATAGAACATTTCCACCGCAAGGACCTCTGTGGCCCTTTTATAGCCACGCCTCCTTCCCACCTGCCCCCACTTCAAGAATGTTAGATAAATGGACTCATGAAATGGTGGAGCTTTGGGGGATTGTTGTTTTTGTTTTTGTTTCTCCACTCAGCATAATTTCTCTGGAGATCCACATACGTTGTGATGTGTATCAACATTTTTTCCTTCTGACTGGTGAGTTGTGTCCATGGCATGAGCACAACACCATTTCCCTAACCATTCATGCATTGGAGGACATCTGGGTGGTTCCAGTTCGTCGTGATCACAAATAATGCTTACTATAAACATTTATCTACAGTCTTTTATGAACATAAGTCTTTAGTTATCTGAGATAAATGTCCAAGAGCACAACTGCTCAATCATGTGGTAGCCACATGGCAAGTTTTTCTAAGAAACTGCCCAACTGTTGTCCAAAATGGATGTACCATTTTATATTCCCACCAGCAATGGACAAGTGACCCCGTTTCTCTGCATCTTCTCCAGCACTGGGCATTGTCAGCGTTCCAGATTTTGGCCAGTCTAATAGTGTAATGGTATCTCACTGTCGTTTTCATTTGCGTTTCCCTGATGATATATAGAAATGGAGCATTTTTGGGGGGTGCTTATTTACCATCTGTACATTTTTTTTTTTAAGATTTCTTTATTTGAGAGAGAGCGAGTGGGGGGAGGGGCAGACGGGGAGGGAGAAAGAGTATTAAGCAGACTCCATACTGAGTGTGGAGTCCAACGTGGGGCTCAATCTCAGGACCCCAGAATCATGACCTGAGCCAAAGCCAAGAGGCAGACACTCAACTGACTGCCCCACCCAGGCGTCCCCATCTGTACAGCTTCTAAGGTCTCTGGCCCATTTTTTAATCTGGTCATTTGTTTGCTTTTCCACTGTTGAGTTTAGAGAGTCTGAAAATATATTTTAGATGCTACTTTTTTTGCCAGAGGTTTGATTTGCAGATATTTTCTCCTGGACGGCAGCTTGTCTTTTCATCTTCTTAACATTTTGTGGAAGTTCAGTTGGTCCGTTTTTCCTTTTATGGATCATACTTTCTTTTGTCATGTCTAAGAATTCTGTACTTAGACCTAGATCCTAGATGGTTTCTCATATTTTCCCCTAAAACCTTCACAATTTTACATTTTTACATTAGGTCCATGATCCCTCATAAGTTAATTTTTTGGTATGAAGTGTGAGACTGAACTTTGAGGGTATTTGTTTATTTATTTTTCAGCCCATGGAGATCCAATTGCTCTCGCACCATCTTTTCAAAAGCCTGCCTAGCCTCTGTTGATTCTGCACGTTGGTCAAAAACCAGTGGGGCGTATTCACACGCATCTGTTTCTGCGTTGTCTCTCCTGTCACACGGATCTATGTGTCTATCCCTCTGCCATTACTAGTTTTGATGGTCGTCGCTACCAAATGCGTCTCCAATTTGGGTAGGCTGATTCCTTCCACTTCATCCTTTTTCAAAGTCGTTTTAGATATCTCCGTCCTTTTGCCTTTCCGTGTGAATGTTAGAATAATGTTGTCATCTACACAAGTTTTATCTTGCTAGGGCTTTGTTAGAAATTGTGTTGAACCTGTAAATCAATTTGGAGATACTCACATCTCTACCATACTCGGTCTNNNGATCTGAATCCGGTATCTCTCTCCATTTATTTATACCTTCTTCGGTTTTTTTGTTTGTTTGTTTTTTAAGTAGGTTCCACGCCCAGTGTGGGGCCCAACATGGGGCATGGACTCACGACTCTGAGATCAAGAGTTCCATGCTCAACCAACTGAGCCCCCAGGCACCCCTACCTCCTTTGCTTTTTTATTAGCATTTGTTTTTCGTGTACAAGTCTTGTACACGTTTTGCTAGATTTCTACCTATTTTTCTGTCTCTTTGTTAGCAAATGATAAATAGTATTGTGTTTTTAATGGCAGTGTCCACCTGTTCATGGTTAGTACACGGAAATACAATTGCTTTTTGTATTGTGATCTTATATCTCGTAACCTTGCCAAAGTCATTCATAGTTTTAGTATTTTGTAGATTTGGGGGGATGTTCAATGCTAGGCTTTCTAGCATTATGTTGAATCTGAGTCATGAAACCCAACGTTCTTGCTTTGTTGTTGCTTTCTTCCTGATTTTCCAAATTTTATCATTTTACCATTTCTTTCATGTTTGGAGAACTTCCTTTAGCTATTCTTTGAGGGGAAGTCTGAATTTACTTTACAAAAATCAGAGCAGAGCCTTGGCCATTTCTTTACATACTGTCTGTAGCTCCTTTCCTGCTGGAACGGACAGTTGAAGAGCTGGAGGCAATGTTCATCGAACCCTCTTCCACTCCATGCGTCTCCCCAAATTGCAGATGTTGAGGGCCTCAATGTAAGGCTTTCTAATTCCTCACAGAAATATTCCACACCCCTAACACTTCTGCCCTTCCCACATTTGCCAAGCCGGAAAGTTTCTTGTAACTCCCTGAACACCTGTCGTGGATGGAGGAGAAAGACTACTGCGGAATCTCAGCTCAGGGAACCCCACTGCCCCCGTCCTGGGTGCCATGCCCCAGCAACAAACAGACCCTCGACTCCGTCTGCGGTAGGCTGCAAGCTGGTTGCCCAGAGACGTCAGGTCCCAATCTCTGGAGCCCACAGAAGTTGCCTTATATGGCCAGTCTTTGTAGATGCAGTAAAATTAAGGATCTTGAGATGGAGAGATCCCCCTGGACTATCTGGCGGGCCCTAGATACAAACACACTTTCCCTATTAGAGAGAGGCCAAGGCAGATTCTGCAGGCAGAGGAGAAAAAGGCAACGTGACCATGAGGCAGAGACTGCAGCGACATGGCCACAGGCCCCAGAATGCCCCAGAATGCAGGACAAGCCCGTCAGACTTCCAGCTTAGACCGTAAGAGAATCAGCCTCTGTGGGCGTTAGTTGTGCAGCTACAGGGAGCTAATAAACCCTTCCTTTACTTACCGGTGCAGAGGCTAGAAGCCAGGTTTTTAATGTAAATTGAGCTACTGTCAGCGGAAGAAGTAACGATGAGGGGAGGCATTCGGTGATGTCTCTCACCAAAAATTTCCCCCTAATACTCTACGTCTCGAGTGCCCTATGCAAGTAGAGAAGTAGAGAAGGCTAACACGTTCTGTGGCTTCTTATCCTGAAAGGTAGGGAAGATTTTGTTCTCATCCTTACAGATGAGTTAGTGGTGGCTCAGAGTTTAAATCACGTGAATACCGAAAGTGACAAAGCCCCTGGAAGATCTGCCCCGATCTTTAGACCCCCAATCTCAAGCCATTTCTCAAAGACGACACTCTGCCTCTTTTAAGGAAGCCGTAGCAAACTCTGATAGAGGCCCTACTGGTAAATCACTACCCATTTTCTTCATCTCTCTCCCCCCACCCCCAATTTGGAGACAAAAGACTGCTTCTGGGAATCAGTTGTATTTCACGCCCTGAGATTTGCTGCCACCTGCTGGCAAAAGGAAGACTGGCACAGAGTAACGTTCTTGTGAAAAGGCCCCTGTGCTGCCCTGCAGAGCTGTAAGCCAGAGGCCAGTGCAAACTTCCCCGCAGGAGACCGTAAAATAAAAGCAAAAAGCACTAGAAAAGGCACCAGGAGCTCGGAGCCTGCCCACCGGTCTCAGGCCAAGCAGGCAGAGCCACGAGACCCCAGTTGCGCCATGTAAACGCTCTATGGCCCGTGGGGCGGTCTGACGCGAAGTCTCGGAGTTTCTGTGTCCTGGGCAGCACGTACCAGGTGACTCATTTCTTGCAAGTACTAAGCTCACGGAGTTGCTCTGAGCAGAGCCCTGCAGTTCCTTGCCTCTGCTTTCCTGTAGCACCCCTATGACACACATTCTAGAATTATCCTAACTAAACTCTTACTGACATGGGTATGTTTAGATAAATAACCACCATACACATGAATACACAAAGGCCATCCTGTTTACCACTGGGTCGAAAGACGACCACCACGTCTGGCTTGTAAGACAATACTATACCATTTTATTCCACTAGGCGGAGCCAAAAGATCAGCCGAAGCGTATCCTGGGCCTTGACAAGTGGTTTCCAGCGCTCGGCAGTTTTAAATTTGGTGGGCTCAGCGAGCAGGGTTTTAGGGAGTCCGTATCCATCCTCATTTATATGACCCCCGCATTGGCCGTCCTTTTATGCCCAGCTTACGCTTCCGCCAAAACCCCCGCCGCATGTGTATAGATGGGAGCTCTGAGCGCCAGGCCTTGCCTCCGTCCTGGCTACCCTCGCCTAGTACGTCTCTCTAATCTCAGCCCTAAAATTGGCAAATCATGCTATCAAAATACCAAAATGTTCCACCTCGCAGACGCTGCTTCTTCCTCAACTGTACTGACCAAATCAAAGGACCAAAAACAACAAGGAAAGAAACCATTTATTGAGTACCTGCTGTATTTCAGGCATTTTCACGTGCCAGCCACAGGTGCATGGATACACAAAATGAGCTGTATACATACCGTGGAATACCTTCCAGAAGAAGGAGTGAAATTTTAGGGGCGCCTGAGGGGCTCAGTAGGTTAGGCATCCGCCTTCGGCTCGGGTCATGGTCGCAGGGCCCTGGGATCCCTGCTCAGAGGGGAGCCTGCTTCTCCCTCTCCCTCTGACTGTCCCTCTGCCTACTTGTGCTCTCTCTCTCTCTCTGTCAAATACATAAATGAAATCTTTAAAAAATAATAAAAATAATAAATAATAAAATTTTAAAAATCATCACCTGTTAAAAAAAAGAATGGAATTTTTATACATGCCACGGCATAGATGAACCTTGCAAATATTATGTTTGGTGAAATAAGCTACACACGGAAGACAAGTATCATGTGATTTCACTTATAGGACACGCCCAGAATCAGCAACTTCATAGAGCCAGAGAGCAGAGTGGAGGTGACCTAGGATCGGGGCGGGGGGCGGGGGGGAGCGGTTACTGTTTAATGGGCACAGAGTTGTGTCGAGATTGTGAAAAGCTTTGGAGACAGTGGTTGCACGATATTGTGAATGTACCATTGAATGGTACACTTACAAATGCCGAAAATGAGAAATATCCTATTATGTACCATTTACACATCTGTATACTTACACAATTTTTAAAAATGTCTACTCACGTGCCTACCTCACCTACTGGATTGCAGCTTCCGAAAGGACCAGATTTTACTCATTTTACCCTCAACCCCAAGCCTAGAACCTGACACATGGAGACAATAAAGGGCATCATAGTAAAAACATACAAAGAAAAATCATAGATTTTAAATTTATTCAACAAAAGAGGGGGGGACAGGAGAAACCAAATCTACTGAATGCTTACTGTTTACTAGCATTTTAAAAGTCTCACTCACTGCATCTGAATGTCACGAGCGTGTCCCCGGTGCCAGGCACCAGGAGTGGACGGTGAAGAAGATGGGTTTCTCTGTCCTCACAGACTGTGTCTTTTCCGGATAGGAGACATACACAGAAAGAGATCAGTAACGAATACCCTGTCAGATGGAGCTGGGGTCTGAGAAGAGAGTAAAATGGCGTCACAGAGAAGTGTTGGAATGCGGTGGAAGATTCCCTGTGCCGCGCACGTCAGGGACTCTGAGAAGGAAGCATCTAAGACCTAAACCCATGAGGAGGGAGCACATGCCAGTCTCAGGCACAGAATTCCTGGCAGGGAAGAGAAGGTGCAGGGGGGCTAAGGCACCGGGGACACGCTCTGGTACTATAGCACCTCTAAGAATGAGGCCAAAGTCCCTGCCAAGGTTGGAAAGACAGAAATACATAGTGACCTGTTCAGTATGAACTGAGCAGACTCTATTCTTGAATTTCTGTGCAAAACAATAGATTCATTACACACACTGAAGGCTGTCGCTTTTTCACTTGTTTGGAATTGTGCTAGAACTGGTTTTTTTTCCTAAGAGTTTTTATAACTCTCTTAGGTGAAATATTATATACATGTAATTATATATAACACAATATATAAGCTACATCGATTACATAACTATATTTATATGAAATTGTTTTAATTTTGGATCACAAACTTAATCAGTCATTCTTGGGGAAAACGCCACACCTGTCCGTGCTGGAATTCCACCTGACCGTGACTGCCAAGTGCGGTCCGCCCGGCTGCTGGCCTCTGGCCCGGGACGCAGCCCCCACTGCTTTGTACAACTTGCTAGCATGTGTCTCGGTAATGCTCGCAGAGACGGTAACGCTAGCAGAGACGGTAATGTTAGCGGAGACGGTAATGCTAGCGGAGACGGTAATGCCCGCGGAGACGGTAATGCCAGCGGAGACGGTAATGCCCGCAGAGACGGTAATGTTAGCGGAGACGGTAATGCCCGCGGAGACGGTAATGCCAGCGGAGACGGTAATGCCCACGGAGACCGTAATGCCAGCGGAGACGGTAATGCCCGCGGAGACGGTAATGCCAGCGGAGACGGTAATGCCCGCGGAGACGGTAATGCCAGCGGAGACCGTAATGCCAGCGGAGACGGTAATGCCCGCGGAGACGGTAATGCTAGCCGCCATGAGCGGCTTTATGCAACTTGCACTTGAAGAGTGATTTCGACCAACGTCCATTTTGCCAGCTCTGTATGAGGCAGTACGCGGGGAGCCCAGTGGCTGGCACCGTGTTTCCGATGTATCTGATGTAGTCCTTTTTTTTTTTTTTTTTTTTTTTTTTAGATTTTATTTATTTCTTGGACAGAGAGAGAGCACAAGCAGAGGGAGCAGAAGGCAGAGGGAGAGGGAGAAGCAGGCCCCCGCTGAGCGGGGAGCCCGATGAGGGACTCGATCCCAGGATCCCGGGATCATGCCCTGAGCAGAAGGCCGATGCTACACTGACCGAGCCCCCCGGGCGCCCCTTTCTGATGTATTCCCACGGCACCCCGGCATCCCCTGTTCCTTTCTCTGTGTCTGTTCTCTCCTGAATTTTTTTTTTTTCTTAGCGCAGGTCAAATGGTCAACATTAATGAAGTGAAGATTCGAGGAGGCGTAACCAACATAATTCAGGGCCAGCCATGGGGTGAAATGCCCTGTGTCTTGGCAGAGAATCTGAGAATGCGGGATGCTCAGAGCTGGTACAGGCTCCCAGGAGAAAGCAGCCTTCAGAGACCACCCGAGATTTCTCCGCAAAAGGGCCCTGTTTTGGGACTCTGCTTCCACGTGGACTGGACACGGCACTGAGTGTGGCCATGGGTTGAATTGTGTCCCCACACACCAAAGATACGTTGAAGTCTTAACCCCCAGCATCTCACAATATGAACTTATTTAGCAATAGGGCCCTTGCAGATGTAATGAGTTACATTAAGACGAGGTCATATTGGAGAAGGATGGGCCCTGAACACCATATGACTGATGTCCTTCTAAAAGGAGGGAAATGTGGACAGACACACAGGGAGAAGGCCGCGTGATGATGAAGTCACACAGCCACAAGCCAGGGAGCGCTGGGCTGGGACCTCGGGAAGCTGCAAGGTGCCAAGAAGGAGGCTTCCCTCAGCTTAGAGAAAGCACGGTCTTGCCAACACCTCGTTTTCCGACTTCTGGCCTCCAGAACGGTCCGAGAACCCATTTCTGTTGTTTTAAGGCACACAGTTTGTCTTACTTGGTTCGCTCCAGCAACCCTAGGAAACTAATAGAAGTGTGGACTGAAAAACGAACAAACTCCAAATGCCAACCTTGCACAAAAGCAATACAAGAAGTAAAGGGGGAGGGGCAGGTTCGTTCATAAGCTAGCTTCCCAATATCCTTGTATTTCTTATTCTACGCAGAGACTCATAACACACTTCTTTTCCACGGGCTTATTTAACCAGTTCAGATGGGAAAGTGGACCTTTGCGGTTGGGAGATATCCTGAGCCTTTGCTCCAAACTCTGGGAACCAAAAAGGACACATGTGGAGTCCAACGGGCTTTGGTTCGTATATGAAATAAAACCCAAGGGCCGCCTGGGCAGCTCAGTCAGTGAAGCGTCTGCTTTCAGCTCAGGTCATGGTCCCAGGGTCCTGGGATCCAGCCCCACATCGGGCTCCCTGCTCAGCGGAGAGCTTGCTTCTCTCTCTGCCTCTCCCCCTGCTTGTGCGCACAGGCTCGCTTCTCTCTCTCTGACAAATAAATAAAATCTTAAACAAAACAAAACAAAAACAAAACCTCGAGCTAACCTGAACCATACAACAGCTCAAGCCTGACACGTCTCTAAAGCGTCCTTTAGAACACAGCGTTCATTATAGCAAAAAAATGCTGACTGACCAACTCAAGTCATCATTTTCTCAGTGGATTTTTTTTCCGCTTTGGCTCGTGTCGCCAGGAGGTGGGTGACAGGTGACGGTGGCAGAACAGGTTGTACAGCGGCGTCTGGCATCTCTTGTTCTCAAGCTTTGAAGCTTCTGCCAAATACACGGAGAATTCGGAAACGTCACATTTAACCCCCTGTTGCAAAAGCATAGAATGAGTTGGTGTGAGCTCAGGATTTCGCACCCTGCTGGCACACGGCAGGCGCCTGGAAAATGCGAGCCATTATCGTTTCGTCATGAAAGAGACACAAGCTCAATTTTACCCTCGGGAGAATAGTTGCTGAAGTTGGCTAAAGTCTTGAACTGTACCTATAACCGGAAACTCCACTTCCGGAATAATAAAGTTGCCACGTAATCCTGTTGTTTCAAGGCTCAATGAATGGGGATGAAAATGCTTTCAATCTGAGCTTCCCAGCGCTTCGAGGAGACATTTCGAGAAGGCAGAGTTCATTTCCTCCCTTCTCGTGGCCTCTCAGGGGCGGTAATGGAGCAACTCTGCAGGGCACAGACCGGAAGGATGTCCCAGTGTCTATTACTTCCGTCTATATGTCAAGATGGGAAAAGCATATTGGGAGAGGAAGCAAAAGTGGATAAATATGAGCTATGGCTATAAAGGTAAAAACAGAGTGTGGAAGGTAGGAAAACTGACAGTTCTATGCTCCTTAAAAAAAGTATTGTTATGTTAGTCACTTTTATTTTCAAGTGGGTTGACCTGTATTCTATTCAATTTCACTCTAAATATTAAAACAGTCCATTTCAGCCTTAAAAAATGTATAATTTTTATTGTTGTATACAGAAAGCAACACTAAAAATCTAGGGGACTATAAGTTGACAACAAGATCACCCCAACAGATGAAAAGAGTCTGAAAATGTTGGCAGACCCAAAGAGGCACTGAGCTAACTTAAACAAGAGGCATCACATCTCACCCTGTTCGCTATCAGAATCTCTGAGTCATCTATGAAATCTTTTTTTAAATTCATTTTTATTCATTTTTTTACTTTTTTAATTTTAATTCCAATATAGTTAACATACAGTGTTGTATTAGTTTCAACTGTACAAAATAGTGATCCAACAATTCTCTACATTACTCAGTGCTCATCATGACAACCGTACTCTTTTTTTTTTTTTTTAAGATTTTACTTATTTATTTGACAGAGAGGGAGACAGCCAGCGAGAGAGGGAACACAAGCAGGGAGAGTGGGAGAGGAAGAAGCAGGCTCCCAGTGGAGCAGTGAGCCCGATGTGGGGCTCGATCCCAGGACCCTGGGATCACGCCTTGAGCCGAAGGCAGACGCTTAACGACTGAGCCACCCAGGCGCCCCTGATAACTGTACTCTTAGTCTCCACGTATAACACTCATTCCCCCACCCACCTCTCCTCCGGTAACCATCAGTTTGTTCTCTATAGCTCAGAGTCTTGTTTTTGGCTCGTCTCTTCTTTTTCTTTGTTTGGTTTCTTAAATTCTACATATGAATGAAATCATATGGTATTTGTCTTTCGCTGACTGACTTATTTCACTTACCATTATACTCTCTGGATCCATCCATGTCATTGCAAATTATTCTTTTTAATGGCTGAGTAATATTCCATTGTAGATGTATACCACCTCTTCTGTAGATGGTATATATTCATCTATCAGTGGGCACTCGGGCTGCTTCCATGATTTTCCTTTAGTAAATAATGCTGCTATAAACATGGGGGTGCATGTAACCGTTTGAGTTCGTGCTTTTGTATGCTTTGGTGAATACCCAGGAGTGCAATTATTGGATCATAGCATAATTCTATTTTTAAGATTTTCAAGGAAACTCCATACTGTTTTCCAGGGTGGCTGCACAAGTTTGCATTCCCACCAACAGTACAAGAGGGTTCTTTTTTCTCCACATCCTTACCAACACTTGTTCCTTTTTTTCTTTTTTTCTTTTTTTTTTTTTTTTGCCATTTTGACAAGTGTGAAGTTTATCTCATTGTGGTTTTGGTTTGCATTTCCCTGATGATGAGTTATGTTGAGAGTATAGAATCTTTTTTTTTTTTTAACTTCCAAAGTTTCCAAAGGCAAATTCACCCACACTCATATCCACAAGCCCTAGCCCTCTTCCTTCTCCAACACCCAAGAGTTACGAGTCCCCATCTTAACTCTTGGACGTGATTTTCACCTTCATCCAGACGCCAGGCTAAACACCACCGCCACCCTTCCCTCACCACGCTAATTTTGCTTTTCTCTTCTCCAGTACGATCGCTTCTGTCCAAGTCTGACATCTGTCACCTGAAGCATTACAATAAACAGCCTCCTAGCCAGTCTCCCCGCTTCCCACTTCTCTTCTGTTCTGCTCGAGAGATGGCTCAAACCCAAGTCAGAACAGGGCGTTGCCTAGCTTTACAACCGCGGCACTTCTCTTATCTGCGGCATGGGGGCGCTCCTGAGCACGGCAAGTTCTTTCAGAGCACTGCCGCTGGCCGTGTGATCGCACACATTTATACAAACACACATTTGCGGATTCTCAAGAACCACCCCGTGGTTTTGCTCCTACCGGTTCCTCTCCCTGACCCCCTTTCCCCTTTATCAGCCTGGTGGAGTCTCATCTCCCAAGACCAGTCCACCTTGTGTCGTCTCGCTGGCTTTCCTCAAGCCACCCCTTGCCCCCTCCCACCCAGGAAGACGGCTCACCGCCCTGTCTGATAGGACCCCTGAGGACCCGGCCCAATACCCAGCCGAGTCAATGTGTGCGCCTAGGATGGTGGCGGCTGGGGCTGGGTGAGGCCTTCAAGAAAATCAAAGCAACAAGAAGACACCGTTTTGTTTATTTATTTATTTATTTATTTATTTAGGAATTATTTCTTTCTTTTTTCTTTTTTTTTTTTTTTTTAATTTATTTGACAGAGAGAGACAGCCAGAGAGAGGGAACACAGGCAGGGGGAATGGGAGAGGAAGAAGCAGGCTCCCAGCAGAGGAGCCTGATGTGGGGCTCGATCCCAGAACGCAGGGATCACGCCCTGAGCCGAAGGCAGACGCTTAACGACTGCGCCACCCAGGCACCCTGAAGACATCGTTTTGAAGTGACAACTATGGAAGAAAACCGAATGAATAAGGAAAGAGTCACTGAAATGAGAAGAATGAATCATGTACAACAATGTGTCCATACTTTTAACTCACAAAATAAGATGAGATGAATCTGTATTTTCAAGTGGCTTGATGTGACACTTTGTCCAAGTTTACTTTAAGCACTAGAATAGCACAATGCAGCCTTAAAAAAAAAAAAAAAAGAGCCATGTATTTCCACATTCACCAGGAACAAGTAATTTGTCAGGTGCTCAGAAAACAATCTGATTTTCTTAATAGTGTCAACAGTGCAACTTGTGAATGAGGATGTGGGTAAGTCAAGATAAAAACAATGTTTGAAATATTTTTCCCTGTTATCTACAGGGATAAACAGATTAGACTTACAGACTGGAATTTTAAAACTCCCAGGAACACATTTCCTTAGTTACGTAATGAGACAATGAGAAACACTTGAGTCTGGGCCACATTCCAAAAAATGATATTTAGATACACTGCATCAGGAAGTTCAAGGACATGTTCTGATGACAAAGGGGAGTGTGCTGAAGCAGGTCAGGGTGAATTCATAAGGTCTTCTCTTCCATCTACTGCCCAGAAGGAAATCAATCCATTCATGTCACAAATGCAGATTACCTTCAAAAGCCAAAAGTCATGTTGGGAATTATGTTCACCTGTCCATGAGGATAAAATTACCAGCAGTAAAACTTATATCATACTGAAAAGAAAACTGCAGAAAGGAGACAAAGGATAAATCCTGAACCCCCTAGCAAAATATTACAAGAGTTGTCCTTTTCACTTTACAGACCCTAGTTGGAACTTCTTGCCGAAAGGATGGTGAAGAGCTAGATTGGGGGAAGTCAATCCAAAATGGACTGGAAGATGGGGCACCCGGGTGGCTCAGTCAGTTGGGTGTCTGACTCTTGATCTCAGCTCAGGTCTTGATCTTAGGGTTGTGAGTTCAGGCCCTGGGTTGGGCTCCATGGAGCCTTCTTAAAATAAATGAGTCAAATAAATAAATAAAAACAAAACAAAGTGGATTGGAAGAACGGGGTCCACCACAGGCAAAAGGCAAACCAAATCCAGTCCTACCACCTGGTTGGAAGAGTGCTCACCATTTCTGAAAACAGGCTTGCACTTAGCCATTTCCGGGTCTTTGGTCCCCTTGTCTCTGCCTGGAATGTCCTTTTCCAACCTTCTCTGGCTCACCCATCTTACTAACCCTTCATGACCCAGAGCAAATGCATGCCTGTGACCCTTCCGTGCTCACTCCACATTCCCAGAAACGGCACTCCATGCAGACCTCTCTTACAGTGTTTATCTCTCTGTATCCACAACTGTTTACTTACAATTCTATCTCTCCCTCTAAACTGAGCCAGTGTATTTCGTCACCAGGAATTAATCCTCAAGGAGTGAGCTCAGTGAGCACTCATGAATGTGTGGTGAAAGAGCGAATAAATTAATGCATTAATGGAAACCAAATTTCTGGACACAAGCCTGACGCAATGACGTCACCCCTCATTACGCTCCCTAATCCTAGCTTCCAGTACCCCTTCATCATAAAGAAACACAATGAAATGATTTCTAAAATAACTACAACTCTAGGACTCTATGGCCATGTCCTTCAATATCAGTGAATTATCCCCACATAATAAATCACCCCAAGAATGAATGACTTACGATTTATTCTTTCTCTGCACTTTGATTGGTTGAGCGCTCTCATGCAATGGCATTCTGGTGGCTGGGATGGAAGGGCTATGAGGGACTCACATGTCAGGGGTCTTGGTGCTAGCTGGGTGCCTTGATTCCCTCCCAGGCCTCTCACCCACCAGCCACTGGACTAGCACACTAACATGGACAGGCTCCCCTGAACACGCTCTGATCAAGCCCCCCTTATGTCCTCTATGCACGTGTCCATTGGCCTGGGCGAGTCACAGGAGCTTACACTCTACCCCTTGAGGACAAAGTGGCAAAAACTTTAAGTCATTTTTTTTCAAAGATTTTATTTTTAAGTAATCTCTACACCCAATGTGGGGCTCGAACTTACAACCCCGAGATCAAGAGTCTCAGGCTCCACCCACCGAGCCCGCCAGGCGCCCCTGTAAATCATTTTTAATCTGCTCCAACATCGCAGAAATCCTAGTAAGTTAATTTTGTTGCTACCACTATTGCAAGTGGAGAATGGGACTTTTTTCCTTTGCTTTTCTTTCTTTCCTTTTTCTGGGGGGGTGGGCAGCAAAGCAAGGTTTATTGAGTGACAGCCAAGTGATAGTACAAAGTTCCCAAGGACGGAGGGGCCCCGAGTGGTTTGCCACCAGAGTGTCTAAGTCTAGGGGTTTTTATGGGCTTGTTGGCGGGCTGTTGGAATCTGATTAACGCTCCCTCCTGTCATCCAACCAGGTTTTTGTCACTTATCGATCACATGGGAAAGGGTGGAGGGCTCCTTCCAGGGTGTGTAAAATCCTTTTAAGGGTGGTTTCCTCTTAGGGCGGAGGCCCTTGTCCCTGCCTGCCTACCTTCCAGCTATCCTCCATCAATCCCCCCTCCAAGGAGGGAACCCTAACAGCTGTTAGGGAAGAAGGGCGGTGACCCACCAACCGATCGTGGCTACTTCCTGCTGGTCAGGGGCATTGGGTGGGGTGGCAGTCATCTCATCCTGATCTCTCACGGGGTCTCCTGTAGATGTGTGCTTTGACCTCCATGTCAGGCTCCATCTGAACCACCGTTTGGAGTTGATGACCTTTATCCTGGAAGATAGAAAGCGGACTAGGGCATTTAGGAGGGAAGGCCCAAAGCACAAAGCAAGACCCAGCACAGTCAGGAGTCCTACGAGAGATAGAGGATGTTTCAGTGAACCCCCCACATACTGTGAAGGGGGGGGAATGCAATAAGAATTAGGATTTTGATGGGATATAAGGAAAGTAACTTTTAAGAAGACTTAGCTGTATCTTGTCGCTTCAAGACTAGTTTGAAGTCCTCTCTGGGTTCACCGAGGGATTTCAGTTCCTTGTTCTCAGCCCCCCACTGGGGACCAGGGTTTGATTCTGGAATAGTGGACAGGCTTCAAATGGAGGCACTTTGACACTGTTGGAGTGGCTGAAGTCACTGTCTGCGGGCCTTTCCAGACTGGCTCTAACAAGCACTTAGTAAATATCCCACTTGTTGCGTTGATTCCCTGGGCCAAGGCCATTCCCTTTAAAGCTGGGGCACTAAGCAAGGTCCTCTTGAGATTTTTATGTTTTTCTGACTCTGGATCCCACATTAATAGATGGGGGGCACCAGCTGTCAGGGTGTCCTTGGTCAACCAATAGAAGGGGTGTGCTATTTCTCCAAATCCTGGTGTCCACTTTCCAACAGTGAGTGTCCTGTTAAGCCCCAAACCCCTTTCCGACGAGGGAAAGTTGGGGGGTCCTTAAGGTGTATGGGAACGGGCACTGCTGTGATGACCCGATTCACTTCCCAGCCTGACTTGCCCAGACCCGGGAATTATTATCAGCCTCTATTAAGGGGAGGCAATGGCTAGTCTGCCCAGGGGCTACCAACATGAGAGTTAATATCTCTGCCTAAGAGAGGTGTGGGGCTCTCGGGCATTAAGAAAGACTGAGAGAAAATTCACTCTCCCCAGGTGCATCCCAGGGGCGAGAAAAAACTTTGACTATCGGGTCACCCAGTGACGCCTTTAACGACAACACTGCGGTTGGACAGTTGGCCTGGGGTGAGAGTAGAACAGAAACGTGGCTCCAGGAGCAAGAAGGAAATCGACTGGTTTTCCTTCTATGTCCAAAATCACCTGAGGCTCTGGGTTCCCGGTGGTGAGCTGTTTCCAAGGAGTCACCACACACAGCCCTGGGCCCCATCAGCCCGAGCAGGGGCGCTGGCCACCCGAGCCCTGGCAGCTTGAGGTCCCCAAGGGCATTCAGAGTTCCAGTGTCCTCCTCCACGAGTGGGACAAGGGTTACTGGGCCTTGGCTTTTGCCATTGGGGGGTATTCCAGGGTCCTGGGCGGCTGCAGAGGCCGCAACCAAAGCCTCAGCCTTTCTCTTCGGCTTCTGTTCCTCTCTCTCCTCTCGGTCCCAACTGTGAAAGACCCACTGGCAGCTCCTTAGAGCTCTTCTAGGGTCCCCTTGGAGCCAACAGCCAACTTTTGCAGTTTTTTCTGAATATCTGGGGCTTCTGGGTCTTTAAGAACCATTCTGGCTGTGGGAGAACTGGGGGAGATAGTTGTGTATTTAATGAGAGCCTCTCAATCTTTCCAAGAAAACTGTTGGTGTTTTCTTCCTGAGTTTGGGTGGACAGTTAGCATGTTTACCAACAGACCCAAATATCCTTTACCAGAGACTCTGAAAGCTACCTTAACAATCACCCATGAAAACTCTGAGACAGACAACCACCATTTTTCACCAACAGACCCAAATATCCTTTAAAAGTGCAAACCTATGTCCGGCCATCGATGCTTTAGCACTTTATCCTATTGGGAAAAGACCTCGAGGTAATCCCATCGACCCTCCAAGCAAAACTTTCTCAACAATTACCCAAGAAAACTTTGAGATAAACAAGATTAACTGCCACTTTTTTTAAAGATTTTATTGATTTATTTGACAGAGAGCACAAGCAGGGGGAACGGCAGGCAGAGGGAGAAGCAGACGCCCCATGGAGCAGGGAGCCCGATGCGGGGCTCCAACCCAGAACCCTAAGCCGAAGGCAGACGCTTAACCGGCCAAACCAGTGAGGCACCCCGATTAACCGCCGTTTTATCGCGAGTTTATTTGACTTTCAGCAAACCTAGATGGAATCATTCCCGGTTCTAAACCTCATCTGCTTGGACAGCTGAGCAAGCAGACTCTGGTTTTTTCCACCACAGTGGAAACATGCCGTCCATGTCAGGCCAGAGAAGACAGAGAATTTCCCCTAGACAAAGTGAGTTTCGGGAGTTTTGTGTTTTTTTGGTTTTTGGTGTTCGGTTTTTTTGCCTCCTTCTTCCAACACGTCTACACTCAAATTTCAGCTCTTACGTCATTCCATTGCTTCGCCCTTCCAGGTCCATGTGGAAAACAGCTCTGAATTTATTGGGAATGCTGATGCTGTTTTACCACTTTCCTGTTGGCTATTGACCTAAGTACATACTCTCACCACTGGGGGAAATCTCTCTTTCCTATTTCGCTAGGGGTTTTCGTTGTTATTTGTTTTAGTTATAGTAATTCATATTGAATGTGAACAAATAAAAGAAGCTTTTAGGGTGATTATTTCTTTTGGTTCATTAGCACGATGGATTGTATTCCATTTCCTGCTGTTGAGCACTCATTCTGTTTCTTATCCGGGGCCTCCCTCCCCGCCCCTCGCCCTCCGCTGCCAGGGATGTGTGCGGGGCTGGGAGGGCTGACTGCTCTGCACCCGGACTGTGGATTAATCTCAGTCTTCCGGTCCCACTTCTCCCCCTTCCTCACCTGTTAACGGCCACATCTGTGCTGCCCCAAAGCACAGGGGCGACTGGCCACACAAAGTTATCGAGCACTTGGAATGGTACGAACGAGCTGAGTTGTGCCATAAGTGTAAATAAAACACGTCGGATTTTGAAGGCTTAGCACACACTAAAAAATGTAAACGCTCTCATTAATAATGTTTATATCAAGTACATTGAAATGACACTATTTTAAATATATTGGGTTAAATAAAATACGGTATTTTTTTTTAAGATTTTATTTATTTATTTGACAGAGATAGAGACAGCCAGCGAGAGAGGGAAACACAAGCAGGGGGAATGGGAGAGGGAGAAGCAGGCTCCCAGCAGAAGAGCCTGATGTGGGGCTCGATCTCACAACGCCGGGATCACGCCCTGAGCCGAAGGCAGACGCTTAAGCGCTGTGCCACCCAGGCGCCCCTAAAATCCAGTATTAAGATTAATTTCACTTGTTTCTGTTTACTTCTTTTTAATGTGGCTACAAGCACATTTAAAATTACTTTTTCCATATATAGACACCTGTATGCATACATAATTATCTCTCTTGTACCACATCAATCCAGATGAAGGCTACTTTTTGGTTACAAATATTTCTAAGATATTTTGATGGTCTCATTCAAAGATAATTGGACAAACCTGTGATAGATGGTTGCAGGATTGGCCCCAATTTGTTCTCATCTCTCTCTCCACGCCCTGGGTAATCCCTTCCCACGCTCACTCTGGCCTTGGCTGTGTGACTTGGCAAAGTGAGCAGAGCCTTGCAGAGCGCTGGTGCATGAAGGGCCGCCCTCTCTTGCTGTTAGAACCTTGGAATCAGACTGGAAGTATCCCTGGCAGCCTCCTAGAGGCCGAGAGACCCTGAGGAGAGGCCAGGCTGTGTGGGCATCCCAGGTGTTCCAGCAGAGCCTAGCCGCCAGCCCTGACGTCAGCGGGCAAGAGGGACAGAAGGATCACCCAGCCAAACCACAGAATCAAAAGAAACCATAAATCGTTGTTGTTTGACGCCCTGGAATTTTGATATAATTTTCATGCAGCAAAAGCCAACCGATTCAGTGCTTTCAGTCTTGAAGATAGAAATCATGCTGTAGAATGGGATTAGTCATAATTCAGTTTAATTACATGTCAATGTAAACCACCTTCTCAGATTCTCGATACTATCATATGATGGGTTTTAAAGTAGTCGATTTGGTCACCAGGATGTCATTTCCTACCAATGTCCTCCCTTACTTTTACCCGCCTTATCATGCAGTTCAAAATTCACGTACTTTATAGATCTCTCTCTCTCAAGAAACTTCCTCTTCTCCTAACCACTTACAGATAAGCACGCTTGCCTCCAGGAGGTGACTTTTATTGCCCCTACAATAAGCAACTGTTTACAGGTGCTGTGACTAACGAGTGGCACCGCCAGGATTTCTGAATCCTAGTCGTTACTTCTCTTGGGAATCTTCCAGCGACTCGTCCTCCACAGCCAGCCTCCTCCCAGTGGGACCGGCAGGCGTTCCCCCAGCAAAGAGGGAACACATCTTCCAATTCATCAAATCTGTTACTTACAACAGAGCCAACAGCCAAGAAACATCATGACTAGAATTGTTTATGAATTGCACTCCAGTAAAATCAATTTTGCCCAAGAAATTTAAAACATTTTTTTTTAAAGATTTTGTTTATTTATTTAAGAGAGAGAGCACAAGCCAGGGGAAGGAGCCAAGGGAGAGGAAGAAGCAGACTCCCCACTGAGCAGGGAGTCCAATGCGGGGCTCGGTCCCAGGACCCTGGGATCACGCCGTGAGCGGAAGGCAGACACTTAACGACTGAGCCACCCAGGCGCCCCTTAAAACATATTTAAACCAAAAACACAAATAACATGTGGCTGGCTTCTGAAAATCGCATAAGGTATCAAGTGGCTGTCCTTCTAGGTATCAGGCAGAAAGATTCCAATTCTGATGGGGCCCCTTTCTTTTGATTCACTGTCTTCCTCGTTATACCAACGATATTTTGTATGTATCTTCAACAAAGCGTTATTCCAATTTAGAATTTACATTTGTAAAAAAAAAGAGAATTTTTTGTGTTGTCCAGTTATACATAAGCATATCCCACTCTCAGCAATGTTCTACTACACTTTCAGTGACCGAGAGAAAATATTTTTAATCGGCGTTGGAGCTCCGTATCAACACTGGCCAGAACCAACTGCTAAGATTTCTATGTATCTCCTTCTCCAAAACAAACGAATTTTTAAAGTATGTAGGTTTTCAACACTTGAATTTGCTTTACAGAAAGAGTGACTGAAATCTGAAGATAAAGGGAGCGAGAGCTGAGGATTCAGGTTGTTGTTAACGCTACATTGGTTTGTAGACTGGACACACTGGTTTTGATTCCCCACCAGCACGTGTCGGCTCTTCGTCTTACGTCCCATAGCTATAGAAAACTAGATACACCTAAACTTTGCCTTTTATTCCAAGTCACTCCCACATCATCAACACGAACACACTACCCTCTGCTACGCCCTTGAAACTTACAGGTTCCCATCTTTATTATATTTTGGAAACATTATAAAGGTTAACTCATTCATCTTTTTTTTTTTTTTTAAGTAGACTCCATGCCAAGCATGGAGCCCAATACCGGGCTCGAACTCACGACCCTGAGATCAAGACCTGAGCTAAGATCAAGAGTCAGACACTCAACCGACTGAGACACCGAGGCTCCTGACTCATTCATCTTTATAACAATCTGGTTACGTAGGAACTAAGTGCTCCATTTATATTTGAAGGAAGTTGAGATTCTGGGACGTGAACTTGCCCAAAGGCAAACAAAGCATGGCAGAGCCGGACTTACACCCACATCTGTTCAGCGTCAAAGCAGGCGCCAAATACCTTCGCTCCATAGGTCTGAAAGCCCCCTCTCCTCTCCACGCCTCTGACTTCACATCGGGGACCTGGAGAGGCTGGAGCCCACCTTCTCATGGTCCTGCCAGCCCCAGCATGTGTTTCCTTGGACACACCTGGTAGGCTTGCCCGTTCTCTGCTGCTGGGTTTCATCTGGGTGTTTCTGATGGGAAACAGGGTCAGGAACTGAGTGCGCCCGACCAGTCGTTAACATTCTGTGGGGTTTCCTGATCCAGGGGAACCGAAACACTGAGAAAATGCCTGGCAGATGGCATCAAACTTCACAAACAACTGACAAGTTTTACAAGTTTAACAGGTTCCTTCTGGAATTGCTTCTACAACAGAGAGGTGGAGAAGCACGCGGGGCTGGCCAGAAAGGGGTCTTTCTCAAAAGTGCCGGCAGAGAAATGGCACTGTGGCGTGGCATTCATTTGCCAGGTACCAGACTCACCAAATGCCACACCAACCGGAAAGGGAGTAATAACACATTTCTGCAGGTTTCTCCGTGATGTGCTTGTGAAATCAGTATCCAGAGGTCAGGGATATAAAACCCTTCTGTTTCTCATACTCAAGTTGTTTCGGTGAAATTCCCCCCTCTCCCCATCTCTGTCTGTTGATGTGAAACGTAACTGTGAACGGGAGCAGGACAAGACAAAGAACTTTCCAGCACAGTCTACACTGCATTCTCCTCTTAGCACTGAGGAGCAGAGATCGAAAATGTGCAACTGTCCAGACAAGAGGGATTATCTTTGCTCTGAAATTAAGGAGGGAGACAGGTTTTCCTCTACTCCTTTTTTGTTACTGAGTCCAAAGGATCCATCAGGCAAAACAACGGCTTGCTACATTTATTAACTTTTACTTTGTCCTGATAAATTAAACCCTTTGGGATGGGGCAATAGTTTCTTTTAAAGGCACTATAGTTTTGATATCTTTAGGTCTAAACTTCCCCTTCAATCTAATTGAAACTCCGTAATTGAAGCCTATGGACTAGCAGTATACGGTTCCTGCCCATTACTGGGTTCAATGCATTTCCCACACGTATTCAGACATAGCATAACATGGTAAACACAACACTGGGTCCTTCACAGCAGAGTATTATCTGCTTAGCAACCACAAGAAGTGTATTCAGAGTTCCAGGAAGAAAAAGAGAGAATATGTTTCTTAATATTCTTAAGTATGCACATTCACCACAATTATGAACATGGTATTATTAAAAATGCCCTTCCAAAGAAGAAATAACATAAAAACGAGAAAGTGGGGTGTGTGGTCATTCTGTTAGGAATGAGTTGGACAGTTGGGTAGTCAGGACCAGGGTCCCCAACAAGAACGTATGGAGTCAGGACAGCTAAGAAAAAACAGCACTGACGTCCTGTTTTGCACCTTAGACAGGACCGCGCTAGCATTCCGCTCTGCTGCCGTTGCCGAGGTGACTTCTGCAAAACGTCCTACAATAAGGCCACTAACCACAAGGCATTTGTCACTATCACAGGCAGGGGCCAGTTACAGCACAAGCCCGCCACCCGCTGTCAGAAAAACAAAAAGAGCATCTGCATGTTGACATTAACCTAATCGGTAGACAGATGATGAGACCAAAGCCCAGTTTAGCAGGACTCAGCACATTCTGACTGCTGAGGATACTGCCTTTTATTCCAAGTCTCTCCCACATAACCAACACGAACACACTACTCTCTGCTACGCCCTTGAGCCTTACAGGTTCCATCTTCATTATAGGGTATAGACAACCGATTTGTTGCTATGTAAAGAGTGTTTCTAGATCATGTAGAAGCATGAAAAATACTTGGAAATATAAAAAACAGCACCCAATCTTCTTTCCAAAATAAGTGCATATCATTTCTTGTGTCTGCATTTCTTTCTTTTTTTTTTTTTTAAGATTTTATTTATTTGACAGAGAGCTAGGGAGAGAGCACAAGCGGGGGGAGCAGCAGGCAGAGGGAGAGGGAGAAGCAGACTCCCGCTGAGCAGGGAGCCTGATGTGGGGCTCGATTCCAGGACCCTGGGATCGTGACCTGAGCCAAAAGCAGCCGCTTAACCAACTGAGCCACCCAGGCGCCCCTTGTGCGTGCATTTCTGAGAGCAAGTCAATGCTACGTCACAAGAGAATTCAGCTCTTTTACTTTTCACTTAGGACTAGGCTTACTTGCGGCCAGAAAAGATGGTGCATTCACAATTGTGAAAGAGATATTAGTGTCGTAAGAATATGGAACTTGACTTTCAAAGTCAGAAAAATGGAGGAACTTAACTGACGATGAACTTTCAGAAGTTGTGTTTTTCAAATTTACAAAAGTCTACGGGAAGGAAAATTTGAAAATTTAGACAAGCTCAAAGAAAATGAAAAGTAATCATAAATCACATCACTTCAAGAATAGCTAACATTTTAGTATATCTCTTTCTAGTGTCTTCCAAAACACACATACATCTTTTTAACCTAATTGGTCTCATGCTGCAATACTATTTTATAATCTGTTTATTATAAAGCATACTACACCGAATAGCCTTATAGCTAAAGTCTTTCCACATCCTCAGTTTATTTCCTTGAAGCAAATACCTAGAACATTAATTGATAAATCAAAGAGACAGCACATCTCTAAGGCTTTAAAAAGCAAACTATAACATCACCTCTACAATAAATACACTATTTACTTTCCCTCCGGTAATGACTTTTTCCCCAACTCTAGCCAAAACTGGGTAGCATTTCTCCCCCTTAACATTTCCTGTTTAAGAAAACTGGTTCCCCCATGTTTGGTTTTGGATGCGTGTGAATAAAAGAGTCACTTAATTGATCGCCTTCGAACAAGGCTTATTCGATGTTTATTTTCCTCTGTGATTGTGCATTTTCTTTGCCCGTTTTTCACTCTGCTCTTCACTATTCCTGTGGATTTGCCACGCAGATATGAAATATCAACTGCTTTTCCGCCACAAAAACTAAAAAGATTCGTCCAAATTTTGAGAAATTATTAAATTAAAAACGGTACGTTTCCATATCATTAAGTCTATCGAGCTTTTTCTCTATAATTGTCATCTTTGGTGTTTTGCTTAGAAAGCCTTTCCAGGGGCGCCTGGGTGGCACAGCAGTTAAGCGTCTGCCTTGGGCTCAGGGCGTGATCCCGGCGTTCTGGGATCGAGCCCCACATCAGGCTCCTCCGCTAGGAGCCTGCTTCTTCCTCTCCCACTCCCCCTGCTTGTGTTCCCTCTCTCGCTGGCTGTCTCTATCTCTGTCAAATAAATAAATAAAATCTTTAAAAAAAAAAGAAAAGAAAAAAGAAAGCCTTTCCACAGCCCATTTATTCACCTCCCCCTCTACTTCCTTCCTCTTCTCTCAGGATTCCTTTCTACATGTAACTCTGCCATCCACGTAGACATTTTTCCCTTCTTTTTTTACATATTTTGTGATGCAAGGACTTACGCTTTTTCTTCCCCCGAAGCTCAGCAGTTGCCACAACACTATTGAATTTTCGTGCCTTTCTCTAAGAGCTGAAATCCCACTTTATCGTATTTATAAGTTTGTGCATAACTAGGACCCCCTTTTTGGCCTTGACTATGTTTTATTTCTCCACCTTCCCATTCTAGTGCTAAGTTCACACTATTGAATTATTAATTACAGCTTCGTAGCACATTCAACAGCCAGAGGGTGATACCCTTTTCATTTCTGCTGTCTCCAGAGATTTCTTAGCGTATTTCATTCACTTATTTTTCCAATTGAACTTTGAAATTACCTATTCGATCCTAGCATGACTTTTTATTGGAATGGCACCGAATCTTTCTGTTAACTGGGAAAGCATCCCTAGCATTACAGCACCAGGTTTCTCCATTTAGCAGTTTGCCACGGCTGCAATGGAGTGTAGATTTTGGCACACGCACATGCACACACGCACACGCACGCACACCCACACAAACACTTGCAAATAAAAAAATACCATTCTCAAACTGAAAACTATCTCGAAGACCTACAGGCATCTAGTCCGTGGCCTGGCAAATATTTTTGCTCCGCGGTAGACAGGAGCGGACAGGAATGGACAGGGTTGCAGAGAAGCAGGCCATGTACGGCCGCCCGAGCCGCTGCTCCCCCAGAGCACCCCACCCACACCTCGCAGCCCCATTTTTGCACAGCAGCAGCCTGATGCTAAAGCAAGAAGGGTTTGAAGACTTTGTTTTTTTTAAAAAGGGCTTTCTTTGTTTATTTGAGAGAGAGAATGAGCCAGAGGGAGAAGCAGACTCCCCACTGAGCAGGGAGCCCGATGCGGGGCTCGATCCCAGGACCCTGGGATCATGACCTGAGCCAAAGGCAGACGCTTAACTAACTGAGCCACGCAGGCGTCCAAGCTCAAAGCCTTTTGAAGATAAACTTAAGCAACTTCGTTTTGTTTTGTTTTGTTTTGAAGTGGCATGATACCTTCCGATATGTACGAGAGGGATGGCAAATAGGTTCTTGCTTTAGATAGGCAATCACCATACAGAATGAAATGGAACAAATTGGAAGTGATATGCCATCAGGGAAGCATTATGCACAAAAGCCATGCTGTGGGGCGCCTGGGTGGCTCAGTCGGTCAAGTGTCGTCTGACTCTTGATTTCCACTCAGGTCATGATCTCCGGGTGGTGGGATCGAGCCCCGCATCGGGCTCCACGCTCAGTGGGGAGTCTCTCTCTCTCTTTCCCTCTGCTCCTCCGCCCTCGAAAAAAAATAGATATATCTTTTTAAAAATAAAGCGATGTATGCTGTAACTTCCTTATGTGATATTGTGTGGAAATTTTATAAAACTTCTTTCATCAATGTAGTACATATTTACATATTCAAACGATTGAGTACCTACTAGCTAGGAATATTCTAGGTGCCAAAATACAGCCACAAACAAGACCAGCAAGGTCCCTAGTGTTTGGAATGTTACAATGCAGTGGGAGAAACAGACTATAAGTAAGTCAATACATAATTAATTTAAAAAAATTTTTTTTAAGATTTTTTTATTTATTTATTTGACAGAGAGAGACAGCCAGTGAGAGAGGGAACACAGGCAGGGGGAGTGGGAGAGGAAGAAGCAGGCTCCTAGCGGAAGAGCCTGATGTGGGGCTTGATCCCGGAACGCCGGGATCACGCCCTGAGCCGAAGGCAGACGCCTAATGACTGCGCTACCCAGGCGCCCCCCAAAAAATTTTGGTAGTGTTAAGTTCCATAAAGAAAATAAATTAGGGTGATGTGATACTGAGCCGACTGGGTGCTATTTTAAATTAGATATCAAAAGTTATTTTGTTTTACAGTAAGAGGCACAAAGGCTAGCAAAAGAGCAGTCGGGGTGTTTGCCAACAAGGAAAGCGAATGTTATATTGAAGGGACTTTGTTCAATTCTAGCTGTTTTAATGCTGTTTTAAAATAGAGAATGACAAAAACAAAATAAAGAATGATTATAGTTTAATTTTTTTAATTTATTTTTTATTCTATAACCTACTGAATTTGCCGTTGAAAAACTAGCGACAGTGTTTAAGGCCTTTGTCTGTGGAGAGTGAAAGGTAAGGACCTTGCAGAGGGGCTCTGGGGACACCTCGTAAGAGCGCACGGTCGGGGGGGGGGGCTGTGGGCCCCCCGAAGTTTGTCACGTGACTTCCAAGATCAAGTCCCTGCCGAAGATTGGCACTGCGAGCTAGGAGTCATCTGTGACCCAGCCGGTGAGGGATAACAAGGGACCTAGCCTTCGTCCCTTTAGAATTAGTGGCTGGGAGCTCACTATTCATCTGGAATCCTAGGGCATTGTACATAGATTCGTGTCTTACCATAGGACCGGTCTTCAGAAAACAAAGCTATTCTAGGGCCTGGGGATCGGCTTACACTGACAGCTACGAATCTGAGCGGTAGTTCATTCCTGCCGCACCGTGATTCGTGCTTTCTCACCCCGCCTTACGATGAACTTGGAAGCCCACGGAACAAAGAGATCGGCTGATGCAGGTCTGCAATCAGAAGCTACCCTTAGTGCCATCTCTTCTTTCTCTTACTCCCATAAAAGTTACCCCCACGGGGCTACCCTTCTTTGTCAGAAATCTCTGGAGCTAGCCTCCATGTCCTTGTTTTCTGTGCTGAGGAAAAGTAAGCGCTCATACAACAAATAAGTTGTATCGTTTACTGAAATGTGGTAACGACCTGTTTTGGCCAGAGGTCATCTGTGACATGGCTGCTATCTGGGAGAATGCAGGGCAGAAGGAGCTGCGACTGGGTCGTTGAGTGGTACGTGGCCAGGCCCCAAGATGGACAAACATGACCCCCGCCCTCAAGAGTTTACGGCCTCGCTAGCCAACCAGGTGGTTCGTGTCATGAGGACCTGCAGCAGGTGCTGTGGCAGGAGAGAGTGTGTGGCCGGACCCAACAGGAAAAGCTAACTCAATCCAGGAGACTGAGAAGCCCTCCCAGAGAAAATAGTATTTAAAGCAAAGATCTGAAGGGTGCCTTGGGGTCTGGAAAGGGCAGGCAGGACTCCAAGAAAGGAAACAGCATATGCCAAGATCTTTGGGGAGAACAAAACAGAGCACAACACTTGGGGAAAAAATGAGAAAAAAAAATTCAGGTTTTGGGGGTAAAGGTGTGAAAAAGAGCTGGGGGGAAGGGTAGGTGGGCAGGAGTGGGTAGCTGGGGCTGGGCTGTGGACAGCCTTAAAAGAGGTTAAGGTAGGAGTGCCTGGGTGACTCAGTCGGTTAAGCATCTGACGAAATAGGGCAGCATCGTGAGATCGAGTCCCAAGTCAGGATCCACACTGGGTGTGGGGCCTGCTTAAGATTCTCTCTCTCTCCCTCTGCCCTGCCCCCGCACGTTCTCTCTCTCTCTCTCTCTCTCTCTCTCAAAAATAATAATAATAATAATCTTTTTTTAAAGGTGGGTGCTAATATAGGCACAAGATTCAGTTTCAGTTTTATAATGTCAGTTCTGAGGGCCTGTGTGGCTAAGAGAAGGGGAGAGAGGAAGTGTGGGTGTAGGAAACCAGTTAGAGGCCAGTTTAAGGGGAAGACGGCAGAATGTCAGGGGCTGAGGAAGAGGCAAAGGCAAGGAGAAGCGCAAGGGCAGGAGACAGGTTTAGGAGGCAGAACAGAGCGATTCCCGCCCTCCTCCCAGGTCACACTGCCTGGGCTTCATTCATTCCACGCAGGAATCTACCTGGGAAGAGGATGCAGATCCCATGGAGTCTTGGGAAGTCTCTCGATGTTCTAAACAACAGTAAGAGATAAGCTGTGAAATGCATTCAAAAGCAAAAATGTCCTCTCAGAGCTGAAGGGGATTTCAACTGTTTTTGGCTACACTGGCTTTGTGTCCCGCACTTCCCTAAACCTAAGAATCCCCCGGGGGCTTGTAAACCCACAAATTCCATCACACTGCCCTGGGGAATCCCATTCGGTGGGAATCTGTGTTTTCCCTTAGTGATGGCCCCAGGTCATCCTGAGCGCGGACGCGTTAGGGGGCTGCTGGACCCGGGGAGACTTGCTGGTAGTCTTCTGCATGTGATCCACTCATACAAAATTCTGGAAAATGCAAACCAATCTATACTGACAGAAAGCAGATCAGTGGGTGCCTGGGGATAAGGGTGGCAGGGGAGATGAGAGGGCGGATTACCCAGGGCAGAAAGAAAGTTCTGTGGGTCATGGATGTATCTACCACACTGATTACGGTGATCGTTCCGCGGGCATTATATATATATCAGAACTTAGAAAATTTAATGTGTGCACTGTATGGTACGTCATTTCTACCTCATTAAAAATACATAGGTCAGTAACTTCCAATACTCAGTCTCGGAGTGTCTTAGATCAAATTTCGGACCACATTCACCAACAACGTATTAGCAAGCAGGTGCAAAAACAGTCTTTCGATCTGTTCCATAAATCTGACGAAGTCTCAGTTCTCTCTGTCCATCGAGGCGCTCCGCGAGCATCCGTCAGGGAAGTTCACTGGAGGCAATATCCCAGCAGCAGGATCGGCTAACCGTCTGGCTGGGGTCCAGAGAGGTGACTTCTCTGAGGCAGCCTCTAAACACGGGGTAATGTATAAATCAAGGCTGGGGCAGTATTCTCGCAGGTATTGGGTGTCGAGATTCTAACACGTTGTTCCTGGAGGGCCAAGAATGCTTCGCTGGTATTTCTAGCCAACCCACAAATCCAAGACAGGAATGACTTTGCCAGTGAAAGAGCATTAGTAACAGGTATTGGGCACATGATCGAAGTCTCTGGTACTGATTGGAGACGAAGATGGCTGAAGCCTGTAGATACTGCTTCCGGAGCGTGACGTTTTGATGCAAGGCCCTGAAATGTCATCTAATCGGCCAGACAGTAACTCAGAAGGTGGAAGCAAAGTGTGCATCAAAGGATGAATGGATAAACCAAGGAACGACATTCTGAGACATGCGACTACATGGTTGAACCTTGAGGACATTATCTAAGTGAAATAAGCCTCACAAATACTGTATGAAGTATCTCGAGGACTCAAGTTCACAGAGACAGAAAGTGGGATGGTGATTGCCAGGGGCTGGAAGCATGAGGAGTGGTGGCGGAATGGGGAGTTGTTGGTCAATGGGTAGAGTTTCAGTTTGGGAAGATACAAAAGTTCGAGACACGGATGGTGGTGACGGTAGCACAACAGTATGAATGTGCTTCACGACAATGGGCTGTATACTTAAAAATGGTTAAGAAGTAAATTCCACGCCATGTGTATTTTACCACAGTTAAGAACAAAAAAAAAAGGTTTTTAAAGACAAAGGTTATTATCCACTCTAGAATGTTTAAAATTATTTCAAATCAACACTTTGATTTTTAGAAAGTTTTTATTTTAACCAATTATAAAGGTAATATACCTCCATTGTAAGAAATATGGAGAAGTGAGAAAAACATCATTAATGATTTTTAGAAAAATGTAGGGGCGCCTGGGTGGCTCAGTCATTAAGTGTCTGCCTTCGGCCCAGGGCGTGATCCGAGGGTCCTGGGATCCAGTCCCATATCGGACTTCCTGCCCCGCTAGAAGCCTGCTTCTTCCTCTCCCACTCCTCCTGCCTGTGTTCCCGCTCTCGCTGGCTGTCTCTCTCCGTCAAATAAACAAATAAAATCTTTCCTTAAAAAATGTAAAATCATGACTTCCACACAAATATAAACTGAACACCTGTCAAAGATTTTATTTAACTCATTAATAAGTATGATGTTACAACCAGTTCAAAGAAGAATGCAGAGCACACATTTACAGATAAATGGCTAAAAAATTTACAAATCAGTGTCAAATTGGTCAGTATCTGTTGGGCACTAATCATTTAGGTTCTACTGACTCAAGCTCATTTTAATTTGTTTGCTTGTTTGTTTGCTTATTAAGGGAGGGGGGATGCAACCGGTAGTGACAGAGGGAGAGGGAGAGAGAGTGCCAAGCAGACACCTGGCTGAGCAGAGCCCCAGGCTGGGCTGGGTCCCACACCGGGAGAGCACCACCCCAACGGGAATCAAGAGTCAGAGGCCCAACCCACGGAACCACCCCGCGAACCACCCAGGCGCCCGTCATCTGCATTTCTATGAACAGACGTCACTGGCGGTACTCTAGGCTTTCTACCATTTACAGAGGGATGCAGTAGCTCAAACACAATAAACGGACCCTGGACCCTATATGGTTGATACAACTGAAAAGTGCGCCACACAGGACACCCAGTAACACTCTCCCCTTTTTTGGCCTCTTCAAAATTTTCCATGGGTCCAATAATAATAATTATTATAATAATACGGGGCGCCTGGGTGGCACAGCGGTTAAGCGTCTGCCTTCGGCTCAGGGCATGATCCCGGCGTTATGGGATCGAGCCCCACATCAGGCTCTTCCGCTATGAGCCTGCTTCTTCCTCTCCCACTCCTCCTGCTTGCGTTCCCTCTCTCGCTGGCTGTCTCTATCTCTGTCAAATAAATAAAATCTTTAAAAATAATAATAATAATAATAATAAAATCCTCTGGAACTCCTCATCCCAGAAAAGCACTCCTTTTGATTCTTTTGAGTGGAACGGAAACTGGAGTAGGGAGCTTTTACTAAGCACGCTAAACACGGCTTGCTAAGAGCCTAAGCGCCGCATCCGGGACAGGGACCCTCGCGGCCCACCCGCCCCGCGCCTCCCCTGCCGCGCAGGGAGGAGCGCTGGCACCGCCCCTCGGCCGCGAGTGGCTCAAAGTCAACAGCGCAAACTTCGAGCTGACATCGGACCCGCAGCGAGTGGAGCCGGCAGAGGCTGCCTGCGCCGGGCCGACGGGCGGGGACGCGGGAGACTCCGGCAGACCCAGATCCGCCGCGAAGCCGGGCAGCGGCGCGGCCCCCGAGCCGGGTGCGGCCGTCCGGGCGGTGCCGCCTCTCCCCTCCCCCCGCCCAGGGCCGGCCCGGCCGCGGAGCCGCGCGAGGAGCAGGGGCGGGGCGACCTTTGCTCGGTCCCGGAGAGCCCGGCGGGGTGTGGACGCCGCCCGGAGCCCGCCGCGCGCGAGCCTCCCCGCCGCCCTCTGCTCGCACACCCCCCGCCCCTCCCACTCCACGGGCTGGGCCGCGCCGGCCCCTCCGGGCGCTCGCACCTCGGCCCGCGGTTTCGGTCAGACCCGCCCGCGAGCTGGTTTCGATTGAGGACGGCGGCAGGGCGGGAGGCCGGAGGGGCGGGGACGCGCGGAGGGACGCCGAGGCGAGCGGCGGAGGGAGGACGGTCCCGCGGCGACTTCGGCGCGGGCGGCGGGTGCGCGGGGTGACGCGAGCGCGGCGCGGACCCCGGGATGCGGACGCCGGTGGTGATGACGCTGGGCATGGTGCTCGCGCCCTGCGGGCTGCTGCTCAACCTGACGGCCACGCTGGCGCCCGGCTGGCGGCTGGTGAAGGGCTTCCTCAACCAGCCGGTGGACGTGGAGCTGTACCAGGGCCTGTGGGACATGTGCCGCGAGCAGAGCAGCCGCGAGCGCCAGTGCGGCCAGCAGGACGTGTGGGGCTACTTCGAGGCCGAGCCCGTGCGCGTGGCGCGGGGACTCATGGTCACGTCGCTGGCCGTCACGGCGCTGGGGCTGCTGCTGGCGTCGCTCGGCGTGCGCTGCTGGCAGGAGGAGCCGCGCTTCGCGCTGGCCGGCCTGTCGGGCGCGGTGCTCTTCGCCGCCGGCCTCCTCAGCCTCATCCCGGTCTCCTGGTACAACCACTTTCTGGCGGACCGCAGCGTCCTGCCCGCCGACGCCAGCCCGGTCACGGTGCACGTCAGCTACAGCCTGGTGCTGGGCTACCTGGGCAGCTGCCTGCTGCTGCTGGGCGGCTTCTCGCTGGCGCTCAGCTTCGCGCCCTGGTGCGAGGAGCGCTGCCGCCGCCGCCGCAAGGAGCCCCCCCGCAGCCCGCGCCGCAGCAGCGTCAGCACGGTGCACGTGGACTGGCCCGAGCCCGCGCTGCCGCCCGCCATCAAGTACTACAGCGACGGCCGGCACCGGCCGCGGCCCCACGACGTCGCCAACGCCGGCAAGTCCAAGGCCGGCTTCCCCCTGCCGCGGCCGCAGCCCCGCGCCTACACCAACCAGATGGACGTGCTGCGCGGGGAGGAGGCCCACTCCGCCCGCGACTCCGCGGGCAGCGCCGGGTCCTGCCACGCCTCGCTGCCCTGCGACTCCGACCTGTAGCCGGCAAACCCCCCGCCCCCTGGCCGCCGTGGGCCGTGGGCCGGTGCTGCGCGGACGAAGGCCTCGCCCCACCACGCCCAGCCTTGAACTTGCCTGTTACTGTGCGGCTGCAAACCCCTGCCTCGGAGTCTGAACCACGGACGCGTTCCTGTGACTGGTTTGGAGGGTGCTCTTCCTTTCTGGTGGCTAAACTAGACTCCTTGGACGGTTAGATCTGGTCGGGTTGGTTTTCTTTCTGTAGAATTTAGTTTTCCTCCCCAGAGGGATGAGGCTCCTCTTACAGACTGACGAGGCTTTTCATACTTGAAGCTGAAGATCTAGAAAGGGCGCCTTTGCATCGTGTTGACACGGGACTATGACAACAAATCGAAATCATCAAATAGAGGCTCAGAAACCATTTTAACACCTTGAAACAGTATCCGGGAATGCCAGTGACGTTTATATCAATATAATGTTTTTCCGTTGTATAATTTATTCTCCTGCAGACTCTCAAGGAACCAATAAACTGGCTATGTTTGATTGAAGCTCTTAAAATAAAGATAGAGCCATGCAAACACCAGCTTTTGTGGCTTTTATGGAATAACTTGTTTAACTCGTATTTACATTTCTTCAAGTATATATAGGATTTATCTTTGTTACTTCTTTTTGGTGTGAACGTTGAGGTCACTGCAGTTTCTCTCCTAGAAGCCAGGTGGAATTACCAGACTAACTCTACTACTGTATTCCTTGGGTACCTCACACTGGATATTGAGGACCATAAATTAAATATTTGTTACAGAATGGAACCTGTTAATCACATTACGTTAAAGAACAAGGGCATATATCTCTTATTTATAAATAAAAGCTGAACAGGAGAGTTTCAGTATACACACAAGCTTTTTTTGTCCCCAGTACAAACTTTGGGAGTTTACTCATTCATTACTAACAATTTCCTGGCTGCTTGGGCACTGTTTCTGAAATCTAGCTCTCAGATCTTTGCCCCTCTTAGCTTAAGATTACTAAAAGGAGCCAACGGGCCCCACTTAAATCCCTGATTGCTTTATTTTCAAGTTCGTGCTATTTTCTGGGCAAAGCCAAGTCTATTGTTGAAAAAACTAGAAGCACCAGTTTCCAACATGAAGTGAGACTAGAAATCTTTTCCTCTTGTAAAGAGTGGTGCCTAAAATCACAGGTAGGCGGCTGTGTTCCAGGAAGGGGACTAAATCTCAGGCAGGGCCCACTCTAATTTCAAGGGGTTGATTTAAGGGAGCCTTTCACGGAGTTGAATTTCATCTTTAAAAACCTGCCATTGGCAGCCATCAGCGGTAGGAACGTTCAGTAAGCACTGATAACAGAGAGCTAGAGCAGAACTAACTAAACAGCACACGCCACTCATTACAGCAGAAGGGACAGTACAGATATATTTTATACCCTTCTGCAAACAGACCTGCAAATGCAGGCATATCACCCGGTGATCTCTTTCAAATGCAAATTCTCATTGAGTGGGTCTGGAGTGAGGCCCAAAAGTGATTTCCTGATCAGCCCCCAGGAGTGAGCCAGAGCTGATGGTTGGTGGCCCCCATTTGGGGCTGCAAGGCTTTCCTTGGGACCCTGCCTCACTCAAAGTGCAATCCCAACTGGAGGCAGAGAATGAGACCTTGGAGAGCTTGCAGCCTCCCCGAGCTAGGGCACTTGCTCCAGGGAAGAGAGCCAGATGGAGAAAAGGCGACACTGCTTTCTCAGTTAACACCTCCAAAGGCAGGGATGAAGGGTCTGGGAAGTCAGGACCTAGCCGGTAACAAAGATACTGAGTTCCTAGCAAGTACTGAATTTAATGAATCTTGCCTGCTTAATCATTCCAAATATTTCTCAGGGAGACCTGGGTAAAAACAACACTAGTGTTTTGTATGTTTTTATTTTCCTCCCTGCCCAATTATTCTCCTGTGGCTTATATTCAAAACACTCCCCCTCTGGTGATTAAGGATTTGTTGTCAAGTGAGAGCTCCGTTTTTGTCCAAGCAACAGAAATGAAACCAAAACTCCCTTAAAAAATGCAAACTGGTTTTTGCTATAAAAATAGTCAAGACAGCATAGAGAGGCACTCCTGCGTCAGGCTGGGTTCTGTTTTGGGCACACGGGTCATTCTGTGCCACAGCAGCACAGAGAGACAATGGCTTAGACACTGAGGACACTGGCCCAGGTAGGAGGCTGTTGTGGGCGTCAACTTCTCCTAAACCGAATACCGACTAGCCAGGCAACCTCCCCACAGGGAAGACACGGATGGGGAACAGCCCTGCCACCTTGCCTCAAACCCTCCCTCGCCCCCTTGCACCATCACAACCTGTTCTTAATGATCCCAATCACAAAGTATGTGTCCCCAATTCATGGGCGAAGCCTTCTCAAGATCACTCAGATTGTGCCTACAGGGACTGAGGAACGTGTGAAAGTAGAGCAGACACCGCGTTCACAGGGTTCCTGCTCTGCCTGCTTGCCAGTCTGGCTCTGATCTAGAACCGTGCCCTCACTAAGGAGGGCTGAAGTTCTTAGCACACAGGCTGCTGAGCCTTTGCGGCGGCTGTAAAGGTGCTGCCAGCGATGCTTCTCGACCACTCTCCTCTTCATTGCATAGGTCATCCAACCAGTAGGTGTGGGGACACCTGTCGTTCTGTCAGCACATTTGTGGACACCTTGGAAAACGAGCATTCCAGGCTCTGCCTTTGGGGGAACTTAACATGCTCAAGCATAGCATGAGAGCTGTGTACAAGGAAAATGACGAGTAACAGACCAGGGACAAGGGCTGGAGGGAAAACGGGTAGTATTTTGGGAAAGGTGGTCAGGAGGGAGGTGATGCTTGAACAGAGAATGGCGAGAAGGGAGAGGAGTGCATTCCAGGCCCAGAGCACAGTGATGGTGCAGCAGGCCTGGGGGCAGCATGTTTTCTTCTGCTTGGCTCTAGAACTGGCTGCTAAGGACAGGAGGAAGCTGGCGGTGTCTCTGAGTGAGGCGGGGGCAATCTTGTCCTCTCCGCTTTGTCAAGCTAAGAGCTTCTTGAGGAGGGAATGCAGTCTGGCACAAACGCAGTCTTTCATAGAATGTTTTCGGAATCAAATATAAATGAGTCGATCTGTGACTACCTCGTAAGGAACCTCACACTCTGTCAACGTACAGACAGCCCACGGTGCCGTAGCAGAGAAGGAAATTCGAATCTCCAGGCCTTGTCACATCCCCAGATGCGGATCTTGCCCCCATACCCACCTCATAGCTTCAGTCCCACCTTCTTAAAGTGAAGGCCTGTCGATCACGTCTTTAAAAGCCTCAAGAACTTCCTTACATGTCATCCACTCTCTGCTTGAATTTCATTCATGGCTTGGCCAAGGCCTCCGTGATCACCCCCCCCCACACACACACACACCCTAAATGGTTACTTTCCCTCCTCAGCTTCAAGGGGTCATATTGGAACGTATCACTCACATGTTCAAGTGTGTCATTTTCTTGATGTACTTTCCTGTTTTACCTCTAAATTGAAGGTAAGGGTACAATGGTTTCTATGTATGTTTGTAGTTCCAGAATGGGTATTAACACTTGTTCAGGGCCCGTTAGAAATTTAATAAGTTAATGTTACTTCTAAAATCTGTTTCTGTACCCTAAGTGCCTCCTCGCCTTATACACGACTTGCCTTGTACAGAGTCCTCTGTGGCCTGAGGCCACGGGCCTACAGCGGTGGAGGCGCATGGACATGGGTGGGGGGGGAGGAACGGGCTGCAGGAGCAACTTTGTGAATTGGGTTATGATCGGCTTGCCAAGACCAGTCCAAAGCAACTGGTGCCTCCTCTGGTCTCAGCACATCATGGATGAGATTTTCTCCATGTACGGGGAACAAAATAAGAGACAGCGTCACAACGTCAAATAAAAATTTGTGGGAGGGGCCAAGGAGGGGAAAAACAAACTTGTATGCAATTCTCATCCAGTCTTCCCAGTGCCCTCCACACACATTCCTCTATTCCCTCACTGCACGCGGTTAAATGACCCCCTCCAGCAACTCTCCATTACACAGGACAGAACACAGGAAAACAAGGACCTTTGTCCGAATCAAGGAAAATACGGACAAGGCTTTTGGGGTGGAGGACCAGGCGGGGAGCCCGAGATGGCAGGTGCACTCACGGGCACTAGTCACGTGGCAAACGCCCCGCCCCTGCTCTTCCCAGCCACCACGGTTGCCTCCCCAAGAGCTGCCACTCATCACAGGGCTGAGGGCCACTGCATTCGAGTTTGGGGGACATAGGCTTCCTAACAGCATAAGCCCTGCCTTTGCAGGATTTCCGTTTTCTCCTCTGTACAAGTGGGAAGACTGGGTTAGATGTGATCACAGAGCCTTTCTAAATTTAATATCTTGAGAGTGAAGGTTAAGAATTAGGTGAGGCCGAGAGGAAAGAAGCGTATGTGGAGAGTGAAGGCTGGGGTTGCCGACTGACCTGTAAATTTAGTAACTGGTCTGATGGTAATAAGCTCCAAGTTCTAGTTCCTGGTTTCTCTGAATTTCACAAGCCTTCCAATAGTTAAAATAGTAGGAACGTGGTGCACTCCTCCCATCATCAAGGATCTCTCCCCCATTTGTTTCCTAAAAAGAGTATCGAGTGTTTAACCAAATTGCTAGCTAGAGACCTAAAAGGTCAAGTTTTGCATTGGGCTCTTTGAACCTTAAGCATGAACCAATGAACTTTTCTTAAGTTCCTTGTCCCTCTAGAAGAAAACCCAAACCTACCACCTGGTTACAGATGTTGAGTTCCTATAAGAAAATTCAAATTTTACATCTGCTACGGAGTTCACTGCCTCATCTATATAGGTGGAGAGAAATTAAGAAATTAACAATATAGAGATCATCACAAAAGAAGGCTCTTCACAGTTAACATGCCTTCGCTCCAAACAGATAAGATTATGAAACTGACCTATGAAAGCCAATTTGGGGGGCAGGGATGGTTAGGGATTGTTAATCTTCGAGTGGGTACTTAACACTTATACCTAAGTCTTTCCGGTGAAGACGATGTTCAGACGTGTCTTGTAAATTCTTGAATTGGGGAAGCAGAGCAAGGTGCATTAAACTAGCTTCAAGCGGGATAATACTTAGGCACGGATAATACTTAGGCACGCATTCATCGGAGACCGAAGGTAGGAAAAGGTGTAACTAAGCTGGGGCAGGGCGTAGAGGGAAGGGGGGCCTACGTGACACACAGATTTGACTGCAGTCAGCCACCCTTTCCTCCCAGGAGAGAAACGGTGGATGTGTCAGGGGTCTCACCAGAAGGTGGGCCTTGCAGAGTGGAAGGTGGGGCCACGAGTCCCGTTCCAGCGCACAGCCTTGGGAAGTCGGAAACAGTCGGAGCTGGCCAGAACGCAAGCCTTGGACGTCTGGTGGCCGCTTAGGGTCTGAAGGAGGTGAAGGCAACAGCTGAAGTGTTAACCAAAGTGGTAAAGCTGTCTTTTTTACTCACTCTGCCACAGACAGGCAGAGCCTTGCCAAGGGCCAGCAGGGGGATGCTCTTGGGAGAGGTGGCAAGAGAAAGCAAAGAGTCACTCCGTGGCGGACAGGGTCTCGGGCGCTTTGGTGCTGAACCGGTTCCTCTCGAATACAGCTAAGTGCCTGAGGAAACTGAATGCTGCTCCCTGTATCTCTCAGCCCCAGGAAGGGCGGAGACCCCAGCATTGTTTTTCCGGCCAAGTTGATCTGTACTTGGGAATTTTTATACTTGACTGCAAAGCACAGTCGATTTTATGTACCGTACCCCCAGTAATAAGTCTAGAACTTCTCTTTACGCCTGGTAGCCTATACAAATGTGTTCTGCAAGAAACTAAATATGAATAGTCTAGAAAAAAATCCAAGCAAGAAAAGACTTCCAATTCATGACTATAATTTGGACTTAGGTTCTCAGCCTCTGGTACTATGCACTGAGCAGTGTACAGGCATTTGTGTATTTTCATGCGATGATCCATTGGCCTGATGTAGGGTTCTGTTAATCCTCTTGTTATCATTGGGGAAACAGTTCCATGATTAAGTGATGTGCCCAACGTTGCTACTGAATTTTAGCCAACACTCCTGTGACCCGTCTCCCATCAGAGATTCAGTGCCCTTAATTCCTCACATAGGAGTGTGAAGGAAGAGGTCATCTGGAGGGTTAAAGGCAGTCTGGGATGTAAGCAGCACCCGCGAGTTCCCCCAGCAGGCAAGAGCTCATTAAGATGAACTCTGGCCCACACCTGGAACACCATGCCGAGGCCCCCAGTGTCTACCCACTTGAAGTCTTAGACAAATCACTCGTCTGAGTTTCTACATCTGTAAAGTAGATTCACCTGTACAGTTGATGTTTGGGCATTCAGGGGTTGGGGCGCCCACCAACTGCAGTAGAAAATCCACATATAACTTGACTCCCCCAAAACTTAACAGCCTACTGTAGACCAGAAGCCTTACCCATAACAGTCGATTAACGCATATTTTGTATCTTACATGTATTCTATGCTGTATTCTTTTTTTTTTTTAAGATTTTTTATTTATTTATTTGACAGAGAGAGAGAGACAGCGAGCGAGAGAGGGAACACAAGCAGGGGGAGTGGGAGAGGAAGAAATAGGCTCCCAGTGGAGCAGGAAGCCTGATGCGGGGCTCGATCCCAGAACCCCGGGATCACACCCTGAGCTGAAGGCAGACCCTTAACAACTGAGCCACCCAGGCGCCCCCCTCTATGCTGTATTCTGACAATAAAGTAAGTTAGAGAAAAGAAAATATTACTAAGAAAATCATTAGAAGATACAGTCACACTGTTGCACGTGCTGACTGAAACAACCTGAATGTGAGTGGACCCACACAGTTCAAACCTGTGCTGTTCAAGGGTCAGCTGGACTTAGTTTTAGAATCAAATGACAGCATAAGAAGAGCACTGTTCTTACAAATTTTCAGCAAAAGTGAGTACTAACTTTGCAGTAACACGTATCTGAGAGGGAGTGATAAAGAATACTTGAACACTCGCTACACTGCAAAAACTTGACCTTCACCTCATTTCCTTATGTAAGACGAGGAAGCCAGTTCAGAGCAATTAAGTACACCTCCAAGTTAGTGACAGAGCCAAGATTCAAACCCGGAACCTCTGACTAGCACTGGGCCGGGCACGCTGGGACTGACAGTTTCTGCAGATGAACTCTAACCGAAACCACATGGAGCTTGTACTGAAATCGGCCCCCGCCTGTGACCGTGCAGTCCTACAACACCCACCAACAAAACCAGACGACCTCTTCCAATTTAAAAAGCAGTTATTTTAATAAATCACCATTTTAGCATATAGTTACAATAAGTTACAGACGTTAAAACAGTACACAATGCAATGTATAAACAATTTTCATTGAGATGTTTCAGCTCCTTTTTTATCAAGTTAGTCACTTTGTAAAGTTAGCAGTTCCTGTAGGAAAAGAGACGTGAAGTTAGAGAGTGCGTACTACCATAGTTTTTTTGGTTTTGTTTTTAAAGATTACTTTTCAGTAATCTCTACACCCGACATGGGGCATGAGCTCCCAAACTCTACATCAAGAGTCACCTGCTCCACTGACTGAGCCAGCCAGACACCCCTTAATATTGACTGATTGATTGACTGATTTTTTTAACTGTAAGCTCCATGCCCAGTGTGGGGCTTGAACTCGTGACCCTGAGACCAGGAGTCACCTGCTCCACTGACTGAGCCAGCCAGGTGCGCCTGAATGCACACGACGTTAAAACACGGCAAACGCAGAGGTGGTTGAGTGACGGAGAGGTTAGGAGAGATCACAGGGGGACACAGTTTTAGGGGTAAATCCAACTAACCCTAATAACACCCCACCCCAGGACTGAGCCCCTTGTGGAGGTTCAGCAAAAGCTGAACGTCTTGGTTACGATTTCATGCACATTTCACTTTGGTTTGAACTAGAGATTGAACAGAGTCTAAACAAGTTACTGAACGTTCGTTTGATTCGCCTAACAGCGTCATTCTCCATTACAGAAAGCTCTCTAAGGTAACACTGCCTGCTTTCACCCAGCTCGGATTTTTCAGAAGGGGCCTCCTTCAGCTGTCTCTCACCATCTGCTCTCCTCAATGACACTTCCCAGGCGTACCTGCTCATCACAGGCTTCGTTGACAAAGGTCTCACTATTCATTAGGTTCTCCTCTTCTTGGCCGTTTTCTTTATGGCGGGTCGAATTTCTTGATGTTGCTGCACGATTTCTAAGAATCAAAAGAACAAAACAAAACAAAAAAACAGAGTCAAAAGAGTGGTTCCTTGAGGTTGAAGCCAGGATGGGTCTATGGTTGGAAAGGGCCAACTCATCCCCTATCAAAGGCTATTGTTATGGGAATTATGTTCTGTTTTGTCTTCTGAATGAATCCAATGACCTAGAATGGGTGATACTTGAGTCAATTATGATTTGTTACTTGGCATTCACTTAACTTCCAAAACAATACACCTTCTCAGTTGGGGCACACTACTAATTGGGGTCAAGCAGAACAGAATCCAAGGACAAGTAGGTGGCGATTAATGTGGTAGAAAGACCTGAGGTGACCATCAAAACCCCAGGGGTAGCATTCAGTCAGTCTTAATGTTAGTAATCTATCAACCAGTGTTACCTTGGGCAAAGACGCACCATTTCTTCTGGCCTTTTTTCTTTAGTCTGTGAGTGCGGGACAGAAACGTAACTTTTCCAACTTTCCTTATCTATTTCTTGAGACACAGGCTGCTTAATGTCCCTCCTCAGCATGTGTAACCTCAACAGCGTCTTCCGTTACTACAACTTCCCATACTAAAGCCAATTCTGTCATCATCCCTACTCTAAGCCAGCATTGTATTATCGTTTGTTTCTTTAATCTCTCTTGCTCTTGGGCAAAACTTAACGTGTTTGCTTTTAATCTTTCCCGAGTTCATTTCACCTCCTGCTATGGGCTGAGTTGTATCCCCTCCAAATTAGTATGTTGAAGTCCTAATCCCTAGTACCTCAGCGTGTAACTGTTTTTGGAGATAGAGTCTTTAAAGAAGTAATTATGTTAAAATGAGCTCATCAGTTTGGGCCCTACTCCAATATGACTGGTGTCCTTATAAGAAGAGATCAGGACACAGACAAGTACAGAGGGAAGACCATGCGAAGACACAGGGAGAAGTCTGCATCTATAATCCAAGGAGAAACCAGTCCCACAGATGCACTGATCTCAGACTTCCAGCCTCCAGGACGAAGAAAATAAACCTTTTGTGTAAGACACGCAGTCTGTGGTATCTGTTACAGCAGCCCCGGCAAACTAACGCACCTCTCGATTCTTCCTCCTGTCGTTGGCACCAACTCTGCCTCGTTGGTAAAGAATCTCATCACTTCATCCCTGAGATTGTGCAGACTGCCGCTGAGGCAAATTTTACCTGCACGAATGCCTCCTATCCCTTACAAGATCATTTGCCCCGGGTCTCAAAGACGTGGCCTCTCTTGTTTCTCCGGGTCATCTAACAAGTGATGGCTGCTTCGTCACCTAAATCCTTCCCCAGCGGACAAGGTCTTAGGGGAAGAGTCATACTTCCAACCCCACTAACCCTAGAAGCCTTCTTGGGCTTGAACTCCCCCATGACGACGTTAAGAGCTGCTCACCTTTTAAATTTGTGTTCTCTTCTGAAATAGACAAACGCTCCCAGAGCGACTAGCACCACTGGCAGGACAACTGTGAAGCTGAGGACGATGTAGCCAGGGGCAGGTCCACGCGCTGGCTCCTCACAGAACTGTCCGCCATATTCCATCAGACAGCGGCACTTCCTCAGCTCGCCCACCACTGTACAGATCCCTCTCCCATTGCAGAAATCCGTGCTGCAGGGCAGATGTGCTGCCCCCTGTGAGTCCTTGCGCTGAACGAGCTCGCCTTTTTCCTTGGCTTCTGAAGTCTTGCTTTCTCTAGCAGGAATTGGAGGAATTAATGTTTTTCTGAGAGGATAACTCATCCCTTCTGGACCCGGGTATCTAGCCTTGGTGGACTTGGTAGCTTGGAGAGGAGGCCGGGCAGCTTTTGGAGTCAACCTTTTTCCAGCCTCTGCATTTTTAGATGTTGGTGTTGAATGGGTTTTATCTGGATAGGTACCTACAAAAACAGGTACGAGCGTGGGTATATACACATATTTGTCAGTTACGAAGGATTTTAGGAGAATAAGAATTCTAGAAGATTTAACCAGATAAGTTTGAATTTATGAAATCATCAAATCATTACCATTACTTTTGGCCAACCAAAAAAGTATTGAAAACATATAAAAAACTGCATATCCTAAGGCACTTAAAATGTTTGGTTTTGAGACCAGTCTATCATACCAATCTACTTTTAAACAATGGTATGCCCAGTTTTAGCCGTGGCAGATTCCCTCAGCTACAAAAATATTTTATTCTGTAAAGAATAGTATGGTAGATCTAAGTGGTAAATATCTAGAAAGATTTCTAAGATGTATGTTTATCTGTAAATATGGATTTTTTTAGTCCAAGTTGACTGTTGGTTTCATAAGATGTACAAGCTGCAAATCTTGGACCAGATTTGGTGGCAGTCGTGGGCAGGAGGGAGGAGGCAACAGGCTGCTTCTAACCAACGAATTGAAAGTTAGGTCTGTGTGTAAGACATTTCACCCTATCCTCCATCATCGTTGGCACAAGCATCGTTGCATACGTAAATACCAAAGACCAAACTATGGGGAGGGAAGGCAGCAGTGTTAGTGACAAAACCGGTTGCTGCCTCTGCCTCGAGCTGGTGTCACAGGAATGTTTCCACTCCTGGGCAGTCTGGGGTCCCTGACAGTTGGGTATACCCAGAGGAAGGCAGTCTAGCTTTACATGCCCACCACCATCCCCTCCGAAAAAGTTTCAGGTACAAGTCAGTGGGAAATACTTATTGAATAGAGCCAACTCGTGGTCATCAGGATGGGGTAGCAAGTGAGGGTAGGTCAGGCTTCCGGTTTAGGTCTAAAACCAGACAGGGAAGGCGATCCATTTCTCACGCACTGACCTGCCTCCTAGAGTCACTGTAACGTGAGGCTTTTGAGAAAACTGCCCTCATTCGAAAGACCATAGAATCAACTCTGGGAATCAAAATCTATTAACTTTCCTATTTAAGATGAAGTCATTGGGGGAACAACTGGTATTCCAACTCGTCAGCTTTGAGGAAGATGAGGATTTAAATTGAGAAGTCAGTAAGGACTCTTCACTGTAAGATTCCTTCTCCAGTTTGTTTTCTCACTAGTTATGACAAGTTTCAGTGTGGAGCCCACTGTGTCCTCGATGCCACGGCTTACGTGACTTGGCTACCACTGGAGTGGTGTAGAATTTGAGGAGAGTGACCACCACAGAATTGCTCTGTAACAACCGTCTACTAGCCAGCATTTAGGAAGTAACCTGACAACGGTAAGTACTAACATGGCCGCTTTATTCACACACTCTTGTATTCTGGAACTGTTTGAGATAGAAAGCGCTACTGCCCCATTAAAAAGGGAAACCGAACCAAGACAAGTTAAATCATTTACCCCACCTCCTCCTCCTGGGCCACCCTCACTATGTGATCAATTTAAATGGACAGAATCAAATCTAGTTAAATAAGTGCTCTTTCAGACAACACACAAACTGTCAAACCCTTTGGAGCTCTCATATCGCCCATTCTAAAACTGAATCAGAGGGCACGCTAGCTTTCCAGAAGGCGTCCGCGTAATCTATACCCAATTGCCCATAGTTAGAAGTTTTACCTTGTTCAGTTTAGAAGTGCCAGTAATAAAAGGCATGATTGAGAGGATAAAAGCTTCAGGGATACTGCAGAATTAGATATTAAGAATTAGATTGTGATACCGAGGATTATATTATAAAATATTCGAAGTATGTCATGTATGGTGATGAACAGTTGGCTCCTGGCTAGGAGTTACTCACAGCTCAGCTCATCAGATCCATCCAGACAGTCAGCATGACCATCACAAACTTGCTCCACGGAGACGCACTTCTGACCATCCTTACAGGCCTGGGACGGCTCAGAGCACGGGGCGGCTTCCACACATTTGCTTAGATTAGCCAAGGAGTGCCCACTGGGACACTTACAAGTCAGTCCTTCAGGGTTTGGTAAACACATATGGCTGCAGCCTCCGTTGTCTTTTGAGCAGCTGTTACTACCTGTGGATCCCCCCCCCCCAAAAAAAAAACCCCATTGATTTAATGGTTTCGGAAGGGTCTTCTGTAGACAGTGCTCTACAAATACACTGTCAGAGTTACAGAACCCAGATGTCCTTTCCGGTGGATAGTTTTTCAGTTTCATCCTTTTGGTCAACCAGGTACCAAGTGATTGGTGATTCTTCTTCACGGGTAAGGATGGCTTTAGAAAGCTGGGAGTTCAGACAAGGGACCAGCTTAATAAAAACTGAGCTGAGCTCTGGCCCACCCAAGACCCCTTGTGAGTTCTCCTTTCCCCTCACACCAACATCAAAACTAGGGGGTCTTAGAAATAACGCTCTCTTTAGATGAAAACATGAAGGCTGCGGTGTCTATTATCCCTAAGAATCCGAGTAGTGAGTCAGCTATTTATAGCTGACCATAGCTCAGCAAGGCTCATATCTCAAGCTTTAACTTCTAGTAAGGTCTTATTTTGAGATATTCCAGGACTTATGGAACAGGTATGTATGGAGTGCAGATAAAACCTACCTCAGGAGCGGCAAGGACCCTCCTTCTGCTTCTCAGAACTAAGCCACAGATTTTCATTTCACTTGGATGACCATAAATCACACTGAAGAATTCTAAGAAGGTTCTCTCCACAAGGCCAAGACTTCAGAAGTTTAAGCTTGACTAACACTAGCTTACAAAGTTTAGCTTTCCAAAACAAGGCAATGGAGCAGCATTCGCTTAAGACCAGTATACTCAACATCCCTGGTAGTGGTAGATGTGGTTAACATTTGCGCTCACATTGTTGGTGTTCCCCTCGACTAGGAAAAGATTATATCTATTACTACTTTAACTAAGCCCATCATTACTCTACTCAAACACTGGAGAAAAACATCCGAGCATGCCCAAGTTGGAATTTCAAGGATTAGTTAACATCGCAAGTAGATACAAGTAGCAATAAGTAGAATAAAGACTAGTTTCCACTGCAGAGCTAAAAGACGATTTCGAGTATACCACGGTTGTAATTCCACCTACAACAGAACTTAAAATTATATAAAACTCCAGCCCAACGTATTTACCACTACTTTGTCTCCTAGAAAAGTAACAGCGCTAGTTATATACCAGAAGTATAATCCATGTAACTGCATAAAGACAAGAGAGTTATGCAGATCTGTAAGAATTTGCCAGAGAAATAATTTAGTGGGAAACAGAAAGCCATTTCAAGCAGATCTTGCGGGAGACAGAGGATCCCCTTCACGGGGAAATTCAGCAGGCTTCAATGTTGTCATAATCATTACAAAGTTGCTTACCCTGTTGACTAAGTTTACTATAAACTTTTAAATCCACAATCTTCTGGTCAATTTGGAACCACTGGTTTTCTGAAAGTTCTGCCTTGCTGTACCAAACTTTAGTGATCTGGGCTGAAACAAAAGCCAGTGAAAAATCATTAAGAAAAGCAAAATTTAAATTTTTTTAAGAAAAGCACATTTTAATTTTAAGACAATTTCCTGTGCCAAGAAAATTGCTCACTTTGAAAACCGTCACCCGTGTGCGTAAACGCCAGTTGAATAACAAGCGTTTTTACAGAAGAGACATGTGTTTTTCTAATTTTTTTTTTTCTGGGAAGAAATTTCAAGACAAATCAAAATTGTTCTATGCCTTCCTCCAAAATAAAGTCAAGTATAAGTTATGAGCATTCATATATGTCCAGATATACAAAGATAGATAATTAGGATCTGAGACACTTAAATGCAGTTCATGCAAATGATGGGTAATGATTTTAAACATTGTTCTAGAAAATACCTGAAAATGGCTTTCTGTAATAAGTGTTACCAGGGGATCTTAAAACAGATACCAAAGTCTCAGCCCACATCTAATAAGATAGCACCTCTCGGGTAGGATCAGACAACTCGTTTTTGCAATTGTGATGTGGCCAGCCCAACTGGTCAATGGACCAGCATTTGGAACTATTAGAGATAGATTTAAATAGCATTTTCCAGTTTAACCAAATCTAGACTCTAGGCATAAACAATGTACCAGGACACTGTTGTTTAGGCAAATCTCTTTAAATACTAGTGATACCCTGCAAGTATAGAATATTCCGTAGTTCACCTAGTACTTTTATGTGTACTGAGTCAAGTGAGACAGGTACTGTCTTCCTTTTACAGGTAAGGTGTTACAGCTACTAACTGACGGAGCAGTTATGCTACCTGGCTCCAATTCCTGGCCCAGCTCTCTCTGTACCGGATCACATTGTCCTTGACAGCAGAGAGCCTGAGATGAAAGCCAGAAATCTCAGGCAGAACAGGATTAAGCACATTCATATATAAAGAATGACCAAATAAGTCAAAGCTTCCCCAAGTCATAGAATCCCTGTTACACATACATGTTAGATTAGGGAAGTTGCTTAATTATTCGTCCCGAAGAAAGACCCTGCCAAAGATCAGTGCTAGGCATTAGCAGATTCGCTTAAGAGACCCAGGAGTAAATTCAGATCGCAAAGACAATCAGACGCTGAATGAGACTTACCATCATCAACTGTCGTCCAGAACATCATGCCTTGGCCGAATGTAAAGAGGGTGAGGCCCTCAATTCCTCTGCGGTCTACTCTGTAGCTAGAGCCATCTTGTTGAATACTCTCTAGGAGTCCTGTCCCTGGAAAGAGAGGCTCAGTGAATTCACTCGGCCTACAGCTCTACTCTACCCTGTAGCTGTGTCTTGTCTCGTCTCCCCTCCAGGAGGCCTTTGTCTACTCTGAGCTTTCTGAAGGACAGTTCTTTACTCACTCTACTCTAACAGTGATACGCCAAGATTTGCACATGCATATTTGTTAAGTTCCCGATTTTATGCCTTCACGAAAGGACAACTGCACGGCTCTGTGGGCCATGACATTCTACTCAGAATGGGGAATCACTGGGTTTGTTCGGAAGGTGGTGCAGAGTATGTAAACTCAGACCTAAAAGCTGTTTGAAGTCACGGCTGAAGACCAGAAAGCAGAACGTCACCATTTCACTCTGGCCAAAGTCCTTCCGACTCACGTTTAGGGTGTGTTCTAATTGCTTACCAGTATCAGCCCAGTAAACTCGGGTTCCCGAATCTGAAAAGGTCAGGCCCTCAGGGACCTGGGCTTTCTGCCACAGCACCTTCCTCCTGCTGCCGTCCATGCAGGCACATTCAATGCTGGACCCACGCCCACCATCGTCCTGGGGGCCCAGGTCCACAAAGCACATGACTGCAGAGGGTGGGTGGAGCACAACAGAGGTCGGGCGGTAGAGATTGCCACTGACCAGGACGGTGGGATACTGGCCTTCTGAGGAAGCTACATTGATGTGAGGATTCTCACTGTCAATCCAATATATGTTTCCACTCAACCAGTCCACAGCAAGGTCGATCACTGTTCCCTCCACAGATACGATTTTCCTCCAAGAGAGTCTTCCGGATTCTTTGAGCCTCAGTAGCCTGATATCACCGTTATCCAACTCTGAAAGGTAGAGAGCCTTTTCCTGGACTATGTAGTCCAGGGATGCCAGCTGGTTCACACTGGTAAAGGGAAGTATCCTATGTTCGGGTAAAGCTGGTTGTCCTAGTAAAGCTTCTAGATTTTTCAGATAAATCTATGGGAGAAAAATTAGGTGGATGGCACCAGCTGAATCAAGTGTAATTCTTCATCTTGATTTTGCATTAGTGTTACAATACTTAGAATATATGAAAATCTGAATTCATGATCTAAAAACAGGTAGCCGTTATTTCTCTCGCTTCCTGGAGCTTTAAGCACTTAAAAGTCCTTGAATCCACGTGTTTCAAAGATTGACTCCTTTGTTAAATGCCCTCCCCTTTATTTTGTAAATATTGAGCTATAATTGACATATAACATTTGTCTAAGTTTAAGGTGTTCAATGTGTTGCTTGGATACATTTATATATGAAAGGCCCTCCCCCTTTAAATGAGACGCTACTAATATCTTACTGAAACTCAAGTCAATCCTCTACCCCAGCATTTGCCATTTTAAAGTGCCCAAGCTGATAAATACTCTATATGGTAGAAGACAGAAGTAACTTGTTTGTTGGTACCTCCTATGACTTAAGAAAAGTTTCCTCATAAAATGTACCTCCCCCTCACCAGGCTAGAACCCAGCCGAGCTGCTCGGATTCAGAATTACTCTGTATCATCAGTGAGATGCTTGGACAGCTGCACTAGGTGAGCCGCACTCTCAGATCCCTAACCTGTGCTCTGACGTACTAGTTCTCAAGCTGCAGTCTTCGTCTCATAGCCCCTTCGTTTTTGGTCACGATAGCTCCCAGAACACAGTGAACACGAAAATTTAAGTTGTTTTTGAAGACTATTCCGGGGCAGTGGGGAGCACCTGGCTGGCTCGGTCAGTAGAGCATGCAATTCTTGATCTTGGGGCTGTGAGTTTGAGACCCACGTTGGGTGTAGAGATTACTTAAAAAATTAAAAAGTGAAAAAAAAAAAAAAAGAATACTCCAAGGGCCATGGCCCCTACTATGTATAATTGTGCCTAGAGAACTCGAATTACTCAGTCTGTAACAGATCAGCCCAGGCACAGACATGTGAGTAAGGCTGCAGAACAGTACCTGCGTGATAACTGTGGGCAACGCGAGGAACAGAAATGCGGACTCCTGGAGCGGAACACAGGTGATGCCGTCATCTGCGAGCAGGAGTCCAAGTGGGCAGTGACAGCTTCCCTTGGATCGTGGGCTCAGAAGGCACAAGTGAGAACAGCCAGCGTCCAGACAAGCATTAGGTGACTTGGGCTGGAGCACTTCATGCATTATCTGCAAGAGAGGAGCTGGATGTCACTACGCATGATTGAATCCTTACAAAGAGCACATGAAGAAATCTTGCTTTTTAATCATGAGAAGGAGGTCACTACAGCTTGTACTTGGGAAGCTCATACACGTAGCCTTTTCAGGGAGAAGTAGGGGGATATTTTGAAGAGTACACCGTAGACCTTGAGTCCATAAGGCTGTTGGGAACGCTTGATGAGGACCGCCCTATTCTTGCCTGTCGTCTTCCTCATGCGCTGTACTGTTCTCATCTTCATCTCAGACCAGAAGACCTCATCCTCAAACACGGCGACCGAAAAGGGGCTCTTGATTTGTGTTAGCTGCAACATCTAAAACGGGGATGATGTGGTTTCTGGGTGAATTTTATACAGGCTTATAAGACATCTCCTGCAGCCTAATAACCAAGGAATACTTACGCTAACACCAGTACCGTCTAGGTTAGCAGAGCCAATGCAGTGAAATTTGTCATCCGACCAGAATATCTTCCAGCTCAACCGGTCGAGAGCTATGCTGGTTGGCCAGCCAAGACCTTGACTGATGAGGACTTTTCTGCTGCTACCATCCATCCCTGCTTGTTCTATTTGAGGTTCTCCTCCGATTTCAGACCAGTACATTAACCTGTACCGATAAAAGTCAGCTTTCAAGTATTACCTCCCAGAAAATATTGATTCATTCCTTATGATACTGATGTCTAGCCCAATTATTTCCTCCTCAAACGTGGTCTATTCCTTAAGTGAAATTGTGAAGTAAAAGAGAGTCTCCCTTGAAATCTAATGGTGCTTGTTTAGTCATCACTTGGGGATAAAATATCCTGATAGCTATAAGCAGCCAAGGACCACAGGAGTTCCTGGACCTGGAAAGTAGCCAGGGATCCCGCCAATCTTTCCTGGGCTAGAGAGCAGGTTGGTTCTATGGGAAGATGTGCACCTCAGACCTTATTCTTGGTCACAGTCAAAGCCATTAGATGCCTCGGAAACTACTGCCAATTTCCTGAGGACCATGGTAACTGATTCCCGGTTGAAGGTATTGAAAAGGTGAGAAAAGCAGATAAACGGTACCCAATCTGGGTCACCTTTCAGTCCTAAGTTTTGCTCTATCTTGTTCGTACATTGGATGGCCATCCCAATGAGGGCTTGGGTTCTGACAGCTGGGAAATGTTGTGTCTAAGTTCCTGGCCTTTTCCAGAAAGAAAGGACTCTGGATGCAAGAACCTAGATTCAACCTCAACACATAATTATTTCCACCACTACCACCAAGCACATTAGTGTAAATTAAACACTATCCTGGGGTGCCTGGGTGGCTCAGTCGGTTAAGCACCTGACTCTTGATTTCAGCTCAGGTCACGATCCCAGGGTCCTGGGATGGAGCCCCGCATCGAGCTCTGCACTCTGTGGGGAGCCTGCCTGAGATTCTCTCTCTGCCCCTCCCCCTGCTTGCACTCTCTCTCTCAAATAAATAAATCTTAAAAAAATAAATACTATCCCTAGTTTCATTCTCCTTCCTCTTGCCATTTAAAGCCATAAACAAATATACCTCTGAATGGAGAATTATTTTAGCAGAAGAAAGTACAGGTGGGCCACCAAGTGAGAACATCTATATCTCACTTTGCTGAAATAAAGAACCTTTTTTCAGAAGCTTTTAAGATTACTATACATATGGGGGCGCCTGGATGGCACAGCGGTTAAGCGTCTGCCTTCAGCTCAGGGCGTGATCCCGGCGTTATGGGATCGAGCCCCACATCAGGATCTTCTGCTGTGAGCCTGCTTCTTCCTCTCCCACTCCCCCTGCTTGTGTTCCCTCTCTCGCTGGCTGTCTCTATCTCTGTCAAATAAATAAATAAAATCTTAAAAAAAAAAAATTACTATACATATGGTTGACACACATCACCGTAAGATCTGAAGTCAAGTCAGATAGGTTTTTTACTCATTCTGTGTTAAGTGAACACAACCAAAGTAGAACTAAAGAGGAATAAACAACTTAGAGGACTTAGTGGCATTCTGACCCCTGGACTCACCCACTTAGGGGATCTAAAGCCAAAGACCGTGGTTGAGTCACGTCGTCATCCAGGACAATCGTGTGCTCAGATTTTCCTCTCCACACAGCGGTCAGCGGAACTGCCGAAATCTGGCCAGCTGTCCCATCCACCCAGTAGAGATTCCTCCCAATCCAGTCGACCGCGACACAGTCCGACTTTACCCCTGAAGAGAGAGCGGAAACCACTCAAGGTGTGAATCTAGGTTAAATTATGGCTTTTCCTAGGTTTCAGCTCAGAGGCATCGGACTTGAGTACCGTGTTAACTCATTTTACAACTGGTATATGCGTCTCCATCAGAGCAATCTTCAAATTCCTCCAAGGTTCTATTTGTAGAGGAAGATGACCGTGAGAGATAACGGCCACTGGCTGACAGTCTGCCGGGCTCCTGTGGTCTACTGAGGTGACAAGGCAGCCTTCTCATTTCTAGCCCACTAGCAGGCCTTGGTCACTTTGAGTTAAGATTTCATTAAATCAATGTCTAGAACGTTAATGGCCATTTTACTTTTCATGTTATGCATCATTCATAAAGGCAGGACAAAGCCCACACAGGGGACATACCCTTCACCATGGTCCCTCTCTTCTTTGCGTCCATACTCATCCACTTAATGCTTTCTGCACTGAGATCCGCCCAGAAGACTTTCTGGCCCACTAAGTCATAGTCAATAGAGATAATCATCACGTTCTTGTCTACAGTTGTCAGAATATCTTCCTTCAAGCTCCTCAAGCCATAGAGGAGGAGGCCGAACTGAATGGCCACCAGCAGGATCGGTTCGGTACCTGCCAGATAAGAACTGTGTTCAGCACAGGGCCTTACGGAGCTTGAAACTAACCTCAACACTGGCTAAGGAATTAGAGAACAAAGTAGCCTTTGCCTTCTCACTGCCAGGGCTGGGACACCAGCTGGCTGGTGTCTCAGCAGTTCTCCCCTAGATGTCATGCTTGTGCTAATACAATTTAAAGATACTTAGAATAAAGGCATGATTGGCATAAATTGGGGGAAAAAAAACATTTCCAACTAAGTATTTAGGTGTAGGTGGAATCTAGCACTTCTACGAAGGGCTTGGCAAGACTTTTGACTCTTGTTCTAACTTGAAGTAAGGCTGACCTGTAGCTACAGGGGCCAGAGTTGTGGTTCTGCTATCATGATGGCTTATCTGTCGACACCTTCAGACTCTATTCCATCGAACCGCTATATTTAAAAAGGGGATCTGGAGAATGTGCTAGGCTTGCTCGGCAGACAGAAAGCAGGCAGGAGCATTTAAGACTCAAGAAAGAAGGTTTGCATTTGTAGTCCTGGGAGATTCAGGGCTTCGAAGTTCCTGACCTGTGGCTCCAGAGACATCCCGGTTCCAGCTTACCTGTTGCTTTACAGGTGTGGCCATCGGGCTCCAGCAAGTAGCCAGGGTGACAGGTGCAGCTGTAGGAGCCCTGGGTATTGACACAGGTCTGACTGCAAGGCTGACCGCCCGGCTTCTGGCACTCATCCACGTCCTTGCAGACATGGCGACTGCTCCCCAGCTCGAAGCCTTGTGCACAAGCACATACCTGAATGGGATTCAGAAACATTAAGACTTCCTGAAGACACTGAGACATAACCTTGATGAAAAGGCCTGACCTTGTTCTTAAAAGCACATGGCGATGCACTCAATTTCAGCAGCTCAACACGAAAAAGTTCTTAGAACCAACTTCATCTTAAATTCAATCATTCTCTCAGTCTTATCGATGCTGCCACACACCTCACACCCTTGCCACCACCGTGGGTCCTGAGTTAACAAAGGGGTCCAAGTTCAGCCCAGGACACCTGGAAGCCCAGCAGAACCAGTAAGACGCATGGAGACTGAGCTGAACTGGCTGCCCGCCACTAGAGAGGTTACCGTGATCAGACGTCAGAACACTGTTTTCTTTACTTGCCCATCAGAGCCAAGTTCACGATGTTCAGCCCGCTAATAATGCTAGACCAGAACACGGGCAGTCCTCGATTTAAGGGCGGGTCCATTCCAAATACAGCTATGGAAGAGACGTCCATAAAAACGTCTGGCTTAGTCCCAAGTGTCACCCTGAGCTCACAGTAGCAGTTTCTGGAAGTTGGGTGATAAAGTTCCAGGAGACACGACACAGGGAAGGAAGCTGACAGGCCTCCGCAGGAGCCAGCGAGGGCTCGGCGGACATGAGAGGACGGATCAGGGCAGCTCAGCCATGTAAGGCTCGGGGCTTCGTGACCAGTCAGGGCCAGACTGATGAGGTTGCCCCCCCGTCACTAAACCAAGTTTACAGCTGCTGGTGAGCAGTAGCTGAATGAACTCACAGGCCCGTGCGGGGACTGGTAGCAGGCGTGGGAACACTGCGCGTGGCTGCATGCTGACGACAAGCACCTTCCCCCTTCGTCGGAGCCGTCGGCACAGTCCTCCTTCCCGTCACACACCAGGTGGAGGTCGAGGCAGCCATGGGAGCGGCACTGGAACTCAGAGCTCTGGCACTTCTCGGGGGGGCCTACAGAGAATGACTTGTTACTTTTATAGTTTGCTCCCCACCGTCCCGAACATCCCTCCCGCAGCAAGGATGTACAATCATGACACCTCCATCCTGGTCAGGGAGTGGACGTCAGGGCCAGTGGCACTTGCCGGCTGAGCCAGCTTCAGGCCAAGAGGAAGCGAGCAGCCGGGGCCCCTGGAAGTGCCCTCCCCTCCGGGGGAGCGCCCGCGCTTACACCCAGCCTCGTCGCTGCCGTCCTCACAGTCTCTCTGGCCGTCACAGCGCCACATGTCAGGCACGCACTGGTCTCCGCCGGCACAGGACCACTGCCAGGAGCCACAGAGAAGCTCCTCGGGGTCACAGTCCTGAGGGGACAGTGACTCCGTCAGTGACACCTGCACTCAGAGCCCAGGATGGGGGTCTCGGCGGAAGAACGAGCCTGGCTTACAAGACAACGCTCGAGTCCCTTCTGCAACAAGGCCAGAGAAAGCCCCAAGACTCAGAAAAACGTTTTCAGCAGCCAGAGTTGAGGTGAGGAGGTCTGGGTAAAGCGAACCTGGCTGTGAAGTGAAAAGGTCTGTTTTATCAAATCAGGATATCTCCATTTAAAAACCTAGGCAGGAGAATGTGCTCTAGAAGCTTTTCTTCAGAATCCCTTTGCCATTTCAAAACCATCCCAGCACAGTAAACACTAGGGCACCCTTTGCACCTGCCCTGACTCGGACGCTAGGCTCTGGGGCAGGATGTACTAGAGGAGGGCAGGGGACACCTGTGCCTCTGCTAATAGCCCCGAACCTTCGGAGGCATTCTCACCCCCTCAGGCACCACAAGGCCCATCTCCTACCCATTTGACAGAGGAGGAAGTAGAACCTGAGGGGAGTAAGTACTTCCTTCAGGTCAAATGCAAGCAGCAGGATTCAAGCCAGGCTGCATGTCCCACAAGGTGGCAGGGTCAGGGCACTTCTCAGTGATGCGGAGGCAGAGCTTCGGAGCAGATCTCCTGGGCGACATTTACACCATGGCCATGAAGACCGAACACTTGCAAACCTACAATAAAAGCCTCTTAAACATTTGTCTTTTGACAAGAGATCTTCTCTGGACACTCTGATGTCATGACGAGTGGCTTTTTGGACAGTAGGGATGAGAGCCTTCACTGTTTTTGGGTTTTCTCATGTTTTCTATAAGGAGGGCATGCATTCTGGCTGTGAGGAGAAATCCAGTTTTCTGAAGAAGGGTGTCCTACCTTCTCGTCAGTCCCATCTTCGCAGTCGAAGTCACGGTCACACAGCCACTCCGTGGACACACACTCTCCGCTCCCCTGGCACTTCACCTCCCCTGACGAGCACCGCAGTGGCCAGGCCACAGAACAGCCGTCCTCGTCGGAGTGGTCCCGGCAGTCTCGGTTCCCATCGCAACGCAGAGAGTTTGAGATGCACTGGCCGTTCTCGCACTGAAATTCAGGGGCACTGCATTTTGCACGAACTGGAAAACAAAGCTTTAGGTAAGAACTCAGCCAGATGTGGAAGCCATTTGAAGGCACATGAAGCGGTCTGAAGACTCCCCAGTCTTCTGCTCTCACCTGGGGAACCAAACCCCAGCCCTCGATGGTGGTTTGAATAGTGTTAGGCCAGAAAAGGCTACTAAGCTAGCCCAGAAAAACCCTGTCTCGGAGAATGAGGGCTGGGGGACAGGCATGGGACACACGTAGACGGACACTGGGATAGGCTGAGGAGTAGGACTCTTCTCCAGGACCTTAACGTCATCCATGAAGAGAGAAAGTCTCTCATGACGTCCAACACACCCTACACGTTACGTTCTTGGGCTCAGTTCATAAAGACAGAAGTTGCTTGACTTCGCTCAAGAAAACTCAGGTCCTAGGCAAAAACCATACATATGCATTGAAAAGTAAATTATACCTGGGGTTCCTTCCTGCCTCTCCTCCTGATGTTCTTCTCATAAGCCCGAGTGCACTGATATTGCCTGGCTACCCAGTGGCCTCTGCATTCGAATCTATCATGGTACCTCACCCAGCCTCCTCTTCTTCCCACTTCAATTCTCCAAGTTCTCTCTTCTACCCTATTCCCATAATGTGATTAAGGTCCTTGAAACAGGTCATTGAGAAGACTTAAAAGAAAGATTCCCATCGAAAAGAGGGGAAAGCAATCACACGTAAAGATAAGGACCCACCACATGAGAAGACCTAGGATCAAAATTCAAATCTTCAAGATGGTCGATTCAAGCTCAAGAAACATTGTGTCAAGTAAACTGGTTTTTCCACTGATGGGAATCTCGTCACGGAGGGGAAGTGTTATATCACCAACATCCCTCCGACTCAGACCCTTTCACCCCAGTCTGTTAACTTTGTGGTAAGTACAGTCCATCTCCATTATCTGCAGATTCATTATCTGCACATTCCCCTACTTGCCAAAATTCGTCAGCCGCCCTGGAATCCATGCTCCCATGCTTTCATGGTCATTTGAAGACAGGCATACACACAGCAGAACTCTTGTGTTGCCTAGCGCATGCGTCCACTTGAGATGGGACAAGGTGACGCTCTGCCTTCTCGTTTCAGTCCTCACACTCTAAACAAGAGTCCTTTCTGTGGTCAATCTAGAGCCATACTTCCCACATTTTTGTACTCTGGGGGGATTCTGCTGTTGAAAAGGGCCCCCAGGGGTAGTGCGGAAATGCTGTCTGGTGTTCCTAGGGCGAGAAGTCTGTAGCTGCCTTACAGAGCAAATACATGTGTTAGGCTTTGTTTGGGCAGGAGTTCCAATGCTGTTGGCTGTGACTTCGATGTTAATGAGACAACAATGTGTGTATCACATGGTCTTTAAACAGCAATACACCTAAAACAAGGTTATATGTTGATTCGTTGACAAAAATATTGTCACGACAGATTCTCAGAAACCTCACCCTGTATTTTTTCTACGAGCAATGATGTGCTATCTGTTCACTCAGGGTTGGTGGCAACTTCGGAGAACGTAACCTACCACGAATGAGCTGCACGGTACTTACTGCATCCTTGCTCATCGCTCTGGTCAGAACAGTCTGCGTTGCCATCGCACAGCCAGCTCTTAGGGATACAGCGGGTCTTGTTGTCACAACGTAAAGAGCACTCTTCAGTGGGCTTCCAGCAGCCCAGCTCGTCAGACCCGTCGGAGCACTGCTGAGCCCCATCACAGTGGTATTTCTCCTCAATGCACTGGTTTCTGTTCAGACACTGGAAGACCCCTAAAATGGAAAGGACCAAGGGCTCGCACCATCTACTCAGTCCTACTGAAGGCTTAAAATTAGATGAACTCACCCTCTTCCCGGAGTTTGAGGGGTAAGTAGACTGCACCCTATTTGTTCGAGCTCGACAGTTCATCTAATCCAGAAGCAAGCCTTACTAAAGTGCTCAGGTCAATTACACTAGCAAGCTGAAGGAGGCTGTTTAAGTACCAAACGCTCATAGTGGTTTGGTTACTTTAACGACTTACTGAAAAACACCGCCAAATCTGTTCTAAGCGGTCCATTCAGGTCAGCTTATGGCTCAGCCTTTATAAAGGCAAATATTGGAACAGTTAAGCAAATTTGAGGAGGCAAGGAAGCAATAGTTAAAAATTACACCTGGTAAAACATCTGACTTAACTGCGATAACACGGATACTGGCAGAGTGCGTATTCTGACAGACCAGGACCTTCAGCTACAACAAGTTACCCAGAGGAAGCAAGGGTGATTGTGATGAACGCTGGGCATTCACACCACCAGCCCAAAGCCGCATCGGCATTCCTGACGCAGAGACAGACCTGGTCCGTTGCAGAACCGGGAACAGTCCCCTTCATCCGAGCCATCCTGACAGTCCGGCTTGCCATCGCAGAGGTTCTCCGGAGAAACGCATCCCTCCCCGTTCCGACAGGGGACAGAGGATGGGGTGCAAAGCAGTGGGGGTGCTAGAGGAAGTGCGAGGGGAGGACCGCCTGCGGCCGCCTCTTCAAGCTCAGGATCTGTAAGAAACAGTGGCTTCAGCAAGGCAGGCCCTGGGGTCTTGGCACCAGAGACGTACTTCTGTTGTCCCCCTCCTCCAAAAACCATGTCGGGGCTCGGCAGCTACATGTGTCTACCTCGTAGGAAGAAAAAAACGTGAGATGGCCTCAAAGCCTAGATCCTTAGGTGAGATGCTGTCCATCGGCCTATCATCTCATGGCTTCAAATTTGGGCAGATTGTTTTCTCCTTCCAAACCTAATAACTTCTCACTGCCTGATGCTATCTGCTAGGAAGGAAAAATAAAGTTTCGGGCGCCTGGGTGGCTCAGTCATTAAGCATCTGCCTTTGGCTCAGGTCATGATCCCAGGGCCCTGGGATCAAGCCCTGCATCAGACTCCCTGCTCGGCGGGGAATCTGCTTCTTCCTCTCCCACTTCCCCTGCTTGTGTTCCCTCTCTCGCTGTCAAATAAATAAAATCTTTAAAAAGGAAGGAAGGAAGGAAGGAAGGAAGGAAGGAAGGAAGGAAGGACAAGAAAAATAAAGGTTCTGTAAGCAGGGACTTGTTCTGTCTGGCTTCCTAGCCTATGACAAAGTCCCCCGGATCCTGTAATAGGATTTCTGCTTTTTCTGCCTCATGAGCCAGAGTCTGATTTTTTGTCTCCAGGCCAAAGGCTCGTGTGAAGAGAAAAAAAGCAGCGTAAGCAGGGTGATCTGGACTACCCGTGCAGCTTCAACAGCAGAAGGAACTGCGTGTCCTGGTATCCGCAGCCCCAAAACGGCTTTGCAAAGGATCCTCGGTGAGATGTTGCTGCTGGAGGAAAAGGGGGTTCCTCGGTGAAATCTGTTGGGGCAAGTGCTTTAGAACCAATTAAATGGATCTCTATACCGCCAGGTGAAGAGGTTTAAGGTGCTAACATGCAAGAGGACTCCCCAAAGGGGTTATGGGGGGCAAAGTTCTGGGAGTTTTGCCTGGGGTCTTGTGTCATTAAGCAACTTTGAGAAACGTGTCCGATTCTTACTCTTCCAGATAAGGCCAAGTTAGGGAGAAGGTCCGCTGCACTGTGGGCTGGGGCAACTGCCAATACAAAGATACCCAGGATTTTATCCTCAGAAAACACACTGATGAGAGGCAGAGAAAGTGGATTTCAAAGAAGAAACCCACAAAGGAAGACTCGCCTGAAACTTGCTGATTCTCTGCCAGGATGATCATTGTCCTCACATATGGCTCTCTTGACACTGCGAAGGGCTCCGGTGTCCTCCTGTCCCACAGCAGGAGGGCTCCCCCGTGCACGGTCACCAGGTAGGGCTCGTGAGCCGCTATAATGCCGTCACTCCAGGTCTTGTTCAAAGTGTATGTTCTATTTTTGAGGAGACTCAGACTTTGCAACCCTAAGGAAGAGTCAGGTGCTTACAAGCTGGCAGAGAACAAGGAGCCCATGACAGTGGGGGGGAGGGGGGCATGGGTAGCCCTCTATTGAGGTTCAATGAGCCCCACTGAAAATAAGCACAGATTCTTCCTACTGAGTTTTGTAGTTAAGGATAGCCCTGGGAAGTGTTTAAAGCTCCAGGAACGCGAGATGGGCCTCGTGGAAGCATCAGGCATGCTTTACCTCTTTCAGGCAGTGTGCTAACACACTCGGTCGCCTGCGCGCAGCCACCAGCCACCCGAGAAGACGGTCAGCGGCAGCGGCAAGGCAGGAGTCACATCTGCGACCCAGTGGACCTAAAGCACACCTCTGCTTCATTTGCAATGCAAGTTCGGGTCTGCTACTTCTACTCATGGAGACAGAAACACATTCTGAACAAACTGCGACTAAGTATGTTAGCTCTGCAGTTTTCTACCTTTCATGTCAGAAATCTAGACTTACAAAGGAAACCGGGTTTGAGCCGAGGGACGTGTGCCCAGGCTGTAACTATGAAAACCAGAATCTGAGCCTAGATCTAGCTAGTTCTAGGAATGACCGCGATCCTCATGCCGAAACGAGACTTACCATCACCACTCCCCAGCTTCTTCCAACCGCGTCGCTCTGGGTAGCCCTTACCTGACCCTTTGGTCGTCCAGAAGATGCTAGACGAGCCAAGGTCTAAGGCCATGTGGGTGTCCGCCGTCCAGGTGCCCGTCCAGACTTGCCGTCTGTTTTTGCCAGCGAGGGTCATACTTTGCAAGTGTTTCCCACTTTCTACCCAGTAGAGCACTCTCTTTGGCCAGTCGAGAAGAAGATGCAGTATAAGGCTGCCTGTTCTGTAGAGGGTCCATGTGTCCGGGCCAGGGATGCTAGTTTTCTGGATGGCACTTCGGTCACACGGCAGCCAGTACAAGTTCCCCGTGGATATGTCCACATTCGCTGAGCAGACTGTGAGGGGGGGAAAGGAACTCCCAGTAGAAAGGACATTCAAATACACTCGTGCTTGGTCTTACCGTTTTGGGTCAAGGATGGAAGGGAGACACTTGGAGGGATGCAAAGGCTGGTCCCTAACAAGCCCGCATGCCTCATTTACACGGGGAGTCCCATCATGCCCACTCTGGTTCCCGCACCCATCTGTCATACGAGCTCATGTGATCCTCACGACCAGCTGGTAAGGGAGATACCCACCACCTTTTAGAAGTTAGAGATCTAAGTGGCAACGCTTGCATTTGAACGCAGACCTGCAACTTTGGATTCACCTCCCTCTTCGTCGGTTAAGTATGAAAATCAATCAATTACATGCCAAGTGCCTAGGACTGAAATCGCTATGGGAAAGCAGAGACTGGGTCAAGTGTCACCACAATAGTGGTGTGAAAGGTCACCAGTAGCATGGATAGATAGTGAGGAGACCTAGAGCTAGAAGACAGAGATAGCATAGGGACCAAGTATATAGAAGCCACAAAGTGGTAGCTTTCAAGTGTAACAGACGTGGGCACCAAGCCACCAAGCACTCCCTACTCCCATCCGGCCCACTAGAGCCACACAAGTCTCAGCTAGGTAGTACGTACTCTGGGGTGCAGGATAGCATAAAAGCTAAGAGCAGGACGAGGCTAGCAAGTCAGACTGCCATTTTGGAAGCACATTTCAAAATAAGATGTCAGGTAATTACTGTGCTGTAGTTTCTGCAAACGCGTGATAGGGACAGGGCTTCTCTCAGGTTTGAGGATTAGAGTGCGTACCTACGAAAAGCTTAGGTGAGCACCCGTTATTTCAGAGCGGTGTGCTGGAGCTCGTTTGCACAAGATCGAAATGGCTGGTTGTTAAATTCAGGAATGCTGCAAGCTTGCTGTCCAGAATAGTCGTTATTAAAACTAAATTACATCAACTTAATTGAATTCGAAACGAAAATACTCCAGTCCTCACTTTCCTGCATTTTGCTACCACACACCCCTTCCTAACCCTACGTTAAGTGACATTACATTGGGAGCTTGAAACCTGGCACTGTGGGAATATTTTTAACCAGAGACATTGGCAAACACTCCATATCAGGGCTTGATTTGTTTTCGGTTTTGTTTTCTAGACCAGGGACTGACAAACAATGGCCCTTGGGCCAATTCCAGCCTGCAGTGTGTTTTTGTAAATTCCGGGGGAACACACCACGGTCAATCGTGCACATATGGTCCTCGGCTCCTCTGCAGATACAATGGCAGAGTGCCCGACCAGCCTGAAATACTTATTGTCTGGTCTTTTATAGAAAGAGGCTGACAACCCCTGGCCTGGACTTAAGTGGTAGAGGAAAATGTTAATACTGCACATTAAATTCATGTGTGTCACACCTATGGCCATGACATTTTAAAGACCACAAAAGTTGGGAAACCATTTTCCTAGAATTTGAAAACAATTATCCAAATCCATAAATAACTCCTTTAGTTCAATAAACTTATTCTAATTGGTCTTCACTGCTGCACTTCTTGCTTGTTTATGGAAACAAGTGTCACATAACGTTACAGGACTATATTCACTCAGGGATGGCAGCGACTCTTTGCCAAATCAGATCGCAATCAAGCATTTATTCATAGTTGGATTTTGTTAAAGTTTGACTGAACTGCAACTATAAACTGCTTTTTTATTCTGAATTCTTGGATCTGTAGCCAATCTGAAAATCATGTAGCTACAAGAAGTTTACAACAAAGAGCACTGTATACTTTGTTATTTGTAAATTGTGTTACAACCTTTGTATCAGTAAGCTTTATTACAAACATATATAATGTATCTATGCACACATCCCCCAACCCCAGAGAGCTGGGTCTTAATAGAATACCCTGTGGTGTGCTGGGATATATTTCAGAACTCCAATGTTAACTAAGGGGGAGGCTGACCAACAGACGAGGCGGGAAGCTGGGGCGTGGCTGGCAGAATGGACAAGCCTGTACACACAGGACTCCTGTGTTCTAGTTCTCCCCACTTCCTGGGTGTTAGGGGGAGAGGTCCTACTATTCCTCACATTTTCATGTGGAGGAACTCACACAGAGTTGTCCCCCACGTTCCTTAAGTCGCTCCAGGAAAGAAGGGCTCGAGGTCAGCCAGTTAAGAACAGACCAGCCACACCCGGTGCAGCTTCTCTCTGCTCCTTTGGGCTCCGCCATCTGCACAGAAGATGCTCTCTCTCTGGCATTAGATTTTACTGGTGCTGTGCAGATTCAAAGTTGAATGCCCAGTTGCCAGGGCCACGGAATGTTCTTTGAGAGATTCTACACAGGTTCCTAAAGACATGCACTCTTGCCTAAAATGTATTTTTGAAGCCCTCCTATTTTTTTTTATTAGCAATCTCCTCTGTATTTCCCAGCCTACACTTGTCAATGAGGACAAGATTAACTCATTCAAGAGAAAACACCGGGGCACCTGGGTGGCAGAGTCGGTTAAGCGTCCAACTCTTTGTTTCAGCTCAGGTCGTGATCTCGGGGTCAAGAGACTGAGCCCCCCCACTGGGGTCCACACTCAGTACGAATCTGCTTAAGTATCTCTCTCCCTCTGCCCCTCCCCACCATGTGCTCTCTCTCTCAAATCAATCTTTTTTTTTTTTTTTAGAAAAAGAGAAACCGCTGATATTAGCACCCTCTGATGTAAGAAGCTGAAAGCTGCATGCTCACAAGGGCTGTAAGGAGGCCCTGAGATCTGCAAATAGGTCCTGAGAGGTAGTGACCAGCCTGATTGATCCCTGCTGTGAAGGGCCTGCCTGGCTTTGTCAAGCTTTCAGGCACTGTACAAGAAAAAACACACCCCTGTGGCTCCTTTACTCCGCCAACACTTCTGACACCAGATGTGGGGGTATGGGGGGGGTCGCCATACCAAGCAATTCTGCAACACTAGCCGAATGTCTTACAATTCAGTTCTGACCCTGTCCTCCTAGACAGGCATCAGATCCCACAGGTTAAGGGCTCCATCCCAAGACTGCCCCCACTTCTGATGCCAGTCACAAGTCCGGGTTGTCACGTGCACGCTGATCCACTGGCTGTAAATCAGTGGATTTACAACCCCCTCGAGTTTGATAATTTGCTGCTCACAGAACTGAGGGAAACACATTTACTGGTTTATTTCATAAGCGATACAAATGAACAGCCAGCCAAAGAGATCCACAGGGCAACACCCAAAGGGCCCACGAGTAGGAGCTTCTGTTCCCATGGTGATGGGGTATACCGCCCTGCCAGCACAGGGATGTGCTCACCAACCCAGAAGCTCACTGGAGCCCCTACTTTGGGGATTTCATAGAGGCTTCATCACACAGGCATGATTGATGACTGATTCCATTTCTAGCCCCTCCCCCCTCTCCAGAGGACAGGGAGTGGGGCTGCAAGTTCTAAGCTTCTAGTCATGGCTTGGTCTTTCTGGTAAATACCCTCCCAGGGTCAGTGGTAAGGTTTTTAAATTTTTTCTGGTCTTAAGTCTGGGTAATGTAGAAATGGATCTTAAATTCAATTTTGCATTACACTGCAGACCCCACTAAATTTGCTTCATTCAAACCAAACTCTTCCAATCACCTAGAAAAATTCAAAGGACTTAGGGGAACTCTGTGTCTGATGCTATGACTCAGGACGTTGCAAAGGTCTTAGGAACTCTGTGCCATTAACCAGGGACAGAGACCTACAGATTTTCTATTATTTCAGAGCCACCTACCACAGGGACACAACGTTCCACCCTAGAAGACTGCTCGAATGAAGTTGCCAGTCCCTTACAAACCCTTGATGTGATCACTGTAACACAGAAACCTATTCGCTAATATTAGCCAGTGGAGCGAAGGTGGCATTTTAACTGGTGGGAAGATATGGGAAGAAATTCAAGATCATAAGATTCCTCAAACAGCCATCAGAATGCTGCCCATTTCACTTTTTCCTGAAAGTTCTCTGGGGCAGGTACTGGAAGTTCTTAGGTGTCAGGCATTGTGCTTGCCCACAGGACTTGGTAGAGTCTACCGCTCTGAAGGATGTCTCAGGAACATGCATTTCAATATGGCGCTTCTTGTAGTAAAGCGTATCACTGGTACTTAGAGTACGCAGGGCGCAAGACATTCAGAAATCAAATTACTCACCCTAGAGCTCTAGCCCCAGTTCTCTTTTATAAAATAGATGTTTGCCTTTAGGTGGAGTACAAGGCGCTAAGGACGGGCTAAGTGGGCGAGTGTGGGAGAGGAGAGAAAGCATATATTACCACGTTAAGAAGATATCTTGCTAGTTCTCTCAGAAATCTGCATTGCAAATCACTTCTAAATTAGTGCAAGAAAAATCTGCAATGCAAAATTGAAATATTTAAGGTCTATTTCTATCTTACCCAAACTTAAGGCCAAAAAAATAGAATTTCAAAAAACTTACCACTGACCTTAGGATTTCCTGAATCATGGTAGCCTTTTAACAGCCTGCACACCTCTTGTAAGTACAAGGGTAAGTCACAGTTCATATTTAAATTAGTTTAAAACCACTCTTTGGCATTAAGGTTGATTCAGATCGGGAACAGGTACTTTTTTTTTTTTTTGTTCTAGTGAATATTAGAGCCAGAAAATAAAGGGGAAAATCCAAAAAAGCCATCCAGCTTACCTGTATGCTCTGTCCAAATCTCTTGCTTTTCTCCTGAATAGCCAGTTGAGCAGAACAGCTGTCCCTGGGCATTTGTCCAGTAGACGAGGTTTCTTTTCCAGTCAATATCCAGTAAATAGATGTTTCTAGGATGCTCTTGGACTAGGGTTCTCTCTATAGCAGTCCCCATAAAACCAACTTTCAACAAGTAGAGACGTGTGCCAGAAGAGAACACTAGCTTTAACTCTACCAAGAAAAAGGAGATTTGGCCATTTGTCAGATAAGCCCCATGCTTCCATAGTGAGCAATCTCTCCAGCTGAGGTACACCTTGAAAGGGGTCTTAGCAAGTTCGCTTCTGAGGCACAGAAACAACACGAATGCCCTACCTTCCTTAGAGAAAGGAGTCATTTGGGCAAATGAAGAATTGCTCTGCTCTCCCTGTATATATAATGTTCAAGGTACAATTTTTTAAATTTTTTAAAACTTTTTTTATTTATTTGAAAGAGAGAGAGATCATGAGCAGCTGGGGAGGGTAGAGGGAGAAGCAAACTCCTCACTGAGCAGGGAGCCTGATGCAGGACCAATCCTAGACCCTGGGATCATGACCTGAGTTGAAGGCAGACACTTAACCAATTGAGCCATCCAGGTGTCCCTCAAGATACAATTTAAACTGAAGTCCTGAGTTTGGCACAACAGCGTATTACATACACCGTGATCACGTTCAGTGGCTTCCCCTGAGAATTGTGTTCTTTAAAGGTAGTTAGGGCATGAACATATTTACATCATTTATCCTTCTTAAAACCTGAGTGTTCTTTAGCAAAAAAAGTAATTTGGGGGGCACCTGGGTGGCTTGGTTGGTTAAGTGTCGGACTCTAAGTTTCAGCTCAGGTCACAATCCCAGGAATGTGAGATCAAGCCCTGCACTGGGCTCCACACTCAGCAGGGGTCTGCTTGAGATTCTCTGTCTCTCTCCTTCTGCCCCCTCCCCGCCCGTGCACTCTTTCTCTCTAAATAAAATCTTTCCCCAAAAAAGTAATTTGGATAGAGATGTTCAATGGAGCTTGTAAGCCTCAATATTTCAAAGACAAAACAACATGAAGAATTTATGTTAACAATATTGAAGTAGACCCTGCTTACAAACCTAAGTCAGAGTACACAACGGTCATAAGACTATGGAGGATTTCTTTCTTATACCAACTTAATTTGGGGTAAAACTGAGTGGTGTAATCTGTTTTTCCTGTTTTATAATCAAACAAACCCAAATATTCATTGATGGATGAATGGAGAAACCAAATATAATACAAATAAAATGATTATTCAGCCTTAAAAAGAAAGGAAATTCTGACACATATTACAACACGTATGAACCGTAAAGATATCATGCTAAGTAAAATAAGGCAGCAATAAAAGGACAAATACTGTAGGATTCCACTTACATGAGGTTCCTAGAGTAGTCACATTCATACAGAAAGCAGAATGGTGGTCTAGGGGTGGGGCTGGGGGGAGACGAATGGGGAGTTATTGTTTAATGAGTATAAAATGTCAGTTTAGGAAGATGAAAAAGTTCTGGAGAGGGGCGCTTGAGTGACTCAGTCAGATGTCCAAGTCTTGATCTCGGCTCAGGGCGTGATCTCAGGGTCATGAGATCAAGCCCTGCGTCAGGCTCTGCACGCAGCAGGGAGTCTGCTTGGGTGTTCTCCCTCTCTCTCTGCCCCTCCCTCCTGCTCATGCCCTAAAATAAATAAATCTTTAAAAAAAAGTTCTGCAGATGGATGGTAGAGTTGCACAAGAATGTGAACACACCTGATGCCACTATACACTTGAAAGTCGTTAAAACAGTTATATTTTTAACGCAATGAAAAAAACCTAATCAAGATCTTTGGATAACAAAACTTATCAGAGTAAAGTTGTCAGTGTAAAAGTGATCCCCAAACGGAAGCTATGTTATTTCCAGGCCTACCATGCAATGTGTCTCCTTGAGCCAAGCCCATTTCACCCAGCATACTTACCACTACATGTACCAGAAGGTAAAAGGAACATTCCCTCCGGACAAACACACTTATAGCCCTTGGGATGGACAGGGGACAGGAGACAGAGGTGGCTGCATGAGCCTGGAGCACATGCTGGGTACCTGCCTATTTTCAAATAGAAATAGGTTAGATACGATTTCAGAATTCTCCATACTAGTTCAAAACTTAATACTCAAGGGGAGTTAAATTAGTTTTGCCTTAAGAGGAATCCTAGTACACTCGTTACCTTCTAGGTTAGGCATGCTGACCTTTAAACTCCCGTAATCCCTTTTGGATAGTGGCAATTACTTAACCATATTAACCTCAGGCCAATAAGTCTTCAACGAACAACCAAGTCTTTTGCCCTAGAGTTAAGACAAAAGGACTGCCCGGCTTCTGGATAGAAAGACTCCTTTAGAAGTAAATAGTGGTCTCGGCTCTCTACTTCAGTGAGTCTCTCAGACCCACTTAAGAAGCATTATCTGAGTTGAATTTGACATATAATTTCTGATTAACAAAAGCTTTTAACTCCTAGTCAATGAATATTTGACTTCCTCCAATAAAAGGATGCTGGGCTTTCTTCAATTTGCTGTCAAGAACAGAAAACTTTTAGTCAACAATAATTAACACTTAATGTGTCAATGACATACCCTTGGGCTGTTGGGATTTGTGGAGCACCGAGAAAGCAGATATGGAAGCATTGAGCAATATCACTCTCTCCTTTGGGGTGTGGGGTGAAGTGTGAAACAGCCGTATTTTATTTGCCCAGAAGAAAGAGTTCTCGAATACAGCTAGTCCTATTGGGTTGTCATCTTCCAAGAAGATCTCAGGAAAGGTGTGCCTCCCACTGCCATCCACGTTTACCGTCTCTATGGACTGAAGGGTAGAGTCATGAGAGCCGGTGAGCATTAGCAAGAGATGCCAACGTCAGTGCGCCTCTTGGTGGACACCGATTTACCATCTTCACATGCTATCAACTTGATAAAGATGAAAGCATCTTAGAATTCATGGAGGCTAATGCCAAAGCCAGTGGCTGGACTGCTTCTTGCACGAACTGGGGTCACAGGTACCCTGTACAAATAGCTACTATATCTCACTGTCTGTATTCAGACATTGTACCAAGTCCTTTCCCTATGTTCTCCAACTGCTTTCCGAGGTAAACATTCTCTCTTTTCAGAGAGGGCAATGGGAGCTCAAACAGGTGCCATAAATGGCCAAAGTCACGACTGAAGTAACAGACTTAAAAATACGATTGCCAGGGTCCCTGGGGGGCTGTTGGTAGAGCACGCAACTCCCGATCTCAGGGTTATGAATTCCAGCCCCACCCTGGGTGTAGAGATCACTTTAAAAAAATGGGGCACCTATGTGGCTCAGTCGGTTAAGCATCTGCCTTCAGCTCAGGTCATGATCCCAGGACCACGGGATCAAGTACAGCTCCCTACTCATCGGGGAGTCTGTCTCTCCCTCTCCCTCTGTCCCTCCCCCGCAAGCTCGCCAGCGCTCTAATAAATAAGATCTTAAAAACAAAAACAGAACAAAACAAAAAAACTAAAGTCTTAGAAAAAAAACCTGTGACTCCCAAGCCTATGCTTTTAGCCACCATGTCATATTGGTCTGTCAGTTTGATGCTTCCAAAATAAGATAAAATCAACAGTAATATTAAGACCTAGAAATAGGAATGCAAGTAAGTACTAAGAGGTACTTAAGGAGGTGATCTGCCATCTTAAAAGGTTTTATATCCTGGGTACAACATATAATATGACCTATGCTACCAGGAAATTCCAGTGCTAAGTTTGACCGCAGTGTTCGAGAAAGTCACACTGCGTCTCCCCACCCATGTTGATCCGGTCGAGCTCTACTAAAGATACTGTGCCATCATAGCTTGCTTTTCTCACTCTTCATGGCCAGAAGGCACCTTGCAGTGCCCATGCGAGACTTTGGAGAACTTTGCGGTTACCCACTGTCCTACCAAGCCCTGACTAAAACGTTTTTCTTCCTGACCTCTCTCCAGTACCTCTTTATATTCACTGATCCAGTACAGCCGGCCGGCCACATAGTCAAGCGTCAGCCCCACAGGCTCCTCCATGTGGACAGCTGCAAGCACCTTCCGATCTGAGCCGTCCATCCCTGCAGCTTCGATAGTTCTCGCGCCTTTCTCGCCACGATTTACCCAATACAAGGACCTGAGGAACGCAGAAGCGCAAAGTGTTAACAGTTCCCCCACCCCCCCGCGCTGCACATGCGCTGTCCTGAACAGCCCAGTCCCCCCCCCCCACTCCGCCCCCATCCACCACACTGCACATGCGCCGTCCTAAACAGCCAGGCTCCCTTAGCGCTCTTGTTCAGGCCCAGGCCGTTGTGCGGCTAAGAATGCGGAGATTTCTGCCCTTAGACTCAGTGGGCTGAAAAATTGCTCTCCCTAGGATTCAATTTAGACTTAAAATGAAGACATTTCTGGAGCAAATGAGACCTACACTGAAAACGTTGAAGGGCTATCTTATCAATTTAAACATCAAAGATAACCAATGATTTAGGATATATTCTCAAAGAAACACTACTTACTTCTTTGTGGGAAACACGATTAGCTGCTCTGGCACCAGATCCTTTTCCAAGATTTTGACATAGCCTCTGCCATCACTCAGACCAGCACAGATGACGCTCGCGAAGCTGCTAGCCCAGTACAACTGCCCCGTGAGCCAGTCCAAAGAGATACTGTCTATGGTTTTAAGTTCTGGGGATAACGAGACAGTATTATGCTCCTGTATTCTCTACCTTCTTCTTACCTTGAAAAAAAGATTCAGACTAAACTTTTCTACATCTGGTTTCAAGCTGTATGAGGTGGCAAATGGGACACAGGGAAGGAAGACCAGAGACATGCTATGTGCAATCTACAGTGGGCAGTAGGGCAAGAGAAGGACCTTAGCAGAAGCAGAACCAAGAAATCCAGCGAATGCAACAACCTCAGTTTGGGGCAACATCTATTACAGAAGTCTCAGGGGAATTGCTAGGAGTTGTTCATCCCATGTACCATTCTATTTGAAGCCCCCCTCTTACCCAATGAGACAAGGGCTATCGCGTTCGTCTTACTGAGTATGGTTCAAAGGAGTTAACAACTTGCTCAAAGTCGCATACCTAGGGATGAAGCTGAGACTAACCTTGGCCTGAGCCCACGTCCCCAGACTTTCTGTACGTCTTTAGAGCGATCCATTCTCTGGTTATGCTCTACCAAAGCTCCTGTTGAGCCAAATCACGTGGTCTTATCTCAAATCGGGATTGTATGTATACACTCTCATGATTCACGACAAGTGAGTCACAGACGATGTCCAGATGAATACATAGGCTGCTTATACTCTGCTGAAGTAGCTTTAAGAAACTAGGCTCTTAACATCAAGAAATATACCTGGATAGAGAGGAACTGCGTTTGGCTTCCCAAGGATGAACACATGTAAGACTTCATCCACCCAAAAGTACATGCTTCTCTCAAGATCATAGGCAACAGAAGTAGGCCTCGATTTTATAGGTATCAGAGGCTCATAGATGCCTGTTCTTCGGTCCAGGACCCCAAGTTCTGTGTCTGCTGCTATGAGAATTTTTACAGCAGCATCTGCAATAGAAGTTGGAAAAGGAATAGTGACACATTCCTTTGAACTTTCTTTCACGCTGTTCTCTTTCACCAAAGATCCTGTCCCATCCGCCGTGCTGAAATCCACTTATCCCTCAAGTCTGGACTCAGGTGTGTCTAGAGGAGATCTTGCTCAGCACCCTAAGTCACAATTCCTCCTCTGAACTCCAACACATTCCAACTCATCTTTGGAACTTTGGACCTATTTGATTTCAGATGCAGCCCTTCCCCCAACCCTAGACAGAAGTACTCTCCCTGCCTCGGACATAGCAGCCAAATGGAATTCACTGTCCCATGATTAAAGCAGCACAGGCCAAGTAGACATTACATCAGCGGGGTCTCTGGAGCACTTATGTGTATAGCCCACAGAACAGCTCAGTCATCTTAAAGATCCTTAATAGGGGCACCTGGCTGGCTCAGTCAGCAGAGTATGCAACTCCTGATCTTGGGGTCGTAAGATCGAGCCCCATGTTGGGTGTAGAGATTACTTGAAGAAATAAAATGAAAGAAAAATAAAGACACGTAATAGCAACGGACACTTGATTTGGCCAAGGAATGCTGCAATAGCAGCTTCTTTATGGAAAGAATAAAGTCACCCCTAATACTAGACCCTAAAGTGAATCGATAGCACTTCTATCTATACTTACCACTAAGGACAGAGCAAGGGCTAGGCTTTGCGTAGGGTCTCGAAACTCACCTGTAACTCGACAACTGGTACCATTGTAGAGCTGGTGACCTTGAACACACGCACAGGAGTAGGAGCCTGGGACGTTATGGCATAGCTGGCCACAGGGACCGTAGGCCTTGGAGCACTCATCTATATCTGATGATAGAGAGTCAAAGTCAGAGGCGACCATGGAGTCTTGAGCATTTGGGGGCCATTGGGCCCCCTTTCAGATGCTCACTGGACATGTATTATGTGGAAATCCGTGTGCTGGGTGCTGGGACAGACAGTCCCTGGCTCTATGGAGCTGCCATACGAGTAAGTGTAATTCAGCCGGAACGTCAGTGTAGAGCCCCCGGGTATGTGGCTGGTACAGAATCCAGATGGAGGTTACCCTAGCAACACTCTTGGGGGCGTTGCTGATTCAGAATGAATGGTAAGACGTGGAGAAACGGAAACACTTGTGTGCTGCTGGGGGGAATGGCAAGCGGGGTAGCCCCCATGGAAAACAGTTTGAAGGTTTCTCAAGTTAAACGTAGACGTTACTGCAGGATACCATAATCCCACTTCTGGTGTATACCCTGGAGTATGGAAAGCTGGGATTCAGACATGTGTACGCCAATGTTCATGGCATTGTCCACGACAGCCAAAAGGTGGAAACCTCCCAAATGCCCGTCAACAGACGGATAAACAAAATGGGGCACATACATACAATGAGGCATTTGGCCTTAGGAAGGGAAGGAGAGTCTGTCACCTGCTATGACATGGATGAACCTTAATGACAGGCTAAGTGGAATGAGCCAGACACAAAAGGACAGATGCCACATGACTGCACTTACATGCAGGACGAGAACAGGCAAATTCAGAGAGACAGAAAGTTGATGGAGTTTCCCAGGGACTGGGGACAGAGTTTCTGTTGGGGAGGATGAGAAAGTTCTGGAGATGGATGGGGCTGATGTTTACACGTGTTGTGAATGTGGTGGAGGCCACTGAATTATACCCTTAAAATGATTCAGATGGTAAGTTGCATGGCATGTATATCCCACGGCCATAAAAACTTCGGAGGATGAGCCAGATGAACTCTGACCTGCACAGCTCTGCCCGTCCGGCTGTAACTGCCACCCAGCTCCACACGAACACTGGACTCCCCAGGTGGTGTCACTGCACTGCCCCTCACAGCCCCCGTTGGCCAGGGAGCAGTTTTTCCCTGGTAGAGACAGGGCAGCGGTCAGGAGAGTTGAACATGGTACAGAGCAAACGTTTTCTAAACCATGGTGTTACAACCCCCTACATGGTGTGAGGGCTACAGAGGACCTCTAAAGAATAACCTTTGACCCTGCCCTCTGACCTAGGAATGTGGAGGCTTTGGGGAAAGACCATAGAACAGGGAAAGTGAGGAATCATGGAGCAGGAAAAAGGACTTTTCTAGGCAGACAGTCTGAACAATTTCAAATGCTGGTGTATTGCTCACCCACGGAAGGGCCAGCAACCTCTTCCCTATTTTCTCTAGAAAATATGAGTGGCCAGGACCCTCACCTCAGGAGGAGATACAGTAACTTCTTAACCTCAGTGATTTATCTCTACAGCACCGGAAACCTGTGCTTTGTCCCACTGTTCATGCTTTCAGTGTCTTATGTGTTCCTTTAGTAGAAAGCAGCTTTCTCAGCCCTCAGCAGCACTACAGGGGTCTCATCACATGCATCTAAGCCCAGATTTAAGGAGGAAATGAGACAGATGACAACGTGACCTGGGGACAGGTGCCCTCTCCCCCTCCCACCCAACTTGAACCAACAGTGATTTTTATAGTGAGAATCACAAGGTTTTAAAGCTTGAGATGCAGGGGCACCTGGGTGGCTTAGTTGTTAAGCGTCTGCCTTCGGCTCAGGTCATGATCCCAGGGTCCTGGGATCGAGCCCCGCATCGGGCTCCCTGCTCAGCGGGAAGCCTGCTTCTCCCTCTCCCTCTCCCCCTGCTTGTGTTTCCTCTCTCACTGCCTCTCTCTCTGTCAAATAAATTAATAAAATCTTTTTAAAAAATAAAAATAAATAAAACTTGAGATGCTTGCTCAGGAACCTCCATCCTCACCAGGGGATAGTCTTCCTCAGTCCTTCCTCAGTTAAATCCTTACAGAATTCACCATATGGTCTTGAACACGTGATCTGCTTCTCAGTGGCAAAGTCTATGTTCTTTATTCCAGAATTTTTGGAGCAATGTGGTTTGAGGTGTTTAGTCTATTTCCCTAGAGCCATAACGTGAGGAGAACTCGAAAACTTTTACAGCTCAGATAAGCTTTGCGCATCCACAGGAGACCAGAGCCAAGGCCTGGAACTTGTAAAATGTGGGGGACCCATCACAAAGGATGATTGCTGACATAGGAGTTTGGTCCAAGCACTCTCTTGAGAGCGTGGACCCCCATGATAACTAAGGCATCGGCTGATGTGATCGGATTCTCCCCACCCCCACGTGACACCCGACAATTGGGTCCTCACCACATGTAACGGGTTCATCAGCACCATCTGTGCAGTCTGCTTCCCCATCACACATCAGGGATTCCAGGATGCATTTCCCTTCATCACATCGAACCATGCCTTCTGGACAGGAAGCTGTGTAGGAAGGAAAGCCGCCTTTTCCAACAGCACGTGGGGGAAGGGGGAGTCAAAACAGACAATTATTAATTACAGTAAGGTGGCAGTATTTCTAGAACCCAAGGCAAGTCTAGGTAGGAAAGAAAGTCTTATCATTTTAAGCAGAATTGTCAGGGAATTAGGACTTAAGACTTGATAAAGACAAAGTCAAGGGAAGCCACTTGGGCACTACATTGAAATAATAATGAATTCGAATTGAATTAGTATTAAGTAGTTCTAATTGAAATGGTGTTAAATTCTGTCAACATGAGCCCTAAAGGAAGACCCTCTTAAGAAACCAGTTTATACATGATAAAAATGTTAGAATCTGAATATATTCAATATTGCAGATTTATTTCTAGAAAGATCAAGTGGGATTGTGGTTTACTAAGAAGTTGGAGGTTCAACTGCATTGTGTATGTGGGGTAAAGAAAAGGAATGTGGTACTCATGAAGTTCTTTGCAGGGGTTGGGGGGTGGGGGGGTCCTCCTTTAATAAGAAATTTCCCCCTGTCATAGTGACTACACAAGGCCATGAGGCGTCTGTTAGGAGACCTCCTTCAGATATGGGCGCTCCTGCGTTCTGTGCCGTGGCCATATTGCCTAGAGTGTCCAGCACTGATCAATGTTTCCATGGATAACTACATCTTGGTTATTGCTAGGAAACATCCTGTTTTTAGATATAGGATGGAAGTCTCAGTCATAGGAATTAAAATGCAACTTGCAGAAAGCAGCTCACATGGTACAACCTTCCTCTTTAAAGGACGGGGCGGTGGGGGGGGTTGTTGGGGGAGGGACAGAGGGGGAGGGGCACTCACCACAGGCATCCTCGTCCGAGGAGTCCCCACAGTCATTGACCCCATTGCACCTCCAGCTATCCGAGACACACACCTTGTTCCTGCACTGCCATTGGCCCACCAGGCAGCGGTTCGGGGAGCAGCGTGCTTCATCGAGACCATCTTCACAGTCCCTATGGACATCACAGAGTTCCCAAGCCTCGTGACACTGAGAATGTCCCGGACACTGGATTTTCTGGCCAGGGCACGCCGTGGAGTTCTCTGTAAAAGGCGGGTGTCGGCTTAGTGAGGTGGAACGGCTGACCTGCAGGCTTGTGTATTTGGGTATTCATGGTTTGCTCATGGATTTGGTCTCCAGAAAACCAAGAACTGAACGGGATGCTAGTCACTGGACATGTGGCCCCAACTCTGTACGCGGAAGTTTCACCCAAAGGAGTTTAAAAAGCCAACAGAGGCAAGAATCTTTTAGGTAAGTTTGCAACATGCAGAAGTGGATAAAAGGTCACGTGTCATCCTGGCAACAAGTGAACATGTGGATTTCGCCCCTGTCCAGCAGAAGGCTATCTAGTGACTTGCTGGTGTCGCCTAATACCGTGGAGGTCATCAATGAGGCTAACACAGAGAGAACATGTCCGAAGAGAAAATAAATTGTACCTACCACAGTTCCCCTCATCGGAGCCGTCCAGGCAGTCCCCGGCACCGTCACAAAGCCAGCTAATAGGAATACACTTTCCGTCGTCACACTGCCAGGCCTGTGGATGTCCACGACACACTTCCTCTGCGGACCGGTGGCGGTGTTCGAGAGGCAGAGAGGAAGAGGTGTTTGTCAGGGCACTGACAGCTTTTCGACTGGGGTTTCATATGAAGTATTTTCAGTAGCAAAAAGCACAATTAAGTCCTGATCTGCCACGGAGGCCATCCTAAATTTGCCTGTCCTTTCCATGTCACCCTTAGCAACACACCATACCCCTGCCTTAGGGACAATCATCTAGCAGCCCAGTAATGCTTACGCTCCCCATCATGCTTCTAGAACACTGTCGTCCAACAAAAACTTCTGCAATGATGGAAGTGTTTTGTACCCACGCTGTCCAAAGTGGCCATCACTAGCCACGTGTGGCTATTGAGCATCTAAAGTGTGGTTAGTAGGATAAAAGAACTATATTTATCATTTCAATACATGTAAGTCTTCACATGTGGTATTGGCCAGTATAGCTTTATAGCTTCACTTCTTGGAACCCCTTTGGTGTTTGAGACCATATTAAGATCGAAGATAACCTGGAAACTGTCAGTCTGGGGTCTAACGGGACCTTCGAATATTGCCACCTAAGTGTGCCTCCTGGCAGATGCAAGTAAACCTTGACACCTGGGGGGGGGAAATGTACCGGGGAGCAGAGCACAAGGTATTTCTGCAAGTACAAAATTTAATTCGAACCTGTAATAGTACAGGTTTTAATATCAAAGGTTTCACATTAAATTAGTTACAGTAAGTGGCCAGCCCAGGAATGTGCATGTGGGGTAGAGAAAAGGAATGGATCACTTCCCAAGTTCTTTGGCGGGCGGGGGGGGGGGGTTCCCTCTTTTAATCAGGAATTTTCTCCTTCCATATTCACCGCTCGAGGATGTGAGGTATCTGTTAAGAGGCTTTCCTCATCTACAGGGGCTCAGGTGTCCCTTCTGGGGCTGGGAGCACTCTTAGCACAGAGGTGTTTGAGCTGAATTTCAGGAAGACATTTACCACACGGCTAACTTGGCTTCTATTGGTTTCGTAGTTTTCTTTGTCCTCAATTTAAAAAATCATCTTCTCATTGTCCAAAAGCTCTAAGCAAAGCTGAAGTAGTTGATTGTATATATTTACAAGTAAGTGTGTGCACTGGGGCACTGGGGCCGGTGAGGGTTTCCCATAAGGCAATCTGTGGCATTCCAGTTTCAGTACCTGCCACATGTTGAAGCTAGAATTGAAGGTAAGAGCCAGACTTGTACTGGATTTTCTATCCCAACTAGCCCTCCACTCTTGTCTTGATAACAATGCTACCAACGTGTACATCCCTAGACTTACCTGCTGAAAGCCTGCAACAACCCAGAACACCGCATATTTCCGAATACCCCCTAAGAGGGAAGACCCTAAGACCCGACACCGTAGAGCCAGGCACGCAGCACTGAGGACCATTAATGGATGAGAACACGATACAGCGAGGAGTACTCACCACACTGCTCATCGGTCCCATCAGGGCACTCTTGCTGTCCATTGCAGAGCCAGGCCACAGGAATGCACCTTTCCCCACATGCAGCTTGCTGCGTCATGGTACACCTTACTTCATCTGCATTGGATGAATGAAAAGCAAATCCATGCGAGTTCCTGGCTTCCTCGGGTCCAAGAGAGCACCTTTTCAGAAGAAGCTGCAGTGAAAAGGTCATTCAGAGGAAGGTCCTTCAACAAACACCCAGGAAAACACTAGGGGGATTCAGTACCATAAAAATCCATAGGACTTCTGCAGTAATGATCCATGGAAACTGTTCTTTCTGGTGGCGTGCAGTTGGGAAACTGCCATTCGCCTCTGTTTTCCCATTCGAATGGGGCTGACTTGCACTGTGCTCAAAGAGACCCAGCAACGTCTTCAGCTCTGGTTTGATCTTAAAGACTCTGTATGAACAGTTGCATGTTTAGAAGTCTAAGCTCAAAGTCTAGACTCCAGTTCACTTTTAAGCATGTGCAGACACATCTAAAAATTAGATTAGGATTTGGGGTCCTACATACTATCTTCATAAAAATGCCTCTGATAGGTTGGTTATAAATATTTAAGTTTCCAGTTATTTGTGTGAGACTGATTTACACTATTTTATTCAAGTCACGAACTTGTGTTTATCAACCTTGAATGATTAATGCTCAAAAATAAGCCTGTTATGGAATGTGGTCCTCAGAAGGAAGCACCAGGAAGGGCTAACTATACTGAATTTACTATACTGTCCTAACCTTCAAAGAGAAAAAGCCAATCTTTAGTTCCTGGAAAAGATAAACCACATGGCCTATACTAGAAGTCTCTGTAAGATGCAGTGAAGACCCCCCCCCCCATGGTCTTACTCCCAGGAACAATTTGTACATGGAATGGAAAGTGGTACGCAAAGTTGTGTAATGGAAGTTGACAATGGAAGGCCATTGTGTAGACCACACCTTCCATGGTAAGGGACCATTTCTCAGTCTTACTTGAATCCCTCTAAGATAGTACTTTCAGCTTAGCTACTCAAGGTTTTTTGTTTGTTTGTTTAAGGCTGGCTTATAAAAAAACATTTTAAATAAAATATTCAGAAAGTATTGGTTACTAGTTGGTAGCTAACAACTCTGCCATCTACTCACATACCATCCAGGCAATCTCACTTAGCTTGACCAAAACCACTGAGAGCAGGTGATGTTACCAGCCACTAATATGGGAGCACAGACTTAGCTCTCTGGCTACATAGGCTGACCTTTTAGTGAGACCACTTACTAACAATATGACCTTGGGAGAGTTACATTCTCTCTCTGGATCACAGTTTTCTGTCTATAAAATGAGAATAGTAAATAAGTGATAAGAAGAGAAAGATTCATAGATTAAATGGCCACAAAGCCACTTGGTGCCATATACCCACCATATAAATCTTCATAACGCTTTAACTCTTTTGCTACCACTTCCAGCAGGTCCTTCCAGAAGGATCCCAATTAGGGGTCCACTCAGCCCTCAAAGACTTACACTTCCAGGTGAGTCACACCTTGAACAATATTTTGCCCTGGTGCTTCTCAGTCTGGAGACCAAGTGTGAATATAGATTCTACACACCTGCAGATGGGCCTCAAAACATTACTTTTCACTTATGTAGATGCTTGCTGTGAATAAATAAGAGATGTATTAATATATTTACTTGTATGTTAAGTATAGTCTCATAGTCTGTTAATATGCCAAGTAGGGTGATCACATGCTATTCTAGAACAGACATCCTAAAGAGGGCTACATGCCAGAAGGCTTTGGGAACGACCGCTTAGTAAAAAATGCAAGTAACTGTAAGGGTGCTTCAGGAGTGGTGCAAAAAGACCACACAGAACAAGAGCTTCTCATCACTGCATAGATGCCCCACCAGGCTCGGCACAAACCCTGTGGGTTAGAATCGCTCCTGGAAGACAAACAACTCAGTTAAAAGTGGCACCTCCACCGAACTAGTTAACACCCCCTTGACCAAGAGTCTGTGTAAGTTAAAATGATTTAAAACCAGCCCTCAATCTATGAGGGCCATTGAGAGCACCTGTCCGGAGAGCTCCGCAGGCCAGACGGTTTGACAAAGGCTAGGCACCTCCTACACGTGGCTAAGCCACCAACCGGCCACCACCCCTTGGCAACTGTGGGTGTCTCGGTCACCCTGGGACATAGACTCAGCTCTCCTCTGCCCTGGGGATCTGCCTAAACCTGAGTGGAATCAACAAGTGCCACAGAAAGTTGCGTCCTAACTGCACCTCAGACCCAAGCCCCATTTCCCCGCGCTGCTTCTGGAGCAAGGTTACGTCTTCCCAAGGCCCCGGGCCTCCACCCAGGCCAAATCTGCTCCCTGGTGAACGCTGAGCGGCAGGTCCCCTCGGAGACCGCCAGGGCTAGACAGCGAATCCCACTGGGCCACGACGCTGGGGGAAGGAAGAGGGTGCGCCCTGCGCTCAGGTGTGCAGACAGCTCTCTCCCACACGCTTGGGGAGGAAAGCCACCGCGTGGGTCCGCTGAGCCCACCTACCCTTCCACCCACTGGACAGGGTGGGAAGGCGTCCGGGGCAGAGAAGCAAGGGGCCACGCGACTCCCCGGGCAGTCCCCCAGAAGGCTCGAAGTCACCCTCCTCTATGGAAGGTCACTGCACAACAGAGGGTGGGGGGCGTCGCGCACAACAGAGAGGGTGCCCCAAGCTCTCCTCCCGCCCCTTGCAGCGCCGCCCAGCCCGCCACCCCCTCGCCCTGCGAGGCGGGCTGCGGTCCCTTCCACGGCGCCCCGCCCGCGGCCCCACTCACCGGTCCCGGAGCCCACGAGGCAGCCCAGCGCGGCCAGCACCGGCGGCAGGAGCAGAAGGAGCGCCCGGCGCCCCATGGCGGGGAACCGACTGGGCGCCTCGGGGAGGTCGTCGCACTCACGGGCGTAGACCGCGGGCGGGAGGAGCGCGGGCGGCGCCGGGGGCGGGCTTTCCTCCGCTCGCGCCGCTCATTGGGGCTGGCTGGGGCCGTGGGCGGGGCGTGAGGAGCATCGGCACCGCCCACTCCCGGGGTCGCGCTGCCGGGGACCCAGCCAGGCTGCCCCGAGCACCGCGCCCGCCTCTCCGCAGGTCACCCCTCCTGCCGTGGGAGAGCAGACGCTCGTCTAACTCGGGGCCTGGCCACTGCCACGCGGGGGGGAAAAGTAGGAGCGCTCAGCCATGCTTAACCAAAGCACTCCCAAACTTTTACGAGCACAAGAATCACCTGGAACTCTCCTTGCTAGGCAGACTCTGATCCTGCCGGTCTGGAGCGGGGCCTGAGAGTCTCTAACAAAATCGTCGTCAGGTGAGGTCTTTGTTGCTGGTCCTCAGACCTCCCACTGAAACGCCAGGGCTTAATAGCTTCCAGACTAGGGCAGCACTGTGACCCCAGGTCTCCCGCTCTGCCTCCTGTCTTCCCAGCGCACCTTGGCAGAAGCAGGCCTTCCTGACCTGGGTCTGTGCTGATGACTGAGGCGTCTGTTCTCTTTGGCTGGCGGTCAGTAGACTGTAAATACAAAGAGTAACAGTAGAAAACCCTGAAAGACACCATTCCTCTTTCAGTCGGTGTCCCTGAGGGAGTGGAATGCTCTCATAAACAATGGGACCCCGACCGTGATCGGATTTGGTGGGTTGAAACCGGAGTCAAACATAAGCCCTGGAGGGTCGCAGACTTATAGGACTGGAAGTATTTGAAGGTCATTTTATCCAAATGCTGCCATCCCGGGAAGAAGATGATGGATAAAAATGAGAGTTGGTGACACATTACCAAAGACATAGACTACCGTCCCATCCCCTTATTTAGATAAGCTGTGGCATTCCTTCTTTCCAGTACACCGGGAGAAATGAATGTCAGATTCTTGGAGAGAACATGACCAAGTTAGAATTTTAGAATGTAAAACTGGCAAGGAACATTTATAGTGTTTGGGAGTGCAAGGCAGCAATAAAACACCAGGGGAAAAAAAATAGAAACAGAAAACTGAATTGCAAAGTGCCTGCTTAGATTTTATTTGCAACACAGTACTCCAACAGCTTTCTTTAAAATCATACCTCCTCTTCATGTTCACTGCTGGTCCCATCAAACCACACTTTGAAGATATCAGAATGCCATATGCTCTGAAGTTTTCTTTAAATTTGTTGTATGCTCTGATTGCATAAGCCACTTAAAAGGACCCCCCCACTTTTCACAAAAATCTCCTAGTGTATCACACTGATTTCTGCTGAAATGTTGTTGTTTTAGAACCAGATTATCTCAGATGCTTCATGGTCTTGAGGGACACAATAGAGCCACTCAGAGTTTTAAGAATATAGACTAATTTTCCTCCCAGGAAGGAACTGAAGCTAGAGGTGAGTACCTGGACTCGAAGTGTGAGGACCTGGGGTCGGTCTCAGCTAAATGAAGTGATATGTGGATACCAATGGCAGCTATATTGTTATGAACAGCCAGTGTTGGCTCTTAATAACCCACACCAGCTGAAAAAAGCCACATCCATGAGTGACATAAGAATTTCAGTAACATTTATATTTGTCTTTAAATCCTTATATCCTAACTTGTTCTTAATGACATGCGTTGTCCTCTCCTAGGTCTGTCCCCACATTTCACCTTTTCAATCAGCTCTGTCAGCCTGTGGTGAGCAGAATAATGTCCCACCATTACCTGAAAAAGGTAACATTCTAATCCCCAGAGGCTGTAAATTGTGATTTATTGTTGTTTTGGTTGCAGGATATGAAGAAAATCTGGCCTCACAGAGATAAGTGTGGGCTTCAGAAGAAGTAACAGCCTTTCCAATTAAGTGTAGATATTCTTTGATGCTGCTCTTCGTTTGATTTTCTGCCCCCCAAAAAATATGTCAATGTCCTAACTCCCAGTACCTCGGAATGTGACCTTATTTGGAAGAGGATCTATGCAGATTTGCTGGAGTTCAGGTGAGGGCATTAGAGTGGCCCTAATCCAATATGACTGGTGTCCTTATAAAAAAGAAATATGGACACAGATATATATAGAAGGAAAACAGTGTGAAGAGACCCAGGGAGAAGGCCATGTGAAGGTGGAGGCGGAAATAGGAATTATGCTTCTATAAGCCAAGAAGCATCTAAAGCTCCCAGAAGAGGGAAGAGGCCAGGAGGATCTTTCTGCTAGAGCTTTCAGAGAGGACATGGGCACCTTGGTTCCAGACTTCTGCCCTCCAGAACTGTGAGGCAATACATTTCTGTTCTTCTAAGCCACCAAGTTGCTGGTAGTTTGTTATGTCCTCCCTATGAAATTAGTGTAGATACTAAGACCAAAATTTAAGAAGTGGTCATTTCTTAAAGGTTAACTGCAGTGTGGAATCTGAAACCACATCAATGAGCATTTCATACTGCTCTTATTAAAATCCGTCACCCGAAGGGCACCTGGGTGCTTCAGTCGGTTAGGGGGTCTGCCTTTGGCTTGGGTGCTGATCCCCGGGTTCCTGGGATCAAGTTCCGCATTAGGCTCCCTGCTCGACGGGGAGTTTGCTTCTCCCTCTCCCTCTGCCCCTCCCCTGGCTCATGCTCTCTGTCTCTCAAATAATAAATAAAATATGTAAAATAAAATAAAATCCATCAGCCTATTTTGTACTTCGAGTGGATCTTTCACCCATGCATGACTTTGTAACATCATGCATTGGTCATTTGGAAAATAGGGGTTCACTAACTTATGCTGCTATTCCAAATATTGACACCTTCTATCCTACAATATCTTTAAAGTCACCCTTGTGAACATCCCTACTGATATCATCAGAAAAGGTTTGGACTGCTGGGAAGCTAGTAAGCTCATGATGGTAGACTCCAGTTTCCAAAAATTATAATTTTCCTTCGAAAGCTCAAATTATATCATTGGCAACAAATACTGCCAGTTGTTTTCCTTGAAGTGACACATATGCACCATTCATTTTTGAGAATCGTGTCTGCCAAGTACCCGAGTCTGAATAACCAGATGTCTATCAGTCATTCTTTCCTGGAATAATGGTATTCTGTGAGACGTGGGGCTCATTATGCTTGCAACTCAGATGGTGGCACAGGCGGCTTCCTCCTCCAACTCTGGTACGCAGCAGAAGGGCTTCATGCAAGCTCCCCATTTAGTAACAGAGAATATTAAAAAGCTATATACTACCAGGCTAAAATTTAATAAAATTAATCTTTTTTACTGCATGAAGTACATTCTTAAGTTAAAAAAAAAAGGCATATTTTAAAACTACAAGGGTGTGGCCGTGGAGAGTATACTGACCACTGGTCCAGCTTGGTGCCACCACCTTGATTCATGGTAAGGAGGTAGGAGTTTTGCCCACCGTTAGTTTTTGTTTGTTTGTTTGTTTACCATCAGTTCAAATGTCAACATAACAAAACAGGCAAATATTATTTTGGAAATCGTTTTGACCTTGCAGACCCACAGGTATCTCAGACCCACCCCTATCTCAGAGAGGTCTCATAGCCACCATATATAAAAAACTCTTACAACTCAATAATAAGAAGCCAGCTGACTCCTTTCTTGCTCCCAGCCACCTTGGCAGCTGCTCTTGGTTGGAGCTCTCCCGTACCTAAGGCAGGAAGATGGCCACAAAGAAAACAAAAGTCTCTGAATTCAATCGACTCTAGGCTCCAACTCATTATAAGAAGTGGAAAGTACGTGCTGGGGTACAAGCAGACTCTGAAAATGATCAGGCATGGCAAAGCAAAACTGGTTGTCCTTGCCAACAACTGCCCAACCTTGAGGAAATCTGAGGTCGAATACTACGCCACATTGGCCAGAGCCGGTGTCCACCACTCACAGTGGCAATAATATGGAATTGGGCCCCGCATATGGGAGATACTGCAGGGTATGAGCACTGTCTCTCATCGATCCAGTGATTCTGATATTATTAGAAGCATGCCAGTACAGACAGATGAAAAGCAAATCACATAAGTTTTCTTTAATAAAACTGGCCAGAGCTTATTTTTTTTTAAAAAGCTAAATGACCAAAATTTTTACCTGGTTAACCAAGATTTGAACAGCCCCTTCACAAAAGTAGATATATGAATGGCCAAGAATCCATAAAGAGATTTCTATACTTGTAATTGTCAGAGAAACACAAATTAGAACAAGTTAGGTAGACACAGCTTTACAAGCACTTAGATAAGCTAAAATTTAAAAAGCAACAACTTGACAATATTAAGTGTTGTGGAGCAACTGGAACTCTCATCCATTGCCGGTAAGTATGTGAAACAAAATGACCAGTTTAGAAAAACAGTTTGGCAAGTTTCTTATAAAATTAAACATCTACTTAATATATGACCCAGTGATCCCTCTCCTAGCTGTTTAATGAAGAGAAATGAAAGCATGTGTTCATAAAGAGAATTTTACATGAATTTTATAGCAGAGAATTTTACATGAATTTTATAGCAGTTCTCTCTAGCCCCAAATTGTACTAATGCAGATATTTATCAACAGTGAATCAAAGTGTCCGAGGTATAGCCATACAACAGAATACTGTTCAGCAATAAAAAAGGACAAACTACTGATAGGTCCAACAACTTGGAACAACTTGGATAATTCTCAAAACCATCGTGTTAAGTAAAAAAGACAAACACAGAAGAGTACATATTGTATGATTCCATTCATATGAAACTCTAGAACAGGCAAAACTAAGCAATAGAATGGAATTCAGACGAGTGGTTGCCTGGGGCTGGTGACGGACTGAAAAGGTATAAAAGGAAACTTTAGGAGATGATCGTGCGTGGGATGGTGGTTGCCCAGATGCGTTCATTTGCTAAAACTCATTAGACTATCCCCTTAAAATGAGGGCATTTTTTCATAAACTGTAGTTCAATAGATGCTTTTTTTTTTTCTTTTTAAGTGTTAGGCTCAGGTGAGTTTTTGTTTGTTTGTTTGTTTTTTGTGTTTTTTTGCCTGAGATCTAGTTCACTTTTAAAGGAAAGATAATTTGGAAACTATTAAAACTATCACTAATCAGAGAAAATTTTGGAAGTAACTCCACTTTATCTTATGAAATTAATATAATTTTAATACTTCATAACAGACATATTACATATAAAATGGAGGCAAAACGTCTAAGCACAATAAAGCAAATTGCATCAAGTAGTTTAAAAAGCATAATACTGAATAACAAGTATGGTTTATCTTGGTAAGGCAAAGTTCATTTATCATTAGGAAATCTTCAATTACTTACCTCAAAAATTAAAGGATTAATGTTATATTATTCATATGATTTGTAAATATATGCTCAAAACCTTCGATGAAATTCAGCAGTCATTCCTACAAGATAGGGAAACAAAATAGGCAGTATAATAAAAGGTATTATAAAAGAAAGAAAATATTTTATTTACCAATGCCGCTATATCCAGAAAACTTAATAAACCCGAAGTTAAACTAAAATTAGTAAGAGAATTTGCTAACATAAGTGGAAACAAAATAACAGCATCTTCTCTGAAAGCAAAGAAGCAGTGGAAATGGAAATTAAAAAAAAATAAAAACAAAATCTATAAAATACTTTGAATAAAAAAGATAGTGGACATAGATTGAAATTATAAAAACTTACCAGATTTTATTAATATTAAATACAATATATGGTAAATATAATGTTACATATTATACTATTATAATATTTCTATTAATATTAAAATAGTATATTATTAATAAAAAGATATATATGCTTCTAGATAAAAAGACCTTAATTTCAATAAATGTTTTTTTTATTTACCTGAACAGCAAACTACTCAAAATATAGAAAGACTTTCTTAAACAGGCAGGCAGTTTTTACAGGGTCATGCTAATCACTATTTTTCATATTATTACACAACATTTTACTCTAATTATCTCTTTACACTTCTGTTCCCCAACACCCTTGAGATTTTAAATTCAAGGTAAGAAGCTTTTCTCTTTTTTTTAAGGTTTATTTATTTATTTATTTTGAGAGAGAGAGAGCGCGAGTGCACATACTTGATGCGGAAGGGCAGGCAGACAGGGAGAAGCAAGCTCGCTGCCGAGCAGGAAGTCCAACTCGATTCTAGGACCCAGGAATCATGACCTGAGCCAAAGGCTTAACAGACTGAGCCACCCAGGTGCCCTGGTAAGAACTTTTTCTTAAACATCTTTGAGCTCCACCATCTAGCACATTTTTAGTATAAGCGAAGAATTTATGACTGTAGTGTTAGAAGTTATGGGTGAATAACATCTAGAGGAAAGGACCCAACCATTCTGTTCGCTGCCGAGGACAGCGTCCTTGTACAACAGTGCTCCAGAGCCTGGTGGTCAAATGCTTAACTGACTTTAGATGTGGTCCAGCAAGACACATCTTGCAAACATCTGCTAGGGCTACCTGAACTGGTTGTGATGGTTAATTTTATGTGTCAACTTGAGATGCTAAGCGATGCCCAGGTAGCTGGTAAAACATTATTTCTGGGCATTTCTGTGAGGATGTTTCTGGAAGAGATTATTTGAATTGGTACACTGGGTAAAGATCTACCCTCACCAATGTGGGCTGGCATCATCCAATCCATTGAGGGCCCCGATAAGAACAAAAACAGGGAGGAAGTTGTGAATTCTCCCTTTCATCTTGAGCTGGGACCTCCATCTTCTCCTGCGCTCCAACATCAGAACTCCTGGTTCTCCAGTCTTTGGACTCCAGGACTTATACAAGCAGCCCTCCAGGCTTCCCGGCTCTCCAGCTTTCAGATGGCATATTGTGGTATATATAGACCCCCATAATCATGTGAGCCAATTCCCATAATAAATCTCCTCTTATCTATATATCTATATCAATGTCTCTATTTATATACCCTATTGGTTCTGTCTCTTTGGAGAACCCTGACTAATCCATCAGTGTCATGAAATGACTGGATGTCATCCTAAATTTGAACCACATATAAAACCAAAATCTAGACTTCAGCCCCTGGGCCTCTAGAGTTCTATTAGGTAATTTTTGGCATGTTCAAGATTCTGTCTAGAAAAATCTTATATTAGTTCTCCTATTTTTATCCATATCTTAACAGGAGATTTGCATTTATGGTTATGCCCCAAAATTGCAACCCATATAAGGGAAACAAGACAGAAGAATTATGTAATGTAATCCGCAATGCTGAACTCTCACAACTGGGATCTATCATGCAGGTATTCTGAAACTTTATATTTTTACCTTTTTTCTGAAGTTCACTGTCTAGTGAAAATAAACCGATAGCATAGTGACCAGTGTCCTGCCTGTAGGACATACCTGATAAATGATGAACCAAGTTGAACTGCTGTTAATGATTGTTCTGCTGTGGTTTTTTTTTTTTTTTTTTTTACTTTTTAATTTAATGCCTCAGCCTTCTGATCTGATCTAGAAAATCCAGCTTGTTTTATGAAAACTAAAGTGCTTTATGCATTTAGTTGATTATTATTAATAAAACTGCCCTCCCTCTCAGCTCTGGTTGATTTAAAGAAAAAAGTCAGGAAGTGAAACTCTGAATTCCATGCAGTAAGCACTTAAAGAATTTTATGGAGCAGAAAGCACTAAAGATTCAAAATAATTTAAGATATGTGTCCTACGATTTATAGCACTGGTAACAGACCAGCACACCAATAGCTGCAATACAGTAGGATAGATGTAACAGCAGGAACACACAGATATGTCATGGATGCAAAGAGGAAACAGCGGTTGGCCTTTGAGAGGCACAATCAGGGCAGGTTTCAGAGAGGTCATGACGTTGAGCTAACTTTTGAAAGACGTGTTATCTGTGTAAAGAGCATACTAGGCAGACAGAGTAGAATATATGAAGGCACCAAGGTATTTTCTAAGAAATTCCCATTACTCCAGAATTGCTGGAGTGAAGGGTTCTCAAGAGGTGGTAACAGGCGAGCAAGCTGGACAGACAAGCAAATCCCCAAGCATGAGGTGCCTGGTGAGCTAAGCTGAAGAAAGTTTTAGCAGAGGACAAAGGTTCAAACTAGACCCAGGTTGAGCCTTTCAAGAGGAAAAGAGGAGAGCCAGTGGGGAGGGTGGTTAGCAGTAAAGGGGTTGCTGGCATAGCCGTTCTAGAAGTTTTAACCAGATGGAGCCGTGTTATAGCAACTGAAAGTAAGAAACCAGACACCTACTGCTGGCTTCCCTCTCCCTGGACCCAGGAGAAGAGTAGAGTCACCAGACAGGGACTCTGTCAGGAAAGGAATGGTCTGGAGACAAGGATGGACAACCTTTATTTCAAAATCCATTGGCCAGATTCTTTAATAACATTGATGTTCATAATTAGGATATCAAAAAATCTTTTGAATCATCAAAGACATACTGCAATGTGGTGACATGGCAAAGAACTTGGAGCGAGTAGACCTGAATACTACCAAACAGCAACACTTTGTTGATTTTTTGGCCACTTGGGATCTGGGCCCCTTCTTAAGAGCGCCTGAATAGCCTTGTGGAATTACCTCCTCCCTGCTGTGGGGGCATCTTGGTGGGAGCCCAGCCCGTGCCTCCCACTAATGCCCAGAGTCAGATTCTTTCTCTGTCCTTCCCTGAAGGGTAAAGGAGCAGACACATAACCCAAACGTGGCTGATTAATCTCCCCTGGGACTTTGAATTTCAAGCTAACAACATTCCCAATCTTGAGGGAAAGCACTCAGGCTTTCTCCATTACATAAGATGTTCACTATGGGTTTTTTTATAGACACCCTTTAACAGGTTGAGAACGTTCCTTCTATTCCTGGTTTGTTCAGTATTTTTATCATGAAAGGAGTTAGGTTTTGTCAAGTGCTTTTTTTGAGTCTCTTGAGATGATAATGAGGTTTTTATCCTATTTTCTACTAATATGATATATTATTATATTGATCTATTTGCAAATGTTAAACCAATGTTTTGGCCTGGCCTCAGCCTGTCACGTAGGAGTGCCTGGGGCGCTCACCTGGGCCCCACTACTCCCCGCAGCACCCACAGACATTTCCCAACCAATACTGTGGTCGGCCCTTGCGATTCTTATTATGATTGCAATTAATAATAAAATGATGGGATAAATTGCTACAAAGCTTTATACTAATGACTGACACTGAAACTATTCATTTGTGTTCCATGTGTTTATCTTCTAACTGTGGGATTTGCTAATTTGTATATGTTTAAGCATCACGAATCTGCGTCAGTGAGCTGATTCACCAAGACCTTATACTCTGCCAAGCTGGGTAGCGGAGAACCGCGTGGGTGTCCACTAAGTCTCAAACAGCCAAAAGGAATAAATGTTGAATGATGACGTGCCAAGAGATATCAGCCTGGAAAGATTTCATGAAAGAGATGAAATTTAAGCAGCCAGTTGAAAGAAAAGAGAAACATGCTTCAGAGAATCATTTACGTAGCAAGTCAGATCTGTGTTAATTTCCCTAGCTGTGGATTTGGCAGCAATGGCAACCTGAGCCACGTTGGAAGCACCCATCTGTCAGAACATAAATACCAGAGAATCACCTTTTCCCAGCCTCCCTTGCGGGTGTCCATCTGGGCCCATCTGATTAACAGATTGCTAATATAATCTGGTGTGACGTGAGACATTTTGAAAACTGCGACCTGCTTCACCGCCAATGACTTTAACCATGTTTCCTGGAGGGGTCTCCATCCCATGGATCCATTTGACTTCACTCCTGGCCCCAATTGGTGTCATTGGATTATTTCAGTTTAAAAGGTCGCACTTTCCATTTCTAAAGAGTCATTCAAATGTTGTCACGGTTAAAATAGTCATCTTAACTCCTTTTGCTGTGCTTCTCCAAAGAGTATGCCCCCGGGCCACTCAACCTGAACAGAGAGAGTAGAAGATCTTGAAGTTATAGAGCAGGAAAAAATAGTAAGTCCCGTACTGGCATTTCAGTTATAGAGTTATTAGCCTTTATCTTAAAAATAGTGGCAAATGTCAGCATGGAATCATCACAAGCAGGGACCACGAAAGGTACAGATATAGGAAGACCTCAGAGCTGCAGCTGAATGTTTGGGGACTGTGTCTGTGCCAATGTGTTCTGTGTACATATTAATTTTCTAAGAAGAAAAGCATTTGTGGGCACCTGGGTGGCTCAGTCGGTTAAGCATCTGCCTTCCGCTCAGTCATGATCCTGGGGTCCTGGGATGGAGCTCCAAATTGGGCTCCTTACTCAGCAGGAGTGTGCTTCTTCCTCTCTACCCTCCACCCCACCCCCGGTCGTGCTCTCTTGTGCTCTCTCTCTCTCTCTCAAATACATAAAATCTTAAAGAAAAGCATTTGTTAGTGAATTTCCTCTATAGGCTTCTAACAGTTGCCTTGTTGGTTCAATCAGGTATTCATCACGTCAAATAATTCCTCCTATTCTATGTGCTTCTCCCTCTCACATCACCCCCCCCCCATCTCGCGCCCCTTGGCCGCAGCCCAGCTCTGGCCCCTGAGGTGCCTCTCAGATGCTCTTCTCAGCGGCTTGTGCTCAGTGTCTGTGCTGAGAAGTATTTTCCACAGCCCGACTTCGGTGGGGGCTGAGGGACCCCCCCCCCCCAGCCCACAAGCAGGCGGCGAGTGAGGAAGGGTGGGCAGGCTGGTTGAGAACAGGGGGCTTCCGCTGAGGTAGAATCGGCACACAAGACAGGAGGACATTTTAATAAATACATAAAAATAACTCTTTGGAGATATCATTGGAGCAAATAGAAGACTTTCAGAAGTTCAAAACACGATTTGCGAATTTAGAACGTCAGCAGACATGAGAAGTACCGTGGTCACTGCTGAGAGCCGAACTGGGATTTTGGGAGAAGTGGAAAAAAAGAGCTGAGCCCACTGAACAAAATACAAACAAATAGAAAATATGAAGGAAGAGCTAAGAATGGGCCTCGCCTGGAGATTTATTATGTGAATAATAGAGTTTCTGAGGGAGAAAAAGCACTAGATGGGGAGAAATTAATGCTTATATAAATATAGAAGAAAATTTCCCTAAGCTGAAGAGAAACTGTTTTCTGTCAGAAGGTGCTTGCCAATTCCCAGGCAAACTTAATGAGAACAGAATTCTGTCTGGCCATACATCGCTGAAATTTCTGAACCCTGAGAATGGAGAAAATACAATGTTTCAGACAAGGAACACTGTACTTGCGTAATGAGAATCTGGGCTAGCAGCAAACGTCTCATGGGCAGACTTCCGGTGACAAAGGCTGTGATCTGGGAGCTGTGGACAGAAACATGCCATTCAGAGGTGAGGGCAGAGGAAGGGGATTTGTAGACATTGAAGAATTCAGGAATGTATCACCCTTGTTCCTTTACCAAGGAAATCACACAATGCTCCAAAAAAACAAGAAAAATTAATTTAATTCCAAGACCTAATGACAAAAAAAGTGAGAATACAAAAAAAAATTGTGACAAGTGTATATACACTTATAAAATGCATAAATTTAAATTGATAAGGCTTAATGCAAATGAGCACAAACTATATGTAGTTCTGCCATTTCTCCCTCTTCCCTCCTTCCTTCTTTCCTTTTTTCTTCAAGCTTGTATTTATATCAACATGAACTGAGTGATTTTTACTTTATGCTTTCCATTATAATCCAATACTACTTCTTCAACATCTCTTTGCTCAAATTGTTCTTGTGTATTTGTGTATAGGAAAGAAGGAAGGGAAGGAGGGAGGAAGGAAGGAAGGAAGGAAGTGAGGGCAGGAAGTAGGGAGGGGAGGGAAGGAAGGAAGGAAGGAAGGAAGGAAGGAAGGAAAGAAGGAAAAGAAAGTTAGGAAGGAAGGGAAAGAAAGAAAAAAAGAAAGAAAGAAAGAAAAAGAAAGGAAGAAAGAACAGACCAAGAACCAAGAAGGAAAGAATCCAAGTACCTTGCCAACACAGTATTTGCCTACATTGCCTCATTTCGGGCCATTGAGGTGGAGAATTGGAAATGAATCTTGAACTCTTTTTAGTGACTTGCTTACTTTAGCAGCATGGACAAAGTAATTCTGAAACTGTTTTAGCTGGATTAAAGGAGTGAACAAATGATGACACGTGCTGATCGTTGGGAGCCAAGTCCTCACTGCAGAAGAAGGACACACAAACATGACTCCCGCTGCCATATGTGACACAGTTTGAGTGCCAGAATAGTTAAGTACAGGACGGAATTACAGACCATTGAAAATATAGGGATTAATCATTTCATGCCAATAGATTAGATCAATAGGTAGATAGATAGATAGATAGATAGATAGATAGATAGATAGATAAAATAAGAGCTCTTGGTTACAAAAGAATGCCAAGAGCTGATTGGTAAATGTGCAGGAAGTGACAGAGCTGGAAAAATCGCTACTTTGCAAACATCGTAAGTAATGACTGGATCAGGCAAGAATCATCAGTGGATGATAAATCGGGGGGGGGGATTTTGATAAGGAGACGGAGAGATGCATGGCAATGAGGCCTATCACTCTGGACTGCTCGGCAAGGGAGAAAAAGCAAACCATAATGACAGAACAGGGAATAAGATAACAGTCTGCACAGGTGGTCGAAGTTCACATCAGCAGGGGAGGGCAGGCAGGTATTGTGTGAGGGCAGAGGAGATAAACTCAGGGAGACAGGAGCTCACTCGATGAGAGCGAGATGAGGGTGCATAATCTGAATTAATCATAATGGAAGAGTCAGACTAGCACAAAATAAACAACCTTATATTTTTTAAATGTCAAGGGAAACTCTGCTCTTATAAAATGTGAACATTTTCCAAAGAAGACATCCAGATGGCCAACAGACACGTGGAAAGATGCTCACCATCGCTCATTATCAGGGAAATGCAAACGAAAACCATAATGAGCTGCCACCTCACACCTGTCAGAATGGCCAAAATCAACAACATAAGAAACAACAGTTGTTGGCAAGGATGTGGAGAAAAAAGAGCCCTCATACACTGTTGGTGGGAATGCAAACCGGTGCAGCCACTGTAGAAAACAGTATGGAGATTCCTCAAAAAATTAAAAATAGAACTACCCTATGATCCAGTAATTCCACTACTGGGTATTCACCCAAATAAAATGAAAACACTAATTCCAAGAGATACATGCACCCCTATGTTTATTGCCCCATTATTCATAATAGCCAAGATTTGGAAGCAACCAAAGTGCCCATCTATAAATAATGGATAAGAAGAGGTGGTAAATATATGTATATAGAATGGAATACTACTCAGACATAAATAGAATGGAATCTTACCATTTCCAACAACATGGATAGACCCCGAGAGTATAATGTTAAGCAAAATAAGTCAGAGAAAGACAGATATCATATAATTTCACACATACGTGGAATTTAAGAAACAAAACAAATGAACGAAGAAAAAAAGAGATAAACAAAGAAACAATAAAATGGACTCAAATACAGAGAACAAACTGGTGGTGGCCGGGGTCGGGGTGGGAGGGTGGGGGTGGTGAAATAGGTGAAGGGGATTAAGAGCACGCTTAACGCTGATGAGCACTGAGTAATGTATAGAGTTGCTGAATCAGTATATTGTACACCTGAATCCTGACATAACCCTGTCTGTTAGTTACCCTTCAATTTAAAAAATGTGGATGTCATAAAATACCAAGAAAGGCTATAGAAATTTCCAGACTATGGGGCGCCTGGGTGGCACAGCGGTTAAGCGTCTGCCTTCGGCTCAGGGCGTGATCCCGGCGTTATGGGATCGAGCCCCACATCAGGCTCCTCTGCTATGAGCCTGCTTCTTCCTCTCCCACTCCCCCTGCTTGTGTTCCCTCTCTCGCTGGCTGTCTCTCTCTCTGTCGAATAAATAAATAAAATCTTTAAAAAAAAAAAAAAGAAATTTCCAGACTAAAAGAGGCTAAAGAGGCACAATCGAATGTGATGCTTAACCCTAGACAAGGCCTGCACTGGTGGGTGGTGGGGATTGCTATAAAAAACATTATTAGGTCAACTGACAAAACACGAATGTTAACCATAGATTAAGTTAAGATATTACAACAAAATGTATGAAACTGATAATTATATGATGGAAATTATAAAAGAATATCACTCTTCTTTGGAAGAACACACAAAATGTTAGGGATAAGAGTAGATATAAGGTTATATATGTAGGGGTGCCTGGGTGGCACAGCGGTTAAGCGTCTGCCTTCGGCTCAGGGCGTGATCCTGGTGTTCTGGGATCGAGCCCCACATCAGCTCCTCTGCTATGAGCCTGCTTCTTCCTCTCCCACTCCCCCTGCTTGTGTTCCCTCTGTCGCTGGCTGTCTCTCTCTGTCAAATAAATAAATAAAATCTTTAAAAAAAAAAAAGGTTATATATGTAACTTACCCTCAAAAAATAATTATAGCTGTGTGTCTGTACAGGGAAGTAAATAATAGAGGATATTGGGGTAAACTGTTAATAGGTAAATCTAACAAAGGGCAATGTAGGTGTTCTTTGTACTAGCTTTCTTTGTCTTTTCTTTTTTTAAGATTTGATTTTTAAGTAATCTCTATACACAACATGGGGCTTGAACTCACAACCCTGAGATCAAGAGTCACACATTCCACCGACTGAGCCAGCCAGGTGACCCTGGTTTTGTTTTTCTAATCGTAAAATTGTTTTCAAAAAAAGTTAGAAAAAACGATCCACAACTACGAATTTAATTTAATGAACAAAATATAGAGGTTAGGAATGGTTGGTGGGGAAGACAAGGACGATGTTAAGTCTTTAGAGGGTCCAGGGGACACTGCGATTCCAGCACACTGACGGGGACTTCCAGCTTGAAGGATGAGGTAAACGTAAGAGCAGGTGTGTTGCCCGACAGGAAGGACAACAGGCAAAAGAATTTGAAAAATGAATGTCCCGATTAATCTGGAAGAAATGTGAAAGGGGAAAAGCATGAACAACAATAAATACAGTAAATGGTAAAGATAAAGTAAGAAGGAAGGCAGGAAATCAAACTGCCACAAGAGATGGGAATGGGGTGATGGGGGGATCTGATGATAGGGACTCTCGGACTGGGTGAAGATACAATATGGAGCTCTATGCTCTCTGTGAGACACATACTCTACATTTTTCACAGAAAATTTGAAAATTAAGGGATAGGTAAATATAAATCAGGCATATGCAGACCAGATAATAGCAGATGAAAGGAAATTCCAAGGCGATCATTTTGAGATTACCTGTAGGAGAGCCACATGGGTTTACAAGTGATGAGAAATCATTTTAGACCTCCCCATCTTCTGTCTACTTCTCAGAGGGTCTGCATTATTTCCACAAGGGAGAACCTGGGGGGCGCCTGGGGGGCTCAGTCGGTTAAGTGGCCGGGTCTTGGTTTCCACTCAGGTCTGATCTCAGTTTCGTGAGATCAAGCCCTGCGTCAGGCTCTGCGCTCAGCAAGGAGTCTGCCTGAGTTCCTCTCCCTGTCCCTCTGCCCCTCCCCCTCTCAATAATAAAAAATAAATCTTTTTTTTTTTTAAGGGAGAACTTGTCCCACCGTGAATAACATGAATGATGACTGTCACAGGCCATAATTTGAAAGCTATCTCTCATTAAATGTTGAACTTAACCTAATAATGCCCTATTGCTAAAGACATTCTGATTTTCTTTTTAACATGAAGAACCACAAATGCATGATCTCAGATGTCTTCATTCATGCTGAACAATAGATAAGAAAGCTTCAAATAGTATGTCAAATCTACAAAGTTATGGATGCTAAAAACTTCCAGGTCTTTCTTACAAATTACTAAAGGCAAGTAGCAGACCCCCTACAGGGCAGTTCCGGGAAGGCTTTATGCACTGGCTTCTTTGTCCATGCCTGAGTTTCTGCTGCCACCTACAGTCCGGTCTGGGCATAGCACTTTGCCCTTAGCGCTATTTTTCACAGTTGCCAAAAGGTCCCTTAAACGTCGAATGTGCTGCACCTTGCACAATGAACATGGTGTGCATCCAGCACCTACAGACATACATCTACGCGCCAGAGAGAAAATGACACAATTCATTCCTACCAGGAACATCTTCCCTTGCCAGGCCCTGAGTTGCCCCGAGTGCAGAATCCCAGGGTCTCACATTCTCAGCCTGGAAATCCCGCTTACTCCACACTCACCCCTGCTCCTCCCCTCCTGAGTCAGCCTCACCCTGCCCACCCCGGCCTTCCAGTGGAAATAAGAATGATGATATTCACAAGAAACACCAGCATTTATTTCATGCTTCCTCTGTGCAAGCATCTTGACTGTGCCTGATCCCATTTATTCTTCACGGTACAATCAGATAGTTACTCTTATCCCCTTTTTTACAAACAAGGAAACAAACCAAGGTTCAGAAAAATCAAGGTCCTTGTCCAAAAAAATAATGCAACCAGTAAATGATAAGCCCCAGGTTCAAACCCAAATCTTGCGGTTCAAAGTCAACAGCTCCTTACAGTATGACATTCTTGATTCGCTCAAGTACATGGGAAGATCACCCCCATGGCTGAGCAACTGAGACAACCTCTCCCCAAGAAAGATAAAATGTTATTTCACCATGAGGCTTTTCCATATCTTATTTTCCTCATAGTATCTATAGAGAAATGTCCCATTCAAATAACCTAGAGCAGGGATCCTGGGTGGCCCGGTTGGTTAAGCATCTGACTCTTGGTTTCAGCTCGGGTCATGATCTCAGGAGTCCTGAGATCAATCCCCCCAGGGGCTCCTCGATCAGTGGGGAGTCTGCTTGAAGAGTCTCTCCGTCTGCCCCTTCCCCGTCATATAAATAAATAAATCTTAAAAAATAAAAAGCCAAGAGTAACTGGAAGCATGAAATTGCTAAGTTCTTGAGAAGTCAAATTAGTAAAATGGCCATATTAGGCGACCACACTAGCTTCAGTGAGCTGTCCATCTGGTGAAACAGGTTGTCATTCCTCTCTTCCTCCCTCCCTCCTTCCCTTCCTCCCTCTCTCCCTCTGTCCCTTCCTTCCTACCTTCCTTCCTTCCCTCCCCCATTCATTCATGTCAACAGGTTCCTGGAGCCACGTTGGCCACGGAAACCTACCGGGTACAATGCAGTGGTGGCACCAACAGGGGCGTGTGGGGCCCACGGGGCGCAGGGTGACACACTGTCATCTGTCAGCATTCATCTCGAGTCAATTACAGTGTTTCCTTCTTCAGATGCCTTCTTCGTGAAAACTGTCTGATACCTTCCTCAAGCTACAGAGAATGTTGCAAACCTTTCTTTTTACTGCTATGGGTTTCAGAGCTTACATTTTCTTAATTTTTTCCACTTTCATGCAGTTTTCCGCCTTTTGCTGGGCTTGGCTTCACTCTATCTTCTCCCTCCCCCACGTTCCTCAGGATAGTCCCCACTTAGCAGGATAACACATATTGCAAATATTACATGTTTTCCTCCATGTTTATATATTCACATGTGGACATATAAACCCCCACACCTTTGGGGGGAGAAAAGCCAAGAAAAACTTCTTTCTGTGTGTACCCATAAAGTGTGCAAAGCTATTGTGTGGCTGTTATCTTTCACCTGCTCAGCATCTGTGCACTCTTGCAGCTGGAAGGTTCCAGAACCCACCTGCTCAACCCCTGCCTGTGGCAAGTGAGAGGCAAAGCCTCCACCTCAGATTATTCTCCTCTTAAAGATCTTCCTGATCAAAGGCTTAGTGATGAGCCCAGGCAGGTGGACAAACATGTCTGTGTTTCGTCTTTTAGGGCAGATAGAATATTTTCTTACATCTAAGTAACAGCTCTCCAGCTTCATCTAAATCCGTTTTACAGAATAAATATTTACTGGATCCTTTCTTTCTAAAATCTTTAAAAGCTATTTGAGAAAACAATGAGAACCCCGGAATTCACAGCAGAAAACTTGAATTGGCTAAGATAACATTCCTACTCTTGGTGGAATGTGGGCCCCAACTATGAATGCAGATACAAGAAATAACTGATAAAGTTCACGTGAAGGGCTTGTGTTTGAGAGCTGAGCAATCTGTTTCTCTTTTGCAAATAAAGCACTTAGCAGAGCCGCTGGCAGCCATACGTGCCCCGTCAATGTTACTGATGATCATTCATACAGTACAGGCTAACAATTCAGGGAGGCAGAGCGAGAAAGTACTGAATGACAAAGGTGCCCAAGTGTGGGGGCCCTGTAGGTGCATGGCCCCTGGACCTCCTCCTGCAGGAAGCCAGCTGATTGGGTGCCCTTGCATCTCCTCTCAGGACTACTCCTGGGCCAAGGCCGAGGACTGGGGCTCCTCTGACCCCACTTCAGCCCTGGAGTCCTTAGAGCTGCACCTTCCCCCCAGCCCTCCCTCCTGCCCCCCTCTCTCTGGTCCACAGGCTCTGGCCCGTCCTGGCTCTCCCGTTTCATCCTTCACAGCGGACCCGCAGGTAATCCCTTGCACGCAGAATCCTATCTCCGTGTGTCTACTAAATAAGGGTCCTGACCCCACAGTCACTGAGGGCCAAAAAGGACCTACCTAGGTGGCTTCATGAAGAAGTCAGAGTGGGGGACCGATAGGAAATAGACATGGCCCGGCTTAAATTCAAAGAATGAGCACTCAGACCCACGTGACCTTCGGAGCAAGTGTGGACCCGGACTCTAGACCATCCACTCAAGGCCGGTCCGCCTGCAGACCCGGTTTTAAGACGTTGGGCTTTCTGGAACAGTCAGTAGGGAGCTCATTGAAGGGCTTTGGTCATGAGGACAGAGGATGAAGGAGCAGACCACAGCTCCGGAATCCTGCTCTTCAAGCTTTCTCTTTTATTGTGGAATGCAAACCCTTATCTTCCGTCAAATGAATTCTCTGCTTTAGCAAGTATTTGAGGAAAGGTATCTCATTGCACCATACAAACGAAGGCTGATACTAGAGACACCGAAGGCTTGGTGTAATTGCTGCCGAAATACCCAACTTAATAAAGACTCTTCATTATAAAAAGTATGCAGGATTTCACTGGGGGGCTCATCAAATTATTTTCCCTTTCTGAGCCTTTGTTTCAGGAAGCTGAACAAAATAAAACGAAACTGGTCTTATTGCCTCTATAAAATCCACTGCCGCGCTGGAACCCGTGCTTTGAAGAGTCAGCCAGCCGTGAGTGGTGGCGTCTCGTCCAACTTCCGTTTCAGTAGCCCAGAGACGCTAAGCTGGTTGTATCTGCCGGTGCTTGACGTGGTGTCACCAAAAAAGGTGTCTGAACAAATGTGTCTTTCTTGTGATGTGAGACTTTCAATGTCATCCGTTACACGAATAATCACTGTTGGCAGTTTATACTGACCAGTGTTTGAGCAGTTGTTGGTAAGATGTTCCTTTTATTGATTTTTTTTCTTACTTATATATAATAACTAAAATAACTGTAGCTCAGAGGGTAACTATGAATTGAGCCGTAAGAGCTCCCTGATACATGGCCAAGGAACCCTCGGCTTCCCCTCTGACGCTCACATATATTAGAAGTAACAAGAGTGCAAGAAGAATGACCAGAATGAAGACAGGCTTAGATTGGTATCTGAATAAGTTATCAAGAAACCCTAAGAACAGCCACAGGTGTCTTGAGAGACGATTATCAAAAGCCCTCCGATGGACAGCATAAGCCACCAGATCAGAAAATAGAAGTGAAAGTCTCCATATTGAGGGGCGCCTGGGTGGCTCAGTCGTTAAGCGTCTGCCTTTGGCTCAGGGCATGATCCCAGAGTGCTGGGATCGAGCCCCACATCTGGCTCCTCCTCTGGGAGCCTGCTTCTTCCTCTCCCACTCCCCCTGCTTGTGTTCCCTCTCTCGCTGGCTGTCTCTCTCTCTCTGTCAAATAAATAAATAAAATCTTTAAAAATAAATAAATAAATAAAATCTTCAAAAATTAAAAAATAAAATCCTAAATCAAAGTGATTCTTCCACCCCAGAAATCCAGACCGAGCCAAAGGATCAAGTTTGAGGCTAAAGACACGTTCTGTGTTACCTCAGGCAGGGGTCATAACCTCTCTGCACTTCCAGTGTTCCCCCCTAAATGGAGGGGTAACACCTGCCTTGCCCATCTCACGGGGTCCTTGCTAAGCCGTGAAATCAAACACGGCTCCGTCCATGGAGGACTAACTCCCCTGTAAGTCATAAATTCTGGGGCAGTGTCTAATCCTCTTTGGATTGTCTAGTCGCCCAGGTCAGTGACGTACACACAGTAGGCATCAATAAAGAACAAATTAGTAAGATTTGTAGAAAGACTTTCTAAATGTTGAAGCATGGGGCACTTTATATAATAATGACAATTTAGAAACTTAATATATATAATACCGCATTAGAAAAAAATAAAGGATGGCATAGCCATCAGATAGAATACTATGTATTTATTTGGCCTGGCAGAGTGTTCAGGCTATAATTCTGGGGTGTTGAGGGAGAGTTACAGGTCTGTGGGAAGTGACATCCCCCCCCACACACACACCCATGCAACCTGCTATATTTCCCAATTTAATTCCCAAAAGAGAAATGAGCAGAATGCAGTTGCTCCCTGAGGGAGCAGGGGAGAGACTTGAGAGATTTGTCCCCGCCTTTGGCTTCCAGCTGAAGAAGCCGGTGTCACTCTCTGTCCAGGTGACCCTGTCAGGGTTGAGAAAATAGCTAAATCTTTGCAGGGTCACTACCCTCTCGTGCTGAGGTTAGCATCAGCAACCCACCATAATATAGCACCCATCATCTATGTGCTTCCATCTGAAGCACAGAAGAAATACTTCTGAACATCGATCTTTCCTTGCCCTTGAACCTGATTCCACAGCCCCGAGGCTGCGTGCTCTTCCAGGTAGCAGGTGAAGGCTGTACCTCGAGGGCCCTGAGTCATAGCTCTCTGCTCTGCTCTCTCCACTGTCCCAGGAAGCCTGTCCCCACCATCCACTCCCGCGCTCATTCCATCCCCTGCTCCCCGGCGCATGCTCACACTGGGTTGGCTTGAGGCCACTATCACAAAGCCATATAATCCACCATCTCAAATATTCAAAGCCGCGCATGAATGGGACTAGAAGAAAATATGATGAAATATTCATAGTAGCTGCCTTTGAGTGGTGGGATTACAAATAGGAGTTTCTTGTTGTTGTTCCTTTATTTTGTGTTGTTCTGATTTGGCTCGAACGCTTTTTCAGTACTTGCTGAAGGTCCTGCAGTCCGCAGGCATTGGCCAGAGCAGGGGAAGCACTTCGCACAGTGACTCACGCTGCTGGGTACAACCAGAAATCATTTGCCTGGGGCGCCTGGGTGGCTCAGTCCGGAAGAGTCTGCCTTCCGCTCAGGTCCTGATCAGGGTCCTGGGATCGAGCCCTGCCCGCTCATCCAAGCTCCCTGCTCAGTCAGAGGGGAGTCTGCTTTTCCCTCTCCCTCTGCTTCTCTGCCCCCTGCTTCTGCTCTCCATCTCTCAAATAAATAAATAATCTTAAAAAAAAAAAAGAAATCATTTCCCCTGTTATCATTACTTTTACTGTCAACAATAAGCTAAAATAGCTCAAAATGTGCGGGCAGAGATGTTGACTATCTTGCCAAATATCATGGGCATACTTGTTTCGGTAGAGTTCTGGGCAGTTAGGACTGTAAGTCCCTGTGAGATAATAAAAAAACATATTGGCCTCTGCCCCTGGTTTCTGGCACAAAGGTCCTGCAACCCTTGTGATTTCCCGGGTGACAAGAGTGCCTTGGTTCTAAGGAGGAGACTGGATGGGGGCTGGTCTCCAGAAAGCTCCCCCCAGGATTAAATGCTTGGAATTTTGGCCCCGCCCTCCATTCTCCAGAGAGAGGAGAGGGACTGAAAATGGAGTTAATGATTAACCATGCTTCCGTGCTAAAGCTTCCGTCAAAATCTCAAAAGCATGAGTTGCAAGGAACATCCAGAGACCGGGTGGGTCACCCCAACTGCACAGAGGCAGGAGCCCCTGTGCCCAGAACGCTTCCAGAACCCACCCTATGCATCTCTTCAGGGTGTCCCTCTGCGTCCTATCATAATACACTGGTCAGCACAAGTCAGCGTTTCCCTGGGCTCTGTGAGCCGCTTTGGCAAATGATTCGAACCTGAGACGGGGGTCATGGAACCTCCAATGTGTAGCCAAATCACACAGGCGTCGTGGGTAAGCTGGGGTCCTACTGTTCGTGATTGGCATCCGAGGGAGGGGGCAGTAGCAGGAGCCTGTGGGATCTGACATTATTTCCGGGTAGAACATTGTTCGGTGGGGGGAAGGAACCCACACATTCGGTTACCAGAAGTGTCAGAAGGGAAGCATTCCATGTGAGTCGTGACAGGCACACAGGAAGGGAGAAATAAAAGTTTTTCCCAAGAACTTCTGGTACCACACAGCCAACATCACGTTCCAGTAAAATCCAACGTGCCTCACATCTGATGGTGAGGCATAATTCTGAGAACTGGGGAGGGTGGGGGTGTGGGGGGTGGGGTGCAGGGCATCCCCTCTGCTGGTAGGCACTGCCCTCTTGGCTACAGGTGTGAAACCAAAAGGAATTCAGAAATCGAGAAAATGAGGACATGGTCTTCAAAAAGCAGAGGAAAGAGCGCAAGAAGAATCGAAATCCCAACGAACTATTTAAAACCAGACTTTTAAATGAATTTCCATTTTCTGTTTTGGGGGGAGGCGGAAGTGCAGACGAATGATTTGGAGACCATAAGACATCCCCCGGCACCAACTCTCACCTCCCCGTCAACCAGTTGCAATCTCCTGCCACAACGTCCTCACATTCCAACCACCCGGTTCCAACACCCCGCAGAATTCTCGATAACCAATGAGCATCTGTCGAATAACCATAGGGGGCATTAACTTGCTTGGTGATTGCGGAGGCCCCTTTTCTAGCTCCTGGCTCCTGCTGCAGATCAGCTGGTCTACGGAGCGTGACTGAGGTCATTCCAGGAGGTGAGCCCCTGGTATGGACACGTGAGAAATGTTTCAGCAACAACTATGTCTCACACGTTATAGTGAGAAGGCCGCGAGCCCCAACAGGCATATGCTCATTTGGTGGAATAAATCAATAGAAACCTCATGAGAAAAATTCCCATAGTGCCTCTCCTTAATCAACTTCCGGTCCCCACCCAATTCTGTAACAAAATTATTAATGCTAGCCTTAGGATATGGACAGTTGATGCTTTTTTTGGTGATCTGTACTCTGCAAAATAAAAACAAAATTCTTAGGCAAATAACTGCAGCTTTCCAGCCGCACATCCCCCACTCACCCGGGCTCGTGCTGTAGCCAAGCGTCCCAGAGAGAGACTCCAGGGCTGGGCACCACTCAAAGAATTACCTCAAACTTTTTCACTCCTGGAACAGAATTTGGTAAAAACTGCGCACTTCCTTGCACGTGATTAAGCTGATACAAAGATTTCCTCATCCCATTTAAATTGCTACAAAAGATGTCATTTCTGATGTATTTGTAAATGCTGACATTTAGAAATAAAACTTTCAGTCTTCTAATATATTCAATAGAATCCAAGCACTCTAGAGATTTAATAACCACCACGGTTCATTTTAAATATGCATGAGCTCCTTTCAAAGTAAGACATTTGACATTATTTCTTTTCCTCCTCGACTCCATTTCATTTCTTCCAGAATTGTAGCCTTTGGCAGCACTTTTTTAAGCTTGCAAATCTTTTTTCAACCATGCTTCATATTTCTTGGCCATCAAAATATATGTATCTAAATAGAAATTTGCATTTTTTTGTTGCCTATCATAGAATTCTAAGCGCTACAATGTTTTTCTCTTGGATTATCTTTACAACTAGCAGTACAATAATTTTAACCAAAGCAACATCGGTATCTTTCAAATTGTGATAAATATTCAACATAAGAAGTGAAGACGCATTGGAAGTCCGGCATTTAATTAAATGAATGTTGCTCTTTTACTGCTAACTTCGTGTATCCATAGATCAAAATTAGTTCGAACACATCCAATCTCTTCCTATTTTTCCTTATTAAAGACTTAATCAAGGGGCGCCTGGCTGTCTCAGTCCGTGTAGGGATAGACTCTTGAACCTGGGGTGGTGAGTCAGAGTCCCATGTTGGGTGTAAAGATCACTCAAAAATAAAATCTTTAAAAACAAAAGCGACTTAAGCAAAGAGAAAGGTCATTCACATAAATAAATAAGTGGAAATGGCAGGTATGTTGTTACCAAAGTGTTACCCGCGTCTTTGAATTCCTCTGTAATGATACTGGGAGAGCTACACCACGATCTATTATGTGGTCATTGCCAGTTATCTGTCAGCGGGCAAATCTCTCCTTTCATTTTGCTCCTGACTTGCAAAAGCATTTGTTACCCCGGACGTTAGAGTCCATCATTCACCAATACATAAACCTGTTCTCCTGCCAGTTACCGCGGAGATTTTTGCACTCCAGGGCAATGAATAGGCTTGGGGGCGGGCGAGGAGTGGGGATTGAGAGGGTGGGGACGACGAAAAGGGCGTTTTGGGGAGAGACGCCCCCTCGTGGCGCCGCACCTTCAATGCAGAAAGATTTTAGACGAGTACAAAGGAAAGCGATTCACCTGTAAACAAATGTCCGAAAGCCACCTTGCAAGAAACCCTTGTAAAGTTTCCGTGCCAGCTCAGGGCTATGCAGGGGTTCGAAAACTACTGATTCGGAGCTCCAGGACTACAGGATCTTGCTACGAGTACAGCCTGCTAAGAGAAGCGCTAGCTAGGCAAGATGCAGAAGGGACTTGGCAACGATCCACTTCTGTAAGGTCCGTATTTCCCCGAATGGACTTCCGGATCACCTGCATCCAATATGACCTGGATGTTTATTTAATATGTTTAAAATAATATGTTTAAAATAAAATACACTCCGCCCCTGGCCAACTGACCTGGAATCTAGGAAGAGATACCTAGGAAGCTGTTTTTCTTCAAACGAGCAAGCCTTGTGTTTCGTAGGCACAGTAAAGTTGGAGAATATTCTCTTGGCCATCTAGTTTCTGTTGTTTGGATCTAGCCGGAACACCAGAGGGTGTATACTTAGCTGTATCTTTTGCCCGCTGCTGCCTTTACTGACTTTCATCTTATGTCCAAAGATGTTGTAAAAGTTACAAACATATATACGTACGATGCTGTCACATCAGTTTATTGCATTGTTACAGAGCACATCGATGTCTCTATCACTCAGTCTCCTGCATTACAAGCCTCATTAAGGAATTTAATTTAGAAAGCAGAGCTCAGAAATATAGTATATCCCTTGCTGGTCTGGCATGAGATGTAATACATTGTAATGAAAATGTGCTGACCCTGTTTTTTCTTTTTTTGCCCTAACTGCCTGAAGCTCATAAGTTAAAGTTTAATCACACCAACTATGCTGAACTTCATAATTAAAAAATGGATGTTCTTTTTTATTGCTCCTGAATTTTTACGTCATTTTTTTAAAAAGTCATTGTGCTTTTGTAATAAACTATGTTCAAATATAAATTTTTTTAAGTTTTATGTATTTAAGCCATCTCTACACCCCGCATATGGCTCAAACTCACAATCCCGAGATCAAGAGTCCCTAGGTCTTCTGACTGAGCCAGCCAGGCGCCCCTCAAATCTAAATATTTGACAGGACTTTCTGCAAGGAACTTAAGCCAGAAGGTTTAGTTATTTCCTTTTTTGTATTTTGTGTCAGTTATTATTTTTTGTTTATTAGAAAAATATAAGTTAATTATATACAATTTTAGAAAGCCTGATAAAAGTATAAAGAAGAATCGATCCACAATCTTACCATTTGGAGATAGTCACAGTATTTTCTTGCTTTTCTTTTCTTCCTTTTCTGTATATATGGAGAGTTTTTAGGGTTCTGGGTTTTGTTGTTGTTGTTGTTACAAAATTGGAATCATACTATATGCTGTGAATTCGGACTTTTTAAAATTTAACATGATTATATCCACAAAAGCATTTAACCATGTCATTAAATATTCTTTTTTCTTTTTAAGATTTTATTTATTTATTAGACAGAGAGAGACAGCCAGCGAGAGAGGGAACACAAGCAGGGGGAGTGGGAGAGGAAGAAGCAGGCTCATAGCGGAAGAGCCTGATGTGGTACTCGATCCCGTAATACCGGGATCACGCCCTGAGCCGAAGGCAGACGCTTAACCGCTGTGCCACCCAGGCGCCCCGTCATTAAATATTCTTGAACCCATGTATCCCTTCTTCTGGATATATCAAAATATATAGATCTCCTCTGGTTGCTTCTAGTTATCTTCTGCTCTACCAGTACAGTGATAAGCATATGATACACACAAGTTTTATGCTCACCTGTGATCATTTGAGATAGATTTCTAGAAGTAAAATCACTAGATCAGCGGATAGGACCATGTAAGTCTTTTGCTGTGCCAATTCACTTTCCAGAAATGCTCTCTGAAACTTATTTAATTCTCTAGTTCCCCAAACTCCATAGCAATAAAACCCCTCAGTTCTCCTTCCACGAATTTCTTTTATCCACTCCTGCGGCCCTAGGTCAAGTCCTACCATCTCTTACCTGGGCTGTCGGGAGCCCTCCCCACCCAGTGGTCCATCTCTGATTCTTCTCTTCCTGTTCCTCCTCCCCTCTCCTCCTGCCCCTCTTCCTCTGCCCTATGGCCTCCTCCTTCTCCTTTTTAATTGGGATGCTTTCTTTTTAGTATTTTGTTTTCCCTTTGCTCAAAGTGGCTTTTCTTCGTCTTTTAATGAGTGAATAGGTGTTCATACCATGAAACAGAGCTTTCCAGAAGTGGCTAGAGTAGTGAGCCCTATTCTTTCTCTTGTTAAAAATCCAAGTCCTTATCTTTATTAAGCAAGGAGCTTGAATGCCCTGTGTCCCTAGGAGGAGAAGAAGCCCCCATTTGGCCTGTGTGACCGACAAAGCTTGGACAGATAACTTCTTTAATCATAGATCTTACTCTCCTACTTCTTTGCTTAAAAACGTTGAAAGGTTCATGCTTTATTACTACCTGGATGAAGTCCACGTTTCCTGCACCGTCATCAAGACCAGCACGATCTGTCCCCAGTCTGGTGTCTAGTGCTGTCGCTCCTCACTTGTGCCTCGTGAACATGCTGTTCTGACTCCAGCCTAAGTGCACGACTGGTTCTGCTGAAAATTCTCCCAGTTTGGCATCTCGCCCCTTGAATCGCCTGGCCCTATGGTCTCCCTCCGTCCAAATCCCACACAGACTTCGCTATCCGTTCATGCTCCTCCGAGAAGCCCCCCCTTCTGCTTGGAGTCAGTTGCTCTTGTCATTAGCACCCACAGAATCCCGCTTTGCCTAACGCTTCCAAATCCTTTTCCTCTACCACAACCCTGGGCAGGATCTATGCCTTCTTCTTTATATCCACATCTCCTGGCCAAGGGGCCGGCACATCCTTACGCTCAAGAGGTAGTTATTGTATCAATGAATTTATACTAAGTGGGAAATACAAAATGAAGAAGATGGAAAAAATAGTTGAGGACCCTGCCCACCCCCACCATATAAGGTTAGTGCTTAATTGTATACACTAAAGAGATCCGTGATGGGATTTTCACAATCAAAAGGTAACCTCTGGATCAGCTCTGTCTGATGACATCTATTTTCTATTATCTTAAAATTTGTGCTGAGATAGGGTCCGTGGTGGAAAAGGCAGGATAATGGGATGGACGATAGGGTCCTTGGTGGAAAAGGCAGGATAATGGGATGGACGATAGGGTCACGCCTGTAGTTTTTGGAACTGTGGGCTATCAAAATGGAATGCGTGAACACCTACTTACCGAGGACCCTGTAATCCTCTTAGAAAATAGTGACAAGAACTTTGGGATGCTTCTCAGGACATTCACTGTTCTGGGTAATATTTGTAAGCCAAGTCTGGAGATGCTCTCTACTGCTCTGGAATAGGGGGTGGTAATCCCAGAGAAGGACAAAAAACCTGTTAATTTGTCAGTCAAGTGCTTTTCGGCCTGACATCTGAGAATTTATCTTCAGGGCCTTCATATAGGAGATTGTAAACTAAAAGAGTCAAGTTACCCACAGAAGCCTAATTGAAGGCTGAAAATGCTGGTGGGTGAGGAACGTTAGTGAGCAGAGCCCTGAAGGATGAGCTCAAGACCGCGCAAGAGAATCTAGCAATTGCTCATTGTAACCACCAGGTGGCGCAGCAGAACGCCAAACTCTCCGCAGTACAGGGCAAACGCGTCCTTTGGCTGTTCTTCTCAAAGAAAAGGTTTGGAAACGGAAATTGGAGGACGGCTCAGAGTCAGACACCACTGAGACTGTAACGTAACACCTTAATTTCATCCTTCTCCCAGTTTTACACTAATTAGTCCTTCCAGAAAATATATTATCTGGTAGAACTGACTCGAGAGCCGATCGCTAAATTTTAAAATTAAAATTAGATTATATAAATTGAAATTAACTAGATTATATTTAAAACACAGGTAATAAACACCCAAAATGTATTGTGTCCTCTTTTATTACATGTCACCATTTTGAGGTTATATACGGCTATGGTAGCTAAAGGGTACAAACACTGTAAAATAGGGTACACGTCTACATGATATAAAGACTATATAATGGGGAGTGCTGTTGCCCATCTTTTCCCAACTCCACGTTCAGTAACATCAAGTTGGTCATTTGAAATTGGCCCCGGAAATTGGCAAATGCTCCAGATCAGCGCCAGAGGGCTGGCTGTTAAACATTCAGCAAACACCAGCGGGCGAGGAAGAGGGGAAACTACACGGAAACAGTGCCTGGAGGCAGAGGGAAAGGGGTGGGGCACCCGGTGTGCCTCTGATAATAACACAGACACGCAAAATGCCGCAGCTCAAGACTTGTACTCTGGGGTAAGGATTGCGCTCTGCCACCTGTTAGCTCTGCACCTGCAGCTACTGACTCTTGGTGCCTATTAAGCTGTAAAAAGGATATGGTAGTGCAGCCCCACCCCCATCATAAGGTCATTGTAAAGATTCAGTGAATTCCTACATATATAAGTCAACTGAAACAGCTACATGTGTTGCCTATTGCTGTTGCTAGAAGGTTATGAATTATTAACGCCCAAGACGAAAGTAATGATGACGCAAAGAGCAGAAACACACTTGGATTCTAAAGCCCTAAGGCCATCTCTCAACCTTGCTCCATTTTTATGTTTAATTTCACGGCATGATTTAAATTCATTTTCTGGAAAGAGACTAAACACAATATCAAATTTCGGTACAGAATAATATGTTTACTGTCATACATTCCCTTTTTAATATTTGGGAAATACATTTAAATGTACAGGGTTTAGTCCTAAAGGCTTGTATCCTGATTTCCTAAATATTTCATAAACATCAGAAAATCAGTTGGGTTTCCCCAAAGAGCATGCCATTTAACCCCAGAGTGTATTTTAAGTTGTCGGACTCAAACAGAGAGGATGCTCAGAAATTGGGGTCATAGAAACTCCATGTCCAATGCCTCTAATGAGGGATTAGGAATTCTCTTCCATCTCTGAAAGGCGGCAGCCTTTGAGAATAAATTTAGGGACTGATCTCTCATAGTGACAGAAAGGAATGAGAAGAATTTAGAATGATTAGAAGTGTGATTCTCTTTCCAAAATCACACATTAAATGAAACACCCAGCTTTGTGATGTGAGGACCTTGATCATTTAGGACTGAATTTTGTGTGGTATAAAATTCAGGGTGTCTGTTTGCACATAGTTGTGAAAGCCCTTTCTGGAAGTTTTGGAGAATGTCAGAGTACTGCCTTATCCTCTGAGATCCCAAAGTCTTAACGGTTTGCTGCTTGAAGCCAGAGGAAAACTCAGTGACCCACCAGTCACCTCCAACGAGCGGACACGGGAAAGCTGTTCACTACATGGGTCAGAGACCATCAAATCCGTTCCATTCATTCAGACCTTAAAGCTCGGACTGCAGAGCGTACTACTCACGCCAGTCCCTCATCCTTTTTTGATTCATTTTTCAGTTAGCTACTCGAACTAGTATTTAATCCCTCTCTATGATTTATGCCCCAATTGTGAGAAGAGCTGTTTTAAAACTTATTTTCTAAAACTATCACTAAAGGAAAAAGAACACTTTTCCAAGACATGCAAAGAGGAAGAGGGCAGGTTCCATAAATTTGTAATAAATAATAATTTCGCTCGAAAAAGAAACCAATGACACTTCAACAATGCGGACAAGTCCAAGTTCACCACTCTGGACCTCATAGGCTCCCAGAAGATGCCAGGATGTTTCTGCACCAGACATGCACATTCTTAGGATTCCTTCTGTTATATGATATACTCATGGCCTCAGGGGACAAACATGTGACCCTCGAAGTCATTTGAGACTACAGCTGTCTTACTGTCACGATCCCATTCAGAACTATTTTGGCCCCGCCGCCGCTGCTGGGGGGCCCAGATGGGTGTAACCACGCTTGCGGAGAGTAGTGATACGGACAAGACAGCTGAACCGACTGACAAGGTGCCATCATGACATCAAGCCCTTGATGGTGCTTTTGAAAATTTTAAGCATATGTGTGTGTTAGAAAAACAGATACATGCCCAAGGTTGCATATGTATAAAATGTATAAAAGCATAAAGAAGATGAATTTTCTTTTCTTTTGCCCCAGCTTTACAGAGATAGAGATGACAGACAACATAATGTAAGCTGTACAACATGATGATTTGACGCAAGTACGGACTGTAAAATGTTTACCCCAGGCGGGTTTGTTAGCACATCCTTCATCTCACGTAATTACCTTTTCTGTGGTTGCTGTTATGGCGAGAACACAGATCTACTCTCTTAGCCACTTTTGGAGACACAATAGAGTGTTACTAACTGCAGTTGCCGGGCTATACGCTAGATCGGCAGAACTTACCTTACAACCAGAAGCTTGTACCGTCTGGCCAACAGGGCCCCATTTCCCCCACCCCCTGGCAACCGCGATTCTGCTGTTTCTCTAAGTTCTGTGTTTTTTCAGATTCCACATCTAATGAGAACATACAGTATTTGCCTTTCTCTGTCTGGCTTATTTCACTTGGCATAATGGCCTCGAGGTCCATCCATGTCATCACGAATGGCAGGATTTCCTTCCTCTTTAAGGTGACATAATATCCTTTCGTGTTTATACGCCACAGTTTTTCTACCCATTCATCTATCAGTGGACACTTAGATTGCTTCTGTGTCTTGGCTATTGTAAAAAATACTGCAATGAACATGGGCAGATATCGTGTTGAGTTGGTGTTTTTACTCCCTTTGGATAAATACCCAGAAGTGGAATTGCTAGATTGTATGGCAGTTCTGTTTTTAAAGTTTTGAGGAACCCCCATGCTGTTTTTTTTATAGGGGCTGCATCAGTTCACATTCCCACCAACAGTGCACAAGGCTTGCCCTTTCTCCCCATCCTCACCAACACTTGTTATTTCTTGTCTTTTTTGGTACTACCCACTCTAACAGATGCGAGGTGGTCTCTCTTTGTGGTTTGGATTTGCATTTCCCTGATGATGAATGAGGTTGGTTATCTTTTCAGGTTCTTGTTGGCCATCTGTCTGTCTTCTTTGGAAAAATGTCTATTCAGATTCTCTGCCCATTTTTATTTTTATTTTTTATTTTTTTTTAAGATTTTATTTATTTATTTGACAGAGATAGAGACAGCCAGTGAGAGAGGGAACACAAGCAGGGGGAGTGGGAGTGGAAGAAGCAGGCTCCCAGCACAGGAGCCTGATGTGGGGTTCGATTCCATAACGCCGGGATCACGCCCTGAGCCGAAGGCAGACGCTTAACCGCTGTGCCACCCAGGCGCCCCCTCTGCCCATTTTTAAATCAGACTGCTTTTTTTTTTCTCTATTGAGTTGTATGAGTTCTTCGTATATTTTGGATACTAACCCCCATCAGAAATATCATTTGCAAATATTTTCTCCCATTCCGTAGGTTGCCTTTTCATTTTGTTGACGGTTTCCTTTTCTATGCGGAAGTTTTTAGATTGATGTAGTCCCATTAGTTTATTTTCACTTCTGCTTCCCTTGCAAGAAAATTAATTTCGAATGTAATGTCCCACCATCTAGATACAAACACTATTTACACTTTTGCAACATTTTTTTCAGACATGTTCCTGTGTGTTTGTGGGGGGGGAGTGAGAGGAAGAGAGGGAAGAAGGGAGGGACTGAAGGAGAAAGACATTTTTTCTTTTTTCCCCTCACTAGCTCTACCATTTATTTTGAAATGGTTTCAGGCTTACAGAAAATTTGCAAAAGTAGTGTCAAGAATTCCAGTATTCTCTTCACCCAGATTCCCTAAATATTAACATTTTATCATATTTGCCTTCTGTATCTCCCCTCCCCCCATATGTGTTATAGATTTTTCCCAGCCATCTGATGGAAAATTGCAAACTGGCTTCTTACTACTCCTGTGTGTATTTCCTAAAAGCAAGACCAGTGTTACACATACCCACACGGACTCAACAACATTGAAAAACTAACAGCGATACCACCGTATTAAATAATCTATAGAATTCCACCACTGAATTTCACCCATTGTCTCATTGCTCTTTTCCCAGACGAAAAAAAAAAAAAAAATCCGGCCCGGGACCCAGTCCAACATGACTTAACAGAATTTAGTCTTTTTGGGGTCTAATGTGGATGGTTCTTTAGCCTTTCTTGGTGCTCTTAAAGATTTTCTTGCGGGACATTTTTGAAAAATACAAGCCAGTTATCTTGTAAGAGGGTTTGAAGTTTGTTGCTGTTTCCTGCTAATTAGATCCACAGACATATGTCTTCAGCGGAAGGGCACAGAAGTGAGGCTGATTTGTCCTCGGGACATCAGATCGGGCCACATGCTAGGGTGTTGACGCATTACTGTAAATGATACTATTTTGCCCTTTGTCATTAAAAACTATCATGTGGAGAGAACTTTAATACTATGTAAATATATTATAACTCTTGCATTACTTTTACCTACTATTTTTACCATCCTGGCTGATTTTGGCCTGAATCGATCATCATTATGGTGGCTATAAATGTTGATAATTCTCTAATTCCATCCTTCCTCATTTATTAGCTTACATTAAATCCTTTCCTGCCTAGTTGTTTATTAATTTATTCACTCATTTATTCAATATCAGTACTCACGGATTCTCATTTTAGTCTCTATTCTGATGCTCACATTGGTTCAGACTTGGTTGGTGGGCGCCCCTTCGATCTGGCTCCAATGTCTTTTTGAGATGTGCCCAACGACCTTCACGGACATCCTTACGTATCAGCACAGTAAGAAGTTCTCGCCCCGGAATCAGCCAGTCCCCCAAGTACTCCAGGTCCTTTTCGTGGCGAATGACATTTAAAAACCAGATATGGGCACTAAGCCCGTTCATTGCTCCTGGGGCGCCGTCGTTACAGACGTTCTCAGCAAACAGTGTACGTTTGTGTCCTGAACGTCATGTTCATTTCTGATCTATGTATTTCGTAACTGTGTTTACACTAACACCTCCAATTCCAATACAACCCCACAGGGTACATTCTAGACTTCTCCTTTCTTGTATTTGTAATTTTATTCTCTGATGGTGAAAAACCTGGATCCCATCCTTTGCTCAATCTAAGAGTCTCCACATACAGTTTCAGAATTGCTGACATACACCGCT
>NW_024425341.1:19969933-19975169 GCF_017311325.1 Ursus maritimus
GGGGGGGGGGCAACCCGAACCCCTCCCAGCTACAATAATTTCAATAGTTTTTGTCTTTAGCCTGAGGGTATAAAATCAAATTACTGCATTCAAAAATTACTTAATTGATTCCCTATGTTCCCTTTCTGTATGGTTGCCGTTTGTCTTAAATACCATTAGGATTATTTGTTTCTGCTCATGTTCTGTTTGCAGTTTTCCTCCCATATCCCAATTGCTTCTATTTACTAATGTGTTTATTCATTCTTTGAGTGTGTGAAGAATAAACATGGTTCTAAGAGTCAAAACGATACAAAAAGCTTACTCAGAAGAGTGTGACTCCCCTCATCCTTTCTACCCCATGTCATCCACTTCCCTGAAGGTGACCAATGTCATTTATTTCTGGGCTATCCTTCCTATGATTCTTTTGACACAAATTAACAGATATATGAGTATTTTCTTATTTCCCATTTCTTTGTTACACAAAAGGTGGTAAAAAATAGAGACCCCTTTGCACACGGCTTTTTCACGTAACGGTATGTCTTGAAAATTATTCTGTATCGGTCCATTGTGAGATCTTCATTCTTTTACAGCTGCAGAGTACTCCGTTGTGTGGCTATATATCGTGGTTTATTCAACCCCTTTTGCATACAGGCCCTTTCCAATATTTTAAACAATGCTACAGGGCATAACCTCGTGCATATCTATTTTCATTTTGCTGGTGTTTATATGCAGGATAAATTCTTAGAAGTGTAATTACTGGGTCAAAATGTAGTGGATTTTTTTGGTTTTTTGTGTTGTTAGTTTTTTAAAGATTTATTTATTTGAGAGAGAGAGAGAGAGAGCACATGCACAAGCAGAGGGAGGAGCAGAGGGAGAGAATCTCAAGCAGACTCCCTGCTGAATGGGGAGCCCTCCTTGGGGCTTGATTGCAATCCCGAGATCACGACCTGAGCTGAGACCAGGAGTCAGATGTTTAACCAACTGAGCCACCCAGGGGCCCCAAGAGGCAGTTTTAAGTAGATAATGTGGTTATTAGATATTGCCAGAATCCCCTCCAAGGCACTGTACCGGTTTCCATTCCCACCAGCAAAGCATGAGCCTGCGTACTTCCCATAATTTCTCAAGTCGAGTATATTGTCATACTTTTTAATTTTTGCCAATCTGATAGGTGAGAACTGGCATTTCAGTGAAGTTGTCATTTGTATTTCCCTAATTATGGGTGGGCTTGAATTTTTTCTTTTGGGGACGTGAATATTTTTCCCGTGCTTAGGCTAGTTTTGGATCTTTTTTGCGTGTAAATGATCTTTTATTTCTTTTCTTTATTAGTTTTGGTCTCCTTTCCCTTAATTTTAAACAGTTCTTAATATATTGGGCACATTATCCCTTAATCTGTGATAAATGTTGCAAATACCTCTTCACAGTTTATCAGGTATAATTTTTTTGTTCACTTTTTTGGCAAAAGATTTTATTTTAATCAAAAGATTTTTATCATCTTTTTAAATTTTTTCTTTATTTTTTTTTGTTTTTGTTTTTGCTTCTGGCCTTTGAGTCTTAGAAAACCTTTCCTCACATACATGTAATAATAGATTTCACTCCTGCTTTCTTCTAGTGCTTACGATTTCATTCTTTAAAAATTCAGATAATGGATGTTGAACCCCTTTTTACAAAGTTAACATTACTTATGAAGACTTTCTTGTGTTGGTAAACATTATCAGAAGATATGATTTTTAAATGCTCCATTTTCTTTGAGTGGGATTGATTATAATGGCTTGACTTATCTGTTATTGTTGGACATATTGGTAGCTTCTACTTTTTTTGATAATCTAAGTAACACTGAAATATATATGTATTAGGATATATATATGGATATATAAGGATATATATATATGTCTATCCTTATATATATGGATATATATACACTTATACATAAATCTTTGAACAAGTCTATGATTGTTTCCTTAGAATAAATGTCTATAAAAATAAAATGGACAATTTTATGCCAATAGGCAGGTGAATCCATCAATAAGCCCTGGTACGCCCACACCATGGAATACTACACAGCAATGAAAAAGAAAAAATCAGATGCATTGAAACCACATAGATAAATCTCACAATCATTATGTTAAGTGAAAAAAATAGAGACCAAAAGAGAAGAAAAGGAGGATGTAATGTATGATGTAGGTTATATAAAATTCTTAAAGACGTCAACTGATCTGTAGTGACAGCAAGTACAGTGGTGGTTTCTTGTGGATGGAGGTGAAAACAGCACTAGATTATAAAGGAATAGATTCGAATAGATTACAAAGGGAATGGATATTACATAGAAACATGTGGGGGGCATTTTCTTGATTGATGACAGTTTCATGGGGGCGTGTGTGTATGTCAAACGTATCAAATTATACCCTTTAAATACGTGCAGTTCATTGTATGCCCATTATACTTCATTAAAATTGTAAATAAAAAAGATATCAGGCCAAGTGGACCAGGAGAAAACAGATAACAGGCATTTCAAAAGGCCTTAGTACTTACCGCCAGTGCCCAGCTGTCTTATGCTTTATAGAGTCTATGTGTATAACCACTTCTCCATAGTTATTAGCAACAATTTGGCATCTTCAAAAATCTTTGTTTTTTACAAACAAATATCAAAACAATCTAAGATTGTTCTAAGGTGTATTTCATTAAAAATGCAGCCCAATATTTTCATATATATACCTGCAACTTATATTTCTTCTTCTGTGAATGGTAGAGCTTGACCATTTTGCTGAATTTTCATTGATTTTTAAGGTTTCTTTTTATAACATATCATACCTTCATTCCTGTACGTTGCTAATATTTAATTTTGTCTTTTTTTTGTCTTTTGCAAAAAAAATAAACAATAAATTTGTCTTTTGCTTTCTTATGTTGTCTATGACATTTTTAGATGGACAGAACTTTTTTTTAAAGATTTTATTTATTTATTTGGCAGAGAGAGAGAGAGAGAGATCACAAGTAGGCAGAATGGCAGGCAGAGGGAGAGGGAGAAGCAAGCTCCCCGCTGAGCAGGGAGCCCAATTTGGGGCTCAATCTCAGAACCCTGGGATCATGATCTGAGCCAAAGGCAGATGCCTCACTGACTGACCCACTCAGGTACCCCAGATGGACAGGACTTTTAAAAGATGCATACAATCAATTGTAGTGATTTCCTTTATGGCTCTTGTTAGAAAATCCAACCACATTCTGAAATCAATTCACTCTATTTTCCTAATGTTTGTTTCATTTCGATTTTTACGCTTCATCTCTTTATTCCCCTCTGGAATTTACTCAGGTGTATGCTAAGAAAAAAAAAAATCTAACTTTTTATCCCCCACAAGTAGTAAAACCTATTTCTGAGGATCATTTTGGTGATATTTCTAAAGAACAAATGCCCATTTAAAAAAACCCAAGGATTTGTAGTTCTACTGTCCTAGCTGTCCCATGTGTAAAGCAGTTACAGTAATTTCCACCCCATCGCTGTGCACACACATAGGAAATATTAGCTTATGCTGAACCAGGCTGGCTACTTCTTACACTCACAATAAGCATTTTGAGAAGAGGCTATGATCCCCTGATGCCCTGAATTAATGCACCAACAAGGGCTTGAATCAATTACAGCTAAAACCCATCCAGAGCTAAAATGAAGCACTTTGGCCCAAATGTGCTCACTGCTGACATTCTCAATGTTATCCCTAAGCCTCTTGTTTTTCTCTTTTTCCAACCCCTCTATGGACCACTCATCAGACATAAAGGGAAGTAAATCAGATCAACTGCAAGACAAGGAGAGGNAAAGAGGATTGGATAGTGAAATTCACCTGCTTAAAAGAGAATCTACAAGTAATTTCACCTGCATGAATTTGACTCCAGAGTTTTGCCTCTATATGCTGTTCCTATATTTATTCCTTAAACAGACATGTTTAAGAAAAAAAATGTATTGACTCTCACCTTTACAGACTTTTTAAATATTGCAGATATAACTCCCAGCACCTAATATGCGAAACTTCAAATTTATATAAAATGTAAATTTGAGGGTAAATTTGCTACTCCAAAATTATCAACTCTATGAATGCTTTTAAAGAGCTAGCTATCCCAGTACACTTAAACTCGGACCGAACTGACAAAATACAATATTGGTTCATGGATGGAGAAAATAAAGCTCATGCCATTTCTGTTTGGCTTTTAGTCTATATATAGCTGAACTCCTACCCGGGAAACACTGTAATCATCTTTTTGACCTTCATCCAGAAAGTATATTGTAAGTGGCCTCACTATTTTAATAATATAGGAACCCTTTATAACATTTTATGATCACAGGCTTGGATAAACCATTGGTTACATTATGCACTTCTAAAACAGTCACTAAATAGGAACATTGCATCCTTAGCAAAGATTCTGCCAAACATGGTCAGCCTTATTACCATTTCCAGCCTTGTGGATATTGGTTCTTTTCTTCCTTCCCGGGGAAACATACACGAACATTTGCAAGAATCTCTAGAGGCAGAGCCTGTGCTAATATTATTGGTAAAGGCTTCTTCTTGAAGGGCTTGTATTTTAGGTGGTCTGTGTCCCCAGGGGTGGGGTCATGCTCCTCGTGTGTCTACTGGTATGTCTAACTCTGCTGGATTGGCTGTAACAAAATACCAGAGACCGGAGGCTTAGAAGTCCCAGATCAGCGTGCTGGGAGCTTCCTTGTCCGGTGAAGGCCCGCTTCCTGGTCCACGGATGGTGATCTTGCTGGGCCCTCCTACGGCAGAGGGGCAAGGGGCTCTCTGAAGTCTCTTTAACAAGGGCACTAATCCCAGACATGAGGCTCTACCCTCATGACCTAATCACCTCCCAAAGGCCCCCTCACCTAATACCATCACATGGGGGTTAGGTTTCAATGTATGAATTTGGGAGGTGGGGACTGACATTCAGTCTGTAGCGTAGCCTCGGAACAGCACAATGCTGTGGACTCCTTTTTACCTTGAGGCTAATTCTTAGCCACCTACCGGGTGGGGGCCTCCCTTTTTGGAGAGGGTGGAAACTCAGCTTTCTTTAGTGCGTTGAGAAAAGTTTTGGCAGGACATAGAAGAGAAGGGGCACTGGGAGAACTCTGTCCTAGAGAGTGGCAGGGAAAGAGTTCATGGCTGTTGCGAGATCCTGAAAGAGGAGGTGTGGTGACCCAGAGATCTACCTAGTAAGGCTTCAAGGATTCTAAGGACTGATTGCAAATCCTGCCTTGTGGGCCTATCCCCCCCCCCCC
>NW_024425341.1:19975179-20015588 GCF_017311325.1 Ursus maritimus
CCCCCCCCCCCCCACTTTCCTATCTTTCAGCAGGAGTACGCCATCTGACAGAGACAGCTCAGGGCCCCGAGGGCCCCCTCTCTCTCTCCGGCATTTATAATACAAGGGCGCTCCGAAGGTGCGACCTGGGCCAGCAGCACCAGCAGCACGTGGGATACCCGGACCGAATCAGAAAGTCTTGGGGTGGAACCCAGCAGTCTATGTATAAGAAGGCCTTCGGGTGATTCTGAGCATGCTAAATTGTAAGAATCGCTGCTGTTCTGTAATTGCATGTTAACTTGTCTCTACTCTCAAGACAGTGTCTTAGGGCACAAATGTTTTTATCGCCTTTAAAGTACAGAATAGCAAAAATGTTTGGTGAATGAACGAATGAAGCAAATGAATTCCTGCACAGTCTTAACTGTTTAATAAATGCTCGATAAATACTTTGACAGCATCAGACTCAAGGTGAATCGCTAAGGAACCAGAGCCAATGAGTTGCTGAGAAAAATCCCTCCCCTACCCTGGAAATAAAAAACATCTAGCTGTGAAAACCAACATTTCTCCAGAATCCATTTAGGACTCATTTAAGTAAATGCATTTTTTTTCCCGATGGGAAATGGGATGCAGTTTCATCGTAGAACAATTAGAAGAGGCAAAGAAAATATAAAAAAGAAAATAAAAATGTATCTCTTACTCCACCACCTTCTGAGTCTTGTCTATGTACTTCTATACATATCCCTCCATTGTGATGTTTAAAATAAAAATAAATCCTTTCTTTATACTGAAATGCAACACATGCTCAGAAAGTTTGGAAAATACAGAACAGCATTACAGGGACAATAACATCACCAATAATTCCATCATTCAGAATGTTAAAATACCCTGGAGGGTCTCCCTCCAGACTGTGCGTGTGTCTTTGTGTGTTTTTTGAAACCTGGCTATGTTCTACACCTCCTCCTCTGTGATTCCATCCCCAGTCCCAGCATTTCATATGTGACTTCTTCCTGCTCTGTGTAAAGTACAAAGCACACTCCCAACGAACTTTCAGGAAAACCCATATGCTGGGTGTGGCCCAGAAGCCCTCGGCTTGAATCTGCTCTCTGATTTCCCTTAGCACCACCCTGACTTCTTAAAGGATGAGTTAATTTAATGGGCAAAATGCTGGAAACTTAAGTCTCGTGCTTTCACTGAATGAGAAGCCTATTACATTCCGAGAAAAAGGACGAAGCTCAGTGGGCCTTCCTGAAGGAGGAGCTGCGCTGACTTCCGCCCGCTGTCTTCTGGCCCTGGGCTGATGCTTAGGATTTCAGGAACGAGCAGTAATCCTCAGATGGGCGTCTTACTGGGTTGCTTCCTATTGTCTTCAAGGTAGTCGCTGGGAAACAGATAGGCATTGCCCTCACCCACCCATCCTGGAACTCACCGCTAAACCTGTCTTCCTGGGCTGTGACATTTGTAACCCTCACCAGCAGAAGTGAATCTTGTGCCTCTGATTTTCTCGTTTCCAGTGTATCTGTGGGGAGAAAGGGATGGTGGTGATGAATGGGGAGACAAGGCAATCTCAGATAAGGGTTGGACACTCACTGGCTTTTTCTAATGATATTGTAATTTCAAGGTCAAGCTTATTGTAGGCAGTTTGGAAAACGGAGTGAAGTGTAAAGGACGAGGGAAAATAATCACCTGTCTTCCCAAATCTAAAGAAATCCCGTTAGCATTTTGTCTTTGAGGTTTTTGTCTGTGATTTTATCTTCATGAGCATTGAAAAAATATTGTATCTAAAACTTGCAACCTCATTTTTTCACCGAAAATGGTAGCAAAAATTTTGTTTATTATTATGAAACATTCGGAAGCATAATTTTAATGCCATTTCCCATAATATACTTCCCGGAATTCTTTCCCTACCATCACTTTGAATTTTTTAATAAAGATTTTTATTTATTCACTTGAAAGAGAGAGAGGGAGCACGAGCATGAGTGGGAGTGGAGGCAGAGGGACAAACAGACTACCCGCTGAGCAAGAAGCCTGATGCAGGGCTCGATCCCAGGACCCCAAGATCATGACCTGAGTCAAAGTCAGATGCTCAACCGACTGAGCCACCCAGGCGTCCTGCTTTAAGTTTTTTTTTTAAGTTTTTATTTTAATCACCCAGTGCTCATCACACAAGTGTCCTCCTTAATCCCCATCACCTATTTCATCCACCCCCCCCCCCACCTCCAGTAGCCATCAGTTCGTTCTCTATGGTCGAAAGTCTGTTTCTTGATTTGTCCCTCTATTTTCCCCTTTGCTCGTTTGTTTTGTTTTCTGGATTCCACAGATGAGTGAAATCATATGGTATTTGACTTTCTCTGACTGACTTATTTCACTTAGCATTGTACTGTCTAACTCTATCCATATCATTGCAAATGCCAAGATCGCATTCTTTTTTATGGCTGAATAATATTCCATTGCATATACATGTAGCATATCTTCTTTATCCATTCATCAATTGACGGGCACTTGGGCCACTTCCATATCTTGGCTACTGTAAATAATGCTGCCATAAACATAGGGGTGCATACATCTCCTTGAATTCGTGTTTTTGTATTCTTTGGGTAAATACCCAGTAGTGTGATTGCTGGATCACAGGGTAGTAATTTTTTTTAAGATTTTATTTTTTATTTATTTGAGAGAGAAAGAACACACATGTGCATGAGTGGGGTGGGGGAAGGGCTGAGGGGTAGGGAAAAGGAGAGAGAGAATCTCAAGCAGACTCTGTGCTTAGCATGAAGCCTATGTGCGACTCGATCCCACGACCCTTGAGATCATGACCTGAGCAGAAACCAAGAGCTGGACACTCAACCAACTAAGCCATCCAGGCACCCCATAGGGTAGTAATATTTTTAACTTTTTGAGGAGCCTCCATATTGTTTTCCACAGTGGTTACACCAGTTTGCATTCCCATCAACAGTGCACGGGTGTTCCTTTTTCTCCACATCCTCCCCAACACCTGTTGTTTCTTGTGTTTTTGATACTAGCCATTCTGACGGGTGTGAGGTGGTATCTCACCGTAGTTTTGATTTGCGTTTCCCTGATGATCAGTGATGCTGACCATCTATTCATGTGTCTGCTGGCCATCTGGATGTCTTCTTTGGGGAAGTATCTGTTCATGTCTTCTGCCCATCTTTTAATTGGATTATTTGGTTTTTGACTGCTGAGTTTTATAAGCTCTTTATATATTTGGATATTAACCCTTTATCAGATATGTCATTTGCAAGTATCTTCTCTCATTCTGTACGTTGCCTATTACTTTTGTTGGTTGTTTCCTCTGCTGTGCAGAAGCTTCTTATTTTGATGGCGTCCCACTACTTTATTTTTGCTTTTGTTTCCCTTGCCTGGAAAGACATATCTAGAAAGAAGTTGTGATAGCCAATGTCCGAGAAGTTACTGCCTGTGCTCTCTTCTAGGATTTTGATGGTTTCAGGTCTCACATTTAGGTCTTTATTCCATTCTGATTTTTTTTTTTTTGTATATGGTGTAAGAAAGTGGTCCAGTTTCATTCTTTTGCATGTTGTTGTCCAGTTTTCCCAACACCATTTGTTGAAGAGAGTATCTTTTCCCCCATTGGATATTCTTTCTGCTTTGTCAAAGATTAATTGACCATATAATTGTGGGTTTATTTATGGATTTTCTATTCTGTTCTATTGATCTATGTGTCTATTTTTGTGCCAGTACCAAACTGTCTTGATCACTACAGCTTTGTAATATAACTTGAAGTCTGGAATTGTGAAGCCTCCAGCTTTGCTTTCTTTTTCAAGACTGTTTTGGCTATTTGGGGTCTTTTATGGTTCCATACAATTTTTAGGATTGTTTGTTCTAGCTCTGTGAAAAATGCTGTTGGTATCTTAAATCTGTAAATTGCTTTGGATAATATAGACATTTTAACATTTTTTTCTTCCAATTCATGAACATGGAATGTCTTTCCATTTCGTTGTGTCATCTTCAATTTCTTCCATCAGTGTTTTATAGTTTTCAGAGTACAGGTCTTTCACCTCTTCGGTTACATTTATTCCTAGATATCTCATTATTTTGGGACAATTGTAAATGGGATTGTTTTCTTAATTTCTCTTTTTGCTGCTTCATTATTGGTGTATAGAAATGCAGCAGATTTCTGTAGATTGATTTTGTATCTTGCAATTTTACTGAATTTGTTTATCAGTTCTAGAAGTTTTTTTGGTGGAGTCTTGGGTTTTCTGGATATAGTATCATGTCATCTGCAAATAGTGGAAGTTTTACTCCTCCCTTACCAATTTGGATGCCTGTTGCTTTAAGTTTTTGCTAAATATTCTTACATATGTAGCTTTGACCATATTTCTGCAAAGCTGGGGTAGATTCCTCAGAGTGGGATAAAATTTGGATACATTGATGGTTTTGATAGCTATTCCTAATTGCTTTCCAGAATGGTCCAACTTCCACAGCCATGGCCTCAGCATATGAGTGCAAAAGAAGCACAAGTGAAAGGTGCACTGTTCGGAATCTTCACAGCACTAGCTGGCACAAGATGCCAAAACTCAGGTGGGTTTACTGACATGGTCCCTCTTGGCATCTACATTCTACAATCCTAACAATGCAACACAAGTCACTTTTAGATTCCATCTGGGCGTTTGGCTTCAAAATGGCTCACATTATAGTCTGGTCAGCCCATGTTTTGAAAACACGGGTTTCAAGCACAACATTCTAGAAGTGTCCCCTGGGTGTAAATACTTCTGAGGAAGCTAGAGTTACTGTTTTCCTTTAACTGTGTTGATTTTTTACAAGACATCACCCTTGCACAGAAAACGTATCACTCATCCAACCTGTCCACCTAAGAACTTGAACATTTAGTTCTTTTCGCTTGAGTTTAAAAAATGACACTATGATAAAATCCTTGAAGGCCAGTGACCGCATGTGTTGGTTCATTCGCTGTTAGACTCTGCTGCTGAGAAGGCATGAGTCCTAGAGGCTGGTTCCTTCAGACCGTGTATAGGTAAGAGGAAAAGTGTCATGGCCCAACCAAATCCCATTACCTGAGGCCACTATGTGACAGATGTGGAGTTAGTCACACGGAGAACCAGGCCAGAACCTGTGTGTGGTTCACGACAACTAGAAAAATGACCCAAATGTTGATGAGTTGGCGTATCAGTAATTTCGTAGATGTGAGACAACAGTCTAATGAACTCGCACAGATGTAACTCAAACTGTGGAAGGGCCCTGAGCAATTAGTCAGAGACACGCCAAAGATCCCATGGCTAGTTAGTTGCTCTCTGGGTCTTTAACTGAGTCTTCTGATTGTAAGCTAAGTGCACTTGCTCCCTCTCTGGCCCATGTCCATGGAGCCTTGGCAATGTCACTGGAGCTTGGCAGAGTGGGTTGAGAGAGAAGCCTGGACTCGTGAGAAGACCTCCCTTATTATTTATGTTGCTGCCACCTGTAAATCGTTAGTGGAATTTTCTGGTGCAGCCCAGAAGCTGACAGTCATCCACTTATTCTCATATGCATCTCTCAGGAAGAAATAAAATGCACTTAAGAATTCAGTTCTTGGACGCCTGGGTGCCTCAGCCGGTAAAGTGACTGCCTTTGGCTCGGGTCATGATCCCGGAGTCCTGGGATGGAGCCCCACATCGGCCTCCCTGCTCAGTGGGGGTCTGCTTCTCCCTCTGCCTCTTACCCCGTCCTTGTGCTCTCTTTCACTCTTTCTCAAATAAACAAATAAAATCTTTAAAAAAAATAAGGAATTCGGTTCTCTCACCCCTTATTTATAGCAAACCCCTTCTAAGCGAATTTCCGATGAGATGCAAACCAATCTGCAGTGAAACGTAGGCAGGGGACTGTAATTTCCCGCTCTCGACATCATTAAACCTCAGCAAGGCCATCCCATTAGCTCGTTGTCATGTAATTGTGTAAACACAGGTTTGCCAGTTCACAGGACCTGGAAGTATTTCATTATGCTTTCTTCATAGCTAGGCCATACTGACCACATGCCAAGGCTTAAAAAGAAAGAAAGAAAGAAAGAAAGAAAGAAAGAAAGAAAGAAAGAAACAAACAAACAAACAAACAAACAAACAAACTAGCTCGTCCCAGCTAGTGATGATTTGGGTTTGTAGGAAGGCGCTGGACAAGTCTTCAGATACACGCCACCATTTTGTGGCCATCTGCATGGGTGTGGAAGCTGGGAATAAGGGAAAAGGGTGAGTGTCCTCCTTGCTTTCTCCCTCCCTTGTTCCTCAGAAGTTGAATTTAATTCTGTTGAACCAATATGCATTGAAGGGGTCCGGGTGGAAGGTTCCGCGATAGGCCGTTGGGGGAGGAGGAATCAGGCCCATTTCCTGTTATCAAGGAGGTCAAATTCCTGAAGGAGAGATGGCCATATAAATAAGTCTCACTCGAGGCAGAATGGCTGGAGTGTTGTGGCGGCTATGGAAGCCATACGTAGCACGACAAAGAGGGAAATTAATTGTGCTTGAGAGACTCTGGAAGGCTACACGGAAGAGGTAGCATTTAGCAGGTGAAGGGACTTCTCTGAAGAGGAACCACTGTGAACAGCGACGGCACGCGGCCGGGGGGTGCAAGTGCAGGGCACGGGGCTGGGGGCTACGGAATTCGGTGTGAGTAGTGAACGTCATCACCTCTGACCTCAAGGGGACCTGGTCTCTGCCGAGGCCCAGTGTGCTTCACCAGTGCTGACTCTCCCGAGGGCCGAACAGCACATAAGTGTGGAACGACTGCCCGGTAACAGAGGGAAGGAATTCCTGGGAAAGGGGTGCTGCTCCAGCGGGGTATTTTTGGTGCAGAAGCAGAGAGCCATGCAAGTCACCTCCGGCAATAGATGGTTCATTTGAATAATATATTGGGACTGGAACAATGGAGGCAACTCCAGGGATCCTCCCCCCACTGTCTCCCGATGCACTCACAGCAGGTGTGCTCTCTGGAATGCTTTTCTGCTTTGGTCGGCGCTCCTCCCTTCCCCCAGCTTCCTCTGCTTCAGCCGGGTCTCCAGGTCTCCGTATGGACGTGGCTCCAGGCGCCACCCTGACCCCTCTCTCCATGTCCCAGCATTCCCCGCGCTCCTGCTGTTGGTTGGCTCGGTCTCTCCCATGTCTAGTGCTGGGAGCAGGACACTTGCTGGCATACCAGGCCACCAGATGCCCCTACCTACTTCAACCGGCAATGCTGGACTGGCACAGGGCCAGCAGGAGCTGCGGGCAAAGGCGTCTCCCTTAGAATTGGGGTGTGGTTGCCCTGAGAACCTCAAGTACAGCCGCAGGGGAAATAGAGTTGAGTTAGGGTTATGCCAATTGACCAAGGAATCTGAATCGTGTTCAGTAGGCACCGTGTTGTCCAAGGCTTTTATCAGGGCAGAGCCTGCCGGCTCCACATCCTTTCGTATCCTCAGACTCTCTGCAAGCTGCGGGCCAGCAGTCTAACAACTCATTATCCTGTATTTTCCTTTATTTCAGCTTTGTGTCTTCACTTGGAAACCTTATCATTCCATTCTCAATTTGGCTCCATCACTCCCTTTGTTCTCCGAGTCTTTCTCACAGAAGCCTGTGTCTTCGGCAGAGTGTCCCCCCCCCCGCCCAGTGGGCCTCGTCTAATCCGTTGAAGGCCTGAACAGAGCAAAAGGCCAACCCTCCCCTGAGTAAGAGAGAATTCTCCCACCAGATGGCCTCAAACTGAGACACCAGCTCTACAGATTTTGGATCTGCCAGCTTCCGTAATCGTGTGAGCCAGTTCCTTCTCACCGAGTTCTTTCCAGTGTAGGTTATTGATTCTGTTTCTCCGGTGTACCCTGCCTAAAAGAAACCCATTACTCCATTAGTAGTCAGTCCCTACCACTCCTCCCTGCAGTCCCAACCAACCACTGCATAGGCCTATACTGGATATTTCACATCCCTTTTTGTGTCTAGTAACAGTTTCGTACGTGCACGCGCTTTAACGGCTATTGCATCTGATATTGGCATAGCTGCTTCAGCTTTGCCATGGCTGTTCTTTGCCTGGCATATTTTTTCCATCCTGTTACTTTCCACCTATTTGTATCTTTACATTAAAATCCGCCTCCTGTGCAGAACATAATTTTTTAATCCAAAGAGGCAATCTTTGTCTTTTAATTAAGTTGTTTAATCTCATTAGGGCTCATGGGTGGCTCAACTGGTTAAGCAGCCGACTCCTGATTTTGGCTCAGGTCATGATCTCAGGGTCCTGGGATCAAGCCCTGCCTTGGGCTCCGTGTTCCGCAAGGTGTCTGCTCCAGGATTCTCTGCCTCTCCTGCCCCTCCACCCTGCTCACTCGATTTCTCTCTTTCTCTCTCTCTTTCTAATAAATAATCTTTAAAAAGTCTCCTGATGTTAATGATATGGTTATTAATGATATGGTTAGATTGCCATCTGCCATACTGGTTTTTGTCTTCTGTAGATCTCATTTTGTTCCTCTATTCCTCCTTTACTGTGTACTTTTGCATTAACTGGGTATTTTCTAATGTAACATTTTAATTCCATTAACTTCCTAAATATGTTTTTGAATTCTTTTCTTTTCTTTTTTTTTTTAAGATTTTATTTATTTATTTGGCAGAGAGAGAGAAAGAGAGAGAGCACACAAGCAGGGGGAGCTGCAGGCAGAAGGAGAGGCAGGCTCCCCACCGAGCAAGGAGCACGACGTGGGACTTGATCCCAGGACTCTGTGATCATGACCCGAAACCAAAGCAGACACCCAACTGACTGAGCCACGCAGGCTTCCCTTTTTTAGTTATTTTCTTAAGGGGTATTCTAAATCTTACAATATACATCTTACCAGAATCGGCTTCAGATTTATACCGGCTTAGTTTCAAGGAAATACAGAAACTTTATTCCTACATTAGCTCCATTTCTCCCACGCTTTTTGTGCTGTTATTGTTAATTTGCATTACATCCACATCTTACAAAAAACAATACATTGTTATAATTATTGCTTTATATAACATCTTCTAAAGATGCTGAGAGAAGGAGAAGAGGAAGTATACTGTAACATTTGGTATAATAGTTTTCTTATTTACCCTTTTGGCTCATTCATTTCTTCCTTTGGATTTCAGTTACCATCTGCTGTCATTTCCTTACTCCATCGCCGCGTGGTTCCGCTTGCTTCCTTTGTGCTCATGTTGTCAAATATATATTATGTTTGTGTCTATTCTGTTATATATGGATTATTTTGTCTGATTGTTCTAAATCAGTTAAGAGAAGAAAGAAGACACGTGCAATCATACAATTTTTATCATCTCCTCCATAGTCTCCTCCACTGGGGCTCTTTGATGCCCCTGCTCAGACTTTCCCCCTTATTTTTATCTTGTAGCCCCGCAACCTAGGGGTTGCTCCTGGTTCTGCGTAAGTCACTTACTGGTCAAAAGTTGCGCTTAAGTCAGCAGTTGGATTTTTACCTTCTACTTGTTGGATGTGTGTAGCTTGTAGGCGGCTATCACGTTTCGGGGAATTTACATTTTTTGGTTCCACATTCAGCCGGAGACTAGTAGCATGAGTTCCTCTCTGATCACTCCTGAGACAGCTCAGTCTTGGACATGCACAATCTTCTAGGCTCCCAGGAATGAGAGTGATTTTTGCTGCAAGTCTGCCTTCCTAGGAGTAGCCCCTTCGTGGGAGTAGCTTATTGTTCTGTCGGTGTTTGCTCAGAGGTTGTGTTAGAGCCCCTTGTGCCAGGGAGGCTTCTGCTCTGTGATGATGGGACTAAGTGTGGCTTGGGGATGCTCTGAAGTCTGCTCCACGTTCTGCTCTGATTACTCCTGAGTGGCAGCGGCCTAGAGCACGTCCAGAATTGATCGTGATCCCGGGAGCTCTCCTGGCTCTTTCCCTGGTTCTATTAAACTTCTGGCTGCTCTGCTGTCTCATGTGTGTCATGGAGCTCCCCAGCCGCCTTTACTGCTCTCCACCGAGGTATGCACTGTTTTGACAACATCCTTAGGCATGCCGTTCTGCAGGCTCGGTTCCAACTAGAGTCAGTCTTCTCGGGCAGAGCTGTGATGATATGCATCCTTATGGCCTGCCTTTCCTCTGGAACAGACCCCTGTGTCTCTGCACTGCAACTGAGGGTGGGGACCCGCTTTTTCTGACAGTGCGCCTCTACTCTACAAGCGGGCACTGAGGGAGGAGGAAGTGGTCGCCCCTGGTCTTCGGGCTTGCCTCTCCCGGGCTGGGGAAGGGCAGGGACGATTCTTTCCTGCCCTGACCACCCTAGAGCACCGCCCGCAAGCAGGAGGCCCTGGTCCTCTCAGCTACTCTTGCCTGGAACAGAGCTTCTGCAACAAAGGGCTGGGGAGGAGGAGAAATGCAACCGCAGCCCCGGACAGGGAGTCGGGAGAGAGCATCTCCATCTTCTCGGCCACATCTGTCCAAAGTAGAGGGCCCAGGGTACCCCTTCTGGAACATGGAGCTGTGGGGGAGGAGGGGTTAGGGAGGCCATACCTCAAAAGTCACAGACCCTGGTCAATTTTGTATTTAGTGGATTTTCTTGAGTGAACATTTGTCCATTTGCTGTATGTCCTTAAGACAGTTTCTGGAGATTTGAAATGACCATGGCTTTGCGTGTGTGTGTGTGTGTGTGTGTGTGTGTGTTTCTCTAAAGATATTTATTTATTTATTTATTTATTTATTTATTTGAGTGAGAGCAAGAGAGATCACAGATGGAGAGGCAGATGGAGAAGCAGACTCCCCACTGAGCAGGGAGCCTGATGTGGGGCTCGATCCCAGGACCCCAGGATCATGACCTGAGCTGAAGACAGATACTTAACCAACTGGGCCACCCAGGTGTCTGATCTTTACAACATATTTTAAAATATTTATTTCTAAATGCATTCATTTTTATTTATTTTTTTTAAAGATTTTTTATTTATTTATTTGACAGAGAGAGAGACAGCCAGCGAGAGAGGGAACACAAGCAAGGGGAGTGGGAGAGGAAGAAGCAGGCTCATAGTGGAGGAGCCTGATGTGGGGCTCGATCCCAGAATGCCGGGATCACGCTCTGAGCCGAAGGCAGACGCTTAACCACTGTGCCCCCCAGGAGCCCCTAAATGCATTCATTTTTAAAGCAAACATTTTATCACTAGGGCAAATGACCAATTAGTAAATATGATAAAACCAAAAATTATTTAAAATTCTAGGTAGGTACTCTTCCTTTCTTTCCTCTTCTTTTTCTTTCTTTCTTTCCCTTTCTTTCTTTTCTTTTTTTTTCCCCTAGGCAGGTACCTTTAAAGACTCAGGCTTGAGGCCTGCTTTCTTGGTAAAAAGGGGCACCATGCAAGTAAAGAGAATGAGCTTAGCTGCATTTGATCAGTGCTCGCTGGTGCTGGGCACTGTCCTAAGCCCTTTCCACATAGAATCTCATCGGACATTTATAACAACTGTATGAGGTAGATTGTTTCCCCCATTCTGCACGTGAGGAGCATAGATGTCAGAGCCAGGATTCAAACAGGGGCGGTCTGGAGTGAGCGCTCTTCGTCACTCCTGCTAACACAAAAGGCCTCCAGAGCAGTGGTTATCACCGGATGCTGTCCACCTGGCCCACAAGTGCCTGTGTAGCCCTAGCGGGGCAGCCCCAGACCCTGGAAAACCTGCTCTTGGAGGGGATCTGCAGACGACTCTGGAAAGGCTTCATTCCACACTCGTACATGGGGAAATGCCGCCCGGAGCTCGGCCGCTCACAGTCTCTGTCTGCACCTCAGAGGCCTGCAGCGACAACGGGTTATTTCATGCAGCATTTCTCAAACATAGTCCATCTCGGCACTCCTCTGCAGAGGAATACGCATTAGTGTCTCAGGAGATAACGTTTCCTGAAGCAGTTTGAGTAACACTGAATTAGTCTCAGTGTTTAGGACGACTTCATTTCATCCAAAGATTTCTTGCATATAAAGATGAAAAAGACACTTCTTACTTGAGCTTAAATATTCAAATAGGGTTTCCATTGCCAGGTGAATTTTCTCATGCCTTCAAACGCAGATAACGTAAACGATCATCTGCTTAATAAAAACCTCTTCCAGCAACCGTTCTTGTCAGTGCAAGAGTGCCTAGTTCTAGGGGGGAGGGCCTTCCTCATTCCCACCACCACTGTGTGCCGGAGGCCTGGGCGAGGGAACCCCTGGGCTTTTGAACTCAACGCCTGAGCGGCCCCCACATCTGGAACATAGTATATCCAAAGCAAACCTGGGCAGCTTCAAAAAGCTCACCATCAGGCAAGAGAAGCAGCCTGGAGAGGGAATGACAGGTGATAAATCACTCACTGTAGCTGTGGCCACTGATACCTCCTTATCTAGGACGTGCTCGGCAGGTTTAAAGAACTCCGAGTTTCTTGGTTTAAAAAAAAAAACCAAAATGGGGCGCCTGGATGGCTCAGTCATTAAGCGTCTGCCTTCGGCTCAGGGCGTGATCCCGGCGTTCTGGGATCGAGCCCCACATCAGGCTCCTCTGCTGGGAGCCTGCTTCTTCCTCTCCCACTCCCCCTGCTTGTGTTCCCTCTCTCACTGGCTGTCTCTATCTCTGGCAAATAAATAAATAAAATCTTAAAAAAAAAAATAAATAAAAATAAATAAAAAATAAAAAAAAAAAAACCAAAAACGAGGCCCCAAATGATGAGTAATGTTTCCTGTACTACTCTTTTCAGCGGGAGGGGCAGCAGCAGGACGGAGGTCTCGCCTGCCCCAACGGGCTTCCCTAGCATTTTGAAAACCAATTTTTTCCCCAAGATTTTATTTATCTATTTGACAGAGAGAGACAGCTAGAGGGGGAACAGGGCCACACTCAGGTGCCACCTTTCGGGCTGGTAGAGGTGGGTTTGGGTCCACGGCCCCCGGAGGCTCCACCTGCCCTCTCAGGAGGCCCACGCGGAAGCGCTCAGGCCGCGAGGCCCAGACAGGGCTTACTGCTCTCAGTCCTCCCTGGAGGCCGGGCTCCTGCAGAGGCAGCCGCTTTTCCTTGCCTCTGAGCCAGTACCAGCAGGTCCGGTGAATACAGGCCCCTCCCCACGCCCCGGACAATATTCAAGGAGATGGCAAGGCCTGCTAAGAGCTCTTGAAAGCAAGCAAGCTCTAGAAAGGGAAGTTGGAAACGTGTGGTAGATTTCTAAGTTTGAAGAGAAAAGAGGCAGCGTTTTATGTGTGTATTTATTGAGATTTTACTTATTTCACACAGAGAAAGACATCAAGAGAGGGAACACAAGCAGGGGGAGAGGGAGAAGCAGGCTTCCCGCTGAGCAGGGAGCCTGATGTGGGGCTCCATCCCAGGACCCTGGGATCATGACCTGAGCCGAAGGCAGACGCTTAACAGTTGGGCCACCCAGGCGCCCCAGAGGCAGCGCTGTAAACAGGGACCCTTCAGTTTTCCTTGTGGGGACTCCACCCCTCCAAGAGGGCTGCCACCATCCATCTCCCATTAGCTCAAAAGCAACTTAAAAATATAAAAGTTATTCCTAGAACTGAAACGAAAGAAACCGAGAAACAAAAACAACTAAACTCTGCAAATATAATTGCTTAACCATTTCTTCGTATTTTTATTGAACTTTTTTGAATTTTTTTTTTTTAATTTCTGCCCAGTCAAGACAATTCAAGGGGAAACCACAATTACAATTTACAAACTGTGGCATGAAAAAGAACACACACACACCCCACCAGGAATTGTACCAAACCCTTTCCTTTTTATTCATTCAAAAGAGTCCAATGCGCAAATGTCACATATGAGCACTGTCATTTTTTTTCTTGGAAGGGGGAAAAAACATTAATTCTGGCAGCACTCGTACAATTCCAGGAAGTGGTTTTGATACCACAAGTTGCAGGAATAGAAACCATAACAAACTTGAAGGGCGCTTGTTTGCAAGGCAAAGGGACAACTGGGTCTCGAGAGACCCCCCCTTGTGCTTTAGTGAACTGCCTGTCAGCCTCGGCCGGCTGTGCCTTCCCAGGTGCGCAACTGCCTGCATAGACACGGGACATTCCTGTAGAGCAGAGTGTTTTCTGTATCTCCAACCCTCCCCCCACCCTGAAGCAAGGTCTCGAGCTTTCCTGGAGCTTCTTCTGGTCATGTGACCCTCAGGCACGAAGACCTCTTTGCTAAAACACACGTGACACCAACATTTCTTCTTATACCGCTTCTCTAGGGTTCAGATGACAGCACAAAACGTCACTTGTCAAAAAACAGCAGATATTAATAATGTGGGCATTTATGTTCATAAGAATAACAAACATTTTGCAGGGTATGTCACCCAAAGGAGCATTTTTTTTTTTCATTTAATATGGTCCCCTGGGGAGATAGCCTGAAGTCACATCCTGAAAAGTCTTTGCGGAAGACTGGTCCACGTCGGGAAACGGGACAGTTTAGGAACCGTCTCATGCCAACTACAAAACTCCTATGCCCAACAATTCGATGGTCCATAAAGAAATTAAATGTTACCATTAGGCTCACACGCACACACACGCACACACGCATGCACGCGCACGCTCACACAAGAACTGTGACAAAAGGATTAAGCAGGTGATCTTGTGACTGTTTTAAAGAGAAATGAAATCTCAAAATTGAGGTGTTACATTCAAGTATCCAAAAATGCAGAGTCTGATTCCATTTGATTTTATGGCCGTGAGAAATCATACTCATTTAACTGAGGGTCTGGAGTTAGTGAAGTCAACGCCTGGGGCACAAAATCTACAAAAATCACCCTGGGATTTTTCACAATGCAGCCGCTTGCTAGTTTGTTATTCCTTTTAAAAATACGTCGAGACCTTGTACACTGGCATTGCAAGAGTCAATACTGGATAAAAGAAGGAAAAGAATAATACCAGCTGACTCACTTTTCATGCCTTACGCTGGTGAGAAACTGTTTTGCACATTTTTCCATCAACACACAGAGGAGGCAGCTGTAAACAGAGTCCTTTACATTCTTCAGAGAATGTGTTACTACTCAGCAGATACGTTTGGCCTCGATTCGGAGTGGATGAGAGAGCAATTTGCTTTGCTTTTCACGGTTTACTTTGTGGACCCTGAACGACAATGGTTGTGCTAGTTCTTGGCAGGTGACCATCCAATCGGGGGCTCTGTATTTCTAAATAACCAACGTGGGATCATGCCCTCCAGCGAGGCAACTCCCTATCGTAAGGTCTGACAGCCCGATGCGCTAAGCTGTCAGAGTGCTCTGCTAAATTTCACAGACTCTGCTGCAGAGAGAGAGAGAAAGCTCGTGAGCTCTGCACCATTCACAACTGACTCCTGATTATCTTTAGCTAGTGAAAGACTCAGGTTCTCCATGGACGCGTTGACCCCTCTGTCCCCCTCCCCTGAAGAATCCCAGCACCAGGCCTCCCTCGGAACATCACACAGTGACCACGCACTGTGAAAACGAAACCCCTCCCGGGGCAAGGACCACTTGGCCCGGCGCTCGTGGATGGGTGGGCAGAGTGAAACAGGAATCCTACCAGCCTGCCCAACAAACAGGCTGACAGGCAGGGACCTTTATTTCAAAGACGGGGAGGAGACACTGCCTGACATATGCCTTTAAGGTCCTTGCTGATTATCGGCAACCTCTATGACCCCAACACTTAATCCGTGGGCAGATTTTTTTTTAATCTCAGAAGGATTAAAGAATAAAGAATGAACAAAATGGTCTTAAGCTAAAATAAGAAATCAGCCCCATCTTGGCACAGTTCTCATGCAGAATATTGCACCCAGTGTGAACTAACGCTAGAAGCATCAAACTGTATAAATTTAAATGTATTTGCATATTATAAAAATAAAGATAAACATATACATATTTTACACTAGTTACGGAACAGCAATGAACGGTCAGTCGATCCCTCTTTCACATTTAACAGAACTGAAATCTGAGTGCTCAAAACACGGCCACCTGTACTGGAACTATGGCTTTTATGTGCACAGAAAACAAAATCCCTGAGAAGCCATTTGACTTTTTTTTTTTTTCCTTTTCTTCAAGTAGCGCTCTCCTCGGAGGATCACAGTTCTGAGGTTCAGGTTGTAAAACATTTGCTCCATGTTCTCCCCCAGCCTCCCCCCGCCCCCCCTCCCCACTTCTGCCGGAGGCCAGGTGCTCGCCCTCCGCAGCAAGGACCCTGAACGTCTATTCGCTCAAGTGCACGGAACACGTGTGGGAGTGTGGAGGGTCTGCCAGGTATGAAAGATGGTCCAGGTGAGTTCGGATGCTCTCTTCTCCACGGAAATTCCAGAGCCATAGAAGTCATTGGTTTCTGTGCTTTTCACCAACGTTCTTCCTACATGGGTAGACGAGAAGAAAGCAGAGCAATGACAAAAGGGGAAAGGGGATGAAATTCTCAAGGATAAGAACCGGAAGCAGTAAGAGGGATCGGTTTTTTGCGGATTCTAATTTCTACTTCTGGAATTCCTTATAAAAATGTAAACATCAGGCAACTCATGATCCTTCAAAGGAAAGCATCTTCTCACTAGAAAGCTGGGCAAACGCTTCTGTTCATGACATGAAGTCCAGACATAAAGAGGATCTATACTTGGGAATCACCACCTAGGCCATTGTAATTTCACAGCTGAACTACATTTCTAATCAAGAACCCCAAACTCTAACCACAGCCCTGGGTCCTTTTAAGAAACATCCACGGACACGCGAGCGCGCACCCACACACACACACGCACGCACACACACACACACATGCACATACAAGCTAAATAACCCTCTAGGAGTAGGAATCTATACTGAAAAGTGAGAATTTCTAGTTTAGGAGGTGTACCTGGCCTAAACAGCATGATTTCCCTTAAAATGTTAGAGGCAAGGCTACCAAACTAAAAGCTGGAGTCATATGAATAGAAAATGAAGCAATTCCTGCATCACCACCTAATTAAACAGAGGGGCATTCAATTCTGACAAAACGGTTAGAGGGAAAAATGTCAAAGGTCCCCATCCCTTAAATGGCTTTCCTATAACGACACCCCGAGCCTCCACCCTCCATCTCTCGCAGTGCTGCTTGACTGCATGGAGACTGACTGTAATATTAGCAACGTCACCAAAACTGCGCACCTCCCACTTACCAGCTACTTCTTACACGCCAGCAATTGCACCACTAGCCGCAGTGCATTATTCGATTAGTCCTCAATTCGTAACGTGCCCATGAGGTGAGCCCACCCTACTCTGCAACCACCAAGAGGGAAAAGAAGGTTCCAAGAGGGTAAAGAACGCACCTGCGGGGACACACCAGTGTGCGGCAGGGCCAGCCTTCAAGAAGGGTTATTTGACTCCCAAGCACGCTGCACGGAAAAAAGCAAGGTTGGGACGTTCGGAGCCCTAGGGATAGTTTCATGTTTCTCTGGCACTCGGGCCTGAGGACTTTTTGAAGGCCGGTTATTATAGTAAACTTCCCAGTAGAGAAAGTTGTGAAAACTGCCTCAAATTCAAGTGATAATATGATAAATCTAACTGTAAAGAGGATGGCAGTGTGAAAACTCACGTCTCCACCAGCGGTTACCTTTGGCGGTGTGAGCTCTGGCTTTGCGAGGGGGGTGTGCTGTGCCAATGTCGTTCTCACTGACTCTAACGAGCCTTTGGAAATGCAGACGGTTGTGTCTGGCTGTCTGTTCCCCTGAGCCACACGTAGGACAGAAACACAAGAATTTCTAAGCAAGGGCACCAAGAGGGAATAGTCCACTGTTCAAGAGAGAAAAAAAGGAAACCAGTTTGAGTATATTTCCACACTGATACTGCTTTTCATGTTTAGGCTCTTAAGGGAAGGAAAGAGCCATCAAATCACCAACCTTCCCCACCTCACACTGCTTCTCCATCCTCAAAGATCCACCTCAAATGCTACTTCCTGGAACTCTTCTCCATCCTTCCTGGTAGAGTTCCCTCCTCTCGGTGCCCACGGGACTTTGTTGACACACCCACTGCGGCAGGGATCACATTGTAATTGTAATTAGACACTCACATGTTTGTTCGGTTATGTCTCTGATTCCTATTCTCCCCAAAGAGACTATCAGATTCGTGAGGGCAGGGTCTGTCTGGCCATTTCTGCAGCCTTAGCACCTGGCATGATGCCTAGAGGGTAAATCCTCAACAAAGCCCTGAATGAATAATGAATAAGATGTGATGAGAAAGTCACAGGTGAAAAACAGCCAAGATACTACGAGACCATTACTGTCATGGCAGTGTGTGAGAAGTGAGGCAAAGAGTGACTGATTACAGGTAGAAGGGTTGAAGACGGCATCTCAGAGAAGCTGAGGGACATGGGCCTTGGCCTTAGGGACAGTGGGCCTTCCCCAGGTCAGAGAGGAGGGGTGGCAGCTAGCCAGGGGCTGAGAGCCAGTCAGCCGCGCGGTATGATGGACCCCTCCCACAGTAAGGGAGTGTCGCACGTGTCAGCAGGGGGGCTGGGGACTGTGAGTCATGCCCAGGGGTTTAAACTCGAGTCTATAATCACCAGGAAGCCATTTCAGGCGTTTAAATAGAGAAGTGGCAGGGTCCCACGTTGAAAGATAATATTGGTTTGAAGGACAAAAAGATTAGAGAGACGGAGGCCAGCTGAGACTCAAATACAGGTATCTCGGTAGGGACAGGTGCATCTAGAGGAAAGCACAGGTCCAAAGAGAAAGCGGTCTGGCCCAACGTACTCATGTCAAGGCACACTGAAAAGATGGGAGAACAGGCGTCTGCAGAAGGCTGCATGGGGCGGGGGAGTGGGAGAGGGAACCACTGCAGCCGGCAGGCTTCTAGGTTGGCAGAGGGGTGCAAAGCAATACCACTCCACTGACGGAGAACACGGAGAGGGAAGGCTGTAATTCACACCTACAAAAGCCACGGGCCATCCGGGGACTAGCAGCAGGCTGCCGGCAAGACCGGTCAGCGTGGAGGCTCAGACCCAGCACTCTCTCGGGTTACTGAACCTACTCTTCCTGGAGCACAGCACAATTCTTCAAGGTAGTGAGAAGACAGGCTGAAACTGAAGCTATCCCATGTTGCACGAACCAGGTCTTTCATTTCCTGTTTTCTGATGCTGTTTTCGTCTGGGCCCTGGCTGCCCCTGGAGGGACTGCCCTGCCAGCGATAGGCAGTTCCCAGAGATAGCAAACAACTGCAGTGTGAGTGTGCCTCTCAGTGCACACCGACTCTGCAGAGCCCACACCCTGCAACCACCTCCTTTATCAGGCTCCGACCGCGCAGGCCACTATCTGCCCTCCTCACTCCGGGGCCACGGATCAGACACCCAGCGACTGCCCCTGCGCCCCACAGCCCACTGAAACTACTCAGACTGGCCATGCCCAGCCAGCACCTTCCCAGGGAAAACACGATACAGGCTCATGCCCGACCCTGGCACTTCCCCAGGGAGTCCCCGGGGCCTGGCACGCGCCCTCCTCCTGGGCACTGTCCCCCATAAGCTACCCTTTCAATGGCACTCAATTCCTGATCTCTTGGCCTTACGATACCCTCAATGTTCCGTTATGACACTACATTTTAAAACAAACGTGTAAGTAAGAACTTGGTGTGAAGACAGCGCCAAACCTGGGAGCCACGATGTGGGTTTTAGGCCCAGCCGCGCCGCTCAGTAACTGCGATTGTCAGAACGCGGCTCGGTCTGGAGCCCAGAGCTCCCGGCCCTGTGTGGCCTACGGGGTTGTTAGAAGCCAATGAGTTAGAGGGCTTTGCTCTGAGGGGTTCATCAGGCACCTCAGGCATTTGTGATCATGATATGAAAGAAACGATACCACTCATCTCCTTTTTCTCCCAGGAAGATGGGGTTAGGACACTTCAGGGGGCCTTATATACAGATCCTGGCGGGGTGAAGGGGAAGGGAAGCCCACTTCTTCCCTACCCATCCAGCACACACGTTTACCTTCTGTGGGCTGGCACCTCAGCGAATAAACTAAACGTGGCTAGGCAAGTCAGCGAGCACATTTCATTCTAGGATCTAGATTTGCATTTCTGAAATTCTGTTTTTTAGGATTACCTTGATATGCCACCCACAGCACACACCACTACCAGTCCTGGTAGAAAAAACAGCGACCGAGTTTACGGAGTGCTGTGCACTCTGGAAGGCATCGTGCTCACCGCTCCCCTCGCAGTGGTCTCTCCCTAAATGCTCACAACAACCCCACCAGACAACCACTTCTGGAACCGCAGCTGACAGAGGCCTATAGTCACAGCACCAACAAATCGCAGATTCAAACTCAGGCGGCGTAACTCCAGGGCCCGAACTGTCTTGAGAAAATAAATGCGAACACTACTTTTAAAAAGTTATTTGCTGTGTTGGTCCACTCGAGGTTTTCCTGATGTGACATCCATGCATAATAAATTTTTTTAAATGACTTCTTTTTTCCAGCAAGGAACTAAGATGACGAAGGCATGCAATATCATAGTAAGTTTAGGCAAAAGAATCAAGCAGTTTCCTTATTCTTAATCCCCAAAGGCTTCTGGATTCTGGAGAAGCAAAGGAATTATAATCTTGAGATGCACTGCTGTATAGGCTCTCTTCATCCCAAACCCCACCCCACCCCTGTTTTCCCCCCTAAACTCTCGAGTCCTTAGGAAGCCCTTATCGATTTAAGAAACCCTCTCTGCTTCCCAGAGACTTACCCTTAAAAATTGGCGCTCCTAAAGTCACAGATTGGGTACAGTAAGAATGATGACATAGGGGAAAGAAGCACTATCTTTTCCATTTAATTTTCCAAGAAAGTATGGAGAGACCTAAGCAGAGAGGGAACAAATTCTAGTATCAGTGTGGCTGACGGGGCACTACATAATCCAAGAGACACTATTTCTCCTGGCCTGTGAACGCAGTGAGGCAATGCGCTGTCTCACTGCTTACAAAAAACACAGCAAAGCCATGTGATACACTCCATAGGCCACCTCCACATTTAGCTCCCTTTCTTCTGAAATACCATCCCCACCCAGTCGTGGTTTACAACTCTGAGGTCAGTGAAAGATTCTCCATCATTATAAAGCCAAATTCGTGTTGCTCCATTGCTTTCATAAAAAAAGAAAGAAGGAAGGAAGGAAGGAAGGAAGGAAGGAAGGAAGGAAGGAAGGAAGGAAGGAAAGAAAGAAAGAAAGAAAGAAAGAAAGAAAGAAAGAAAGAAAGAAAGAAAAAGGACCAAGTCCATACTAACTAATCTGACTGCAGTCTAACATACTTTGCCTGTTTATCTGATGAGATAAAGGCCACAGAGCCTTCATCCTACTTTTTATAAAAGGGCTATTTCCATTGGTCTTAAATATCCCTATGTCATAACAATGGAACTGCCAAAATTCCTTTGCGAAGTCATCACTATATCTTTGGGACGACTTATAAACAGTAAGAAGCTAGAATTTACTGGGGTCTTGCTTGAATGGGAACACTACAGTATGTACGCAATGACCCAAGTTTAAAAGGTAGTTCTGAAAGGCAATGTCTTGGCCCTGCCCTTCATCCTTAGTCGTACTTTCTGGAAAAGGAGAAAGCTTATTAGCTCAAAAATGTTCCAACCAGCCCATGTTTTCCAATTCAGTAACACATGAACTGCCCCGATCCGGATGAAGTTCCACGGTCGTGTCCACCGCTCCAGGTGGAGCGCACACAGACGTGGGACCACCACCGGGGAAATGGCAGCTGGCAGGAGATAAAAATGATATAGTCCCATTTCCTGTATGTTTAAGGGTCAGTCCATTAAGAAACCACACGGAAGAATGTGGATTGCATTTCAGTATGCCTTAAGGTAAAAACATTTTTATATGCTAACCTATTGGATTCTGTCTCTTAGATGAAAATCAGGAGATAACCTGGGTCATCGGGCAGTTTATCGGAGTCTATATTTTACTTGGTATATTTACTTGGGGTTGGTCTAAACCTCTCTGGAAATGAGAGAGAGGAACATTCTACAGGGTATCTAAAAATAAAAAGCAAACAGTGACCTGCCATTTGCCTAAAGAAGTTCACGTTTACTTCTGCACTGACTGGAATTTTAAGTGTCTCAACACACAGGGCAGGCAGGATGAAGGCAGGAATTCACAACCAAAATTTTTAAAAATAAACTTGAAAAAAATGAATCTAGTTTCTCCTTACTTCCCTGAAAGGATATTTTCGCCTCTTATGACTTATCATGTCCAAGACTCAGTACCCTTTCCATGTCTAGGAGTCAGGCTGACCATTCAGAATTTCTGAAGGATGAGTATGCGAGGTGTTGGGTGGGGGGATTAAATGGCGAGAACCCTTTCACAGTGTACCATGGATCAAGTCACCAGGATGAAAGTTTTAAATATCTTACAATTTTATTTGGCAATTACACTTTTACTAAAGCTAAAAAAAAAAAAAAAAAAAGATCAGTGCATGCCATGGGTTGAGGAAGGGAAGAGGAAGGGAGGCATGATAGATGGAGTGTGGATGACTTTCTGGGCAATGGACATAGTGGTTTTGATACAATCATGGTGGATACACAAACCCGTGGAACGGACAGCACCAAGTGTGGACCCTGAAGTAAAGTGTGGGCTTTGGGTGACGACGGCGTGTCAGTGTGGGCTCATCTGTTACAAATGTGCCACTCTGCTGGGGGACGTCGATGTGGGGTAAGCCGCCGTGGGGGGGGGGGGGGGGACAGGGGATCTCTCTGTACCTTCTGCTTAATTTTGTTGGGCACCTAAAACTGCTCTACAAAATAAAGTTTATGGTTTGAAAAAATGCCACCGATACGACAAAAGGAAAAAGAAAGGAAGGTCTGAAGAAGGCTGATGTCCCTGCAAGCAGCTTCACCTCTACTGTCCAAAAAACGGTGGGCGAGCAGCGGGGGGAGGGCAAGCAAGTCACTGCCTTTAGACTGAATTAGGCCAAGAAGAACACTTTATAAGAATTTCTTTGAAACTCATAAATCTGCTTAATACCAACACACGAGGCGGCAAAACCATTCCTGAAAGTGACACGAGCCAATGTCTTGACTGCACGGAACCTGGTGTTGCGTTACACAGAAGTGGCTGCAAACGGGCACACGTTTCCTTTGGGAGTGACGAGAACGTCCTACAATTAGACCGTGGTGACGGCTGTGTACCACATGATAATATGGCAGTAATCCCCGCATCCTTTAAAACATGAACCAGACAGAATCCACATATCCTTAAGGAGGTCAGAATTTTTCAGAGCAACCTAGCAAATGTGCTGCGAGGTGAACTTTCACCCCATCTCAAAAGCAAATACCCTTGAAAATCAGCCCCGGAGAGCCAAAGTATGAAGGTGACTCCCATTTCTATCTGGTAATCAGCACGGAGGACAAGAAGCCACTCAGCTCCTCAGGGTCCCCCCTGGAGGGTGAGGCAGAGGAGAGGTATCTCATTCGTGTGACCTCTTCCCAATGGAAAGCTGGGGGCGACCCTAACTGCCAATCACCAAAACAGATGATGGGAAAAAAAAATCACTACCTGCTCTTTATTCTCTGTCTCTCCCCACAGGGAAATAAAACACAGATTTTAAAATGAGAAACAGAAAAGCTTGGAATTTATAAGGAAGATCCAATCAAGTAATAGTTCCGATGGTTTTTCTTTATAAAGCGTATGGCAGCACCATTATTTTATACATGGTCAGAGGCAGGCTTCAAGTTAAATGACAAGTCTCTGATTTGACCTGTAAAGGAGAGGAGTAAGCTGGTTAAAGAGCTTGGATTGTCTTTTCAAAAACCACCATGAGATCTAGATCATTGACGTAGGAGTAGAGGGTGATGATTCTGGTAGGCCTGGAAGAGTTTTCTGGCTGAGGCCTGTTGTCCTGGCATAATTATGAAGAGCGCTCCTGTCACCCTCAACCCTTTCTTGATTTGAGCAATAAAATACCGATCGATGTAGCATGGATCAGCGTTGCCTTGGTGCTGACGACTGGTTATTGACCACACAGAGGCTCTGTAGCCAAAGATAAAGTGCACTGGCAAGGGAGCCCATCCTTAGACTCAGGGAGGGACCCTGGCAATCAGGAAGTCCCAGCATACACACTTTAGAATCAGCAGAGGGACTAGTTTTTCAGACCAGTGCCTGGCCCTTCGTCCTGGAAATTCTGATGTATCTGCCTGATTCAGAAAGACAGATCTCCACCTATCTACCTGCATTTTATGGGATGATGGAGAAGTAAAAGATCCGCCCACCATGACTTGCTGAAGTTAACTTGGCGGGGGTTGCAAAGCCAGTGCAGTAATACCCCAGACTCCCAACTTCTCCTGCCTGCTGGCAGCCCCACGTCTAACTGTGTGACCATAGGATAACCCCTCCTGTGACAGCGTCCCTCCTCAGTCCCCCAAAACTCCTGCTTTCAATACGCTGTCCTCGGCGTGTAAATCAGACCTCTGCTGGGCACGGCCAGGCCTGCACGTGGGTTTGTTTTCTGTCCATCGTATGAGACTTTAAAAAAAAAAAAAATCCATTTTGAAATAAAACTACTCACATAGCTAGGTCAAAAGTAGTTCAATCCCTAAAGGTATTCTCTCCAGCATCTAGACATTGGAGGCTACGTGGCTCTGATTACCCAAGAGCTTAGAGCTGCTTATGCATTTAGTTATAATAAAGTGTGAGAGAAGGAGGGGCTGAGAGAGTTTTCTGCAGGCTGGTATAAATGGCTTTCTGTGGCAGTACAGTGAGAAGCCCCTGGGAAAACACCGATACAGCTGGCTCGGGGCCACTGTGGTTTCTCGTGCAAATGGATATGTTAACTTCTACCTCTATCTCGCTTCTTAAATGCCACGTGGCTGTGGCAAAACAAGAGGTTAACGACTGTTGCCGGCTCAGGAAAATCTATGCCAGTGCAAAGCGTATTGCAAACCGTTTCCCTCCATGTCACAGCTGCGACTTCTGTGAATCCCCTTAGCCTTTCCCTACGTGTGTCTGAAAGAAAGGGACCCATGTATACCAAAGAACGGTAACATTTCTGTCGTTTGATATGTTCGGGACGGGATGCTCTGGTTAATATGAAGTGTACTACGTAATCCTAAGAAGAGCTTCGCGATGTCACGATGTCTTAGGGTCACATGAATGATGAATTAGACCGTGTGCAGCAGATTTGCTAAAACAGCATTCTGCATATCCAGCCTGAGATCAGTGTTCCCCTTGGGCATTCAGGGATCTTTGCCAGCAAAGATGAATTAAGGATGTCCTAGTGAGTCACCCGGTTTGGAGACAGGGGCGGCCCTCTTCCACAAATGCGAAGGAATGAGGGCCCACTGAACCCCTTGCGCTGCAGACAACACACCAAAGTCAGGAAAAGGGACACTTTGGGGCAGAGGCATGAGCCCCATTCCGCACAGGGCTCTCTGGAACGCAGCCGCATGGCAAGTTGCTCAAGATGGGGAGGACAGGTCATCATTTTCAAAGCCAAATTTCAGAAGCACTCTATAAAAAGCTTATATATATGGGGAAAAAATTCTATGTGGTCAACTAGAGAGAAAAATGAAAGTCTGCTGCCAGAATACTTTTCTGTACAAGTCACGTCGCCGCCATCCCCCAGATAACGAGATCTGCTCCAAGACCATGGCCGCCACTTCTCAAGAGTATTGAGAACAGGTATTTCATCTCTGTTTAGGAATGGCCTGTTTGGTTCCTAATACTACAAACGCCCAACCCAGGAGGAGTGTGATGTATAATAAATACTAAGCTGACACTGTGTGCAAGTCAGCTCACATACACTCTGTGTGTGTAAGTCTGTCTGGGGAAGGTGGGAGCTTCCTTCTGCACAGCCGCTGATTATGAAGGACTGAGAATCAGACATCTACAGAGAAAAATAAGGTATTATAGATTCTCTGTAGGCTTTTCTTATTTAATGGGCCCTCACTGTTCTCACTATCCATTAAAAAATGCTCTTTTTGGAGGCATATACCTGCAAATACACTAAAAGTCAATTAATTACATACTTTAAATGAGTGAACTGTATTCTATGTCAATAAAGCTGTTAAATCCTCTTTTATCAGCAAAGCAAAAAAAAAAAAAAAAATCACAAGGAACAAAAGAAAATTCCTACTTTGCTACATAAGCCATGGTGTCTACGTCACCTAGGTATCCGGGTCTGCCCTGGGAGAGTCTTCAAGGTCTGCTGAAAGGTACTTTAACTTGGCTTCTTGCTGTCACAACTACTGAGGCACAATGGGGAGTGAGGGACAGGGGTACCACGTCTGGAACTCACTTAGAACAGGGGCTGATCACAGTCGGTGTAGGTGGGTAAACCAAGGCAACATTCACTCGTTCGCTGCCGTTCTTAGGGCAAATGATCTCTGCCACTCCTTCTGGTCTGGGCTGACTCAGCAACTCCCCTGCAGGAAGAGAGAGAAAATGCATTCATGATATGCACCTTACAAATGGGACCGTTTCACGGAGTAATACAACGCTTAGGGACGGGGATGGGGGAGCAGCAGGGAGGACGGCAGGTCATGAGGAAGCAAAGGGTCTCTAGATGATGGACGAGAACAAATACACACTCAGAATCACAAGACTGGCCCTGCTCCCACTCCACTGCCTAAATTCTCATCTGTGTCACCACGGAGAACATTCTTGTGGCTATGGTGTAAAGGCCATCGTTCCAGACAAAGACAGCCTCCGCCAGCATTTTCCTCACCTTCCTTTCCACAGACTGGCTCGGGAGATCTTTATCTAGATGTCGTGGCGAATTGAGCCAGGATCCCTAGAGCCCAGAGAAGCAAGGGCTGCCAAGGAGGTATCTGTAATTAGCATTCGGGGCAGATGGGATTTGGGCAGACCACAGCAGTCTTTCAAAAAAGCCCTGCAGAAATGATCTGGAAATGCAGCCGACTAAAGGTGTCATCAAGGTAAACAGCCCAACTTCACCCTGGCAAGAGGATTTCCTAGGTAGGTATGCGTGGGGATTTGAAAGTGCCAGCATAATACTGTTTTATGAGTAATGGGGTCTAGTAAAAACAGACAATTAACTTAATGGATTACCACAATACCCAAAGGAAATCTGTGCGCTCTGCATGCCCCAGATATAATCTCTCTCCAACTAGATCATTAAGTCCCTAAGAGCAGTGGTGGGTTCCATTCCTTAGTTTCCCCTCCACCTTGTCTACTTACGGTCAGCACCCTGCCCTCTCTCTCTTCTCATGGCCAGCATGGTGCTCTCGCTCAGAGAAAATGCAGTAACTAGCTTCTAGCTGAGGATGCAACTTATTACTGCCTAAATCCCCCTACTTAAACCTAGAAGTTAAATAAACCAAACCAAGGACACTAAACGTATGCCAACTAGAGAAAGACACTACTAAAAATAAAATATCGACTCTTTGGCGGCCATCACTTGTATGACGGATCTGAAATTCTAGCGACCCTGAAGTTAAGCCAACAAAGGATAATAAAAAAAATCCTTTGCCTTAAAATACCCTATTTCTAAATGCCCTACCTTCAGCCGAACTCACAGTGATAAAGCATGGCCACGTGCCCGCCCTTGAACTGAGAGCTTGAAACGTACATCTCATTTCATCTGTGTGACGTCTCTGTAAGGGCTGCCCTCATTTTACCAATGTGGAGGCTGACGGTCAGGGACGTTATGTGGCGTACCCTGAGTCAAGCGCTAGCAAGTGGCAGACTTGGGATGTGACCTTGGGAAGTCTCTGGGAAGCTTACTCTTTGCCACCACCCTCTGAGACCTCCCAGAGTGGGAACTGCATCTTGATGCCAGAACACGTCTCCTAGAGGAGCAATTTTAAAACACTATTTTTAAATCATGAACTAAGCATTGACATATTTGTACTTTTATGATAAGACCTTTGTTTCCCGCTTTGAGTATTTTTATATGGCTTTGGACGATATGAACTGAATATTATCTGAAGTTCCTTAACCAAACTACTGTCAACACCCAATTACTGCAAAAGTTAATTTAGCGCGATTAGCTTATATCACGGATACGTGGGTATCAGAGCTATACCCTGACACCAGCTAGGAAAAGATTCCAAACTATAAAAATGCAAGTTAAAACTGTAAACACTAAATGCTATCAAAGCAATAAAACAAACCAAAATAACAGCACGTTGGAGCTGGATGCAAAGCTGGAAGTCATCTGGCCCAGACACCATGTTCTAAGTCAGAAACTCTCTGAGTTTAACGGATTTGCTCCAAGTCCCACCAAGAGCTGAGCATCTTTGAACCAACCCAGCCACCACGTGACTAGGACTGCAAGACAGTGCTCTGAACACCCCAGGCCTGTTAACACCCTGGCCCTGGACCATTCTCCCTGGCTCCTCACAGGGTATTTTCAGTGTGTACTTCCTGTCCCAAGATCCCCCCCAAGGCCTGAACACAGACTCGGCTTCTCTGGTTTCCCCTGAGAACGTTCTCCTGGTTGGAAGTTCACACAGGCCCCTCTCAGCTGCCTGAGTGCCCAGGATCTGGCTGCACGTGGCAAGCCCTCCGCTCGGGCACCCACCCCGGCCCAGCCGGCTCCCGTGCTGGCCCCGCTGCAGATTTCTGTGAGCGGACCAGTTTGCCAGAGCTGAAACGATCTGTAGTAGACTACTAAGCATCCGTTATCAGTTTTTATTAAACCGACAGCTTGAGTGCCCTCCACCCCAGATTCCTAGTATCATACAGAACCAGGGAACCGGTTTTGTTCAGGTCCTACACCCAGCAGCGCTGCCAGCCACAGCAGCGGCATGAAAGCTGGCAACACCCAGAGGTCTCCCGCATGTGAAAACTTCACTCGATGCTCCAGAAACCGGAGCAGTGGGCTGCAAGGTTCACAATCTCCAGCACGGCCATGCGCTCCCACGGGCTAACGCGTGCTGCCGGTATTCCTAGGATAGAAGATTTGGCTAAGATTTCTGTTGCTGGACTGAGGAAACAAGAAAAGTAGCTTTTTCTTTGCAAAAAATGTACCACAAATACGAAAAGTGGCTCATAACTAGTGTTGTCTACTAAAAGAGAAACTCATTGTCTCAAACTTCTTTAACACAAACTTGATTTTCAAACCAAAGGGGCGCCACACCTTTGGCGCAGGTTGTGATCTCGGGACCCCGGGATCAACACCCCGCCCCACCCCCCCACTCCCCCCACCCGCCATCGGGTGCCTGGCTCAGCGGGGAGCCTGCTTCTCCCTCTCCCTTTGCCTGTCCCCCCCTGCTCATGCTCTGTCTCTGTCTCAAATGAATAAATAAAATCTTTAAAAAAAAAAAAAAACAACCTAAACTAAAATACTGAAACTACCGAACTAAAATTCACTGAGTATCTAAATAGGGAGATTTTACTGTGTGTATGAGGAGGTGCAGGGGATGAGGAGTCTAAGGCAAGGCCTCTGATACGGAGGGTCCCAGCATCCGAGAAAGTCAAACGTGCATAAAAAGAACTACAGTCCCGTGTGATAGGGGCCCCCAAGGAAAATTATAAAATGTTAGAGGAGCAATGAGAAGGACAGACTAATGTTGATTTGCAGGACAGGAAAAGACCTCAAAGAGTGGAGGGTATGATATCAGAAGACCCAGTAACATTCATTACCATGCAATCTACCTTATCATCATGCTGTTATATATGTCAAGGTGAAGGACACACATTTACCCCAGAAGAAAAGACGATAATCAAAGTAGCAGCTAACATTTATCGAGCATTTATTATGTGCTTATGCTGTAAATGTGTTATGTCACTTAGTTCTCATGACAACCCTATGAAAGAGGTACAATTTTTATCATCAGGAGAGTGAGGCTCAGAGGGGTTAAGTACCACCAACATTCACAAGGAAGCGGTAGCAGGGCCAAAATTTGGACCCAGGACTATCTGACTCAACTCTTAACGGCCACACCCTACTGTCGGGGTAGGGAGATCGTGGTGATTAAATTAGATAACTAAGAAGTACTAAATGTTATGTCTGGCATCCAGTAAGTTCCTGACACTATTACTATAGTGATGTCATCTTTTTTTTGAAACGCTTACTTTTCCAACTATATAAAGAATTCATTTGGAAATATATGATCAGTAACCAGATTCTCTATAGTAAAGCAATACGCAAGGATTAGACCATAAATTATCTGCCTGCAAAACACCATGTCACCAGAGATTTGAAAACTTCAAATGAAAAAAAAATTAGATTTATTACACATCTGTCATCACTAGCAAAAGCAAATAAGAAATAAATTCCAAAGTTGGTGGGAGTTGTAAAAAAAAAAAAAAAGGTACATTTACAGAAAATATGTTAGCAGTAAAGTGAGGACAGATATACATGTGACCTGGTATATTTCCATTTTCAGAAACTTGCTTCAAGGCCTTTCTCTCTAACAAAAATTATACAATGATGGCTCATAGCCACAGTATTTATAACACACTGAAAACTTGGTAACCCTCTCAAGTGTCGGACGACGGGGACATGATGAAAAACTATGACGTACTAATAAGACGGGACTCTCTGCAGTCATTAAAAATTATGAGACTGACGTTTCTGGGTGGCAGTGTCAAAAGTACATTCTAAATGGGAAACATCAACTGACAAAGAGCACAAATGAGTCTGGAGTGAACTGGGTCATTCAAGATGAAATGGTCCTGAGGTTATTTATTTTTATGTTTGAGTCAATAGTAAAACAAGACGAAAGCATGTTTCCCAACCGAAGGAAAAGGCCAGCTTGAAATGCTAATGCTTCCTCTTGTGTCGGAGATTGTCTGTTCCTGTGAAGTAAGGACACAAGGCCATCAGTCTTCCTGAAGGAGCAGGGATTTGGCCGGATGCACAGAACACTGCATTCACTGACGCTGTCTTAGGCCACGAAGTTATGAAAAACCGTTCTCAATTACTCCGGCGCAAGATTTCTGGCATCAAAAAGCTACCACATCAACTGTTTCCCCCCCTGTGGAGGAACGGAACACTAAGTTTTACTATGATTTAAAAAAAAAAAAAATCACCAGAAGATAAGTGGAACTTTTTTTAAGCATCAGAATGCTCAAATGTTGGGCACATGAGTCAAAAGACTACAAACTGATCATACTAATGACTCAAATCACAATATTAAATGCCCCAAACATTTCTTCTCAGTGCAAATGAAACCCACTTCCTGATCCGGGATAAAAATCTAAGTTATGAACATCCCTCAAAACAGCCAAAGTGGTCTTAGAGATTAAAACAATGATAGTATTAAGTAAGGAATTATCTGGATGTCCTAGGGGGGTCTTCAGCTCTACTGTTCTAAAAGTTCTACCCCTCGCCCCTCCAAGTCTATGGCTGCATTTAAATTAAGTGTGGCTCTCCAGTAGCTGCCGTCAGATACGTGAATGCACGTTTCCCACGTCTCCTCAGAGCAAAGGCAGCATCGTCTGAAACCGGTGAGCCGGTGTTCCCACTCGGCAAGTGCACCCCGTTATCAGAGACAGCAAAGACCGGAGAACTCCACGGTCACTTTATATGGAAGACGAGAGCCAGAGAGAGGTAACAGGACACCTTGTCTTCAGACTAAATCAAGCCCGAAGAGTATAGACACAGGAGAAGTAAACATTCAACATGAAAACGTTCAATTTAAAAACATGCCATCATGCACACTTCAGAGTGTGAGAAAAGGCAGAAGAGATCTCCCAGTGCCTGCTGGTTCCAGCATAACCAACCATTTGTAGACGTGGCTGCCATTTCAGAGGAGGCCCCCCTCATGCCTGCACCCCCTCCCACCACGGCGCCTCCCTCAGGACCAGAGCTGGGCGGCTCCTGACTGGCCGCTGCTCAGAAGAGATAAAATAAATAGACCAGGTGGTGTGTTTTGGTAGTCTTCAAAAGAAATTCCATTTTGTTAAGCAGCTTTGGTCTCAGCCCTCTGATGATGAATTCTAACTTTTTGGGGGGAAGAGAAAGTGATGTGCAGGAAGGAGTGTAGCGAGTCTTTGCAAAAGCAGAAACAGATCCGGGTCTTCTGTTTTGGAGCCCAGAACTGTGCCCATCTCTGGCAGTCATCTTTCTCATAGTCATCTTTTTGAGGACAGGGTATGGGGTGGCCCCCTGGTCGTGGAGAAGCCTGCTGGGATGCGCCAGACCCGACAAGTCCCCAGTCAGCTGGCCAAAGCCAACAGGCAGGCACCTGTCCTCTGGGTGCTGACAAAATTCCCTGGGAAGCTGTGTGCAGGGGGGGGGGGGGAGCATGCTGTCAAGCTCACTCGGAAGCTGGGGGGCACCAGATGGAGTCCTTGGAAAGCTACCTCCATGGCTATCGCTGAATTCATGGGAAAGCCAGCTGGGACACCCTCAAAATTCCCCGGAAGCTACCCATTGAGCTTGCCAGGAAACCGGCTGGGGTAGCCAGAGATTCAGCGGGAATCTTCCTGCACTTGGCTACATGTACTTTTAGAGAGTTCTGGGACTCTGAGAAGGGTCCCCAAAGCTGCAGGGATGCCGCATTCTTCCTATGAGCAGAGTTGGCTTTTGGCTCAATTAGTTCCTCTTGGAAATGAGTCAATGATAGGACCACTTAATAACTGGATACATCCTAAGGGATGAATTCCAAAGGCAGCTGCAAAAACTCACACCATCAGAAATTATGAACTTCTCATAAAATTGTGTGTTCACTTTCACCATGTAGCCCTGCGATTCTTCAAAATGTAGGAATCTACCGAGTTCTGGGCAATTTAACAATGTGAAGACATTTCTGCCTCCAGCCACTTGTTGGAATTCTCAAGACCAGTTTTGATTCCGAAAGCTGGGATTTCTTAAAAAAAAAAAAAAAAAAAATTCAAATGCCCTCCTACGCCTTGATGCTTTGGGGACAATTTCTGAAGTCTTACCAGTAAGAGTACACTCTCCAAGCCAAGCCGAAGCAGGTGCACTGGGGTTCTTGGACATGCCCTTGAACTAAAGTGCAACTCGATCCTTACGTTCAGCGAGTTTTCTGGGCCTGCTCGTCGACTGCACTAACAAACTAAATTTCAACACTTTGCTTCAACTTTGCCCCAACATCCTCCAAGATGGCGGCAGTGGTGACAGTTACTGGCAGAAGGAGAAACAGAGATCACACTCTTGATTACTTCTAGGACTCACACAATGATTCTAACCTGCAAAGTCCTCAGACTCTCACAATGAGTAACAGCAGCCAAGCCAAGCAGGAGCCCCATCCTGGGCACAGATGACTGAGACCTTTCGTTTTCCCTTTTATGGAAGGTGGTCTGTCTGGAGTGAACAGCTCAGCTTTTCCTTCTTTAGCCTAAGAGATGAGTGCCCCGATAGTAATGTCTGTTTACTAAGGACATGAAGCTTCGTTTGGTTTGTTTGTTTGTTTGCTTGTTTGAGGGGCAGAAGGAGGTAACTAGCCGGCTACACCAAGAACAGCTGCATTCAGCCCCTCCCTCATGGAGAAGTATTCCGTCTCTTCTGGATCAAAAGAGTGGTGATCTAAGATCACAGCACGCCTTCCAAAGCATTTGACCGGAGTTCGAAAAGGGGGGAAAAAAACTGCTAACACCGATTCTTTTCAAATCTCTGCTGAGTTTTGTCACTTCCTTCACATTACAAGCTTATGCTTCCTTGCCCTCAAGTCTGTTTTCCTTTTTTGTTGTTTTATTCACACACATCCAACCCTCTGTACCGTTCTTTCCTACCACTTCCTCATGCTCAGCTCGCTGAAATCGCCTTTCCTACAGCCCCCTATTTCCATGGCCTCCCGGCCCGCTCCAGGCTGCTGTTCTGCCCACACCCCCCAGCTGCTGAAGAGCCTCAGGCTCTCTCCATCTACTGTCTCCTTCCCCAAGTGCTCCACGCGGCACTGGGACGAGACACCAGGGAGAAACTTCGTGAGCTTCCACTTTTAAGTGTGAGGTTTCAGCAGACACATGATAAATATTCCCGGGGACCAGAATAAACACCCAGGACAGCCCGTGAACCTGGCTGTGGTGGCATTTATTACATGGAGGAGAAATGACTCCAGGGAAGTTGCGGGAAGTTCAGGAGCCTACTAGGAAGGGCTTTGCCTTCGGATCTACAAGAGTGAACACGAGCAAAATAAAAGATTATATCAAAGTTCTTTACACTTTCTGGTCTCAGAGCCTTTCACAGTCCCAGATAAGCCCAGATAATATACAAATTGCAATAACACGAAAACAAGATATCCTATCTTTAGATTATATACAAGATTTCTCTAGAATGTCTAAAAATAAAGCACCATGCATCCTAGACAGGCAGAACCATGAGGCACCGCTTGAAGCTTAGAGGAGGTGGTTTTCTGACAGGAAAACATTCGTACCATGGCAAGCACATTTTAAAAACTCACTACCCACAGGAAGTGCCAAGTGCTTGTCTAGAAAGTGTTGACAAATTCACGCAAGTAAATCGATAACGGACACACCGTGAGAAGGTAAAGCTTCCAGAGCTGAAGGTACAGAGGACGACGAGGGCCCCCTACAACACTCCTGTCTTAGCAGCAACAACAAACACGAAGTGAATGAATCCGTTCCATACACACACATATCCCACCAGAGCTGTGATCTGAAGTTAACCAGTCAGCTGCTGGCTCAGCCACGCTGTTCGGAAATGGCCGTAGACACACATCCCTCAGAAACTGCCCACGAGGACTTGCACCACCCTGTCCTCACTGACCCTGGGAAGGTCTGCCAGGGTCTGACCCAAATCAGAGCTGGCCCGGGGCCGAAGGACAGACTGCCCCTGCCTCCTCCATCACCGACTCAACTTGCCTTTCCTCACACACATGTGCCTGCCGCTTGGCTCCATTTTCACTGCTAAGGGTTTATATAAATACAAATCCACCCAAGAAAGGAAAAATATTTCCCTTTTTTCCTGCTCTGGATAAAGTTCCAACAGACTTGGCTAAGGATTAGACATGCTTCACAGATCAAAGTGTGTATGGGGGAAGGTGGCGGGGGGAAGCAGAGCCCAAACCCAACTCGGCCTTCCCTCTCTCAAAAGGCAAGTGAGGATTATAAAAAGCCCACACTGCTGGACTGAAGTGCTTCCCAGTGGTTACTCTTTATTTGGATAGCCTGTCACCTACTTCTTACTGGAAACGCTTCCAGACTCAGAGAAGGGAACGCAGACAGCACGAAAGCATTTCGACTAAAACTGTCTCTCTCCAACCATAGCTTTCCTTTCAGCTGAAAATGGGAGGAACTTGTATGACTTGAACGGAAATCTGAAACACTGGCCCAACAGCCTTATCAAAATTGACCTGATTTGGAAGAGCTAGGACGATCCGAAGCCATAGATTTGCTTGTCTCCTAACAGGGAAGATGACAAGATTTCTACGAATTCATTTTTTCTTGGAGGGAAAAGGAGTGAACGTCAGGCTGGGTGGGGGGAAGCCAAGGAGCCCCTGTAGGCGCCTGGGAGACCAGAGAAACCCACAAACCTAAGGCTGGAAGGAGCCCTGAGATGGTCCAGCTTGCTTATTTTGCACATGGCTGATATCTCCCGCACACATAAACAAACACGACAGGAAAACCTACAGCGGGGGCGGGGGGGGGCGGTCCTCCCGCAACATGAGCTTTCCTTTACCTACCCCCCCACCCAAGTTTCATTCCCAGATGATCCAGACTAGACTTGGGGCCATTATAAACAAACAACAAGCATCCATGATGATCTGAAAGTATTAAATTGCACTAACAGTGGAAACCCCGAACTCCTTGGCCTCTCTAACCTCTCACAAGTTGCAATTACCAACAAGAAAGAATTCTTTATATTTCAATGGCACCTCATCTTGAAGCAGATACAGCTGGCTTCCAGACTGAAGGCTAAATACAGACGAAGAAAACATAATCATGAAAGCATCAAAGCCAATTAGAAAGTATGGGACCGCCCAAATGGGCTTAGCTTCGCCTGGGGAAAGGGTCGTGCCGAGGAGGAGCCAGTTCTCGAAGCAGTTCGGTCTGTGTAGAGCCCACCACTCCACTAGGCTCTTTGCCTTGTCTGGGCCTCCATTTACCTGGTCTTGAGCTCTTCACTGAAGACCAAGATCGGACCAAGATCTGACTACCTATTAAACATGGTCACTGGGCTACTGACATGTCCAAAATCCAACTCTTGTAAGTTACTCCTTTTCAAAGCTTCCCCATGTCCGTAAATGTCCACTCCGTTCCTCTAGCTACTTTGGACAAAAAAATGTAGAGCCACCCCTGACCCTCCTTCTCCCTCACAGCCCACCCCACATCCCACAGCATCAGCACATCCCGCTGTTTCACTTCAAGCCCACCCAAGCTATCTGACCACTTCATCAGCTCCCTTGCCCACACCACCATCAACCCGGACTACTGTGGTGCTCTTCCAGCCCACCTCTGGCCTCCACGGTCCATTTCCCTGCTGAAGCCAGATGGGTTCTCTTAGAATGTACATCAGGTCATGTCACTCAGCTTAGAAGCCTCCAAAACCTCCTGTGTCACTGGGAACAAAGCCCAAGTCCTCACAAAGGTCTACGAGGTCCCATGTGATCTGCTCCTGTCTACTTCCTGCCCTTGAGCCTTCTTCATCGTGCTCCCTGTCCTGATCACTTTGCTCTCCACCCTCCCCTTGTCCCCCCCACACACTTCATTCAGGTCTCTGCTCAACTATCACCACCTAGAAAGAAAACAAATCTCTCCTAACCACCTTGCATAAAATGGCATCCTCACCTCCCGGTCCCTCCACATTCCATTTTCTGATTTATTTTTCTTCACAGTACTTCTGTCCACCTGACATAGGTGGGTTGATGGTGTGTCTCTTGTTATAGAATGTAAGCCCCGCAAGCGTGGAGATCTCCCTTGCTCACTGTTGGATCCCAACCATCCAGAACAGTGCCTGGCACGTAGTAGGCCCTCAGGACATGGGGAAAACCTGAATCAATCAGTGGCTGAATCCACAGATTTAGGGCACATACAAAGCAGCCTCTCAAGTTCCCTCGGGTCTGTGGTTCCAGATCTGACATCGGTCAGTGCACAGTCAAGCCCTTAGGGCCAAAGTCTACAGCCTTTTCTTCCAAAGGGTAGACAGATGCCCAGCCAGGGCCGGTTTCCAAACATCCCCGCACACACTGCCTCCTCCACGCACCACAGACAGGGGCGACAACCAGAAGGGCTCCGGGAACTCACCCTGATTTTCTGTCTTACTTGATTCTGCCATCTTTTCAAACTGAAAAGAAAGCCATGACAAAGTCAAAATCCACTTGGGGAGATTCTAATGCCAATATCTTAAAATATTTTCTAAATGTGAAGGATGACATAGTTCAGAGTCTCTTTAGAGAAACCTGTAAGTGTAGCTAAAAATGCCCTCTTCTCAACTGTAGCTGCAAATGGGTTATTTTGAGAGGGGGGGGGGGGGGGAGCAGAGGTACCACAAATTAGTTAGTGCTCTGGATGTGAGGGAGAGGAGACTGCAGCTGAAATAAGTTCTTAGCCCCCCCTTCTTTCCCCAGTCACATTGTTTCCTCTCACACAGGCTCTGAGCAGCCCCCTGCTGGGTTCTCCAGGGGGGCCAGTCAGCAGATCTTCCCTCTCTTCCCCAGTCCTAGGTCCTGCTAACTCTAAAGCTCTAGTTCCCTTGGGCTCCTTCCCTCAGGCAGCCTGCCAGGATGCCTCCGTGCCCTCCCCGCCCCGCAGCCCAGGGTGCTAAGCTGGGGCAGTTACGGGGCTCACTTCATTTGTTCCCCATCTCTCAGGGTCATTGTCCTTTGTTGCCTGATGCTCAGGGTCTTGAAAATCATCATTTTATATATGTTGCTGGTTTGTCTTGCTTTTTTCAGGTACGAGGGTAAATACAGTCTCTGTTACTCTATCCTAGCTGAAAGTGGAAGTGTGGCTACTGGACTTGAAGTACTTTCTATGTTCTGAATGAAATCGTTTCTTTCCAAAAGGTTAGCCTGTCAAGACAGTTAAAAATGTCAATGCTTCTAAAGACACTGACTCAAAAGACAAGTCACAGATGGGGAGAAAGTATTTGCAAAGGATCTATCTGATAAAGGACTCGTATCTAGAACATATAAAGAACTTTCAAAACTAAGAAAATAACCCAATTTTAAAAATGGGCAATAAATAAATAAATTAAACCAGATAGGGGTGCCTGGGTGGCTCAGTCGGTTAAGCCTCTGCCTTTAGCTCAGGTCAGGCTCCCTGCTCAGCGGGGAGTCTGCTCCTCCCCCTCCCGCCTGCTCATGATCTCTCCTTCACTGCTAAAAAAAATCTAAACAAAATCTTTAAAAAAGAAAAATAAATTAAAGAATGGGCAAAAGTTTGAACACACATTTCACCAAAGAAGGTATAACAAGGGAAAATAAGGGTATGAAAAGATGCTCAAAGTCATTAGTCATTAGGGAAATGCAAACCCCAAGGAGAGACCACTGAACACCTGTTAGGATGTCGACAAAGGCTGACCACACCAAGTGTTGGTGAGGGTGTGGAGGGACTGGTACTCTCATCCACAGCTGGTAGCATTTCTGGAAAAGTCGAAACACTCACCTACCACGTAATCCAGCTATTCACTCCTAGATATTTGCCCGAGATTAAAGAAAGCACAAATCCATACAGAGGCTTGTCCATCAATGTTCAGAGCAGCTTCATCTGAAGTAGCCATAAGCTAGAAGCGACATGAACGTCCGTGGCGAGGTGAGCAGATAAGAAATTGTGGTACATCCATACAATGGAATACTAGTCAGCAATAAAAAGTAACGACCCCATGGATACATACATACAACACAGATGATCCGAAGAGAACTGTGGAGTCCATGAAGCCAGACCAAACAGGAGCACATATTTTATGACTCCATGAAACAAAACTCTAGAAAATGCAAGCTGATCTAGAGAGACAGAAAGCAGATCAGTGGTTGTCTGGGGTGAGGTGGGGAACAGAGAGACAGGGGGGAAGCAAGAGGAAAGAGGAGACGTCTGAGGGAAATAGATGTGTTTGTATCTTATTTGTGGGGATGATTTTATAGGTATATAATACATGGCAAAACTTAACCAAATGGTACACTTGCAAACTGTACATTTTACTCTATGCCAATTATATCCCAACTACAACTCAATTAAAAACAAACAAAAATAAAGCACACCTTATAATTAACCAAAAACCTGAACCATCACTAAGAAACACCAATTGGTGTGAGGGCACGATCGCCCTTCTCAAGGAAATGAAATGCTTGACAGATTCCAGGCAGGACAAATTTCCTTTACCATATCCCACGAGCTCCCCGCTAAAGAATCAAAGACCTCACAGATCAAAAGCACAGAAGACAGAAGGGCCATATATGCCTGTATCTTCTGGGCGAGATTCTCTTTTCAGCTTGTGTTTACGATTATTTCATTTGTGCCTCACTGTGATATTTGTAAAAAGAAACAAGTACGTTCTGTCAGATGAATTCAAGCTGAAGCTCTACTCAATTCTGTACAAAGTTCAAATATTAAAAATACTATATCAGCTCAGGTCATGATCCCAGGGTCCCCAACACTGGGCTCCCTGCTCAGCGGGGAGCCTACTTCTCCCTCTGCCTCTCCCCTGCCCCCTGCTTGTGTGCTCTCGCTCTCTCGCTCTCAAAGTCTTCTTTAAAAAATACAACATACTATCTAATATCTAATAATAATTGGTAGGTGATGCTACCTACCAGTGGTTATTAAATTAGTAGGTCAAAGTAGTTAAAGATAATTGATGGTTGTAAACGTCTGAGAAGGAGCAGTAATACGGAACAACCAAAGACGGCTTCTACAGGACAAACATGCAAGAGCGGACATACGAGGTCAGTCGGGGGGTCAGATGCCCATGCATCTCTAATCCCCTAGAGACGTGGAGGAAACTTGGCTTCTTTCTCCTCCTCTTCCTCTTCCACGTCAGGAAATTACTCTCTGCCTATTACAAGGTTAAGGGTATTATCACACAGAAGAGAGACATATGCTTCGGTCCAACCAACGCTATTCTACCAAACTTCTAGAAGACAAGGCTAAGGGTAAAGACGTAGCTCCTTTCAGTGTCGAAGCACAGTGGCTGACTCATAAAAGCAGCTCAAAAGAGCACTGCTGTCTCTCCACTTAGGCTGGAAATTACACCAGAAAAAGCGACCATAATAATCTCTATCATCTATGAGAACATTTGCCGTGCTTTTTAAGGGAGGGAAAATCTCCTTTATTTCTTGAGCTGAGAAAGTATGCCAAATTACAATCAACCTCTCTAACTGAAGCCAAATTTGCATCAGAAGTTACTAGTCTAATAAAGCCATTTGAAACAAAAAAGTATGGGCAATCGCCAACCTATAAACGTTTGACTTTGGAAAATAATAAGTGGCCCCGTTCCTCGTCACAGTGATGCTTTTCACAATTGCAAAAAGCAAGCCTTCTATCACCCTGTATCCTTGGTCACAGCCCCAGCCTCGCTGCAGCCCGGCCATGCCCCTGAAGCCCAGCCCCGCCCTCAGATGTGGGAGCTCTGGCCTTTCGCATCTTCGTCCTCACTGTGGGCCCCAGCCCTTATCTTTCCGTAGGTCCGCACCCACACATTCCGCTATGGACTGACAGTGCCAAGACATATGGCCACAAGTACTCTTTCACAACTCTGTAGGTTATACGGGCT
>NW_024425341.1:20015593-20048458 GCF_017311325.1 Ursus maritimus
GTTCAGCCTGGAAGCCAAACCAGCATTTAGAGCATTGCTGCTTCGGGGCTGTGTCTTCCCCTTTAGAGTTGGTAGGACAAAAAAGAATTTTTGGAACACAGCCCTTTGTAGGTTAAGGACAATCCACACAATCCAACAACAAACTGTCCTTCCACCCCACAGACCTCTGAAAAGGGATTTCTGAGGCACGAGTGGTATCATACATCCATAGGTCAACCATAGGTGACATCAGTCTTCTAGAAGTAGCTCCTCGCTCCAGTGCATCCCCAGATTTTCTGCAACACAAGAGCTACAGAGATTTCTAATTTTCCAAGAGACGGGGGAGAAGGACCAACATGAGCGTGAGTGCACTGACAAAGTCTGAACAGTGGCTTTGCCACTTACCCACTGTGTGACCTTGGGGAAGTTATCTAGCCTCTCTGAGCCTCACTGTTCTCATCGGTGAAGTGTGGATGAGAAATGCCAAACATACACCTCAGAGGAGTGCTACAAGAATGAAACCGACCTAACCCTCTGCCTGGCACAGAGTAGAGGCTCACTAAATATTCATTTCGTCCTCATATCCTTGTCCTCTGAAACCAAGGTTTATGCAAAAGTAACTTCTGGAAAGAGATGGGCCTATCAGAGGAGCAACTCAAAAGGCCTGACTCTCCTATCGCCTTCCCCCAAATCCCTGTTGCTACCATTATAGTATATCCCACCTCCAAGGCAGCACATGTCCTCTAAAGAACATCTAGCACTTTTGTGCATTTCTGGAGGAAGAGTCAATGTGTACCTCTTCTTTGGAGAGAAATTTGGCATTCCATTTCGAGGTATTTATTCTACAGATATACCCACAAATGTCAAAGGACATAGTCCCAAGTATGTCTTCAGTATGGTTTCTAAAGTAAAAGACTGAAAACAACTCAAATGCTCATTGATAGAAGCCTGGTTAAATAAAAACAGCTTAGATAATGGAATATCATACAACAACAACAAAAGAAGAAAGAAAGAAAGAAAGAAAGAAAGAAAGAAAGAAAGAAGGAAAGAGAAAGAACCAGATAGCTCTATATGTATCAGTACATCCAGAGTGTATTTTTAATTTAAAAAAAAAAAAAAGGCTCAAAGCAGTGTTTCTATTTTGCTACAATTTTGGGGGGTGGGGGGGGACCTCCCTCTTCCCCTATTTATACATACAGATATATATTTGTAAAAACACAGAGCATCTCTGCAAGGATACCCAGGAATCCTGGCTGTCTCCAGTGGGGGAAATGGATGGCCATGGACAAGAGAGAAGACTTTTCCCCATAGAGCCCTTTGTGCCTTTTGAAAGGTACACACCACTTACACAGACTACCTATTAAACATGAAACTTCAGTCGAGCCTGGCTGGCTCAGTCAGTGGAGCGTGCGACTCTTGATCTTGGGGTTGTGAGTTTGGGCCCCATGTCAGGCACAGAGATGACTTAAAAAAATAGAATATTTAAAATAAAAAAATAAAGATAAAACTTCAAATAATCTACCCTAGTTTAATTTTTTCCTTTTTTCTCTTTAGAATAGCTTTGTTTTTTAAAGATTTCTTTATATTTCTTTCTTTCTTTTTTGAGAGACAGAGCATGAGAGACAGCCAGAGCACAAGTGCGGGGGAGTGGAGGGAGAGGGAGAAGCAGCCTCCCCACTGAGCAGGAGCCCTACGTGGGCCTGGATCCCAGGACCTTGGGATCAGGACGGAGCCAAAGGCAGAGGCTTAACCAACTGAGCCACCCAGGCGCCCTATATTTATTATTTTAATTATAAAAAAGTTAACACGTGCTGCTTTTAACAATTAACATAAAATGTGTAAAGGAAAGGTGAGAATCACTTTCCTCTCTTTCCCCCTTCCCAAGTATCCAGTTCCCCTTCCTTGCCTCTCTCCTTGCTCAGCTCAGACATACTGAATGCTCACCTACACACCAGGGAGTTTTGGGTTGATTTCTTTTCTTTCAGGCAGAAGCATACCATAAGCATTAGTGCAACATTCTTTTCTTTCTTCTGACTGTGTACTACCCGATAGTGTTGTCAGAGTGACAACTGTATTTGTTTGCCACTTCTTCCTTCATCGAATGTCTTTTTCTTCCCTCCCCAGCCCAAGCTCACACAATTTTACACAGACTCATGTCACACAATCATTTTTTAATGGGGCCCTTTTGCCACCACCACCCCCCACCCATTTCCTGAACAGTCTCCTGTGCCCTTGGAGAGTGAATTTGCACACCCACATCCCCACCCTGCGGGCCTCCCCAGGGAGCCCTCCCAGCTCCTGCTCCGGGGGCATCTTAGAGTCAGGGGTACCCTGGGGCAAACTGCAGCCAGTTGGCCAGGCAGTAAAGCAGGGGCTCTGGCCAAGTTCGGACGGAGTGTGAGTCCAGACTCAGCGGAGATGCCATTTGCATCATGGAATTAAACTTTCTAAAAGGAGAAGCCACTGGAAGCTTTTCACAAACCCAGATCACACATTTAAGAAAAAAAATAGCACAAGTGACGAAAAAAGCTCCTCCAGCAAGCAGAGGCTTCTAGTTTCCGCACCCGGCCTTACACCTCTTCCTTTACAAGCCAACAGAGGTGAGAGAGCACGGGAGTTGGAAGAGGAAGGTATCTGGGTCTGAGTGGCTCCCTGCCTGGGGAGTTGGAAGAGGAAGGTTTCTGGGTCTGAGTGGCTCCCTGCCTGGCCGTGGGGTGGGAGGGAGCAGCTGCCGGACAGAGCTGTTGGAGCTAGAAGGAAAGGCTGGGGATTAGTGGCTTTAGCGGCTTCTGTGCCCAGTTCGCAGTGCCTCCGAGGCCCCTTGGGCAGGAGGTCGAAGAAGGAGGGGGAGGGAGTGGAAAGGGACGGTCACTTACTACTAAGCCCATTTCCACCCCCCACTTCTCGGTTCTTAGATTTCATCGAAGCAAATTTCACAGAATGCAAGGAAGTACTTGACAATCTTTGTTCAGCAGGGAGGATGGCGGGCAAATCAGCACCTCCCTCCCGAATATGCTTACAGGTCTTCTGTCCATGTACGTCCAGGGACTACAAAAATACACATCAATCTCCACTGATTAAGCAAAATTTGATTTATGCCAGAGCTTCGCATTTTCTTTAAAAGAGATGGGGCGGGTGGCTTTTCAAATCCTGACAACCAGCTCGTGATGTTGAAATCTCACTACGGCATTCCTACAAGGACTTGACCTAGATCAGAGAAATCCTCCTCGGATCCCCAGTGTGTGAAGATGTTAGTAGATAGCAGGCAGGGTCTCAAGCAAGGTTTTCATAAAATCCTACTGATCTCAAGTCTATTGACAGCCCAGGGCCTTAACAGTAACTTCTAAACATGTGCAGAAGACGGCTGGGTCTAAGAGCATCAGAGCACTGGGGCTTCTCGGGAATGCAGGGGTTCGCTTCAGAAGAACCCAGCATGAGGAGGGGGAAGGTGCAGCGCTGACCTCAGGGGCTGGCTCCCGGCTGCACCACCTCCCGGCAGTGGGTCCCTGAGCAAATGGCTTTAAGGGCACTAAGCTCAGGTGTCCACGCCCCCCCGCCCCCACCGAGAGACGACACTGCAAGCCACGTAGGCCTGTCGTGAGGACTGAATGAGCTCATACACACAGATGCCTAGCTGGAGGCCGGCTGCCTTTCCCAGGGCTCCTGACACTCCCGGGGTCCCTGGCCTCCGCCCAGGGCTGGCCACCTTGCCACAGGCAGCCCATTCTGAAGTGCGGCAGCAACTTGCGGTCTGGGGAGAAAAGGTGAAACAGGCGGGTCAGATGGCTCCGTGGGGAACTGGAAATTGGGGTGAGAGCCAGAATTAGTGCGTGAAGCAGAGAGAGGCTGGGGCAGTCATCTGCATCACATGCCAGCTGGTCTGAGGGGAGGAAAAAATGGGGGCAAGTCCTGGGGAGAGACAGAGGGCCAGAGTGTGAGAGGGAAACCAAGCTGGGAGACAGGGGACCCAGGTAGGGATAGGGGATCAAGTCAGGGGGCTCGAGATGGGAGTCGGCTGACTGACAAATTGAATGACAGGACATGAGGGCCCATCAGACAGGGGATGTGGGATGGGGGACTCAGAGACTGGGGCAGAGGGACAGAGGGACAGAAACCAGTCCCAAGTTCTAAATCACACTAAGGAAAGCTTGGACTTGTTTCCTTTCCTTGGATTCTGAGGATCGCTCTACTCTTGACATAATATCCTGCTTTTCTTCCCTTAAATTAACTCGCAAGCACTGACTAGAACATCATAATTAATAAACGGCTTTTATTGAGAATTACCTTTTTTTCATTAGCTACAAGGTATTATTTGCAACTAATTACAAAGCTCTCATAAGTTATTATAAAAACAACTTTTGAGTCTTTGGCTGTATGAGCAACAAGGTATTTCTCTGTATCCAGGAAGATGCTTTGCGCAAGCCCAGTGAGCACCGCTGCCGGAAAAGAGAGAGCAAGGATGCCACAGAGACCTGGGTTCTACTCCCTGGGCTGCACGGACTCCCGCAAGTTCCGGACAACCCCTGACTCTTCTGGGCCCCAGTCCTTCAGCTGCAAAAGGAAGAAGCTGAACTGGTTTATCTTCAGGGTCTGTTCAGCTTAAAATAATCTGTTCCAGCTTGAAATACTGCGAAAATGTATTTTCTACTGAATTTTCTAGGTTTCTCAAGTTAGACTCCTCGCAAATTTAGCATGAAGTAGAACAATCTCTTAAATAGGCCAAACAAACAGGGCCTGGGCTCTCCCCAGCCACCCTCTCATTGCTTCCCTACTTTACCCCCCTCATGCTTCGATACAAGGGACCGAATCCCACTGGTACCCAGAAGGATGTTATCTGCAGCTCAGTCTCACAGCACAGAGAACAGTCAGGGCCCCGAGAAAAGAAACAATACAGCCAGTAAAGCCCTCTTCTCAGAGATTCGTCTGTCTCCCTAGGCTTCAAAGAACTCAGCCACGCTGTGTATATATAAGGAGTTTGAATGCTCACATAAAAGATCTGTTACTCTCTCTATCACGGTAAATTTCCCTGGAGTGAAAAAAACAATGCTAAACTGTACAAAAAGAGCAAGATTTAATTTTCTATATAAATAAAAGTGCTTTTCATTCCCCACTTAGTAAAAACCAGTAGCTTCCAGGAGCTCACAGTTACACACATTTAGCCAGACCTAAATATTTCTATCTGCGCAGCTCTGTGCTCTGACACTGGCCTGTCCACAAGGCAAACCTGCTGACCGACAAGGCGGCCCCATCCCACCCATGCTACACACTTCCTGAGAAACAAGACTGGTAAGCAGAGGGACAAACCTCACAGATGAGGCCTCCCTCTCTGGGGGCTCAGCAGAGACCAGAGTGGTCTGCTGATGTGCTCACCTTCAGTCAACTGACAACTGCTGGAAATGTAGGCTTGGCTCCCTCCTAACCCGGAGCATGGGTGTCCCTGCAGTCATTGTCTACTGGGACAGGGAAAATGGGCCCCCCTGTTTAGCCCCCCAGAAGTTCAAATCTCCCTTAAATTGGACCACTGCAGGCCATTTCAGAGTCCTCTAGCCCTGGTGGAGGCTAAGGCCCTGGCCCAGGCAGAGCGCTAAGCTGGAGGTGTGTAGACCCCAAAAGCTGACCTTTCAAGGACAAAGGTTCTCTTTCTCTATCTTTCACACACGCATGCACAAACACACCCATTCCTGCTCCACCAGAAGCAGAATATAATTCTTGCCAGTATGTATTATAAAGCAACTCATATAACACAGGATCCCACTCCCAGATCTCACCAACAACAGGGATGCAGATCATCTGTAAGAGGCAAAATTATCTGTGATCGAGATGGAGTTAGCCACCAGAGACCAGAGTGAGGGAGAGCATCCATCGGTCCTGAAGTCAAGGAAAGGAAACGGATCCGAGACCAGGCAAGCAAGCTGGAGGCAGGGCTCCAAGGAAGCCGGGAATGAGGCGCGCGCAGCAAGGAGGCCCTTTAGAAAGGCCTGTCAGAGATCTGTCCCAGCGCACATTCAGTATTTCTAGGTTCCCAGGCTAGACTCTCTGGGGGCCAGCTTTCACCGTGGAAAAGAAGACAGGGAGTAGCCAAGCCTAGGGTAATCTCAACTATCCTGAGATTCTCTAAAACACCGAACTATCCGCACCAAAGTTTAAAAGCATAGAAGAATGTATTCGTTTGCTAGGGCTGCCATACCAAAGCATCATAGCCCAGGCAGCTTAAGGAACAGAAAGTGGTTTTCTCACAGTGCTGGGGGCTAGAAGTCTGAGTCGGAAGTATCAACAGGGTTGGTTTCTTCTGAAGCTTCTCTCCTGGGCTCACAGACGGCCATCTTGTCCTTTCCCTGCTCTCCCTGTGCCCTCATGTGTTCTTCCCTCTGTCTGTGTCTGGGTCCTAATCTCTTTTTTTTTTTAAGACTTTATTTATTTATTTGAGAGACAGAGAGAGCAAGAGGGAGAGCGTGCAGGGGCGGGGGGCGGGGTAGAGAGAAGCACCCTGCTGAGTGGGGAGCCCGATAGGGGGCTTGATCCCAGGACCCCGGGATCATGACCTGAACAGAAGGAAGATGCTTAACTGACAGCCACCCAGGCGCCCCTAATCTCATCTTCTTATAAGGACACCAGTCATATTGGGTTAGGGCCCTCCCTCATGACCTCATTCAATTTTAATCTCCTTTTTAAAGACCCTATCTCCGGGATGCCTGGATGGCTTAGTCAGTTAAGTGACCAACTCTTTGATTTCTGCTCAGGTCGTGATCTCAATGTGGTAAGATCGAGACCCGCACTGAGCTCCACATTCAGTCTAAATAAACAAACAAATAAATAAATAAATCTTTTTAAAAAAAGACCCTATCTCCACATAGAGTCACATTCTAGGGTGCTGGAGGCTACGACTTCAACATATGAATTTTTTTTGGGGGGGGTCACATTCAGCCCATAACAAAAACTAAATAAGAGTGTCTTGAAAATGCTAAGTTTCTTTTGTGACCAAAGAGGCTGACTCTTAATCCTCTTCATCGGTTCCTGGAGAATGTATAAATTATAACTTGAATAACATGAGGCTCAGACCTAGAAGGAGTCCAAGATATCAACTGGCTGGACAGCTGTACCCAAGGGGTTCTGATAATGCACTGATGTCAACTTCCTATCAACTTCCTTCCTTTACATTTGACACATACTCATTGTGTTAAAAAAAAAAAAAAATCCCAGGCCTTGACCCTGGGGGCACCTGCTGGGGGCACCCCAGCAGCTCCAGCACCCTGGCCCGGAAGGAAGCCGGAGGCAGCGGAAGTGCGCAGGGTTTGTGATGTTGATGCCAGCCGCCCCCCAGCCCAACTGTCCGAGGAGCCCGTGGGGCCCCAGCCATGCAGTGCATCCCGGTGGCAGGCGAGGAGGCACAGGACTGAAGGACCCTGGGGAGCCGCACAGCTACATGGAGAGGATTCGGGGCAGCTCCCGACCCCTCCCCAGCCTGCCTGGCCCGGCACTGTCAGCCGCCAGCCCAGGCAGCCTCCTGCCCACCCTCTGCTGCTTGCACATCCAAGTCCCCTGCCTGTCCCTCAAAAGGGCGCCCACCCAGGCCCCCTCTGCCCTGCCCACCCCCCATCGGACCATGCTCATGAGGAAGGGCTTATGTCCCTTCTTCATGGGAACCATTTTATACTAATGTCAAGAAAGAACGCAAGGAAACCTCCCCCCCCCAAAAAAATCTCAGTGGGAATTAACAATATAAAGTGAAAAATAAATGTCCCTCTTTCTCCCGACTGCCGGTTTTGCTGATTCCATGGAGGTAACTACAGATGACCCAGGGCTTACAATGGTGCGAAAGCAATATGCATCTGGTGGAAACCATACTTTGAATTTTGAATTTGGATCTTTCCACAGGCTGGTGATGTGCGCTGCGATCCTCTTGCGTGAAGCTAAGCAGTGGTAGTGTGCCGTGGCTCCCAGTCAGCCCGTGACCACGAGGTGAACAACCGGTACACCCGAACAACCATTCAGCACCCACACCTGCACTCTGCTTTCCACTTTCAGTTGTCAATCAATTACACGAGGTATCTAACACTTTCTTGTAAAATAGGCATTGTGTGAGATTCCGCCCAACTGCAGGCTAATGGAAGACGTCTGAGCGAGTTTCAGGTCAGCTAAGGCTAAGCTATGATGTTGGGAGGTCAGGTGTATTGAATGCATTTTCAACGTATGATATGGTTTATCAGGACCTATGATGGATTTATCAGGACATAACCCCATTGTAAGTCGAGGAAGATCGTACTGTTATTCATTTCTCAAGTGCCTTCCAGAAATACTGTATGCAAACAGATTGTGTGTGTGTGTGTGTGAGAGAGAGAGAGAGAGACAGAGAGAGAGACAGAGAGAGTGCAACACTTCTAGCTGCTTGCCTAATATTCCTTTTCTTTTCCCATAATCACAGAACTCTGGATTACATGTGAGGAAAAAACATGTGCCTAATTAAAATTCTTACCTTTGCAGATTCCCTGAAAGATCTAGAGAGCCATGGGACAGTTCTAACCAACACAATGTAAGCAGAAGTCTGCTGAGGATTTCTGGAAACATTCCGGCTTTTGTGATACAGATGGCTTTCCTTCCTCCTACTTTTCTCCTTATATGTTTTTCCCACCTGGAAACCCAGATATGAGGCTTGGTAGAGCACAGCCATCTTGCTGTGACGAAGGGAAAAAAATGTAAGGACAGAGGCCCACACAATTAGGAACGTAGATATCAAAGACAGAGCATGCCTGAGGCACAGATGGCATACTTGGGTTCCTGTACCAACCCTGCACTGCCAACACATGCAGATTTCTTGTTGCATAAGATAAATACACCCACTGGGGCTTTTTATTATCTATAGCTAATACCTTCTTGACCTATACAAATCTTTTTTATAAAACACTTATGATATCAGACTATACACACCAATGTGCTTTTTCATTTAATATCTTGATTCATAATCAGGACATTAAGAATTGCAACTTTTTTAATTTAAAAAACATTTTTTTATATTTTTGAGTAATCTCTACACCCAACACGGGGCTCGAACCTACAACCCTGAGATCAAGAGTTGCACGCTCCACCTACTGAGTCAGCCAGGCGCCCCAGAGAATTGCAACATTATTAATCATCACACAGCATTCCACTGTGTGCCTACTGACATGATTTGCTTTCATTTTTTTCCTATTACAAACACTGTTAGAACAAATATCTATGTAGCTATTTTTGCATACTTGCTGGAAAATATTTACAGGGTCAGTAGAACTCCTGAGTCTGAGGATAATGACCTTTTAAATTCTGACAGATACTGTACAAGTGACCTTCAAAAACATTCCTCAACCATATATGTCTCCTGTTTCTTTGTATGATCAATAATAATGGGTATTACCAAACTTCATCATGGTCACTGCATAGGTAGAGAAGTGAGATCTTGTTTTAAATTGAACTTCTAAACAAAGTAAAGATTAGGGTGTTTTAATATGCTTATTTCTGTCAATATCAGTTCAACCTCTTCATTGTCCATCTTTGTTCTTACTTATTTTTAAGAATTCTTTCTATATGAAAAGAATTGGCCCTCTGACATACATGCCACAATCATTTTTCCAAGTACATTCTTTGTCATTTGACTTCATATATGGAATTTTTGCCGAACAGAACCTTTTAATTTTCATAAGAAATGTTCCTTTTTTGGAAAGTTCGTCTTTTCCTTTATAGCTTCCATGTTCTAGGACATGTTTAGGGGGAAAAGAAGCCTTCTCTCTCTACTTCAAGATATATTTAAAATTTATTCATGTTTCATCTAATAGTCTTTGGGACTTTGTTATTAAAGTTTAAATTTTAGAGCCATCTATAATTTATTTTTATATACTTATCTAAAGAATGAGTACGGGCTCCAGCTTTCTCTTTTTCCAACAGGTATCCAGCTGTCCTAAACACCATGCAGTGATGAGTTTGCTTCCCCCACTGATTAGAAATGCCACGTTGTTCACACCTAAGCGCACAGTGCAAAGAAGGCTACATCTGGCACGACTCAGATTCAGGTCCTAACCTCACGGGCATCTCAAAGATGCTGGTGAAAATACACAAGGCAGCTCATAAATCATTCAGTTAGCTTAGAACCAAGAGAATGAATTAACAGGATAAAACCAGAGATTTAAAACAACAACAACAACAACAACAACAAAAGCCTGGAGCAACAGGAAACGTATAACAAGATAATGTCTAATAGGAATATAGTTAGAGCCTACAGTTAGATGCAGTGCAATGAAAAGAATCCAATACAGAATGGGAAGTAACATGGAAGCAAAGACATGCCAAGTGTTCTTTGGAATTTTGTGAGTAGCTTTGATGTATGGTTGTTAAAAAGTTAAAGTGATGATACATGACCTTAAAAGAAGCAGGTCCGTTATCTTAGGCTATTTTAATAGAAAGGAGGTAATACACTGCCCAGGTACTCTACACTCCCTGAAGCACTTAATTCTGTTCTGGACACCACCCTTTAAGGAGAATATTGATTAGATCATTTCCATGAGGAAGAAAGTAAACAATAAGGAAAGGCATTTAAAACAATATCACATGAAGAAGGAACAACTTGAGATGTCCCGTGCCTCACTCAACAGTGAAACTCTGGGGTGGAGGACAAGGCCCATGCCTTCTTTATTTATGTATCTCCCAACCCGAGCAAAGTCTCTGGAAATAACTGGCCTGTAGTAACTAGCTACTGAGCAAAAGTGAAGAATGTAGGGGCAAGGATTTGTTCTTTGGTTTTCTGAGACCGATCCATCATGGCCCTAGCTGTCACCCCCAGATCCGTCCATCACTGTCTTTCCTTTGGACTGTCAATGACAGGTTGAGGTGCTCCCTGCATCCATCTCACCACCCTCATGTACTTACCTTCCTAAAATACAAATCTATTTTCCCCAACATCCTAGATTGAAGTTAACGCCTAGGGCACTGCATGGATGGGCCCGTCCGTCATAACGTGCCACTGTCCACGTCTTTAGTCCCCCGACATAAGCAATATCAAACTTCTCTGTGTCCCCCCAGCACCTGACATCTCTCCATGGCCTCTGCAAAACTCCCTTCTCTGTCCGAAACATCCCACCTTTGACTCTCTCTGGAACCCCTTCCCTGTGTCCAGCACACTCTAACTAAACCCTGCACCTGGAGGCCTTGCCCAACACCCTGATTCTGACAGAATCAACCACCCCCTCCTTCGTGCTACCTCAGCACCCCATCCATGAGCTTCACGGAGGTTATTACACGGCACTACAGGCCATTCATGGACATTCCTGCTTCTATACTAGATGGAGTCTTTGAAAAATGAGACTGTGTCTTATTTATCTCTGTGTTCTCAGTGCCTGGCACATTGGCAGCACTGAAGGATGCCTGCGAGTACAAGGCACAGGAACATAGATTTCAATTAATTCAATCAATTAAAAAAAAAGGAACATGGGGGCACCTGGGTGGCACAGCGGTTAAGCGTCTGCCTTCGGCTCAGGGCGTGATCCTGGCGTTATGGGATCGAGCCCCACATCAGGCTCCTCCGCTATGAGCCTGCTTCTTCCTCTCCCACTCCCCCTGCATGTGTTCCCTCTCGCTGGCTGTCTCTATCTCTGTCGAAAATAAATAAATAAAATCTTTTAAAAAAGGAACATGGATAGAACTATTCACAAATGGAAGAGACTATCTCTATGGGGTTACCCTCAGAGATGTCTGGGGGCCAGATGGTCTGGTGGGAAGGCCAAGGAGAAGATTCTTACTGTCCAACTTGAACAGTGCTTCTCAACCTTTAATACACACCTGTGAACACCTGACCCAGTAGGTTTGGGGTGTGGCCTGAGATTCTGCATTTCTAACGAGTTCCCAGGTGATGCCAAAGCTGCTGGTCCAAGGAACACCTTGAAGAACAGGGGGCTAGATGACCTCTGCTTTTCTCCAATCCTGAGGTTTATTCACAGACCCTGATATGAGAGGTAGCCGGCCCCACAGCCTCTGGTCTGTGGAGCCATTAACTAAGTTAACTTAAGAGTTAGGTGTTAGAAACACCAAGCTAAAATTTAGGCCAAAGGAAGGAAAAACTATAAAAGCTCCTAAAAGAAAGAGTCCAGTTGTGCATCAAGATTTCCTGAAGCATTTCCACTAAAAGGATACAAAGTTATTATTAACTGTCAGCCACTGTTTTCATTAAACTCTTTGGTTTTCAGTATTGTTTTTGCTTGGCTATTTTAAAACTCGAATCATAGCATAGTGTACAAATTGAAGAGAAAATTGTTTCTGATCCATATAAAATTACAAGTTAGTTAGACTCAAATGGCACCTCAGTGAGCACTATTCTAGAGTCCTCTAGACTCATTTCACGGGCAAGGAAACTGAGGTCCAAGGTCATTGAAGCTGACACTGAAGCAATACCATTGTCCTTTATGCTCAGTATACTTTCTCTGCCTTTAAAGGCAGTTTATTTATTTATTTTTTTAAAGATTTTATTTATTTATTCGACAGAGAGACAGCCAGCGAGAAAGGGAACACAAGCAGGGGAGTGGGAGAGGAAGAAGCTCCTCCCAGCAGAGGAGCCTGATGTGGGGCTCGATCCCAGAATGCCAGGATCACGCCCTGAGCCAAAGGCAGACGCTTAACGACTGAGCCACCCAGGCGCCCCTAAAGGCAGTTTAATATCCAAGTCTGAAAAGAAATATGCTTATTTCAGTTTTCAGAGGTAAAGTTACTGAATAATAGATTTGAAAAAATAGTCGTATAAAAGAAATCAAAGGTAAAAATATACCCTTCTCCATCATACTGCCTGACTTCAAAATTGATCATAAAGCTACAATGGTCAAGGTAATGTGAACAGACGGACAGACCAACGGGACAGAACAGAGATCAGAAATAGACAAACACATCCATGGTCAATCAATTATTGACAAAGGGTCTAGTTAATTCAGAAGGGAAAGCACAGGTTTTTCAGCAAATGGTACCAAAACAAACTGGATATCTGGATGGGAAAAAAAATCTCAACCCTGATCTCACGGTATACACAAAAATAGCTTGAAATGGAACCTGTACCCAAATGTGAAAGTCAACATTATAACATTAAAACAAGATATTTCTTTCTAGAGGAAAATCTAGGGGAAGATTTTCTTAACCTTGAGAGAGCAAAAACAAAACAAAGTATTAAACAGAAAAAAAAATCTGGTAAGGTGAAATTTTCAACTATTGTTCTTCAAAGAGGTTAAGGAAATGAAAAAGCAAGTCGCCAACCTTTTACATTTACATCTGGCAAAAGGCTTGCATCCAAAGTATATAAAAACTCTTATAACTCAATAAGAAGATAAGCAACCCAATTAAAAAATGGGCAAAAGATTTGAGCAGACACTTGACACACACACACACACACACACACACACACACAGAGGCATAATAAGCATACGCGAAGATGCTCAACATTATTCATCAGGGAATCGCAAACTGAAACCATACTAAGATATACAAAATACCCAGTTGTAGAGCGGCTAAAATTTTAAAAGCTGACAATGCCAAGTATTGGCGAGAATTGAAGCAACTAGAATTTTCATACACTGTTGGTAGAAGTATAATGGTATGATCACTTCAGAAAAGTCTGGCAGTTTCTTATGAACTCAGTCATGGGTTATGATATGAGCTAATAATTCTAATCTTAGAGAAATGAGAATATATGGCCTACGCAATGACTTACACATGAATGCTTATATGGCCTTTTCATGAGAGCCAAAAAATGAAAACAACCCAAATGCCCCTCATCAAGTGAATGGATATACTGTGATATTTCCAGAAATGGAATAGTACTCAGAGGGAAAGAAAAAAAAAAAAAAAAAAGGAATGAACTACTAACATATCTAACAACATGAGTGAATCCCAGAAACATGATGCTGAGTAAAAGAAGCTAGATCTGTGGTTGCCAAACTGTGCACTGAAGTCAACCCAGGGCACCAAAGAGGACTCACAGGTGACTACAGGCTATTCCAAATTTATGAGGGAAACATAGCAACGACTGAGTACCATGCAAAGTACTTCAACTGAGTTCTCCGGACCTACTGGAACTGTTAGGTACTGCTTTTGGTTTACCATGAAAAAAATTACTGACTGTGAACCAAGAAAGGGTATTATGAACCAAGAAAGTTTAGTAATCCCTGAGCCAGGTACAAGAGAGTATATACTATACGAACTCTAAAACAGGAAACCCTAATCTATGGTGAGGGAAGGCAGATCAATGGTGGTCTGGGGTTTGCTGAGGGAGAAGGCTGACACACCTTTAAGTAGATGGGAATCTTCCCTATCGTGATGGAGATGGTGGTGGCATGTCAAAACTCATGGAACTTGTCATACGCTTAAAAAAGCTACTTTGTACTCCATGCAAAGTACACCTCAAAATGTTCATTTTCAAGGAAAATGCCCTCCAAAAGTTAAAACACACACATTTACAAAAATATTCTCTCTCATGGGCCTTGATTATCTTTCCAAGCTGGTAAGTGTCTCCAGAGCAGGACCTGTGCGACAGGCACCCTGGTAGCCATCCTCAGAGCCCGGTCAAGCATCACTCTTCACTTGGGAAAACATTTGTTCATTAATTTCCTAATTTTCCACACAATGAAGATGTTTCCACAAGGAAATGAAACCGCTGAATTCCAAACTTGCTATATAATTATCTTTTTATGAGAACCAATTTTTATTTCAGCAATTTAATTTTTAGCATTTATAAATATTTATAAAGCTTTTCTCTCTTACTCCCTCTGGATTCGAGTCTCTGAATAAAGCTTCAAATTAAAATTTTAAAAATTCATTTAACACTCTGAGAACTTCTGGGACCCCAATAATATCAGGTAGAAGCTCAATATTAACAGACAGCTCTCATTAACCACGTGTTGAGATTAAACTTTGCATGGCCCCCTGAGAGAACAGGTATTGGCAAAGGAAGGCCTGCTGCCTGCTCTTATAAATAAAGTTTTATTGCCAGTCCTTTACATAATATCCAGGGCTTCTTTCCAAGATGGTAAAACTCTGCTCTTCAAGTCTGCTACAACAGCAGAATTGGGTAGTTGCCAGAGACCCTATGGCCTACAAAGTTAAAGATATTCTATCTACCCTTTACATAAAAAGTTTGCTGAGCCCTCATCTGGGATGTACCTAACTTAAAACATTATATGCAAGACAGGAGAAAAGCCAACACAGAAATGAAAGATGACACGGAGGTTGTCATTGAGGAGAGAAGTTTGTTATTTCAAATGCAAATTTCAGGCTCTAAACTTTTTAGAAAAAGCACCCGGCTTTCCATTTTAAACACTTCCTGGGTGATGGATCCATATGTCCATGAACTCAAGGTCTTACGCGCAGTATTATTTCAGGAGAGAACAATGAAGTGGAGATGGCTTTCTTTTGTCCCCCTTCAACATACATGGGTCTGAAAAATCTGATTCTTTTTTTCCTCTTCGAATTTCATCATTTTTCTGTAAGTGAACCAACTTTTCTTCTTTCCTCTTTTCCATCCACACTAGTAGTTATCTTGTTGTTCATTTAAATGGACTCTTTACATGTGTCTGAATCTCATTTTATCTCTTAATGTAGGGACTAAAACATAGTTCCATGTAAAAACATCTTAGGTAAAAAAAAACCAAACCAAACCAAAACAACAAACAAAAAAAACTTGAGGTATTTTTATAAAAGTTGAAGTGTGTTAGGGAAAGCAATGGGGGAATAGTGACCCTGTGACTTTGACAAAACATAACTATGTTCCATGTCTAAAAATATTCATTTAGCATTTGAAACATGAACTATTATCATATGTAATCAGCAACTAAATGTTGATATCACTGTAGTTTTTAAATGATGATACAAATGTTCTACTAAGGTGGACAAGTTCTTCTTAAAACAGATGGCTGAATAAGGTATCTTGCTAGGCTTTTAGAACAAAAGATTTTTTTAAAAGCAATGAGGCAATGCTTGATTTTCTCCAAAGAAGATATATAAATAGCCAATAAGCACATGAAAAGATGTTCAACATCAGTAATCATTAGAGGTATGCAAATCAAAACCTCCATGAGATACCACTTCATACCCACTGGGATGGCTACTATCAACCAAACCAAACCAACCAAACCTAGAAAACAATAAGTATTAAGGAGGATGTAGAGAGATCGGAAGCCTTGTGCACTGTTGGTGGGAATGCACAACAGTGCAGCTGCTGTAAAAAATAGTACACTGTTCCTTAAAAAATTAAAGATAGAATTACTACTATATGATTCAGCAATATACCCAAAATGCCCAAAAGAATTGAAAGCAGGGTCTCAAAATGATATTTCTATACCCACATTCATAGTAGTATTACATCGGCTAAAACATGGAAGCAACCCAAGTGTCCACTAACTGAATAATTAATAAAATGTGGCATACACACACAATGGAATAGTATTCAGCCTTAGAAAGAAAGGAAAATCTGACACATGCTACCTCGTGCATGAACCTTGAGGACCTTATACTAAGTGAAATAAATCAGGTAAATACTGTATGATTCCCTTTATATGAGGGACCTTGAGAAGTTAAATACAGACAGAAAGTAGAATGGTGGTTGCCAGGGCCTGGGGAGCAGGAAGAATGGGGAGTTGTTATTTAATGGGTACAGGGTTTCAGTTTTGCGAGATGAAGTTCTGGAGACAGATGGTGGTGATGTTTGCACAATAATATGAATGTACTTACTACCACTGAACTGTAAACTTAAAGATGGCTAAATTTGGGGCACCTGGGTGGCTCAGGGCATGATCCCAGGGTCCTGGGAATCCAGTCCCGTGTTGGGCTCCCTGCTCAGCAGGGAGCCTGCTTCTTCCTCTACCTGCTGCTCCCACTGCTTGTGTGTGAGCGCTCTCTCTCTCTGATAAATAAAATCTTTTAAAAAATGGCTAAATTTATAAATATGTGTATTTAACCACAATAAAAAAAGGGGGAAAAAGTAATGCAAGGACTTGCATCCATAATATATAAAGAACCCTTAGAACTCAATAAGAACACAAACTACCCAATAGGAAAACGCATAAGGTTTTAATGGACACTTCACAGAACAAGGCATGCGAACAGCCAATACACATGAAAAGATGCTCAACATTGTCAGTCAAGAAAATGCAAATTAAAATCACATATCACGAGAATGGCTTAAAATAAAGATAATACCCCACTGTACCTAGCACACTCACAGAGTACTAGTGGGAAAATAAAATTGTGCAACCCCCTTGGAAAAAAGTTTGACAGTTTCATAATAAGTTAAATATATACTTACTATGTGGCCTAGCGAGTCCACTCCTAGATGTTTACCCAAGAGAAGTGAAAACATATGTCTGACACACACAGACTTGCACATGAATGCTCATAACAACTTTATCTATAATAATGCAAACCTGAGAACAACCTAAACGTCTATCAGCAGATGAATGAATAAACACACTGTAGTATAGTCCTAAATGGAATGCACGCAGCAATAAAAAGGACCAACTACTGATATACGCAACAACATGGGTGAATCTCAGAAACATTACACTAAGTAAAAAGCCAGACGAAAGATAATCCTTTATGATTCCATTTATATGAGACTCTAGAAAATGCAAACCTAATTTACGGTAACAAAAAGCACACTGGTGGTCGGTGAGACTGGAACAAGAAAGAATTGACTGGAAAGGGACAGAACGGAATGTTTAGGAGTTTATGTAATCTTGAGTGTAGCGGTGATGATACGCGTGTATAAGTTTGCCACAACTCACGGAATCGTAAATTTAAAATGGTGCATTTTATTTTATGTAAATTACACATCAATAGTTTTTTTTTTTAAAGATATCCTGTAGGACTTTCAAATCAAAAAATTTTAAAAAGCAAAGCAAAAAGCCTGTCCTTCTTCCCTCCATACACTAGTCTTTTTAGTAAGTCTCACACACAAAATCCACATAATATCCTCAACTTTCTCTTTCCCTNNNNTCCTGAGTACCCATCATGTCATTATTTTAGACGACTTTCTCTTTCTTTGGTCTAACACAATGAAAATTAAGCAAAGGAATGCATGATGGTACACCCAGGACTTGTTTGATGCTTAACTCTATGGATGTTAAAGAGAGACTTTAACTTCAGTCACAAGTTGCTACTTTAAAAGATAAATGCTATTAAGAAATGAGAATAATATTGACAAACTAGAGCACTAAATTTTCTGAGATCAATAAGCATATTTCCTACAGGAACTATTTGTTCTGGATACTAATTACTGCTACAACTTCCCTTTTCAAGAAAATCACGCCTGGGGAAAGAGAGAATAAAAAGAAAGAAGGATTTTAAGTTTGGAAGATTTTATGCAAAAATTAACTGAGAAAGAGAAAACGAAATAAAACGGTTTCTTCTCAAGCCTCAACAGACATTAAATAATTTAAAGATAACATTATCATTCAACTTGTGAAGAAAAGAAAAAGCCTTGTAAAACTGTGAAGTGCTACGCATTTGAAAGCTACCATCATAAACGAGCCAGAATGTCCTCTTTAGTATGGTGTGGTAGTCAGGTTCTCCAAAGAAACAGGACCAATAATGGGAGGGGAGGAACATTATATATATAAAAAAAATAAAATAAAAAATTGTGTGTGTGTGTGTGTGTGTATGTATAAATGGGATTTAAATTATGGAGGCTGAGAATTCCCATGCTGTCTGCAAGATGGGGACCCAGGAAAGCCAGTGATGCAGTTCAAAGGCCTGAGAGCCGACAATGGTGTAGATTCTAGTCCACGTCTGAAGGCCTGAGAATGAGGAGTACCCACAGCAGAAGGAGACTGATGGCCCAGCTCAGCAATCAGAGAACAAACTGCCCCTTCCCCCACCTCTTTGTTCTATTTGCGATGTCAATGGAAGGGATTATACCCATCCACATTAGGGAGGGCCATTTGCTTTACTCGGTTCACCAATTCAAATGCTAATCTCTTTGAGAAACACCCTCAGGAATACACCCAGAAGTTATGTTGAATCTGGTAATCTGGGTATCCCCTGGCGTGGTCAAGTTGACACATAAAATTAACCATCACACGTGGTATCAGAGAGAACACCGAACTAAAAATTAGGTATCCTAGTTCTGGTCCCAACTCTACTGATTATGAGCTAAGTGACCTGGGGCAAATAACTACTTGCCTTTAGCCTCAATTTTCTTATGCTGACCCAATCTATACCCTCCTCACATAACAAGATTGCTCTGCAAATCTGATGACTGCATATGAACAAACTCTTAAGACCATCAAGACTCTCAATCAAAGGCAATATTATTTATTCTTATCAGTTTAGTTCAGACAAATTTAACACATTTTTTTTAAAGATTTTATTTATTTACTTGTCAGAGAGAGAGTACAAGTAGGGGTAGTGGTAGGCAGAGGGAGAAGCAGGCTCCCCATTGAGCAAGAAGCCTGATGCGGGGCTCGATCCCAGCACCCTGGGATCATGACCTGAGCCAAAGGCAGCCACTTAACTGACTGAGCCACCCAGGTGGCCCAATTTAACATATTATTGATTACACATACCAATGGAATAGTCTCATGATACACTTAGAACATAAGCCCTAGGAGTAACAATCACCTGGTTGAATCCAACTGTTTCTAAGAAATAAAAATCATCTAAATTCATTTAAAATGATGGTAGAAGATCCAGTACCTTCAATGTCTGGACCTGATCTGTTCCAGATGAGTATTTCCAGAATTTTGATATCAACTCAAAATGAGTGCCTGGATGCCTTCTAGTATATGATAGTTCTAGTATATGGAAAAAAGAACTTACATATTTGTGCATTGTAATTGAACATTTTTAAAGGAATGTTACTCATCAAAACATATATCTAAGCCCCAACTGTCCCAATTCCCTTGTTATCAGGAAGGCTCCAAGGATGTAACAAGATGGCTCATTACCATCTGCACTGCCCTGTCCAAATCTCAAGGGATGGGAAGCCACAAAATCACTGGTCACAAGACCACCACTGAACATACCATACCACATATGCGAGCAAAGTGTCCTCCACTCGTTTTAAGGCACAGTCTTTTTGAATGGATGATCATTTCCTAAACTTTCCTGTAGGGACTATTCCATTAGTTGGATGCTACTGATACTGAGAATCCCTGCTCCCCAAATCCCACATCACTGTGTGTCTACTGTAATCCTATCTGCCTGGAAGTCTAACTTAGTGATATGCTTTGCTTTGCGTTATAAGTGTACTCCAAAAATGATGGTATGAAAGGAAACACTTAAAAAATTCTTAAAGGAACTTACCAATAATACATATCATATCTATTATAAATCCTTTTGTAAACTAATCCACTTCTTATACAAAAGTATATTCTCCCATTGGGTTGGTTTTAAGCAAAGTAACATTGTGTGTAAACCTAGGCATTAAAAGCTTACTTGTATGTAATATTTTTAAAATATTCATTTAACTCTAAATAACTAAAGAAAATAATAAAATGAAGGGCAATTACAAAGCAAAGCTCTCTAGTAAAAATCATCAAGCTACATATGCAACATCTCCTTAAGGATACTTGCAAAGGGGCACCTGGTGGCTCAGTGGGTTAAGTGTCTAACTCTTGATTTTGGCTCAGGTCATGATCTCAGGGTCCTGGGATCAAATCCCATATCGGTCTTCATGCTCAGAACAAAGTCGGCTTGAGATTCTCTCTCCCTCTGCCTCTGTCCCTACCCCCACTTGTGCACACGCATGCACGCACACACACACACTCACTCTCTCTCAAGAAATGAAATCTTTAAAAAAAAAAAAAAAGGATACTTGCTAAAAATACCGATGGCAGACTATACAAAGATACTTCTTTTTGTTGTCTTATGGGAATGAAACCAACACACACAAAACACCAGCTCCCTGTAAGCAAGCACATTTAATGCAAGAGGCAGTATGAGCTCGCCAAGACCTTGTCAGTAGTCAAGTAGAGGATCCTTATTTTAGAGACGGCAACATGAAGGCCCGTAGGGTCTTCAGGAGCTCACTCTAGGTTATAGAGATGGAACAGGAAGAAGAAGCCCGCCAGTCCCTGCTCTTCACTGCTCTACAAAGTCTCCCCGACCCCAATGACACCACACCGCTCTGTATTTGTTATGTGCTGATCACACAAAAGCCTTGAGCTTACTACTCCAACCCCAGAATATGTCACCCCTTATGTTGCTGCATAATTTGGGGAAATACGCCGTCCTACTTTGGCAACTTTATGTAAGAGTTTCTGAATTTAAAGAAAGAGGGGTATGTGTTCCGTCTTGGTACTAGAAATAAAAATGCCTCCTCAGTCTCAGCAAGGCATGCGGTTAAAAATAATCAGGGCCTGACTCCACCATGAAAGCAAGCCACGTGAGAGGTGGAGTGTCAACAGGCTTTTCCTTTGTAATAACCTGATCAAAGTCATCGACTTCCTGATGTAGATTTTAAAGGAACCCCAGGAAGAAGCACGTCCACTCCTCTACACGTTTTTGAGAGACCGTAACTTCAGAGAACTAATTTAGACATAACGCTACCTCAGTATACAGTATATCACTCAAATTTTAAAGGATTTGCAAGGAACGTATAAACACGGCTAAGAAGTCCATCCCCGACAGCATGCTGACAAGTGTGGTCTGGCCCAGCAGCACCTGCAGCACCTGGGGGCTGGTTAGGAATGCGGAACCTCCAGCCTTGCCCCAGACCTCCTGGATCACCATCATCCATTTGAATGAGGTGCCCAGGTGACTTGTGTGCACGTTCAAGTTTGAGAAGCACTGCCTTAATCCTGGTAACCATCTGCACTGCCCCAAAGAAGTCCCAGGAGGCTACCTTGAATTTCTTCCCAAGGGCACGTTAAGACATAAGGATTCTCATGACATTCCATATTATCTCTTCGTTTCCTCTCTTATGTTCTGGCAATTTTGATTTGTAAACTGGTCTGCTGTTAGCCAATAGCAAACAAGAAAGGAGGCATCTGGTTTGCATGCAAGAAAATGAGAGAGGAAGAGAGGGATCAATGTGAGAGAGAGAAAGAAAGAGAGCAAAAGGCAGATAGGTTCAGGGTGGATGCCCAAGGCCAGGAAGAGGAAGAGGAGAGAAGGGAGGGCACAAGTGTGATTATTTCTGCCCTGCACTTCACCGTGTGCCCCCTCCCCACAAACACCAGGAAATTCAGCCACATCTTACAGGCTAGAAACAAAAGACTGGTATTAATCTTAGATTTAGCTTTTACCCTAATGTCAGTGATAACAAACCAAAAATGGAAAGACAGAAACTGAAGAATCCTCTCTCTTTTTATCACTATGTGGGGCAGAATTACCTGCCTAAAAGGACAAACTATAAATAGCAGAAACCTATTTTATGAATGATTGTAGGATCAATTTAATAGAAGTAAAAATCTGCTCTTCTCTGGGACTCTGTCTATATGGGTGTCAACACTGAAAGACATGGAGACACAAATTCTAATCACTTAAAGAGCATGATAGATGGAGAGGAGGAGAGCCTTCCCTGCAGTCTCAGCCCTTCCACTCATGAGGGGGAGAGCCTCGGGCAGAGGGTCGGTCTGCCATCAGTTTAGACATTCCAAGAAATGGGAGAAATCACACTAGACAGTCCCCAAAAGTTCCTCCATTTCAGCCCTAAAACCAGTAAGATTCTAAGTCATATAATCATGGTCCCGACATTACTATGTCTCGTAAAAATGGTAAAAACAACCCACAGATGTTCTCACCAGATGCAGGCTTCAAATGTGTTATTTGTTCACTTTGGAAAACAGTAAAGCCTTCTTCAAAATGCAACTCTATTCACACTGAAGCAGGTTTCTTTACAAAAAAACAAATAAAAAAATGCATGGGCACATACATCACTCCTGTCATTGTTTAAAATTAGCATGACTCTTGTACTAGTTTCTTATCTGAAAAGATCTCAAACTACACAATTAAGATGCTTGAGTTTTGCAGAGGCAGGGCTGGCTTCCATCTACCCGCCAGCCATAAGCAAGGAGGCTAGGCAAGGTCAGATCTTGGTTTCAGATGCTCCCTTCTCAGATCATCCCATGCACTGCCGCCACTCTCTGTGCCCTGGCTCTCCGAACAAAGTCACGTATTTGCATACTGGACTACTGCTCCCCCATCCCCAACTAGATTTCCCCAGTCTGCCCCAGCCATCAAACAGTGCCTAGCACATAAGGGTGCTCCGTAACACTGCTAAATCAGCAAATTTAAGTTCTAAGACTGGTCACTTCGGCTGTTCCTTTCTTTTTTAAAGAAGGCCCAAATATTGTCAGCATCACAAAGCAACTCTTGGATGAAGTCATGAACAACGACAAAAGATGAAAAAGGAAGAATGTGAGAACTCATTTCAGTTGCCATAAGAGGAGGAATACGAGGACATTCGAAATGGACTAAGCTATAACCTCCTTCGGTATTTTAAATGCAGATATGTTCTCTTTCCCTTAAAGCTAGGGACAGAGACTTCAACTGGCCTGCTTTCATCCATGTGCAAAGACAATAAAGTGGATTTTTTTTTTTACACTCTACTTCAATATTGTGATTCTTTGTCAGGTACAATCAGCTAAACAAATACTGGAGTTTTCTAGGTTAGTTTGCATAAAAGTCAGAAACAGTTCCGGAAGGAAGGAGAGAAGGAAGGAAGGGAGAGAGGGAGGAAGAGAGAGAGGAAGAAAGGAAGAAAGAAAGAAAAGAACAGAGCTATTTTCACAGTGAAAACCAACACTGCAAGACTGCACTTGATCCATATTCCTTTTAGTAGTATTAGCCCCATCACACAGCACATCGGGTAGCAAAGTCCAACGTGGTGCACACCCAGTTAGAGCCAGACGTAAAACCTTTCCTTTTCCTTCTCAATTAGAAGCCTACAGTGTTGTTATAAGACTCTCTTGCTGGGGCTCATATCAGGCTCCTGGGGGTGCTTTCTCCTAACTGGTCTTCTCTGATCTTTATCCTACATGTTTCTTTCCTTGATTCAGTGTTTTACAAAGCCTAAGCTTAGTGTTGCCCTGAGATTTATTATTAAAAGCACACTTATGCCTATGGAAAAGCATTGGGAAGATTAAATGAGCCAACAAGAGCTCTTAAGAGCAATCATAATAAAAAAACTAAACAAGCTCTCCACCCAACTTCTTATTGTTTCCCCTCAGAATTTCCTCTTCTCCCTGTCTCTCCCACCTTGATAAAGGGCAACTCCATTTATCTCCGTCATTCTAGTTGCTCAGGCCAAAAACCTGTCTCTCTTTACTGCTTTCTCTCATAACCCAAAGCCAAACCATCAACAAACCCTTTCGCTCTATCTTCCAAATAGAGCTAGAATATGACCACATCTTACCAGCGCCTCAGCTAGTATAGACCAAGGTACCACCATTTCTTGCCTGGACTACTGTCAAGGTCCTACCTCATCTCCTTGCATTTACCCTTGCCTGTCTCCTTACAATTTCTGGGGTCTTCTAAAAATATTTAATTTAACATTTTTCTTACCTCAAAACCTGCCATTGGCCTTTCAACTCTCATGGAGTTGGTGAGATTATTGTAAGTGTCTTTTATTTTCTCCTTCCTACTTTAATGCATGGAAAATAAACATATTTTATTGTCCCTAGAAGGGACAGCCACAGGATTTTTAGTTTCTGTTTCCAATAAACTGGTTAGAAAAGTCTTGAGAGATGAAGATTCTTAGAAGTAGAAAGGATTTACTTAAAATGTAGACATATGAAATAAAATATAAATTTCTTGTTGATAAGAAAGCAAGTGGTTATATACTAAGAAATAAAAACAACCCACATTTAAAATTGTCATGTATTAACTACCCGAATGAAGACATCTCATTGCATGTGTGTAAGACAATTTTGCAGTAAATTCCCTGCACGTTCCAGACCTTCAGAAAACATGAATTGACCAACATTCTGGCTTATCATAAATGGTGAAAGGAATATTTCCGTTCTCAACCACTTCTAATAGCAGTCATCTAAAGTCAAATTATTCGGCTTAGTATAACCGACACTTGGTACAGCCCATATGGCTGAATAACCCTCAATTTCCCACCACATTCATGCTTAAGAAAAAAAATCTGCAGACGTTGTGAGGGGGAGTATATTTGGTTATGGCATAAGTAGGCACAAAGAGGTACACAAATATCCCCTCTGATTTTGGCCCGTCTTCCTCCTACCTGTGATAAGAGGCGAGAAAAGACAAAGCACCAGCTAGATACCAATGTAACTGCAGCGCTTGGAAACTCACCCAGGTCTGCTGTTTCACGCTCAGGTGCCCAGCGTGGCCATGGCTAATCCCTTTGCTTCTGTCTTTCCATGGGACGCGGAGGGTGTCCCACCCGACAGCAAATGGGTTGGGATGGCCACTTGTGTCCCACTGTACTCTCATCTTTAATGATTTCCAGCACACTTATCATAACAGCATTCCTCCTATTCTTCAAAGAAAGGATTATGACCCCAATTTACACACAGCTGAATATGTTAGCCATTTCGAGGGAGTGACTCTCCTCTCATTTTCTAAAGAGCCAGTCAGGCTTAAAAATAAGAGTCATTCAATTTCGTTTCCTTCTCTATCTCAAGCAAAGGATAAAAGGGAACACTGTTACTACAAAGAGACACAAATATATCAGCAAACAGAACTCATGGGGAACTCAAAATCCCCTCATCATTAAACTTGAAACTGAAATATTAAAATACTTCATGAGATCAAGGCCAGCTGTCTGACTAGCAGGGCAGCTGGATAACCATTTTTAAGCAATAAGTAAAACACTCAGGAGAAAACTGAAAAGGCTTTCTGCCCTTACATTAAGACTTTTTTTAGGTAAACAACAATAACAACAAAACCCCAAACAATTGAAAAACACAGACTACTGACGTGGGAAACAAAGGCAGAAGACAAATTATGAAATTTCCTTACCACCTACAGCCCATTTTCAAGCCCTGGAAACAGGCAGAGTGACATTCCTCTAGGGACTCAACTGCCTCGATGTTAATACTTTGCTAAGGACAAAAGGCAGTCCTAGCCTGAGCTCCCCCCCCCCACCCCCGCAAGATCCTGTAAGTCTACTTTAACATATAAAAATTCCTTTGGAAACTTCCTTTCTCTCTAAATCTCCCCCAAGATACGTGTTGGCAATCATCCCCTAAGCATGTGGCCCACCGATAAACATCTGAAGGGTGTCATGACTCAGGTTTTATTAGACGGTAATAAATGACCTTTTCCCAACAACAGCTAGCCCCCTCAAGGTCCTGGAAACCTTGCTTCCAAAATTGCTTAGAGACTTAGGCTATCTCTAACCCCCTCCCAACTTGAGGGTATAAAATGGGCCATTCCTCATGACCTCGGTGCAGCTCTTTCTGCCCACAGGTCCTGTCCCGGTGCTTTAATAAACCACCATTTTGCACCAGAGATGTCTCAATAATTCTTTCTTGGTCGTCGGCTCCGGACTCCACCCCACTGAACCTCACCAATATCCCACCACCTCATCACTACTATAGCAAGCCACTAGCCCACAGGGTACTTAACACAAAGAATGAAATGTCCACACAGCTCCTTTTGTCAAACGTGGTGTGATGTGGGCTTCCACACGCAAGACTGGTTTGGAAAAAAGTGGTGAAATCAAACAACTTCTTTTTTTTCCCTGAAGGTGGGAAGGAGGTTTACCTCTGATTCCAAACATCCATTAAACCTATTTTCCTCTTAAATTGCTTATTACACTTACCATTTCACCCCACATATCATGGGTAAAAGTACATAATAAAGTAGATCATTCTGAAGCAATTCTGAAAGTGAATAGGTCACTAACTTTCATTCCTTCACCTACCCAGCCACGTGTGTATGTGTGGAGGTAAGTATCTATACACACCGATGTGGAGATATAGTCTATGTTGGTAATATACATTACTATAATGGCAAAGTAATATGCGGGCGCCTGGGTGGCTCAGATGGTTAAGCATCTGCCTTCGGCTCAGGTCATGATCTCAGGGTCCTGGGACTGAGCCCCATGTCAGGCTCCCAGCTCAGCGGGGAGTCTGCTTCTCCCTCTCCCTCTGCCTCTCCCCCTGCTTGTGCTCTGTCTCTCTCTCTCAAATGAATAAATAAAAAATCTTAAAAAAAAAAAAAAGATAAAGTAATACAAAAATAGTAAGATATGTTACTAAATAGCAATATAATACATAGTAACATACATAACTACATAGTAACATAATATATATTGTGTATTATTATATATTAGCAATATACATACTGTGTATATATGTTTGTTAATATGTATATTATGTATACATATATATGTATATGTGATATATACATACATATATATACACATACATACACACACACATACTGTGTCAGTGAGAAGAACATGGGGTTATTATAAGGTATTTACTCAGTTGTGCATTTGTACCTTCCCTCAGAACTCAGCCTGAGTCTGGCCCCAAAAGAGCCTCCTGTGGCCTGAAAATACATTCTGTCTCCTGTACACAAAATGGGCAGCCTAAGTAGCTGCTTTACTGTGGTCAAGGGACCTACGCTTTTGTATAAATACACTAGTTCTTTCTTTAAATTGCAAATAGGTAGGGGTAGATAAGCTTTACTTTCTAGCAAGAGCACAAGTCATCTCCTTTCCCTTTCTCTCAAATGGAACCAAACCCTGGGAGATAATTTATGGCTCCAAGCCCTAGTTGCCTGGTATGACCCAGGGAAAATTCCATTTTTGAGAAAATGTACTTTCCTTAAATACTCTGAGACAGAAAGCAGTCAGGTCTCCAACAAAGCCACTAGACTTTCTCAGGATTAGGTAGAAACTTTTAGAAAATCAAAGGAAATTAAAATACGTAAACCTAACACTTTGAAATCTTTACCCTGAGCCACACTGAAGGCTAATACTATGCCTGTTCTAATGAAGATAATTTTATATGAATCATCCATTTTTGACCAGGTTTGAGGCTACAAACATGAAAAATCAAATTGTAAACGTCTCAATCCAGTGGCAATTACTCATTATTAAACTAGTGTGCCCTTATAAACTTTTAACTCTCAGCCACGCCCCTTGGTAAATATTAATAGTCACTTAAAGTTCTCTTTCATTAACTGAAACGCAAACAACTTTAACAACACACACTAATAATTTCCCACTTTTTATAAAATGTTAATAGCAACAGTAACTTTTATAAAATGTTAATAGCAAAAGTAACTCTCACTGAGACCGAACCTGAAAATACCTCCCATATTAGAGACTTTGGCACTGATATTTTCCTGACAGCGTATTTCCAAATGAGAGCAGAATTTTAAACTGGAAGAGACTTTAGAAGTCACTTAATCCAGCATCTCGTTTTAAAGATTAGCTGGCAGGACCAGAGAGCTGTAATGTCCAAAGTCACAGAGTTTATGTGTAGAAATAATATCTGAAGACCGTGAATTCCCCAGCTACCACACTATCCATCAACCCACCTAACCCTTCACCACTAGTGTCATCTCAACAGAACTTTTCTTTTTTTATTATTATTTTTTTAAAGATTTATTTATTCATTTGAGAGGGAGAGCGAGCACGCATGAGTGGGAGGGGCAGAGGGAGACAATCTCAAGCAGACTCTCCACTGAGCGCGGAGCCCGACACAGCACGGGGCTCGATCTCATGGCCCTGAAATCATGACCTGAGCCGAAATCAAGAGTCAGGTGATTAACCCACTGTACCACCCAGGCGCCCCCCAGCAGAACTTTTCTTTGCCCCATATCCCCCCTTGCCACTCCCTCTTCTAGCAAGTCCCAGATCCACTCCAACAGGCTCCGTGGACGGTCTTACTGCTCTGGGAACTTATCACCTACGGCCCATCGGTGAGTAAACTTCCTCCGCTTCATAATCCAGAATCTTACCTAGGGCTATGAACAGAAATTTGCCTCAACGGCTTAGGAGACAAATTCCAAAGCCAGGTGAATTACAAAAATTACCAGTACAAAGTTCGTTTTCCTTTTTTGTTAAGCTTTGCTTGTTTTCAGGATTTGCAACTCTCTCAGGAAGAAGCTGCCCTTTGCACCCGCACTATGATTTAGATTTGGGTGTCTGATTCATAGGAACTAGATTTATTGTCTGCTCCGAAATACTGATGCTTTGTGCCCTTAACATTTCTGGTCCTTAATATTTGCAAAATCTCTGTCATTTAAATGAGAAGTACACTGGCAGGTGAGGAGGATGCTGGGCCTCAGACAGACCCACGATGGACAGTCAGCAAAACTCCTGCTCCGTGAATTCACAGATCAGTGCAGACGGCTCGTAGAAGTGAGGTCTGGAGGCCATGAAACAGCCTCTCAAACTCTGCACGTGGAGTTGCAGTCTAGACAAGATGACGGATTTGCCTGGCCGTTTAACCAAATTCAATACACCACGCAGTACGCTAATGTGGAGTTTGGGTGTCATTCAACCGCCAGGGAACAACAGGCTGAAAGCACTTATCTACTGCTGCAAAATGGGACTAGAAACAAAACTCTTTTCTTCCATATTATACCCCCTCCCCTTGCTTTATTTTTCTCCTTCCATTCACTAAGTAACACTTTAACTAAAGAATGGACTTAAAATACAAACAAACACGGGAAGTTCATCGGGGCAAAACACTAGCAATAATGTTAAACTAAGGTACATGGAAAATAGGAAGTTTCGATGCCTCCCGCGAACAAGGTTTTCTGGCATTGGCGACTTCAAGAACAATCACCGTGTCCTCCATTCTCAGTAAGGCCTTGGAGACAGAGAATAAATATTTTCTCTGGGCACAGTTGAAACTGGAATATAAATTCCTGGTCACCAAGTGCATCCCTACAAAGGGCTGAATGCTCCTCAGAAACCCTCCTGCGGAGCCCAGGTTTAGGGGTGCAGAAAGTGGGGGTGGGGTGCCAGCTTCCTCCCCAGGGTGGCAGCTCCAGCACCATGCAAGCCACCCCCCTAAAACATACTACACGAGGTTTTATATCTAGCGTCTGCTGCTTCGGTGGCTTCAGAACGAATGGGAGCATTTCGCTTCTTTGAGAATTCTGTGTTCTCAGGACATCAGCACACCCTCATTAAGGCTCAGATTCCAACTTCCGTGGCCATTTGCCACTGATGCTCTTAATGACCATACATTGATTTGGTTCTCAAGTCTAGAGAAAAAGCTTTCTATTTTTGCTTTCCCTAATAGAGTACAGCCAACAGAACACACCCCACCACGCAAAGCTCTAATTTGGCTGACATCTGAACAAAGTCTGTTAAACAGTTTCTTATATTAGGCTGTAATTGTTTTTAGCCCTACTGAGTCAAATTTATATTCTGGGAGAAGGGCATGAGTCCTCACTTCCAAATACTTAAGGTCAGGACTGTTTACGTTTCCACAAAAACATTTATACCCAGACCTATTTCAGAGTTTTACTTTGTGGATGGGAAGATGGCCTAAAAAACCAATATTACCCAAAGGAGGCAGGAGCTCCTGATTCTATTCTCAGCAGCGACCCCTGCCTGAACCAGCCTGTGTCTCTGCTCCGAAGCCCCTGATTTCATTTCTCCTACCAGGAAAACGGGTAGATTACCATTCACTCATGCTTATGTAGTTATTATACTCTGTCTATACACTGATCCACGTGTACATACACAGCCTGCAAAAATCTGGACGTTTAAAATACCCAGCATTGTCATACCCTGCTCTGATTGCCACTAGCTCAACAGATGACAATCTCCGTTCCTGCTTGTCCCTGCTCACCTCTCAGGAAGGAAGCAGAGTGCTGGAGAGCTGCAATGAGAGGAACAGAAAAGCAGAAAGGGAGAAGGGGGCCAGTAACTGACTCGATCACAGTTTCATAATCCCAGACAACTATTTCATTTGGCAATATGCACGATCTCCCAAGATGGCAGCTTAGGGACATTAAAAAACTTGGATTAGGAGTGCCTGGCTCACAGAAAACAAGAAACACTAGCAAACCCATTAATTCAGGTCCTCGCTACATATTCCTATAATAAAGGCCATCTAGTTGTTGCAGGTGAAATGGTCCATCTTCACTAACACTACTTGTGAAGGAGGATAATTACTCCTATTTGCAATTTCCATCCTACATTTCATGGACAAGACTAAGCCCCCCGAACCCCTTGATTTGCCTTAGTTGTGGCTATGGTAGAATTATACCGTTTCGGTTCCAAAAAATAGTTTCTGGGGCACCTGGGTGGCTCAGTCGGTTAAGCGTCTATCTTCGGCTCAGGTCATGATCTCAGGGTCCTGGGATCGAGTCCCACGTCAGGCTCCCTGCTCAGCAGAGAGTCTGCTTCTCCATCTCCCTCTGCCTCTCCCCCTGCTTGTGCTCACTCTCTCTCTCTGTGTGTCTCAAATAAATTTAAAAAATATATATTTTTTAAACAGTTCCTAAGTAATGGACATTATAGAGGGTTGCCAGATGTAGGAGATAAAAATACAGGATTACCAATTAAATCTGAATATGGCATGGGACATATTTATCTTAAAAAATTATTTGTTGTTTATATAAAACTCAAGTTTATCAATATATGTATATCTGGGACATACTTAAAATAAAACTAGTTGCTGTTTATCTGAAATTCAAATTGAACTCAGCATCCTGTACCCTGTCTGGCAGCCCTAACATTGCACTAGACCCTGGAGAACAAAGATGAGTAAGATACGGTATCCGACCCCCAGGAGCTCACTGTCTGCTGAGAACCAGACCTTAACAAGAACAACACAGGCAACAATGCAGGATTACAGGCCCTTACCAGTTACTCTGAAAAACCCAGGCAAAGGAGCTACTAAATCCTAATTTAGCACATCAATAAATTCTCTACCCTTCATAATAAAAAGAACTATTATGGAATTTTTTATTCTAGAATTCTCTATATTCTACAGATTCTATAATCCTGCTTCATACACTTGCCACGTGTTCCAAGTGTTCTTCCCCACCAGTGAGACATCACCCACTATTCTTCCTTCAGGAGTATTATCTCCAAAGTTAAGAAGTAATCCCAAACTGGCTGAAGTTTCAGAAACTTCCAGGGGTTGCTTAACTCTGAGAGCTGTGTCGATAACTCCAAAGGAACCCACATGAAAGCACAGAGCAATGGCTTGCATACAGCAGGTGCTCAGTAAGGGCCATCTGGATAAGGAAACTGAACTCTACCAATGCCGCACCATCTTCATGTGTAAACCAAAAACCTCAACAATTGTGAAGAACATTCATTATGCTTTCTGCCATTCCTTGCATCTGAAGCAGGTAGTGTCGAGGTAATCTAAAAGGAGTTCGAGAATACTGGCCATAAAACAGATTTGAAAAGACAGATGAGAAAATAAACTGAGCTGTTCACAATGCCAAATAATCTTCATGACTCGTATGCTTTGAGAGTTAGCACGGTTTGAGAGTTTGCCTGTTTCAGACACAATTTAGAGGATGGTCTTCACCATTTCTGTTGAAATGAGGGATGGCCCACATACTACTCATGTACACAGCTCTGAAAGTAAGATTTGGGCCCATATTTGGAAAACTAATTCTCCCTTTTATATCTTGAGGTCTTTTGTGTGTATGTGTGTATGTGTGTGTGTGTGTGTGTGTGTGTGTGTGTGTGTGTGCCAGCAGCCAAGGGAGTTGGGCAAGGCACAGAGTGGACAGGTCAGATGGGGTCAAGCAAGGACAGTGCTAGAGTGACCTGCCCCAGTCCCACGTGATTCTCTCTTGATGGTGGTCTGGCAGGTGTCATCTGCACAGCCTGGCACAGACATGCCTCCAGCCTACAAGTCACCTGAACCTTCTTATGACGGGCTTCTTCATTTCCCCTTGATAACCAGATCACAAGAGAAAAAGCAAAAGGAAGGTAAAAAGAAAAAGAAGCCAAAAAAGCTAAGAAATAGGTGTTATGTA
>NW_024425341.1:20048467-20102816 GCF_017311325.1 Ursus maritimus
GAATTGCCTTAGACTATGGAAAAGAGGACATGATGACTGCCAGGTGCATCAGGTAAGGCTTTGGGGTCCACTGGTGGAAAGCCCAGAACATACCTCATATCAAAGACAATAGTTCAAAGACTTAAAATTGGGTAATTATAGCTTAATATTAGTTTGCTCACAAGGTCTCATATCTCGGTATTAAAAATACCAACACGTCAAAAAATAAAATTAACCTTTTATTCCCAGCCCATTCATCTGTGTATCCCCAGCACTTGGCATATCATGGCGCACGGCACATATGCCGTGATGTCTGATAAACTGACGAGTTCATGGATGGTGCCCGTGAGGTTTCAATCCTAGCAGCCAGGGTCCCTATCATGGGCACTCACTGGGTATCGCACGCAGGGGACTCTGCAGCTCCACGGTGCTGCTGATACACTTTCCTAACAGCCAACACCATTCTCTAGGTGAAGAAGAGAAATAAGGATATTCAAGTTCTCATCTTTCAAGGCCCGACTTCAGAACTTACTCAAAACCAGACACTTTTACAAGTCAGAAAAGTAAAACCATGATTTCATAATGCATCCAAAAAAAAAAAAAAGTCAACCTGTTTATAATTTTGTTTTGGAGGCAGTGCAAAAGGAAACATTTTGGAAAGTACTGCCAAATTCTAAAAAAAAAAAAAAAAGTAAAAAGCCAAAAACAAATTCAGGCCATTAAACAAAGTGGGAGGGGAAAGCTGCATCAATTCAAGGCAATAAAGACTTAAACAGAAAGCTTGTGAAAGATTTAATTCCAGATGTGGCCCCACTAGTTAACAATTAAACAGTCAACCTAACTTTCATTGGTTAGGATAGGTTTACTTCTAATTTAATATCCCTTTCGGATCTCTGACTTCATAATGAGATTCTTGCGAGCCAAAATATGCTAACTTTTTCTGACTTGGAATAAACATTTGAACTTTCTGGGCCTAGGCATTTTCTTCTTCCTCTTATTTAGCTACAAATAATCTAGTCATCTCAATCACATTCAATACGTAATGTACAAATAAAAACATACATGTTTGTATATAATATATAACATAAGTAGTGTATATATAACATATATGTAATATGCATATATTAAAAACAAAAGTGAGTACAAATAACTGTCAAGTGAAATTAATTAAAATAATGAAATTAATTCTAAGAATAATTTTAATTAAAAATGAGTTCAGGGGCACCCGGCTGGCTCAGTCGGTGGAGCACGCGACTCTGGCTCTCACGGTTGTGAGTTCGAGTCCCACACTGGGGGTAGAGATTATTTAAAAATAAAATCTTTTTAAAAAATGAGTTCAAAATTAATCCGTCTTCTGTTTCATGAACTCGATAAATATATATGACTTTTAACTTTCTGTTAACCTAACAAAAGGTGACATTTACAAACTAATTTTAAAAGCTGCCTAAAACCTAAGGCAAGTTTTCGTCTCTCATTAGCCAGTACCATCCAGTCATCTGCCCCACTTATTGATATGTACACAGTGTTACCAATAATCTATCAACACCAACTTTTGGTAAGACATTTTTAAACAGACTGAGAAAGACCAAGATGATTCAAATACCTGAGCTGCACCAAGCAAAATGCTCTGACACCATGACCAACGTACACTACTCTGGGTCAATTCCCTCCCTCCAAGCCCGACAACCTTTGACCCGGCCCAGAGCAATAGCCATCTGTCTAATACCTGGACACAAACTGGAAGGGGGTCAGGAGGTGACTAAGGAACCAGGAAGGAAAAGAAGGAAATGGTTTAGTAAGTGCCTACAAGGTGCCAGGCATTGTCATGCACTTTTGCACACATTCTCTTATTTACTCTTTACAACAGCTCTATGAAATAGATTTAGCTTGTGTATACTGAAGGAAACAGGCTCAGATGTCCCCATGTCATTTAAACATAACTAAATCAAAGTGCTTTTCTTCACCCCTCTTTTTTTTTACCCTTTGATATATAAGAAAATTCTAAATGACCCCCTAGTTTTGGAGACTAAGGATTCAATACTGAACTGCTTACTGGGACCTAGAGCTATAGATTAGGTCTATGCTACTTAAAATGATTATGTGATACCACAATTACCATATTAAAATGATCATGCCTGGGGCGCCTGGGTGGCTCAGTCGGTTAAGTGTCTGCCTTCAGCTCAGGTCATGATCCCAGGGTCCAGGGATCAAGCCCCATATTGGGCTCTCTGCTCAGCGGGGAGCCTGCTTCTCCCTCTCCCTCTGCCCCTCTCCTTGCTTTCGAGCTCTCTCTCTCTCAAATAAACAAAATCTTTTAAAAAAAATAAAAATAAAATAATAAAATGATTATGCCTTTTGGGGTGATAAATATGTTCATTATCTTGACTGCGGTGATGGTTTCATGGGTATGCACATACATCAAAACATATCATACTGGGGCACCTGGCTGGCTCAGTTGGTAGAGTATGAGAGTCTTCCTGATCTTGGTGTTGTTAAGTTCGAGCCCCACGCTGAGTATAAAAATCACTTAAAAAAAAAAAACTTATCAAATTGCACACTTGAAATATGTGCAATTTATTGTAGGTCAATTGCACTGCAATAAAACTGTAAAAAGAAAGTTTATGCCACGGATCAGAGCTAAACAGATATAAGGAAAGTGAAAATATCCATAACTGATAAGGTATTCTGAGTCAAAAAAGCTATACAATGGATACGAGCAAAGTATTTCTCAAAGTATATCCTATATAACACCAGCTCTAAGGGACGTTAACAAGTGTTACACACACACACACACACAGGTTCTGGGGTCACCTACGTTTGAGAAATGCTTGGCTAAACAAGGCTCACCACGCTTCTTAACTGTGGAACTTCTCAGAGCCTTTCTCGTATGCTGAGATACTTGGTGCTTTTCAAAAACAGCTCTGTAAAAATATAGATTTTCTGAAACGAATCTGACCAGAAACCTTTTTTTTCAGAGGATCTGCTGGAATTGCTAATCCACACAATGCACTTTGGGAAACGCTGCTCTAATTCACGGGCTCATAGGGTCTGGACTGGCTGAGAGTTTAGACAGCAGTGAGGCTGGGCTTCTCGGATCTCAGCCCCAAGTGTAACTGAAGCTCTGGCCCACTCACGAATCCCCTCTTCCTCGCACAACTCGGAGGCCACAGAGAACAAGGAGGGTGTGAGCAGAGATCCCTAAGTCACGTCCTGTGCAGAAGTCCTGCTGATCTCTTCTAAATTAGTGCACTAGGGCTGCTGTAACAAAGGAGCACGCATTTCAACGGGAATGTATCGTCTCACTATTCTGGAAGCCAGAAGCCCAAATCCAAGTGTGTGCAAGGCTGGTTCCCTCTGGGGGCTGTTAGGGCAAACCTGTCCCAAGCCTCTCTCTCTCCTTGGCTTGTAGATGGCTGTGTTCTCCCTGTGTGCTTGTCTGTCTCCAAGTTCCCACTTTTTATGAGGACCCCAGCCATGGTGGATTGACCCCTCCAATGAATTCATTTGAACTTGATTACCTCTTTCAAGATGGTTTCCAAATAAGGTCATATTCTGAGGTTCCAGGACTTAGGACTTCGACATAGGAATCTGAGGGGACACAATGCAACCCATAACACCCTTCAATATAGGGCTCGAGTGGCAAGAGATTCGTGAGACTTCCAGTTTATAGATACACCCTACCTATGGAAGTTGTAACCTGCCAGATTGAACATGGTTCTGTATTCTCCGATGCTCTCACTGATACTCCGGTTCCGTAAGCTACCTATATTCTGTTACAGAAATAGACTATAAAAAATATTTCCCTCATCTGATATCAACGAAAGGGTAGCTTTTACTACGGTTTCTGTTAATGACCTACTGGGCCCACCCTACGTCGGGCACATTATTCATCCTCCTCACATCCCATTAAAGTCAGTATTTTTCATATTTAAAGAGAGGGGGGTGGGTCAGGTAACTTTCCCAAGGTCACACAGCTAGCAAGCAGCCCAATGTTGGGACGTGAATCCAAGTGTGGCTCCAGAGTCCCCACCCTTCCTCTCCACCACACTCCAGTTCTAAATCTGGGATGGCTGCATCATCCCCGCACTTGTACCGAAGTTTAATTCACTCAGCAGGGAAAGAAGGAGTCTTGGGCAGGGGGGGAATCAAGAGCTCTATTTTAGACACGAGATGCCTATTAGATGCCTATTAGTAGAGGAACAAAACAGAAAGCTAAATATGGTAGCCTGAAATTCAAGGAGTAGTTGGAGCTGGAGATCCAAGCTTCTCGTTCATCCGAATATGTATGGTGTATGAAGACCAAGGAGTGGATGACATCACTTCATGAGACAGGGCACTTCTCCGCAAACTACGGCCAAACAGGCTACCTCTTCTTCTGTATGATCTGTGAGCTGAGAGTGGTTTGGACATTTTTGAAATGGTTCAAAAATTTAAAAATATTTCAACACGTCAAAACTATCTGCAATTAAAACAGGAGAGTCCATAACAGTTTCCCTGGAACACAGCGACACTCACTCAAAGTTATGGACCGCCGACGGCTGCTTTTGTGCTATGGCATCCGAGCTGAGTAGCTGCAACCAGACGGGATGGTCTGCAAAGCACAAAAGATTTATTATGTGGCCCTTCACAGGGAAGTTTGATTTTCCAGAGAGAGAGGAGAAGCCTAAGCGGAGACATATCACTGGTGGCCTGCAACACAAGGACGCTGGGATGAGGAAGCAAAGGCGACTGGGCAAAGCAGGCAGTGAGGCAAAACCACCCTGTGCCTTGGATGTTCCGGAAGCAGCAAAGAAACTGGAAGCCAGGGCAAGGCAGCGTCTCCAGAAGGATGGAGGGAACTAAAAGAGGGGTCCAGTGGGAAGAGGACGAGGCCACTGACCACATGGGCATCCCTGCAGACCAAGACAAGAGCAGCTCTGGAGAAATGGTGGGGACAAAGTCGGACTGAAAGAGCTTCAGAGAGGGACACCTGGGTGGCTCCGTCGGTGAAGCGTCTGCCTTTGGCTCAGGTCATGAACCCAGGGTCCTGGGATCAAGGCCCACGTTGGGGGTCCTGCTCAACGGGGAACCTGCTTCTCCCTCTGCCTCTGCTGCTCCCCTTGCTTGTGCTCTGTTGCTTGGGTGTGTGCTCTCTCTCTCTCAAATAAATAAATACAATCCTTAAAAAAAAGGGGGGGCTTCAGAGAAAAAAATGGGAAGCAAGGAAGTAAATGTGGAGGATGAACAATGTTTCTAAGGAACTTCACTATAAACAGGGTGGAGACAGCAAGAGAGGACCAGCAGGTAGAAAATTGCTTTGGTGTTCAAGAAAGGAGGATTACGGGCGGCCAGGAATGATCAGGTAGGGGGGAAAGTGAGCAGGGAGCACACACTGTAAGAACTGAACGCTTCAGAAGAGACAAGCGTAGGTGGCCCTGAGTAAGTGGCTAGGACAGGGCTGGCTTGTCTATGGGACAGGCAAGGCGAGGACAGGCTATGGGGATGAATACACTGACAGATACAGTGTCAGAAAGATGAAGACGTTCTCGTCCTACTCCGTTTTTCCCAATAAAGTAAGAAACAAAGACATCAGCAGGCAGGGGGACAAAGGTTGCTGGACACTCCTGGAGAGGAGAAACAAGAAACTGTCACCCCAGAGAAGGAGAAGGTAAACCGACGAGGGTGGGGTAGCAGGGCCATCTCACGTTCTCAGGGGACACTTGAGAGAGATGACGTCGTACATTTAAGGGGAAACCGTGCAGCGTGGTTGTTTGCCTTCAGCTACGTTCAAATACTGAACACCAAAATGATCGTGTGACAAGGAAGGAAGCCTGAGGGAACAGAGCTGAACAGGTGGGGTGAGGAAGTGGAAGACAGTGTCAAGGCGCTAAGGTCCACACACTCTGCAAGTCCAGGGGGAATCAAAGAATTTTTAAGTAGATTATGTAACTAACTAACCAGATATGCCCTACAAATGTAGGTCTTCAAATATTACATTTGTTTTAAAACCCAAGTCTTGTCCAGAATTCAAGCTGGGATCTGGTGGGAGTTTTCTCGAACAAAAATATAATATCTTGAGAAGCGGTCACCCCTAAGCACCTACCAATCAATCATTTTCTCCTGTCAGGGGAGAGGACTCTATGAAGGTACAATATCATTCACTTCACATCTTCTCTGTGAAGCCACGAGTGACGAGACATGTGAGCGAGGTGAAGTGGGAGGAAGGGAGCAGGCTCTGGGGAGGAAGCAGATGCGGCTCACATGGGAGAGAGAGAAGAATCTGGAGGAGAAAGGGAGGGAGATGAGGTGAGAAAGAAGGAAGAGAGGAAATGGGGACAGTAATGATTAAAACCCCTTAAAAAAAAAAAAGGAATAAAAGCAATGAGTTCTACCCACAGTGGTATCAGCAAGCGGAAAACAGCCACAGGTCATACACGGAGAAGTCATCAGCACCGGGGCTCCAAATTCATCAAACACCAGCTGCCCCTTCTTCCGATACACTAACTGTCATCTTAAGAAATCATTTCTATTGGGATAGTGTGTTAGTTTCCTAAGGCGGCCCTACAAAATACCATAAACTGGGCGGCTTACACAACACAAATGTATTGTCTTCTTTCTGGGGACTGGAAGGCTGAGACCCAGGTGCTGGCAGGGCGTTCCCAGCTCTGAGGGCTGACCCAGGCCCCCCCAAGCTTCTGGGGTTGCTGCAATCCTGGGTGTGCCCTGGTTTCTGCTGCACCTGTCAGACTGATACCTGCCTTTCCATCCACACAGCGTCCTCCCTGTGCGCATGTCTGACTCTACATGGCCCCTTTTTACAGGCACACGCGTCACATTGGATTAGGACCGACCTTAATCTTCTCATTTTGACTTATTTCCCTCTGTAATGACCCTATCTCCAAATAAGGTCACGTTCTGAGGTATTGGGGTTAATGCCAACATATCGTGGGGGGAGGGGGCACAATTTAAGCCAGAACAGACAGCAAGGCTTGTCTTAGTTTGGTCTCTTAAATGAGAATGCAAGTGTAACCTAAGGGCAGATATCCGTTTTCAAAGAACTCTGATTGCCTCCAAAGATGGAGGGATTTTATACGCAAAGTACATATTTACAAATTTGGTTATGTTAAATGTGGTATAAAACACAGTTCTGTTAAATTTCATGTCAATGTATGATTACATTAGAAAGAATCTCTCAAAGCAAAGGGAAGTAGTTTTGGAACTAGACTTTCTGCAGTTTAGCGTCTCCAATGCGCAGGAATATGTAGGTACATCCCGAGAAAGGAGAAAAGAGAGAAGAAATAGGAAAGAAAAAATTCCATATTGCCCACCCACACTCCTGCCACCACCCAGAAAGGTAATTCCTAATATACAGATGTATTTTTTTACTATAAGCTGAAGATTTTCCTAAATTTGGGGTGATATAAAACATAAATTAAGCATAATTTGTACCCCAAGACCCTTTTCAAGAAGCCTTTGTGACAGAGGGAGGGCATGATTACAAAGGGGCAGCAGGAGACGTTTTCTGGGGAGTGATGGAATGTTTCTGTATCTTGATGGTTGTGGTGATTATATGAATCTATACATGAGTTATAATTCACACAACTGTATACCCAGAAGAGTTAATTGTACTGTATAATAATTTTAAAAAGAATACTTAATGGGGTGCTTGGGTGGTGCAGTTGGTTGAGTGTCCAACTCTTCGTTCAGCTCAGGTCATGAACTCAGGGTTAAGAGATCAAGCCCAGTGTCCAGCTCTGCGCTCAGCATAGGGTCTGCTTGAGATTCTCTCTCTCCCTCTGCCCCTCCCCCTACTCAAGCGCTCTCTCTCCCTCTTTCTCTCTTTTATAAAAAGAAAAAGAATATTTTTTTAAAGATTTTATTTATTTATTTGACAGAGAGAGAGACAGCCAGCGAGAGAGGGAACACAAGCAGGGGGAGTGGGAGAGGAAGAAGCGGGCTCATAGCGGAGGAGCCTGATGTGGGGCTCGATCCCACAATGCAGGGATCACGCCCTGAGCCGAAGGCAGGCACTTAACCGCTGTGCCACCCAGGCGCCCCAAGAAAAAGAATATTTAAAAGAGAATATTAGCACTTGGTGCCTATTTTTCAACAATTTTAAGTGACATCTGATAGTAATCCCAGTTTTCAGATAAGAAAAATGGCAGCTTGAAATTAAATAACTTGCTCGGAATTAAAACACTTTACATGGAGGGTATAGGATTTGAAACCATATCTGGCTGGCTCCGAAGCCTGTACTCTCTTCTACTGTTCCCCAATACCACCAAAAAAACTACTTCAGTAGTGAAGTACTTCACTTGGATATGCCTGCCCCTTCTCGTAGCTGCGAATCCTTGATCAAAAGGCTATTGTAGGAGGGAACACTCACACACAGAGACCTGAGATTCCATAAAGAGAGCACAGAACAAAACATGGAAACCCATCCCACTTCCATAACATCGTTTCTTGGGTACACTCTCTTCTGTGGCAGATGTCCAAAAACAACAGCCTATGTGCTATGTGTCAACAATCTCATCTCTAATTGCAAGGACAACTCCATTCCACATAAAACGAAGAACCACCTGCCCTCCCTGTCCTCTGCACCCAATTATTAGAAAGAGGAGAAAATATACCATAGTTAGGAAATGTAAAGCACACATTCTGCTCTTCTTTTCCATTTTGCTTGAATGGGTCTCCACTTAGAAACCTAAGAAAAAGGACATCGAGCTGACCAGACACTGGTCACTGCTGTATTGAGTTCTCTAGAATATGTCTTTAGGAGTTTCCCAGGGTTCTTCATGGATGCTGAGTGTGGTCCCTGTCACCATCTTAGCAAACAATGAAGTTAGTCAGGGAATGAAGTGACAGCCACTTGTCCACATCTTCTGCACTGCAAATGAAAGACCACGAAGACACCCAGAAGCAAGTCTCCTTAAGCACTCATCATCTCACTTAGGACAATGGCTCAATACATTCAACCAGTAACTAATGAGTCAGTAGAGGTCATCCACTAAATAAGGGCAAACTATACTGACTCCCCTTGAAAACGGTTAAGAGAGGCTTGCTCTTCGCAGAGTGCTCTAGTTTTCAAGCAAACTGAATTGTTCGTCTTGTTTCCATTTTTTCTTCAGGCTCATATGTATATATGTTTATGTATACAAGCCCACAACCCCTTATTTCTTCAGTAAGAAAACCCAAATACCTTCTTAGAATTGCTACAATGGAGACAATGACAACTAAGAGCTGTATTTCAGTCTCTTGTCTGTCACTATGACAAAGTCTACACCTGACTTTTAATCTCATCACCCAAATTCCTCTGGCCAGGAGCAACAAATTCATCTGTATATCCATCCACTGTAATTCCAAGCAAAAGGCCCTGAAAGTGGCAGAGATACAGAAAGTATCTACTGAACTGAATTAAAGCACAATGAGGTAAAATAAAATGCATAACTCAGAACGAAAAATTGAGGCTTCTTGTCTTACAAAACCCTTGGAATTTAATCACGCACATAGTCGTGAACTATAACCATTGTGAAAAGTCTTTCCAATGAATCGGAAAGCAAACAAAATGTCTTCTCTTAGTTGAAACATAGGAAACCGCTGCTTTTTTGTAGGTCAAAAATTACAGATATCAACGATTTCCTGTGGTTCAACCTAATAAAGTATTAACCACACAAGCTAAGGTAGAAAATCTGGATATATCTTCAGTAACATGTTTCACTTACCGAATATTCATATATAAAGGATATAATCACAAGGCATATATCTGCATTCATGTGAAAAAAAGGGCATGTTTCTGGAGATCCAAAGAAATTATTTTAATCAGAACTTATTTTTTTAAGTAGCTTTAATGAGCTCTAATTTCCATATAATAAAATTTGTTGATTTTAAGTGTAGAATTTTATGTGTTTTGACAAATCCACTCTTGTGATCTTCACCACAATCATGGTGTGGAATACCTCTATCACCCGACAAAGGTTCCCTTGTAGCACATCCCTCCCCACACCACTAGCTTTCTGTCACTGTAGCATTCTGCCTTTTCTACGATTTCCTATAAATGGACTCATACAGTATGTGCTTTTTTTTTTTAACATTTTATTTATTTGAGAGAGAGTATACACATGACGGGGGGGGGGAGGTGGCGGACTGTCTCCCTGCTGAGCGTGGAGCCCTACCCCATGACCCCGAGATCATGACCCCAGCCGAAACCAAGAGTCAGATGCGTAACTGACTGAACCACCCACGTGCCCCAGTCTGTGATCTTCTGTGTTTGGCTCCCTTCCCTGAGCACAAAGCTTTTGAGATTCACCTACATGGTTTTCCTAGTTCATTTCTTTTTATTGCTAAGTAATACCCCACAATTTGTTTATTCACTCACCAAACGAGTTGTTTCCAGTTCCCTTAGAGCGAATACACAGGTATGAAATTGCTGTGTTGTACGGGTAAATGGACATTTAGCTTTTTAAGAAACAACACACTTTCACAAAGTGATTATACCATTTTGCCTTCCCAACAGCAACACAGGAGACCCTGTGCTGTTACACATTCTCACCAACACTTGGTATAGTCCATCTTTTTAATCTTAGTCATCCTAGGGGGTATATAGTGGTATGTCCTAGTGGTTTTAATTTGTATTTCCCTAATAACTAATACTATTGTTATCTTTTAATCTGCTTATTTGTCATTCATATATCCTATTTTGGAGAGTGTATATTCAAATCTTTTCCTCCGTTTTCAATTGGATTTTATTACTATTACTGTGTTGTAAGAGTTTTGTTTTGAATCAGACACATGTTTTGCAAATATTTGCTCCCGAAGTATGGATTGCCTCTTCATTTTCTTAACAGTTCTTCTGAAGACCAAAAGTTTTTCATTTTAAGTCTGATACATCAAAATTTTTCTTACATAGTTTTTGTGCTAAAAAAAAAAAATCTTAGCCTATCCAAAGGTTACATAGAATTTCTCCTGTTTTCCTTGTAAGATTTTATCATTTTAGCCCTTACATTTACATCTATGATTTATTTCAAGTTAATTTGTGTGCATGGTGTGAGGCATGGGTCAAGGTTTATTTTTATGAATATAGATGTCTAACTGTTTCAGCGCCATTTGTTGAAAATATTATCCTTCCCCCCCTTTGTACTTTTGTCAATCAAAAATCAATTAACCATATACATAGGTCTACTGTGTTCCATAAATTTGTCTACCCTTACACTAATACCACACTGTCTTGATTACTAGCTTCAAAGGAAGTCTTGAAATCAGGTAGTGTAAATCCTTCATCTTAGAATACCTATTTTTAAAGACTTTAATAACTTGTGACTAATTCCCCCTACAATAGTTCGCTCCCAATGGACATATCCTAAGACCTCTAACTGATGCTATTGGTCTTCCCATCACCACCAACACCCTCATTTTTTTAAATTAACAGCGGTTCCTTCCATTCACATCAGTGGGGCTTCAAAGCCCTTCATCTACTTCCTACTTAGACGGGGCATAAAAAATTCCCACCCAGTTGACCTTACCAAGAATGGGCTCTCACCTATACGTTACTGCTAAAGCTCTTTCCTTGTTCCACTGACTATGACCTCCTGGACTCTAGGTTTCTACTCCTTAGATTTTTCCAGACCACATTACTACATTCCTAGCCTCCATCTTGATCATCTGTTTCCTACACCTTTGGCCTATCTCAGAGACTCATTTCCCTGGGGGCTGTCCTAAATCTAGACTGTGACCTGGTTCACTCTGAATTTGGACTTTACCCGTAACCAACCGTAACTACAGATGAATAAATCAATGAACAAAGTCCTTCCACTTGCATTCCCAACAGGCCTGCTGCTAATGGCCCTGAGGGCTGTTCACTGCTCAACTCCAGGTGCACGGTTTCCACTGAGGCAATGGAATTGTGCAACAAAATGGCCCTGACCCCCCTCTGCCACCTCTGCTCCCCACCCCCACTCACATATTAGTAGATATAATGTCTTCATATTAAAAACTGCCAAGTAAAAATAGATTTAATGTTCCTTGGGCCAAATTCATATCCTAAATACTCTCATGTTAACTTTGATGTGTTTCGGGCAGGTCAACATGCGGAACCGTTCAAATAACTGGTTTGGTAAATCACTTTCAAATCTCTTTTTCCCGAAATACTCAAATATATATTTACATTATCTCATAAGAACCACAATAAGCATGAAATTAGCTATTCCCTTCCTGTGATTTACACCAGCTCTCTATCAGATGGTTTTGAAATTTATTTTCTTTATCATGTAAGATGAATTTTCCCAGCTGCATCCCAGAATAAAAACCATAGAATGTGGAGTCACTTGGCAGTCATTTTACCTTTAAATTCACCTATACGCTCTAGGTACTGCTTAAAAAAACAGAGACAGGCAGATAGACAGACAGAATGAAGGAAAGAAGGAAAAGAAAGAGAAAAGTGGAAAGTGAGATAGAAAGTTATATAACATAGCACTGAAGTTTTCTCATCCTAAAGATTACCTGAGATTTCTTTTGGCTTGTATATAAATCACAGATTTGCTACTACAAAAGGATACCTAGTTTCCACACTAATCCATGAGGGGTCCACCTAAGGTTAAAAAAAAAGTTTCACCCTCAAAATGAGAAGATTAGAGACTGTTTCCTCATAAAAACCTAGCCCCGTTTGTTTAAGAAACAGAACTCCGAAGGCAAAGCTGGAAGGCTCCTGGGTACAATGGGTAAAAACAGGTAGGAAGACAGAGAGGGAGATTCTGAGTTATCCAAACTCAGGTGGCATACTAACTCCCCAAACCCAGCCCAGAAAAGCCCTGTAAAGGGGGGGCGGGGGGGGGTTCATGCTGAAAAACAGCACATGACACATGACATTCATTTCTCTCTGGATCACTTCTCTCCATTTCAGAATGTGGCTGAGGAGTACAATTTTGTATCATTCAACTGTCAAATCTTAGGCTACTCAGGGTGAGCGGCCTAGAACTTCTCTGGAATTGCTAGTGATTATTATAAAAATCGACTTGCCGATATTAAACCATACAGCCCCTTATCCCCGCTACTTTTCGGTCCCAAATTGGACATTCGGTATCTCAGAAGCATTTAATTCTCAGAGTCCAAAAAGGTCAGAAGCCTGGTTTGTATAAAACAGCTGGCTGTCCTATTATTTCACTTGGGAAGACAGAACGAGCACAGGAATTCTTCCTGCTGCAGAACAGAGGTCCTCCAGCTACACTGCTCCTAGCTCTTTGCTCAGGCCACTCTCCTGATAATGCAGGCACACAAAAGCACCAAACCAATCTCAAAAGGAGGTGATGACAACGGGGCTCCAAGGCCGGGTCTCTCGGGATTTGGCTGGGCAATTCTGGGAAAGCTTACCCACTGAGTACCAGCCTCTTTACCTGCACTTACCTGCCCCTACCTAGCCACTTGACCTGCCCCAAGTGCTCTCCCAAACTGACGACTGTTCTTGCAGAAGATAAAACGCCGACGTTTAAATGGGGACTTAGAAGAGGAGTCTATGTATGGTTACCTAGTAAAGACCACAATCAGAGCTGGTGAGAAGGATCGGTGATACAAAGGGCCACTGATTCTCTTCTCCTTCTCCAATGTCCTGCACGGTCTCACACACCGTAACTGCTTCATTTGTTTTCTGCAGAAGACAGAACTGCCTGAATGTGATAGAAAATGTTCATGTTACTACTAGGATGTCTCTGGTCTATCCTACTAAGCAACTACCTTGAGGAATCCTAAACTAAAAACATGATATGAAATTTGATAAGAGTTTACTTTCATAATTAGCCTTCTGTAGAGAATGGGGAGGTATTTATCTGACACCAGACAAGTTTAAAAGTATAATCCCATCCCTTGCAAATAACTAAAAATTTAGAAGGTGGCACGGAAAAAGACAGAGAGGACGCATACAGTTCAGCTACACGTAATATAGTCACACAATGTTCTATATTGCTAAGATGCATTACTATAATAGAGAAGGGGGGACAAAACAGGACTTCAGATTGAAGGAAACAAAATAATAAAGCAGATGGTTTGAGCTCTTCAAATCTGTACTAGCAGAGAAAAACAAAGGCTATGGTTTTATTAAACAAAGGCTATCGTTAAAGGCTATGGTTTTATTAAAAATCACAACGGTTAATAGTGTAGGTAGACCCACTAAATTCTTCACCATATAAACTTCGTTACATTTTTACGGCACAAATTAAAAATCAATCTCACACTACTGAAGGTAGGCCTTTAGCTGTTCCCAAGATAGCAAAAAAAAAAAAAAAAAAATCAGAGTTTCCTAAAATGACATAAAAAGAAAAGGAGGTACAGATGTACCTTACATGTATCACATAGAAAAAAATGTTTAAATAACCCATGTTTCTCCTCTTTTATTATTAATTTAACCCCAGGATTTTAAAAGCAATGCAAACTATGATTATGTGAGAATGAGCTAATAGTCATTCAAAAATTACGAATTAAAGCCCAGGGATCTGATGATCTCTGTAGAAGAAAAAAGACCATGTGTTAACTTCTTTATTCACAACACACCTTTCTCACCACTAAGGTGTACACGAGCCTCATCTCCCTTTCCAGATCAAGGTCCCGAAGGACGTCTCTTAGTGCGATTCCTGCTAGATCTTCCCCGTGCCCCCACATTGCTGGAAGGCCACAGTGAATTTCTGCTGAGTGAATACGGGGTTAAGCGAACAAATATCCTGACAAATGTCTACCTACATGTTAACTCTAGATGTTATCTCATCTCTCTCTATTGCATGAGCATGGCGTTGTAGCTTTTGGTTAATAATATAGATGAACAGTTCCATGATTTTTCTTGGAGGGGCACCTGGGTGGCTCAGTCAGTTAAGCATCTGTCTTCAGCTGGGTCATGATCCCAGGGGGGTCCTGGGATCGAGCCCCACATTGGGCTCTCTGCTCAGTGGGGAGCCTGCTTCTCCCTCTCCCTCTGCCTCCTGCTCCCCCTGCTTGTGCTCTCTCTCTCTCTGTCATATAAATAGATAAAATCTTTTAAAAAAATGATATCTCTTGGAAAGATTTTTTTTAATTTAGTATGAGCTAAAACCATAATTAACCATGCAGATGACCAGTCCCAACCTTTTTCAACTGACAGTAAATTAGAAGTGACTAATACATCGGTACCAGCCCTCAGTAGACGTGAACTTCAAGGGGTGGCCACAGGCCTCGATGTGGAGCCACTCCCAACCATTCAGACGTTTGCCTTGTATCATCCCCATGAGTGATCATCTTAGGGAAGAGGAGACAGCTCACCAACCCACAACGAAATACAAGGGTGGGCCTTTCTAATGAATTCCAGGTGAGCCAGGTGTGACACCTGTGTCTGAGAGGCTCCACCCTCATAAAGTCGGGAGCCGCTTTCACTACAGAAAGAAGTGATGAATGACTAAAAGAAGCAATGTTACAACTGGCTTCTGTGTTTAGTCATCATGACTTCACGCATGAAATTTAAACAGCACCTTTGATATCTTTCTCAGATCCCAAAGAAATCTTTGCTGGAGGAGGGGTGGAAGGGGAGAAAAAGCACAATCCAATTATGTGCTGGGTTTCATGGTTTTTAATCCTCTCTAATTCCAAGAGTCTGGAGAAAATTAGTGGGAGGACAGATCACAGGCATGTTCTTAATAATTTATTCCATTTTATTTTATTAATTATTAGGCTCAGAAGTAGTTAAGGCCCAATCTGCTCTTAGACAGAGCATAAAGATCTTGGTGGGACTCACTGCTCTGACAAAGTTAAAGAGGGCACAGCGTGGAGGAAGAAGGGGGCAAGAAGAGAACCGCTTTAGAAGCGCAGGGAGACAAGAAGAGGTGTGCCCGAGCTGTGCTCTGCCATTAGCCAGACCTACAGCTGTCAACACGGGGGGCTTGTCCTCCCACTCTCCCCAAATCCCACCCCACTGCACACCCATTCTCGAAAGAATAAACAAAGCACAAACAAAAGCAACGAACAGAAGAGGATGGCAAAAGGCGATCATCCTGCACCAAACAGATCTCCGTAATGCATTTGCTTTGACCTCTTCTTTTGCAAAAGCACCACCGCTGAAAATAAGCTAGAACAAAAGAGGACTCGTTATGCGAGGCCATGAAGAACTCCAGGGCACGCGGCATACATAATTCATGACACAGAGCAAGCTGCCATCAGCATCACTGATCCTTTCGATATTTTACAGTGGTGAGAGGTTACCAGATATTTATAAAGTCTCTGACTTCTGCAAGACCCTTCGAAATTCATGAACAAATGCGGAACTTTCTTTTTCTGCAAATGTCATTACTTTTGAACCGAAGACTATAAATCTTCGAGGATTCACTTGGTATCCACCACGGAAGGGGGGGGAAACAACCCTAATAAACCAATTAAGTCAGCAAGCAACATGTATCAGTCCTGTTGAAATTCATCTTCTCCAATCACTTCTGCTCTCTGTTTTACACACACACACCCAGTGTGGTTCCAATTCAGCCCACCCCATTCACCCAAATCAAAGAGAGATGCTGTACACCTCACAGACAGGAAAGGTCACTTGACATACCTGAGCCCTCAGGGCCCGGCAGAGAGGCCTAGGACAGCACCTCCTTAACATCCTGGACAGTTCCCGTAGCTCCCCAACACCTGTATCACTTACTGCGGGATTTACCTCAGAGCACGCCCCCCCACCCGCTGCCCCGACTCCTCACTAACTCCATGCAAGCCCATCTTCCACGCTGCCCTGACCAGTCTTACAAAAGGTGAACGTGACACTTCCCTGTTTGGCCCTTCAACATTGCCCTCTCACCCTGGGGGGGAGGGGGAGGGAATAATCAAATCAAATCAAAATACTTTAGCTTTATCTTGAGCTGCCAAGAACTCTGCCAAGAACTCTGCCACGCATCTCAGCTAATCAGGTAGACAGGCTACAGAATACGTACGCGGCATGTCCACTATGCAGTAAGAGAGCTGACGCCCGAGCATCTGTCCCACCTTCTTCCCCTCACCCAGACTCTATGACACTTCAGTGGCCCTGGTGGTTGGCAGAAAGTCCCCTAGCACCACCTCTGCTCAGCAGGAGACCTGTCCTCCGGCATCCAACCCCACCCACCGGCTCCAGACAGGTCCGGTCCTCAGCCGGCCTCCTGGCCCCAGGAGATGCGTTCATCTCGGCCCTCACTACACAGCACCGCCATTTACGTTCACTGCCTGCTTTGCCTGCAGAGACCGCAGCTTCCGGGACCGGGGCCTTCTTCGCCTCTGACTCCCCATCACCTGCCCGATGCCCCCACATTGCTGATGGCCAGCTTCTGTTTCTGGGCCAGCACTACAGACTCGGGTGCTCATGCTTTTCCCACACGTTATTCCATGTTTCCTTCAACCAACCGCCCATGTTGGACAGGTGGAAAGCTAGCATTTTCCTGAAAGACAGTACACGGTGGTGACAGAGGGCATATACTCTGCAGAAGGGGAGTCTGGGCCCTGGCACCTACTGTGTGCACCTGGCTAAGTGACTCAGCCAACCTACACCTCGGTGTTCCTTGCCCAGAAAGCGGGATCAGGAGCCAACATGTATTAAGCACTTACTGTATGGTTCAAAACTTCTCTGGATACTTGGCATCCATTATTCATTTCATCCTCACAACATCTAAGGAGGCTGTGAGAGCACGAACAAGCGCAAAGGAAAGGTTAGAGTGATTTCTCCTCATGTAGCCAGGAGGAAACTGAGGCTCAGGGCAGCTCCCCAGAGGTGCAGGCTTCTTTACTCCTTAATCCGCTGGCTTTGAAAGATAAAAGATGTCAGGCCTCTCTCTCTGATGCCGCCTTAGCATAATGCTAGGAAGCTGCGTGGCAGTGTTCATCGCTAGAGTTAATGGGACGCGTGTCCTATGTCACCCTCCACAAGACACTAGAGAGACTCCCTGGGGTGAAGACCTGTCCCATTATGGAAACATGCTACGTTGGAGGAGAGGGAGGTGAAAGAAGTGAGAAGCTAGTCACACTCGAAGTAGCAGGCCCCGAGATTCCGAGCATTATAATATTATCTGTGCGACGCGCGCGCCGCCCTCCTTGGAAGGCGAGAGAGCGTGTGTTTATGCCTGGATGTGAACAAAGCCACCGACACACCACTGGATTCTTCAAAAGCAAATATTTGTCTACAACTGAAGGACCAGGATTCTTTTCTAACAAAGAACAATGTGAGCCATTCTGATTCCTGATTCTTGCTCCTAGTTTACAGTGGGCTCTGATTCAATGGAAATCCCCCCATGAATAAACGTGTCTCGAATCACAAAGGGCACGATAAATCAGAAGATTCATGGACCGTGAATAGGGATGGCCTGAGTATTCCAATCTGCACGTGGGCTACCTGGGGCCGGTATCCAGCAATTTATCTGCACAGGCAACAGTCACCCGGTTGTTGTTTTGTTTGTTGTTCATTTATTTGACTCAGGGAGAGAATTTTAATAGCTTTGGTCATCAACACGCTGCAATCATCCCTGCTCTTCGGGTAAGCTTTTAAGTCTGCACTAAGTCACCCAGACCAGCCTCAGAGGCATGAACAGTTTTCCAGAAGTAGCAGAGAGGCTAACAGATCTGATAAGCTCTGTCTGCCTGCAGCAAAGCCTGGCCCCACAGCCTCCAAGGCAAATTCCTGAAATGACCAAGCAGAAAACAAGTGAATTTTCCTTTTCTCTATGCCAAGGAAAAAGAGAGGGAAACAAGGTAGTAATCAGGGAGAATGCACAGTACGTGGTAACCAGAGGGCATGCGTATGTTTTTCTTGAGGAAGGGAAAAGGCATACATAGTAGCAGAGGCTTGATAAAAGAAAGAAACTCAAAAGAACACCTGCCTTCATCTGGAGAGGGTTGGGCCACTCACCAGCCAGCTGGGGGTGAGCAATATCAGCGACAGGGACAGATGCATCCCACAGGGGCTCTGCATCCCATTTTTTGTTACTGTGCCCTGGGCACAAAATAGCCCAGCTCTCAGCAGACCAGTGAGCTGTTTGAGCATTACAGTGTTCTTCTGGAAAATTCGTATCTCTCTTTTCAGTTCTCCCCTATGCAACAAGCCCCCCTAAACACTACGGCAATGCCAGGCCAACGTGCAGCCAATATATATATATATGTATACATATATTTATATATGTCAGTATTTTTGTCAGTATTGCTATGTCTAAACATGACATCACATGAAAATGGATGAATTAGGGGCACCTGGCTGGCCCAGTTGGTAGAACACGTGACTCTTGATCTTGTGGTTGTAAGTTTGAGCCCCATGCTACGTGGAGAGATTGCTTAAAAAATAAAATCTTAAAAAAAAATAACAAAATGAATGAATTAGGCTGTGAAAGGCATAATCATGCTGAAAATAATGGTATTCCAGTAGGCATCACAAAAGCCAATTTAAAAGACTATCCTTATTTTAAGTGACAAAGGTAAACTTTTATAACTCCCAGGCCCCTTTTTAAGTCCCACCATTTTGACTCAGATTATTTGTCTTTTTCTAACTGCCATCTCAACACTGTTCTGAGCACTAACCTGGATTACTAACCCTGAAGGAAATAAAACTGAGTATTTCTTGGGACACCTGGGTGGCTTGGTTAGTTGTGTTGGACTCACAGTTTCAGCTCTGGTCATGATCTCAAGGTCCTGGGATAGAGCCCCTCATTGGGCTCTGCACTCAGTGGGGAGTCAGCTTGAGGATTCTCTCTCGCCCTCTCCCTCTGCCCCTCCCCCAGCTCTCTCTCTCTCATATAAATAAATAAATCTTTTTTTTAAAATTTGAGTATTTCTCGGGGCGCCTGGGTAGCGCAGTCGTTAAGCGTCTGCCTTCGGCTCAGGGCGTGATCCCGGCGTTATGGGATTGAACCCCACATCAGGCTCCTCCGCTGGAAGCCTGCTTCTTCCTCTCCCACTCCCCCTGCTTGTGTTCCCTCTCTCGCTGGCTGTCTCTGTCAAATAAATAAATAAAATCTTTTAAAAAATTTTTTTGAGTATTTCTCAAATACTCAAATTCTGGAAACCAGAGAATTTACTTAGTATAAAATTTATAAAACAACCTTGAGAGAATCAAAGGTTTTTCAGTATACAACCAACCAAACAGGACAACCACTGGTAGAATATAATTGATATACAGACATACAATACATCTGTAACTACTCATATGAGAGCATCTCCAAAATACAGTTTTAAGTCACCCACTGCAAGGTGCAAAACGAGTGTAACATTATCTCTTTCAGTTTAAAATATATGCAAATATATGCTTTCTTTTCCTGGGAAGAAATCACAAGAAACATTTCACAGAGGAGAAAGAAAACTCAGGGTAAGGGTTATGAGAGATGGGATTTTGCTTTCGAACATACCATCCACATACAGATATTAGTTTTTTGTTATCGGTGGAGGTTGTATGGGTGGAGAGATTATGGTTCGCTATGAGTCCTTCTGTTACTTCTCTGTATTTAGAAAAAGAATAATGTATTTCATTGGATCATGAGGAAATGATCAATAGATTGTATTGGATAAAATTTAAAACATCAAGACATCAAAAGTTTTTTAACCTTGGAAGGGAAGTACACTAGAAAATAAATACCTTATGTGCAAGAGACAAAAGGTCATTATCTTGAATACTAGCAAAGAGTTAATATAAATTGAAGTCTGTGGTTGTAAGAAATACGAAATCACTGTGATTAAAAACAGAAAAGAAAAGTACCAGGAAGATGATGCTGAAAGATATTATTAAGCAATTCACAAAAGAAGCAACAAAATTAGGCAACATTCATAGAGGAAAACACTCAGTTTCATTAATTAAAAGTTTTAACCATCAGTGAGGTATTATTGTTTTCCATCAAATGTTAGTGCATTTTTGAGATGATACCCAATACTGAGGAAGTACAATGAAATCAATCTCGTGTCCTCAGCAGGTGTGACTATGAATTGTGACCCATCATGGAGAGCAGTGGAGGCATGTGTTGGGCCTTAGACATCCTTGCCTTTCACTCAATGATTCCACTTTGGAATTATTGCCCAAATAAGAAAGAGCTTTTATAAAGAAATAAAGCCATCAGAGAATTACGCATAACAACAAAAACTTGAAACAGCTTAAGAGTCCAGTGGTTATATAAAGGTAAAAATCCCCTTGTTATGCAAGCATTTATAATTATTGTGTAAATACCGATAACGTGAAACCATATTCATGGTCATTCACTTAGGTTAAAAAAAAAACCTATTTAAATTATTTATACAATGGGATTACAGCTACCTGTTTTAATAAATTTAAGATTAAGGGGGAAAAAACTTAAAAAATTGAGTAACTTGTGTTAATTAACGACATTAGATATCAGTCATGAGTAATTTTTTCCCCGTTGCCCTTCAAATTTATGTATGTTATAATAAAGGGGAAAAAAACCATTTTCAAAAGAGCCTAAGGTGTTCATGAGGAGAGATCACACTCCTTCCACAAAAAAGGGGGAGTTTTATCCATAAGCTTATCAGATTTCCAAATATATGTTTAGACTTGCGCTTTCAGAATAACCGTAGTAAGAGCAGCAGCACCTAACATCTATTGAGCTCCTGCAGTATGTCAAGCATTGTACTAAGCATTTTATTTATTTATTTATTTATTTTTAAAGATTTTATTTATTTATATGACAGAGAGACAGCCAGCGAGAGAGGGAACACAGCAGGGGGAGTGGGAGAGGAAGAAGCAGGCTCACAGCAGAGGAGCCTGATGTGGGGCTCGATCCCGGATCGCCAGGATCACGCCCTGAGCCGAAGGCAGACGCTTTAACGACTGCGCTACCCAGGCGCCCCTGTACTAAGCATTTTATATGCATGAACCCGGGCCTCAGGACCACCCTATGACACAGAAACTATTATGATCCCCCAAGTCACACCACTAACAGGGAATCCAACCCAGCCCTCCACTCAAGAGCCCCTGCATGTAACCACTATATTATAATGCTTCCATTTTAAAATGCCACACAAAATTCCAAGTGTTTCAACTCAAAATATAAAGTAAAGATGAACAAAATATAAAATAAACATTTAGGGGCGCCTGGGTGGCTCAGTCATTAAGCGTCTGCTTTCGGCTCAGGGCGTGATCCCGGCGTTATGGGATCGAGCCCCACATCAGGCTCCTCCACTGGGAGCCTGCTTCTTCCTCTCCCACTCCCCCTGCTTGTGTTCCCTCTCTCTCTGGCTGTCTCTCTCTGTCAAATTAATAAATAAAATCTTTAAAAAAAATAAAATAATAAAATAAAATAAACATTTAAAATATCTTCCACTTCCTAGGATTTCAATTAAAATGTAATTGAGTATATTTTGATCAATTACGAGTCAAGGAAGGACAAAGTAGCACACTGCAACTAACAACGTGAGCAAACGCTGTCAGGGTGTGGGAAGCGGTGTCCAAACAAATGATATGCACAAAATATGGTATTCCATTACTGCAAAATTAATTAAAAAGAAAACAGTATTTTCAGTCAGTGATGTCACAAAAAGCACAAAGAGAAGACGCTGAAATTTAGTCCACAATCACATGCTAATTGTGTTATGGCCAAATTCGCCTCTACTGCAAGATCTGTTATGGTAAGATTTAGAGTGAGGAAAATCGATGTTCTCGGATACATTCCCAGGGATTATGGAGGCATGTGGCCATCTGGCTGTTAGAATAACCAACTCTCCTTTTCACCCCGTTCTCAGATGTGGAGAAAGTGGCCAGTGGCGGGCTCAGACATGGATCTATGGGACAGGTGTTCTGTCAGCCCAGGAACAACTTGATTATAAGTCTGAGCAAATCACTGGAAACTGCCCTTCCATTCTCCCAGCCATAAATCTCTTCCATGGTCTCAACACGGCGCTGTCTGATGGAATAGGAATGGGCTAGGACGATGATTCCAACTCTAGGGTGTGGACCGACAATGGTCTCTGGCAAACTTTTATCAGTTCATAAGGGTAACTTAAATGAAGAAACCTCTTCCTTAATACGATAGCTAAATGCTTTCATGCACACGCCCACCCCCAGGCATGGCACACTGACCCATCTGTCTCACTCTCCAACCCCTGACTTTTTAAATCCCACTCTAATTTGAAATACCCTCCCCACCTCCTTCATGTAGTTAACTGGAAATCACCCTTTAATACTCAGCTGCACTGTGGTCCTCCAGGAACCTCTCTGAGACCCTATTTCTCCCCAGCACCTGACTGTGACCCCCCTGATCTTCACATGGGCAGATCCTATGCATTAGCAGACCCCATAGGCCCAGTGCTCAGGGCTACAGAACGGACATGGAGGGAAAAGGGGAAGCGGAGAGGGGAGCTGGTGCATGTAGGAAGAAGCAGTGGGCAGCCTAACCCTGAGGGGCAGAGCAGGGCAATGGGTAGGAGCAGAGGGGCAGGGCTGAAATCCCGGAGCGCTCGCATTCTGGGGCAGTCCCTTCACTTTCTAAACCTCGATTTCTGCACCTGCACGTGAGGACAGTGATCATGCCTAGCCTCCAGCATTGCTGGGAGGATTAAATGAGATCATCCAATAAGAGGCACTTAGCACTGTCTCTCCACCATGCTGGGAACTCGACAGTGCCCCTGACTCCCACAGTCTTCCCAAGACTACACCCTTGGAAAGCCTGGTGTGATGATTAATACAATAATAACCTTTATGGCATGAAAAATAAAAATCTGACTGAAACAACAAAAAAGTTGCTAAGTCAAACAACAGTCCCTGGGAAAATATCATTTTTTTCTGATTTTATTATATTCTCTCTCCACTACTTTTTTTTTAAACTCTCTTTTCCAAAAAAAAAAGAAAGAAAGTACAGAAAGAGGCTTGTTTTGCTACACCCGAATTCACGACCATTGTAATACAGCACTAATAGAAACACTTCATTTTCAGGGTGGGGAGGATCTAAGAAAATTAACTCTTTAATTCTCTCACCATTTAACATGCTAAGAACAGAAAGCCACCTCCACAAAGCTTCCTTCAACAAAGAAACCTGTAAGCAGCAACCATATATTTTTATTACAACAGTATCCAATTTAATTTGTACCGTCTTTGGAGGCGGTGTTCATAATCTTGGGTGTCAGAAATGACTGATCGCTTCAATCCCTCTCAAAAAGAAGCAAATCCATAAGTGGTTCTGAGCAATGTGAAGGCTCCTGAACAGAAGGCACTCTTCCCCCTCAGAAAAGCGGATGTGTTTTCAAAGTTTTTAGAAAGCCTCACCTACAGTGCGTGGGCTTCATGAGCACTCTCCAAGATCTGCCTGAGATTTCTTGCAAACAAATGATCCAAACTGAAAATCAACGGAAGAGAATGGCTTGGGCATCACTTCCCACCTACTCCTCTGTGTCAAGCAAATTCAAAGTGGTAGCCGACTTTTCTCAGTACAATCTCATTTTTTTCAGGAAAAATCAAAAGCCAGGTTTTCTTTTTCAGTAATTATTCAAACTTGCAAATGAATTTCTCCATATGTTGTCAGACTCCATATATACAAGAATCAAAAATGAAATCAACCAAAATCCCAACTCAGCTCCCTAGGCCATATATTTATTTTATTTTATTCTCCTCCAACTCCTAGTTCAGTGCAGACTTCTGTATACAGCAGGCATTTCGAGTGATTAATGACGGAATCTGGCTAATAAACTTACGGTACACGTCTGTCTAATCTGGTAATAACCTAATTTCATTTCAGTGCAAGTCCATCCCCTTAACTCTACTGCCTATGGTCTTGCCAATCATTCCAGAGCTCTACTCAAAATTTTTATAGAAAATTTGTGGAGCGCCTGGGTGGCTCAGTCAGTGAAGTGTCTGCCTTCCTCTCAGGTCATGATCCCAGGGTTCTGGGATTGAGCCCTGCATCAGGCTCCCTGCTCAGCGGGGAGCCTGCTTCTCTCTCTCCCTCTGCCCACCCCACCCCCATGCTCTCTCTGCTCTCTCTCTCAAATAAATACAATGCTAAAAAACAAAACCAAAAACCCAGCACTGCACAGAAGACAACTGATTACACAGTACTTATATATGCTTCTCCTCTATGTGTTCTTTACTGTCAGCCCCCCATTAAATCACAAATGCCACAGAACAGACTGGAAGGCCCACGAGCTACTTTCTATCCTCTCATCAACACCGAGTAAGAGGATTCTCACTGAGGCCGTATGAAAAGATGTTCATCAACATGGCATCCCAAGGCGCAGTGTAAAAAGCCCTACTCTTCTCAAGACATGCCTCAGAAGGAAAGTTGCCACAAAGAGCCTGGTGAGAGAATTTTCTAGTCTATCTGGCCCAGAAAGGAAGCCATCAGCGTCCCCTGCTCCTTGCTTCAAGAAGCACTTGACTTAAGGTGTGAGGGCCACAACAATGTGAACGCATTAAATGCCATGGAATTGTTTACTTGAGGACGCCTGGGTGGCTCAGTCGGTTTGGCATCTGCCTTCAGCTCAGGTCATGATCCCGGGGTCCTGGGATGGAGCCCCGCATCAGCATCAGGCTCTCTGCTCAGCGGGGAGTCTGCCTCTCCCTCTCCTCTGCTGCTTTCTCTCGCTCTCTGTCCCACTCTCTGTCAAATAAATAAAAATCTTGAAGAAAAAAAAAAGGAACCGTTTACTTAAAAAGACTTAATTTCATGTTATATGGATTTTGATTTAAAAAAAAAAAAGGAGGAAGAAGTAGAGGAGAAAGAAGGAGCAGTAAGCCACGCCACTCAAAAGGCAGAAAGACCCACATGAAACAGGAACCTCCAAAGAGCCGTCTGACACAAGCCCAGCTTTCTTCTCCTCCTTGCGCTTCTCCCAAGTGCCCTTGTGCGCAGAGCTGCAAAGCAACGGAAACAGCTGGAACAGCCTGGGTGCCTGGGGCTGCCTGTCCAGAGCAAGAAGTTCCTCCCTAAAGGGAGTGAAACAGCCTCCAGGCTCACAAGGCCCTCTGGAAGCCTCGGCCAGTGCCCAGCAGTGCCCCACGACCTCCCTCCTGCTCATTCTCTCCCACTCCCACTTTCTTTCTCCTTTTGTGTTCTTTGCCTTCTGTAAATTATAAAGCTAAAGGGGAAAAAAAGTTTGTTGGTGGTTTTTCACTAACTTAACTCCTTAAGAAACCAAGCACCAGAATTGTCAGCTAAGAGATTATCATGAGAAAGGAAAAATGAGAAAATGTTTTCAGGCTTCCAGTGCCAAAAATAAAAATAACTAAAAAAATGTTCCTCCTCCCTCTCCACAAATAAGTCAGGCCTGCTGGCCGCGGTGTCTGGGAGTTGTTACCCGTAGCACAGAGCACACACAGAAACACGTCTGCATTCAGGACAGCCCGCAACTCTTCCAGGCTTCTGTGAACTCCAACCCGCAACGGACCTCCTTGCAGAGCTTCTGGAAAGCAGCAGCATGGGGAAGGAGGCAAATAGCTGGTACAAACCATGGAAAACCTCTTCCCTGGACCACCCCCCCACACACAAGTTCACTCTCCTCACCTACACTCCGCATGTCTAGAGGACAAGGTCAAGGCAGGGTTGGGGATGAGTTAGAAGGAGCAAGCTATGGAACGGTAGGGGGTTGGGGGGGCGGTGGCAGGGATCACTGACTGGAGGAGGAGAGCAAATGTGAGATCAGGGGGAAGAGGGCTTTCTGAACCCAGCTTCTGCACTTCATTCACCTTGACTTCCCAGGGAGCTGCTCCTTTGGCCACCCCTCTGCCATTTCTGTCTAAGCTAGGGGACATATATAGGAGGCAGGAACAGAGGTACCAGAAAAATCGCATGGGCGAATTATATACGTTTACCTTAAAAATCACACTTGGAGGTAAAGAACACAACATTCCCGGCCCTGTGCCAGGCACTGTCCAGGAATGCTGGGCCCTCACAGGGAACATCAGACCTCAGAGGAAGGGATGTAACCACAGAGTCATACCGCCATACCTTCCACGGGAGACAGTCTTTGTGGAAAATGAGCTCGTACGTGTGCTGGGGCTGTCTGACATGCCCACAGATCACTCTGGGTTCTACACGCTGTGCAGACATGAGAAGCCCATCGGGGATCAGAGAGCAGCTTCTTTAATTCAAGAGCAGAACTGGGGAATGCAGGCCAAAATGGGGCCTCGTCCCTCCAACCCACTAAAGCGAAGGTAGCCAACCCCCAGAAGAGTGTAAGCCCGACAGCCACGCAGCCACTGGTTTTGCAATCAGAGCGGCTGAACCAGGGAGAGCAGAAACCTGGCTGGGCCTGCCCCGAGCGGACCCTACCCGATGTCCTTTCCACAGAGCCTGGAAACACAAAGCAACTCTCCTCTCCACCCCCAGGCACAGGAGTGCAAAGCTGCAGGAGCCAAGTGAGGGTAAGACAGGAGGTCAGCACCTGCCCTGGCATTTTTTTTTTTTTAAAGCACCCTAATAGATGAATGACCAGGTCCTTAATCAAAACAGGCTCCCAAGGAGAGAAGCAAGTTAATGGGTGAATGGAGAAAGCAACCAGAAATGTTCACCCCAACACCAGCCTGCACCCCTCTCCTGTATTATAGAGCAGAAGCCCCACACCCCCTCACTTCTTCAGAGACACAGAAAACAACTTGTCCTCAACACATTTTCTTACCTAATCCCCCAAACAATATTTGAGGTGGTAAAATGAAGTAAATGATTAAGAAAAAGGGAGGTTTACAGGGGAGTAAGATAAGCACGCAGCAGAGCATGACATAAAACATCTGCTAACGAATAAGAAATACTTTCTCGAAGGCAATTCTAAACTACTTGTGCAGAGATGGGCTTGAGATTCTATTCTAGAGTTTAAAGAAGAGGCACCTAATACTTAAAATAATTTAAATATTCCAAAGGCCTTTCAAGTCTTTGATTTCTTTTTTTTTTTAAAGATTTACTTATTTATTTATTTATTTATTAGACAGAGAGAGACAGCCAGCGAGAGAGGGAACACAAGCAGGGGGAGTGGGAGAGGAAGAAGCAGGCTCCTAGTGGAGAAGCCTGATGTGGGGTTCAATCCCATAACGCCGGGATCACGCCCTGAGCCGAAGGCAGACGCTTAATGACTGAGCCACCCAGGCGCCCCCAAGTCTTTGATTTCTGTCATGCATGGTATTTCTTTCTCCCCCTGCATGATTAAGGTTTTGATTTTTATATGAAACAAAGCCCACGAGAGTTCAAAGAGGACTGCTCACAAAATAAAAACCAAGAGGCATCAATGTTAATAAAGCTAAACTAAAAAAGATATTTAATAACCTTTGTGAAATTAAAAACAATGACTAATTCAATCCAAACAACTAGGTCATGCTCAAATTCCAGTAACTCTAAAACTGAGCTATAATAAGGCAAGAATTCTCCTTTGCTTCAGTGGTCAAAATGAAGGGCCCATTCAGGGGAAAGCCCAGTAATACAAACACAATGGAAACACCAGAGGGACATTTGCCGGGTGGAAGAGGGAAGTTGGGACACAGGGCAAAACAAGATGATCACTACTGGGCCACCTGGGTATTTGACAGAGCATGTGAATAACAAGAAAAATAAAAAGGTATTTCTCACAAAAGACCAAACAATCATTCGGCAAACATCTGAGCTCTTACAAAAGCCACAAAGCCTCAGGCGGGTCTCCTGCTCAGAGGAAGCGAGCGAACCGAATCAAAGCGATAGTATGACATCCAGAAACACCAACAGAGCGAGGCTGAATATGCTGAATGCCCCAGACGTACACAGGGTACGAGAAATGGAACAAGGGCAAAAGGCACTCAGGAGACGGAGAAAGGCATCGAGTCACTGAGTGAATGAAAGAGACCATATGTAATGGTGACCCTATGCTAATTCTCTGTCTACTGCTTTGGGTTGCTTCCTAATTATTTCTAAAAATGACCTTTAGTGATTTGGAGAGTAGGATATTTAGTGAAAAATCACATGCAAGCCAAGTTCGACTCCCTAAGACCCACTCTTCCAATTTAAAAACACGTGTCCTTCATTCCACCCCCTTGAATGGACTATCGGAGGACTGGCGTCTCACTTGGACCTGTATCCTAGCTTCCGCACCTGACTCAATACGCCACACATCATCCAACCTCCAGAGTATTCAGCTCTTCTGGTTTAGATGCTCTGTTGGTAGAAAACAACAAAAGCATAAATAAATAGTCCACCGGAAGAAACTTCCCCTAGGACAAGAACATCCCACCAAGAAACAAGGAGGACGCCTGGCTGGCAAAAGCTGCCAGGAGGTCAGTACCTGGAGAAAGCGGGCAAACACACAGCTGGCGCTCAGGCTCTGTCTAACCTCCTTTGAGTTTCCAAAAGCATCTCTTTGTCACACAACCCTTCAGCTTACATAAGATAAATAGGTAATCTCTCTAACAACATGAGGAGATCTTTTTTCACTAGAACTTTTTTTTTTTAAGATTTTTCTTTCTTTCTTTCTTTGAGCGAGAGAGCGCAGGAGCAGGGGGAAGGGGCAGAGAGAGAGGGAGAAGCGGACTTCCCGCTGAGCAGGGAGCCCTACTCGGGGCTCGATCCCAGGATCCTGGGATCAGGACCTGAGTCGAAGGCAGACGCTTCCCCGACAGAGCCACCCCGCCACCCCTCACTAGAACTTTTAAAACCAAGTGGTCGTTGGCTGAGGAGTTTCCAAAACATCACATTTCTTTTGCAAACCAGAATCAGAAAAGAGAAATCCAGCATTCTCTCTCTCTAGGCCAACTGCATGAGTGCAGCTCAGGCCAGAAAATGCAGGGTCCTTTTGACATTGAACAGGACCAATCAGGCTCCTCATACCCAACCCCCCAATAAACTTTAAAAGATAGTAATGCAACTTTACATTTCTTCTGTATAAAATTAAGGGAGACAGTAATTTGCTATTTATTCTTATTTTAATGTCCTGAAGTTGAAAAAATTAAAAATCTACCTTGTCACCACTGAAAAAAATAAATGAATTTTTCCCCATTAAACTTTATTTTAATGGGTCTCAAATTTCTCTGCCAGTTTTCTGCTCATTTCTATGAAAAAGTACCGATTTTAAAAACTAATAACTTAAAATTGCCACACACACACACACACACACACACACACACAAAGCAAATGGTCCACAAAACATTCTCCCTCAATTTCACACCATCCTATCTAAAATTGTTAAGAGTTTACAGGGGACGGGCACCTGGGTGGCTCAGTCAGTTAAGCATCTGACTTCAGCTCAGGTTGTGACCTCAGGGTCCTAGGATCGAGTCCCGCATTGGGCTCCCCACTTGGCAGGGTGTCTGCTTCTCCCTCTCCCTCTGCCCATCCACCTCGCTCATGCTCTCTCTCTCTCAAATAAATAAATACAATCTATAGTTTTCAAGGGAACTTGACAAGTTAATTGAATGTAAAACCACATAACAAATTCTTTCAATGTCTCTAAAATACAAAATGATTTTTTAAAAAGACAGAAAGGCTACCAATAGATTCCAAGCTTTCTGCTGACTGAAAATATATTTTAATAACCTAGGGACTCAAACATATTTTTAAACATATGCCCTAACTAACTGAACACCCAACATTATAACTCTGTTCCTACGTTGCCTTCTAGTTGTTTATCATTTTAGCTCTTCCCACATCTTTCAGAATTGGGATAAATACTATCAAATGATGGCTGTTACAGAAAAATCTGGAAGAGAAAAATGTGTTTTTTCCTATCTTCTTTTACCTATTTGTTTTATTGAGGTGTATTTAACATATTAGTTTCAGATAAATAACATAAGGATTCAGTATCTGTGTACATTGCAAAATGATTTCGACGCTGTCTAGTTCACATCTGTCACCATACAGTTATATCCCTGTCCTCTTAATGTCATGAATGTACCATAACCATGGTTTTCCGCTACTCTGTGCCCTTTGCTACTTTTCAAAGAAATATACTCCTAAACGAACCAAAAAAGATAACTTAGTTCTCTGACCATAAATAAGACAGAAACACACCATCTCTATTACAAAAACAACTAGCGACTTATGCCTACTCGATAGATAAGATAATTCGATAATTTTCAACCACTTATTTGTTTTTTTACAGTAAGCAAATCATCTTTTCCTTACAGCCAAGATTGCAAACCAGGTGTCCCTCCTTTGAAAGACAAACAGGCAAAACAATAGCAAGAGAATGGGCTCTTGGTGTCTATAGTGTGGCACATGCTTGTTGGTGGAATTCACGACTATTGAAAATAAAAAATAAAGAGCTGAGGTTAGGAAAAAAAAAAAATTCCAGCCTCATGGTTTACTCCTCCAAGTTCTTGGAATTCCCCCCCACAGATCTTCACTTGTCCAATAATCTGGGTCCTTCCCTTTGTTGATAATAACAGATACATTAATGCTCCATCTTTAGAGGATGAATCAGCGGGAGGCAGCTCCTTCACTAAGCGACTCCGTGACTATATAACTCTCAACCACTTTATTCAATCTAGTAACACAATAAAGAAGTATTTGCTTTTGTGACTGAGGTACAAAGGCAAATATAAAACAAACTAAAGGGTCTACCAAGTCACGGACAATGACAAGACACCAGATAATCATTCACAATGGACAGCTCAATTGCCTGGTAACTGAATATGGAGGCTTTTTTCAAGCCGGAGAATTAAACTCAGTCTAGATCTAGGGCAACAGGAAGATGTTACCCCTGGAAATACTGGTGTCCAGTTGCTTCCTGATACCATTACGAGTTGCATTCAGACTAGGACAAAGATCAGCGTGGCTGGCAGACTTTCATTTTAGCACTGCTCAATGAGCCCCAGGGGTGGGGACGGAGGGGAGAAATGGGCCATGATGCTGTCATGGGGGCTTGTCCTTAGGTCAGTTGGAATGTTGTCAACCATGCCTGCACCCCCACAATCAGTGTTGTTTTGAAGAATGCTCCAGTGTGAAAAATGGACACATGCCCAACTAAAGACTCACAATATCAATTAACCACGCTGAGAAAATCCCAGACCACGAGCCCTGGAATTCTCCCACTCACCTATAACGGTTTAAAAAAGTAAAACAGAAAAAAAGCCTGTTGCAAAACATTCCCCGAAAGAGAAAAAGGAAAACACACACACATACAAACACACACACATACACAAAACTCTTGTCAGCTTTTTGTTCTTTCCATTTCTTACAAAGTATTACCAAAAAGCTCCACTCTCTTAACACTTAGCAAAAAGCGAACCTTTATACCTCTAGAAAGCACGAAATTGGCAGGAAATACCCAGGAAACTCCCCTCAGAGATTTCAGTAATGCATCCTCCCTGCCTTCCAGTGTGCTGGGTAACAGAGATCCCAGCACTTAGTCATGCATTTCAGACTGAAATTTTTGTCTTTACTAATCCATCATTCACCCTGATTACAAAACATTCTTCTCTAGAATTTCCTAAGAAAAATAAGCAATAATTTTTACGTTATGATTATACTGAATTCAAACAAAAGATGGTGACAATGACATCTTAAGCTGAGAGCACCCCTTGGAGATGTGTCTAAGATGCGCCAATAACCCAGTGCTCAACACGAGGCTAATTCAGACACGACCCATCTTCTGTTCAACCGGATGAAATTCCTTCCATGAAAGGCAGGCTCAACTGGGAAAAGGGAAAAGGAGATCCAAAATCCAAAAGTGGGACTGGAAACCACTTTTGAAGTCTGGGTCTTTCTATTAGGAGAGGATGATACTGGGGATTATTGCATTTCACTCAGGTATTTACTGTCTTTTGCTTATCCCCTCACCTGCCTTGTATTTACCCTGAAAATTTTTCCTGGAGAACCTGTGACGTTAAGAAAATAATCAAATAAATGAAAAACAAGTATCTTCAAAAAATGCATTTTAAACCATTGCCATGGAAGAGCCCCGACCCTCTCTCCACTTACCCGGGAAAGCGTGTGGATTGGGCGACCCTCTCTTAAGGCACTTAGAACAGAGAATGTGCACGGTGTAGTGCAGTCCAGGCCATTCCTGAAGTAGGACATTCAGTTCCTCCACCAAGGGGGTTATGGCTTGCCATGCCGTCCATATATTTGGTAATGATGCATGGCTGGCAATGGACAGAGTGTCTGGCTGCAGGACCCCCTTGGCAGGTCTGTAACTGACCACCACGGGAACCTTCCCTCGATATGCAAAGATCTGAAGTTTCCCATCCGATCTGTGCACCACGTGGCTGTTGATCTGGACGCTGTAGCGTGCAAACAAGCCAGGTGGAAAGGTAAAGGGAAAACTATATTCAATCTGCAACTGCTCAGCCACAAAAGACTGCCCGGCCAGGTTGGTCCCATTAATCCAGGCCTCTGCATGGGGCACCTCGTTCTGCACATAGCATGGGAACTTGTACCAAGCCGTGGACCCATTCAAAGGCTTGCCCTTGGGTTTATTGAGGCAGTAACAGAGTCCCATCTTCTCCAGCAGCTCCAGCAGCAGCTGCAAGTCCTGCTGGGCCTGGACGTGAGGCTTCAGCAGCAGCCGAATGACATGCGCTGGCAAGAGCCCGTGAAGCAGAAAGCCCTCCACATAATGATGGAGCTGGGTGGCCCGGAGCAGTTCCTGGCCCGGGGTGGGCATCGCCATCAGTGGGGAGCTTTCGTCCTCGCCCTCACCCTCACCGCTGGTCCCTAGGAGCAGCTTGTGCAGCAGCAAGGAAGGATCCCTCTGGAAAAAGACATTGAGGATGTCGATGAGGCGGGTGAGGTTGTGGAAGACGTGCTCCTTGAGGGCTGGGCTGTCCTCAAAGTAGAGCAGCTTGCCGCTCTCGTGCAGGTAAGAAAGGGCACTCTGCAGCCGGTCCTCGGTCAGACCAGCCTGCAGGCCCAGGCGCGCCGAGTCCCACCAGCTGAGCCACAGTCGCTGTGCCTGAGGTGGCTGGAAATGCAGTTCCTCCAGCACCTGCCACGATCGAGGCAGTACTCGGTGTAAATTGGGGAAGATCTCCCTGTGCTCAGCTACCGAGAGCAGTTTGTCCCGAAGGCGCTGTAACTGGCGAGGGTCCCTACAGCTAACAGGCAACACCGGGGAGAGGATCTGCAGCCGGTGGTTGAGCAAGTACTGAAAATGGGCCTTGCGCCGCCGAAGGTTCTTGTCTGAAACCCCATAATAGGCTGCATGGGGGCTGGCGGAGCGCAGCTCAAAGTCCCGGGCTAGGGCCTCGTCCACCACCTGGGCCAACCGGCTGAGCCCCTCTGCATCATGCTTCTCCTGCACGGCGATCTGGCGGTGAATGTCCAGGCACTTCTCCTCCAGCTCCCGCTCCCCGCACAAGTCTGCATGCGTGCCCACGATGCACACCACGGCATGGGGCACCCGGGCCCCCACCCGATGCAAGAAGGAGCCCACGGCGGTGGGAAAGCGGTGGGGCTCGTAGGTGGCCAGGTTCACCACCAGCACGTAAAGAGCTCCTGGGGAAAGGAAGAAGGGCTGGATCACCTCGTAACTTTCATCACCAGCTAAATCATACACAATGAACCGCAGTCCCCGGGAAGCATCAGCTGTCCAGCTGGTCACCTCGATGCCTTTGCTCCCAGAAGGAGCGGCAGGGGAGTAGCTCTTTTCCTTGTCCCCTCCTCCTTGGTTTCCCTCCACTCTCCCCTCAGTGAGGCAGTGACGGAGCAAGGTCTTCCCTGCAGCCTTGTGGCCCATCAGGAGCAGCTTGAGGCGGGGCTGCACCGCTGGCTGTGAATGAGCCAGCTCCTTCTGGTAGGCAGCGATGTAAGGGATCCCCTTCATGCAGACTTCGTAGGGGGGCTGGATCAGCGGGTTGTCCTTGATCTTCCACAGGCCCACCCTGGAGAGTTGGCCGAAGTTGTCCGGCAGCACGGCGATCTGGTTCCCTTGCAGCACCAGCTCCTCCAGGCCTGTCAGCTCCACAATGGAGTCAGGCAGGTAGCGGATGCGATTATTATCCAGCCAGAGGGTGAGCAGCCGGCCCAGGCCCGAGATCAGGGATGGCACGGAGGTGAGCTGGTTGCGACTAAGGTAGAGCTCCTCCAGACCAGCCAGGGGCAGCAGCGCGGCAGGGAACTCCTCAAATAGGTTGGAGGAGAGGTTGAGCATTTTGAGTCGCTGCAAGCCGCTGAACTGGGCGGGCAGAGCCTGCAGCCCGTTGTTGTCTAGCATGAGGCTCTCGAGGCTGGCCAGCTCGCAGAAGCCGCTGGGCAGGGTGCCAAGCTCGGCCCCGCTCAGCCAGAGGATCTTGAGGGCGCGCAGGTTACTGATATCCTCAGGTAGGCCCCGCAGCCGGTTGCTGGACACGTCCAGCTCCTCCAGGGCCGCCAGCTGCAGCAGCTGCCGGGGGAAAGCAGTGAGCTGGTTGTGGTCCACGTCGAGGGTGCGCAGGCGGAAGAGGCAGGAGAGGGAGTCCGGCAGGTGTGCCAGCCGGTTAAAGCTGACGTCCAGCTCCTCCAGGTGGGCCAGCGCACCCAGCTGGGCGGGCAGGGCGGGCAGCTGGTTGTGGCTGAGGTTGAGCTTGCGAAGCTCCCGCAGGGCACTCACCACCTCGGCGCCCAGGGCGGTCAGCCGGTTGTGGCTCACGTCCAGCTCGGTGAGGTGGTGGCCCAACTCGGCCACGGCCAGGGGCAGCCGGGCGAAGCGGTTCCTGCGCAGGACCAGGACGCGCAGGCTGTCCAGCGCCGAGCCCAGCCCGTCAGGCACCTCCTCCAGGCCGTTGTTGCCCAGGTTCAGCACCTCAATGTCCCCGATGTTGGCTGGCAGCACGAGCTGGGGGGCGTCAGGGGAGTCCAGCTGCTCAGCGCCGGCCCCCGGGCAGCCCCCGGCCGCGCTGAGCGTGAGCTGGCGCAGGTTGCTCCGCAGCTTCCTGGCGCGCAGGGCGGCGTCCCGCCACAGCCTCACCGTCTTCAGGTTCCCACTGTCCTTCCCAGCCATGGCGGGGCCCCGGGCCGACACCCTCACGCGGGCGCCCGCAGCTACATGCCGCGCTGCGCCCGGGCGGGCGCCAGGCTCCCGGGCCCTCTCGCTCCTCCCTTCCCACCAGCCCGCGGCGACCGGCGGCTGAGAGTCCTAGCGCAGCCAGCGGCCGGGCGCCCGCAGCTGGGGGGCGGCGGCGGCGACGCGAGCAGCTCCGGGGGGCGCCGAGCGCGCGGCGCGGGGGGAGGCGGCGGCGGCCGGCGGGCAGGGCAGCTCGCATTCTCCTCGCTCCCGGGCCATGGGCGCGCCGGGGCAGCAGGGCCGCCGCCCGCCGCGCCGCGGAGGATGCCTGCTGCTCCTCCTCCCGCTCTGCCCGCCTCGCGGCGGCGCCTCGCTGCCGACTCCGGCCCCGCTACCCTCGCAGTCGCGGCCCGGCGGCCGGCAGCGTCGTCGCCTCCGTGAGCCCCCGGAGAGGGGCGGCGCTCGGCTCGGCTGCCGGCATGTTGCGGGCGTAGGGCCGGGGCGCAGCCGGGAGGAGGGGGCGGCGGCGCCTCCTTGTCTCCGCTTCCCCGGGCTCCGGCGGGAGCGCGAGCTCCGCGTCCCCGGCACTGGGAGGGCGCGATCGGGAAGCCGCAGCGCCGCCCGGCGGAGCGGCCCCCACGTGACCTGCGGAGGCGCCGCGTGTTCCCGGCACCGCCCCGGGGGCGGGAGCCGCCGGCGAGCTCCGGCTGCGGCGCTGAGGGCGCCGCCGGCGGGTGCGGGCCCGGAGTGCGGACTGCGCTTGGCGGGACGCGCGCGGGCAGCCGGTGGCGGCTGCTGAGCGGAGCTCTGGCGTGCTCCCGTTGGCGTTCGCCTGCATCTGGCTCTTTGTTGGTCCTCCGCCTCTAAGGATTTCTTTTTCTTCCCTCCTGGGTCGGATCCGCGGGCTTCCCCTCCTCCTTCTTTAGGGCCCTTCTGGTTCCACGGACCCTACATCCACACCGTAATGGAACGGGCAGAATTTCGGGGGCCTAACTTTCATTGCAGGAGCTTAGGAGGAGAGTGTGACTCAACAAAAGAGGAACTAAAGCAGGCAACCATTCATTCATTCGGTAAATATTTATTGAGGCCCTATTTTGTGCCAGACCAACTGGCAACGCCAAGACAGGCGTTCTCAGCTCCTTGAGCTGGCTTCTTGGAGCCTTCACTGTGGGGGTTGGGAGTGGGGTCACGCACTGCAAGGGCTTTTGATGTGGGGTATCCCATTTATCCTCACAATAACCCCGTGAAACAAATCCCATATCCCCATTGTACAGTTCTTTTACTCTTAGTTGAAGAAACTGGTAGTTGTTTCAGGCAAAATTCACAGTCCAGTGCTCAATTTTAAGGTTTCTTTTTCCTCTGTGAGGATGTTTCCTTGAGATCACATCTATACTAAATGATTTCTTCAGAATTTACCAGAACCTGGAAACCTATTAGGTGCCTGGATGTCACCTCCATCACTGCTTGTAAATTGGTTAATAATGAAGCAAATAGTTTTCAGAGACACAAGACTAAATGTGATTGGTTACATGCACCACGGGGCACACTACTGCTCTCCCTTCAGGTGAGGTTGTTGTCATTCAGGGACCCATATTTGGTGCAGTTGTTTCAGTAGTAATAGTTTGTCTCTTCAAAGAGAGCTACTGTACATCTTGGTCTGGAAATCTGCTCCAGGGATGGTTATCAAGCCTTGGTCCTACACCTTGTAACTGGAGGATGCTCCCAGGGCCAGGCTGGTCCCAGAAGCTCTCACACCACAGGTGAAATGTGGGTAGTTAACAGGGAGAGCTGAGCTGTGTCCTGAAGGAACTTCTTGGGAGATCAAATTGCTCAAGGATTCCCCCAGCCTTCCACCCCAAGAAAAGTTCTAGATTACTGATGCTGACTTTGTTTTCACAGAGTAAACAGGCCCCAAATAAGTAACTTTTCAGCCAGCCAGCCAGGTGAAGGGCAGACCCAGGTGTGCTAACTCCCCATGTGGGTTATTCCTCTGAGTGCATCACCTTCATGGTGTTCTCAAGTCAGACCCTAAATTTTCCACCTTTAGCTCCTTCCAACCCAAATGTGAACCTCAGCCTGAGGAAAGAGACTGGAGAAGGTGTCAGCTCCCTCCCCCACTTTCAGTGGCTAAACTGAAGTCCTAAAGTGGTTTGGATTAGATCTAAATGGCCTATGCTGAACTGGTCCCCTTTAGAAGCTATCAGAAAATTATACTTCCAGGGGTGCCTTGGTGGCTCAGTCAGTTGAGCATCTGACAACTGATTCTTGATTTCAGCTCAGGTTATGATCTCAGGATCCTCAGATAGAGCCCTACATGGGGCTCTGCACTCAGCAGGGGGTCTGCTTGAGAGTCTCTCTCTCCCTTGACCTCTGGCCCTCCTCCACCCTTCCCACCAGCTGGCAAGCACGTGCTCTCTCTCTTAAAAAAGGACGGAAGAGAAAGAGAAAGAAAGAAAGAGAAAAAGAAAAAGAAAGAAAGAGAGAAAGAGAGAAAGAAAATTATACTTCCATTTTAAATGTCTTTGAAAATTGTGCTCTTCCTTTGTCAGGAGATAATCTGTGATTTTCTTTATCTGATAACAAGAGCTGGATGGGGGGTGGTGACTGAGTGGCTCAGTTGGTTAAATATCTGCCTTTGACTCAGGTCATAATCCCAGAGTCCTGGGATCAAGCCCCATGTCAGGCTCCTTGCTCAGCAGGGAGTCTGCTTCTCCCTCTACCTGCTGCTACCCCTGCTTGTGCTCTCTCTGTCAAATAATAAAATCTTTAAAAACAAACAAACAAACAAACAAAAACAAAACACAAGAGCTGGATAGAACTAGAGAGTGCCCCATTCAGGACCTCTCAGCCCTCACTGGAACACTAGAGCCTGGTATGAACAGGAACACTTCTTTCTGAGCCCCTCTGCCTGCTATGTGTTGTTGCAGTCAGTAATGTAGGAAGCCTTGTAAAAAGTCTGGTCCAAGAGTTCTTTGAAAGTCAGTATGCTAAAATCTAGAAAGTCAAGTCAGGAGAATGCAATGATAAAATAAAACTCCAGGAAAATAAATTGTGTCCAGTATGGTTCTTAAATCCAGGCAAGAAAACTCCTGCTCTGGGCATCCCACCTTGTTACATCTGGTCCTCCTCTTGCCACACCCCACCCCTTGTGGACAAGTTCCTTATGGGTCAAGGAGAATGATGGACATGCCCCCTCAACCTTCTAGAATACTTGTTACAAAGGACCCTAAATTCCTGGTGCAAACAGCCTCAAGCCTGCTGGGGAAGGCGGGGGCTGTCTTTCACAGTCATTCAGGAGTTGCTGACCTGTATGTCCCTAACCTCTGGAGTGTGGATGGCCATCCCTGCATGCCACAGTTTCCTCCCTGTGCTGGATGGGGCCCAGGTTAGGATGAGAGGGGGCGTGGGTGTGCCATACTTGTGAGCCTAATGTAGCATATTTAGATATTTCGGCATATGTTATATGGACCGCTTGCCCCAGGCCCTGCAAAAGTTAGGGATGGCCCTGCACCTTAGGGTTTTCCTAAAAGCAAAAGGCAATCATCTCAGTTTGGAGAAGAGGGATTCTGATTATTCAAAATTTTCTTGCTTTCGATGTTTAATGTCATGGACCTAGTCTATAAACTTTGCAAATCTTTTCATTGACCCATTTTTCTTACTCTGAGATCTGCTGCTGTGATTGTAATAACATTCCATGCAGATGGGCTTCCTCCCAGAGTGTAGACTCTGCTTGGGCGCCAGTCATTTCAGTCATTTCGGGGAACAGGCGAGCACACTTGAGGAGTCTGGGTCTTATGTGAGGCCTTAAAGAGGTGGCTGGCTAGAGGAGAGGATCCTGAGCACTCAAGCAAGAGTCTTCTACTTAAATATCTATCAATAATGGTCTAAATGGCCCTGGGGGCAGTGATACCCCGCTCTTCCCCCCTGCTAAGCCTAGCAACAAGCTCCAAGTAAATTCTGGTTTCTTTCATTCTGTCTTCAACATACTCAACTTACCTCCATCTTGATGGATTTTTCTCTTGCCCTTGCTAACCCCCTAGCTATTGTCTCATTGCTTTACTTCTTTGCCCGGTCAAATATCTTACATAAGTGGTCTGGAGCCAGTGGTCAGGCTCCTCTCCACTGGTTCCCTCCTTGGGCCCCATAATCTGGCTTCCATCCCTAGGGCACCAGCAGCATTGCCCCCTAAAGGTGAATTCACCGTTTCTCCTTTCTTGACCTTGTGAAAAATGGTGAGCACCTCCCTTTGGAAACTTTCTCCCTTCTTGGCCCATAGGATATTTGGTGTCACCTTAAGTTTGGGGTTTTCAAAAAGAGCCTTATAAAGGCTAATTATTTCCTAGTAGGAATCAAGTTTGCAATTAGAATAAATGCTATGAAATGAACCACTGCGACAACTCCGTGGACAAACCTGTTAGGACTTGCTGAGACATGGACAGCTTCTTATGAAAACATTTAGTCATGATGTTCTTCCTGTTTGTATTTATATGATTATAATAAAAATGCTTAATTTGGAAAAATATGTAAGTACTCTTTTCCACTGAATTTTAGTTTTATCGACTACAGCTTAATCAAGTCTTAAGGGGAAACAAATGTCCCAGTGTGTCCAAGACTGAGGGGTTTCCAAGGGTAGGAGACATTCTGCACCTAAATCCAGGACAATCCTAGGAAACTAGCACAATTAGTTAACTATTTGGTCTTTCAAAAGAGTCCTTCTTGCTTTCTCTTTAACTTTCAGGAGTTTAAAAATGACAGCTTTCCAGAAATGCAGAATTTTACTTGCTTCAGAGGCTTTAGCTTTCAAAACAGTTCTGATTTACTTAGTAAATAAATGCTTACTAACTTATCGGAGAAGATGGTCATGAGCTTGAGGTTCTAACTAACTTTGGAGTCGGGAAGCTACCTGTCTAGTCTTGAAATTTGGCGCTCCCTTAAGCTTCCGCACAAATGAGACCTAGAAAAGTAGGTTACAGCGTTTACTTCATTCTCTCCTTGAAGTCTGGACAGGCCGGTATACACTGCCTTTATCCTGAAAAGAGGGAAGGGCTTCCCACATTCCCCCTTCTTATAATTTTAGATCCAGCTAATGTTTTGCTTTAAAAAACCAATAACAGGGGCGCCTGGGTGGCACAGCGGTTAAGCATCTGCCTTCGGCTCAGGGCGTGATCCCGGCGTTATGATATCGAGCCCCACATCAGGCTCCTCTGCTGGGAGCCTGCTTCTTCCTCTCCCACTCCCCCTGCTTGTGTTCCCTCTCTCGCTGGCTGTCTCTATCTCTGTCGAATAAATAAATAAAATCTTAAAAAAAAAAAACCAATAACAACAAAAATGCACCTTTGTGCCTGGATAAACGTATGTAAGAAAAAATCTCACCTCCATGATTTTAATCACGCCATATTCCTCTTCACTTGGTTTTGTTGGAGATAGAAGTGGAGGAAATCAAGGGAAAAACAGAAAGAAGCAAAGAAGGTTTTAGGCTGGTCCTGAAGAAGAAGATTAGAAATAAAGCCTTGAGAATTGACATAGAACAGTTTAGCCACAGAGGATCTTGGAAGTCATGTCATCTCTTTGCTACCGGGCATGACGAACCAAGCTATCGAAGAATAATCACCCGTATCAGGAGCTAATGTGTATTAAAGGTTGTCTGTGTGCTCGGGCACTGTGCTGTCGGCTTTTCATGCAGGCTTTCATTTGATCTTCACAATAGCCTTGAACAGCGGGTTCCATTTTTCTCCTCATTTTACAGATGGAGAAAAATGAAGACAGAGCTATTGAGTGGTGCAATCCAGACTCCAAAGCTCATGTTTTAATCACTGTGCTATTTCTTGGGGAGGGGAATGGGTCTTGTTCACTGTCAGCAGACTGTGTATTTTAAGCTATAGAGAAGTGGTACCAGCTGGAGAAATTGAACTTTGCTCTTAAAATATTGAAGAATGTCGGGGCGCCTGGGTGGCTCAGTCGTTAAGCGTCTGCCTTTGGCTCAGGGCATGATCCCGGCATTCTGGGATCGAGCCCCACGTTAGGCTCCTACGCTGGGAGCCTGCTTCTTCCTCTCCCACTCCCCCTGCTTGTGTTCCCTCTCTAGCTGGCTGTCTCTCTCTCTCTGTCAAATAAATAAATAAAATCTTAAAAAAAATATATTGAAGAATGTCATATTGGACAACTGAACACTTGAAACAAACGGTATCTCCAAACTACAAGAAATGGGTTTAACATCTGTTGTTAAATGTTACAGCAGGAAACAGAATTTCTCTGCCGTTTATAGATAAGTTGTTATTGATTTGTCTGTCTATTTGGAGAGAAAAGATTTAATATAAGCGTCCACAGAACCTACACTTCAAATAGACGGCATTTCAGAGTCTGTCTTTTGGGAAGAGCATTAAGCATAAAAAAAAAAAAGAAAATGGTAAAAAACTAAATTATCAACCTAAGATTAGGTACAAAGAATCTGTCATCTTTCGTCTTTTGTTCAGGTAAAAAAACCAGCCAATCAACCAACCAAAAAACTGAAGTTTTCCTTATCCATCTTTGGACTCACCATCTGATTTGAATGCAAGCCAGTTTATATCAGCATTGGCTAAGAAGGCTGAGTGGTCACTTAACTACTAACAGAGCATAAAAAATGTGTTCAAGACCCTGACTCCCCCAGAGAGCAAAGGCAAAATTGTACCAATATGTCTGTTGTTTTTTCTTTCCCCTGCACTACAGAAAACAAATTTATCTTGGAATGGGCAGCATTCAATTTAGCATTGGCTCTCTCTTGTGTTTCCAGGTCAAGCGGGAACACATACGCTCCCTACTGAGGAAAATAAACTGCAATGTATTTTTAGCAACCGTTGGAAGAACTTTCAGCTGAAGATATTCTGCAGGATCCAGACTATTTCACTGAAGGCCAAAGGATTGGCCACAATGTCACCTGCAATTCTAGAACTTGCCCTGGGGGGTCTATAGGTAGCAGTGCCCCTGAACCCCTCACCCCCCCCCATCATTCTCAATCCCAATCCTGTTGCAAACATCCTCGTTCAGACAAAAAGAAGGAAAATCATTCCAGAAAAAGATAAATGAAAAACATCTGTGAAATAGTCCTGACAAATGGCACTAACTATAGCACACTTGGCACTTGGAGACGAAGCATGTCCAGGAGGAGGGAATAGGGAGCATGTGGAGAAGAAAGGATGTCCCCCACCCCTTTTGTGCCTAGTGCTGAAGGTTAAGCCATGAACAGGGAGCCACTACACGGTGCAGCTTTGTGAAAGGTGCCTAAGGGTGCCTTTGTGAATGGTAGAACAAGGCACCGCTCCAGCAGACCTAGCAGCTCCCTGGCATGGTGAGTGACAGATGGTTTCAGCTTCTGGCCCTCCCTCCAAGGGTGGTGCGCACAGCCTTGGCAGTGGAGTTTCAGTTACTAGTCTGAAATGCAGGAAGTTTCTTCATGGGATTTGGCGACCGTGAGACAAATGGTTTGAGACTTTGCCTCTGTCTGCATTGTTTTGAAAAATATTTTTCATTTTTTAAAAGCAAATTTACTGAACTGCTAGCTTTTCAATAAATGACATGGGAATATTGCATCCTCCTTGTGAAACATTCTATTTCTAAAATAAATACGGTCTACGGTGACATCTACAATGGCTCAGTAGAAGACATATCATAAAGACAGCATACCATCAAAAAGGGGAAGTCTTCCCAAAGAACTACAGTTTTGACTATTATTATTATTATAATAAAACCATGTATTTATTAAAAAAACAGGGAAGCCAAATTTACCATTTATGCTCTTCCTGAAATTTTATTACTCCTGCAGCAAAAAGGAGTTTCTGTTTCCTCTTCCGAAAAAACAGAACAATAAAACCTGATTCCCTACCAGCCCTACCTCATCCTATGAAATGGTGAAATGTCTTGGAATAATGCCATGTAAATATAAGGAACCTTGGTGTGTCGAAATATAAGCAGTTGGTCGTGGCTTCATTATTCATCCAACAAATATTTCCATGAGGCTCTCTACAAGGTGTCTGAATACAAGATAACTTAAGAAAGCTTCTGTCCCTCTTGTCTTCATCAAGGTGGAAAAATATTGTCTACTGTTGATCAAGACAGTCTTCCAAAGTATAGTCCTCTGATAAGTTAACAAGCTAGTGTCCTTTTCAAAACTCAGAGCAGATTTGAGGGAAGTCTAGGGGACCGTTAAGTTTTGTTCCTTTGTTCCCAAACTGCAGTCACTCTTCAGATGTTAAAGAACAATTTGAGGAAGCTTTTCCCTTCCTCTGTAAGATAATACTGTTCCATGGTCTTTGTGATTCTTGACTACAATTATATTGACATTTAATTTACATTTTCAAAACTAAGAGTATGAAGTTTATGTATTAGGAGTTTGGCTTTTGTTCTAGCACAGAATGTTAAATGGATTATTCTTTTTTCTTTCTTTTTTCTTTTTTACATTAGCTTTCTAAAATAAGCCTTTTAAGAACAAGTTTAACATGATGTACAAATCAAATAAAAATATGCCTCAAGATTAACTGGAAAAATTTTAGGAGCTTTATTCTAGGAGTTTAAGTTTGTAAGGAAGGAAAAATAATTTTCCCTGTAACCTTCTGAGTTCTTGGCTGAGGTCTCTGTAAAAAAAGATAGATTGACAAGAGAAAAACTAACAGAAGGTCAATAAAATCTATACCTCCTGTATAAATGGGAGATACCCAAGCGGAAAATGAGTCGTGCAAAGGGGTGGCTTAGAACTATGGCTTATTCAACATCTTCAGCTGAAGACAAAGAAAGATGTGGGGGCAGGCCAGCGAGGGGCAGCGGGATTGATACGCACGTTTAAATCAGCACCTTCTCTATTGTTGAGAGTCTAAAGTTGTCCCCAGGGATTCACCTTTATCTAGCCTGGTAGAGAGGGATACCTTTGTAAATGTATGTCCTGCTTTTTAGGCAAATGGGGGAAGACACAAGCTTTTCTTGTGTCTGTTTCTCAGTTGCCTTCAACTCAAAATAATCCTTGTGCTCAAGTGGCATATTCTGGGGCAGTATATTCTGCTACCCTTCAGGACTGAGAGTAAGAAAGCCAGTCTTTTTATGGGCCCAGATGTTAAACTGGAAACCATGAGCAGCTATCCCTAGACTATCGGAAGGAATTGGAAGGAGAAAAAAGCCAGTCCACCAAGAAAGAAAAAGGCAGACATGAAATCATAGCAGATAAAAGCGAGAACATAATTTCTTGAATTTCCAACAACATTTTGGTTTCGTCCCTGGTATTCGTGAGTCTTAGCTACATTCCCTGCCCTTAAGACTTACACTAAATCCCCTGCTTTCGCTAGAGCAACTTGAATTGGTTTCTCTTTGAAACCAGCAGAATCTAAGCCTAGACATTCGTATCTGGACCATTGAAGAAAATCGTCATGTCAAAGCAGAAGCGGGGAGAAGTGAATAGTCCTGGAAACAAAGGAAAATATGCTAAAGTGTGTTCGGTTCTTGCAGCCTTTCAAGGAAGTGCAATGAGAGCAAGAAGGAGATAGGCTCTGGGCCAGGGCTGCCCGGAGGAAAGCAGAGTAAGAATACAATTCTGAACCCGAAGGCCTTCTGACTAGCCAGCCATCTCAGACCGCTCAAAGTCAGCCTGAACAGCATTTACGAAGACAACGTATGGATCAATACAACCAGATTCTGTGTTATGACTGCTTTTGAAATTAAAATTGGTGGGTTTATCAAGAAAATATATCTTCTCAGCAATTAGAATGGAAACATCCATGAGAAACCAGAGGTGCTGAAGACTTCCAAAACTTCAGCTTTAACTCCCCAAACCCTCCGTGTGTCCCCTCCATTCATCCTCTCAGATAAATACACTGTATTTATCCCCACTGTAAAGTAGTTCAGCTCAAATAAATCTGGAGATACGGGTGCCATTTCATGATACATTAGAGGAAGGAAGTGCCATCATAAGCTAAAGAAAATGAGAAACGGGAAATATTTTCAATACACATAACATAAGGTTTATATTCAAGATATATCGGGAATTCCTATAAATCTACAAATCAGTTTGCAAATGATGACTATCGTAATAAAACGTGCAAAGAAAACAGCTTATATTAGAAGAAATACAAATAGATAACAAATATATGGAAAATGGTTTAATTTCTCTTGTAATCAAAGTAATAAAATTAAAATAGATCATATTTAGCCTATCAAATTGCCATAGATTTTTTATGTATATACTGAACTTTATTTTTTCCCCAATATTTTAGAGATATAATTTATAGACATCACTGTATAAGCTTAAAGTATACAGCATAATGGTTTGATTTACGTAAATTATAAAATGATTGCCACTGTAAGTTTAGTTAATATCCATCATCTCATACAAATACAATAAAAAGAAAAAGCAAAAAAAAGAAAAAATATTTAACAATGTAAATAGAAGAATAAGGAAAAAGAGCATCCTTGGGTTGAATTACAGCTCAGAGTGTATTGGTACAACTTTGTGTAGGGTGTTTAATAGTATGCGGCAAAATCCTAAAGAATATTCTACTCCCAGGACTTGTTCTAAAGAAATGGAGATGCCTCCAAAGACCCACATATAACAATATTCAGTGAGGAAAATTGAAAACAGCCTGGATTTCCCTTAATAGAATAAGTGATTAAGTAAATGTTGGCACATCTATATGATAGAATCTATGTAGCCATTAGAAATTGTTTTCCAGGGGTGCCTGGGTGGCACAGCGGTTAAGCGTCTGCCTTCGGCTCAGGGCGTGATTCCGGCGTATGGGATCGAGCCCCACATCAGGCTCCTCCGCTATGAGCCTGCTTCTTCCTCTCCCACTCCCCCTGCTTGTGTTCCCTCTCTCGCTGGCTGTCTCTGTCGAATAAATAAATTTAAAAAATCTTAAAAAAAAAAAAAAAAGAAAGAAATTGTTTTCCAAGGGGCACCTGGGTGGCTCAGTTGGTTTAGCAGCTAACTCTTGGTTTTGGCTCAGGTCATGATCTCAGGGTCTTGAGATCAAGCCTCCTGTGGGGCTCTGCCCTGCGCATGGAGCCTGCTTAAGATTCTCTCTCTCCCTAGCTCTCTGCCTCTTCCCCTCCCTCCAGCACTCTCTAAATAAATAAATAAGAAATAAATTGTTTTCCAAGAAAAGGTAACAACTTCAAAAATTACCTACTTTCGGGGCGCCTGGGTGGCTCAGCCGTTAAGCGTCTGCCTTCGGCTCAGGTCATGATCCCAGGGTCCTGGGACCGAGCCCCACATCGGGCTCCCTGCTCTTTGGGAAGCCTGCTTCTCCCTCTCCCACTCCCCTTGCTTGTGTTCCCTCTCTCACTGTCTCTCTCTGTCAAATAAATAAATAAAATCTAAAAAAAAAATTACCTACTTTGTTACATTTGTTGAAAATATCAAGATACAGGGCGCTGGGGTGACTCAGTGGGTTAAGCGTCTGCCTTCGGCTCAGGTCATGATCCCAGGATCCTGGGATTGAGTCCCCAATCAAATCAATCAAATCTGGCTGCCTGCTCAACGGGGAGCCTGCTCCCTCTCTCCTCTGTCCCTCCCCCTGCTCATGCTTTCCCTCTCTTGAGCACACACACACACTCTCTCAAATAAATAAAACCTTAAAAAAAAAAAAAAGAAAATATCAAGATACAGCTCTTCATATAAAGCATGACCTGACTTTGATGTAAACAGATATGTACATTCCTGTATGTACATGCACATGTGTGTGTAAATATACATTAACAGATACAGGCCTGAAAATACACGCCTCAAATTGTCAGTAGCTGTTATCTCTGCCTGCTGGAATCAAAACAATTTTATTTTCTTCCTCTTTCTGTTTTCCAAATTTTCTATTATATTTATTATCTGTAGCATTAGATCAAGTTATACTTTAAAAGAAAGTCAAGCAGGGGCGCCTGGGTGGCCCAGTCCATTAGGCATCTGACTTTGGCTCAGGTCACAATCTCAGGGGTCCTGGAGTCAACCTGGCAGACTCTCCATTCAGTAGGGAGTCTGGTTGTCCCTCTACCGCTGCTCCTCCCCACCCCCTACCCTGGGCGCTCTCTCTCTCTCTCTCTCTCATATAAATAAATAAAATCGTTAAAAAAAAAGAAAAAGAAAAGAAAGTCACGCAAAAAAAAGTACATATATTTTGTTCAAGCAATCAGAAAAAGCACTTGTGGGTTTATATTATATTTCCATCTCTTGATTTATGATTTGTTTGAGAGCAGGTATGTGCACAAGGAAATCCCTCTCTGACCTGAAATTATCAACCCAAGCTTCCTTCTTGGCCTTAACACAACCGTTACCCAACATGTGCAGTTTCTCCAAGTTGATTGCATGCGACTCTTAAAACTGGGCCTTTTTAAATGCCTTTCAACAATATCGGGACTATGGTTGCCTAGTAGTATAAAACAAAACACGTCCAGAACTCTCACTTCCAGCTACAAAAAAATATTTGAAGCACGTGAAGCTCTGAAAATGCTGCCTTTGCTTTAATCCTGGTAAAGAAAGTTTTCTGTCCTACCCCCTTTTCTGACACCACATTCTCTAGCCCCTCCTCCTTGTTCTGCAGAGAAGTAGACAAATGTGTAAAGACGCAAGGTCAACAGCAGGTAAGGAAGCCAGGAGTCTCAAAGCATGAATTCAGCCTGAGAGGAAGAGAGTCTGGGCTAGTGACTCATATCAGATTTGCCTTCAGCCAGCATTTGAACAGAGGACAGTGCTTAATGTCTTGTCCACAGTAATGCAAATATGCTACCTGAAGACCCCACGTGTGAGAATTTGAGGCACTGTCAGAGGCTAGGTCAGGGCATTTAGGCCAATGGGGCCTCTCCTATCAATCGCTTAAATTTAGATGAACTCTTGCTTAGACATTTCAAAACCAAGTGACAGCAAAAATCACTTTGTAACTAGAGTGAACTGTACCTTACCTCACTCTGTAGCTGTGGGTGGGCCACATAGCCACAATTACTCTCAATTCCATTAACCATAAAAAGAAGGAGTTGAGTTACTCAGAGGCTTAATTAGGGCATCAGATGGTCTAGGAACATATGAAATTATAAGCAAAGTTATCTGCATTTTTTTTGAGAGAGCAGATACAGAATTTTTTCAGATTCTCAATTCATGAATCCAAAGAGATTATGGCCCCCTGAGTTATAAAATCTTTAAATTCCATTCAACATTAATATTCTATGATTCTCCATTTACGCATATTTTGGATAGCACTTTTACTTAGTGGTATTAGAGAACTAACTAGTGATTAGAGAGCTCTATTTTACACTATGTTCAGTTTACTCGCACTTCAAGTTGGTGAATATTATTCTGTCTTCCAACAATAATATTGAAATGTGAAGTAAATACTATTATCTCCTCTCTTGTTTACATGGAGGTTTGCTATAGGAGAGGTTTATGTACACAGAGCTACAAAATGCTACAATCTTATTAAAACAGTTAACCAATTCTATTTCACATCAATGATGGAAACTTTGCAATTATGTGAAATTGGACACAATTTGCTAATTTAGTTTAATTAAAATATTTTAAAATTAATATATATTAAGAGCAATTTTACACTGTATTATCTCTATATAATCCTGATGTTAACCTTCATGTAATAGTTTTAAAGGATAGGTTGGAAAAAAAGTTGGGAGAAGTCATAGAACTGTATTTCTAAGACCCTAAGCCCATCAATATATAGTTAACTTTAATGAATTCAGATCTTTAGATTTTCATTTCCTGCTTGACATCAATAATGCAAAATATCTATTCCCATCAGTCTACGTGATCTTCCCTATTCTTTGCGGCTTGAGGATGATGCAGGTGCATGGCCTCTTGCTGCTCTGCAAGCTGCCTTGCAGCTGTATTGGGAAATGCTGTCTGGGATTGAACACAGGCTCTGTCTTTGCCAGGGGTGCTGAATCAACATGCCAGAGCACAGTTCTCTTTCCCGACCAGCCAAACTGGGCAGACAGAGCCAGCCTTGCTGGTTGTGGACTCTCTGCTCTCATCATGTGACAGAAACCATAGCCACTAAACAAAGAACAGCCTGGCTGCACAAACTGTGGAAAGCAGTTTGTTTTTATTTTGAAAGTAGTTACCTTTGGATTTTCAGAACTCCTATGAAGCTTTTTTTTTTTAAGATTTTATTTATTTATTTGACAGAGAGAGAAAGAGAGAGCACCGCAGGGGGGGCAGCAGGGAGAAAGAGAGGGAGAAAACAGGCACCACACCAAGCAGAGAGCCCAATGCTGCGGGGCTCAATCCCAGGACTCTGGGACCATGACCTGAGCCAAAGGCAGATCGCCCAACCGACTGAGCCACCCAGGCACCCCACTTATGAAGGTCTTATAAAGGTTTAAATTCTGTCATTTGATTCTTAGATTCCTTGTCTCTTTGGGTTTTGAAAAATACCACTACCACATGTTTTATGTGCAGCTCTGTCCCTAAAGAATTCAGTGAATTTCCAAATAGAGACCGAAATATGAGACAACTGAATACACAGAATATGGTATATACGTATGATGAAATATTGTTCAGCCTTCAAAAGGCAAGAAATTCTGACACATGCGACAATATGGATGAACCTGGAAGACATCTAAGTGAAACAAAGCAGTCACGAAAGACAGCTATTGCACGATCCTACTTCTAGGAGGTGTCTAGAGTAGTCACATTCACAGAGGCAGAAGTAGAATGGGGGTTGTCATACTCCTGGGGAAGAACAGCGGCGGGAATTGGGGGTTTTGTTTAATAAGTATGAAATTTCCGTTTGGGAAGATGAGAAAGTTCTGGAGATGGTTGCACTACAATGTGAATGTGCCACTGAGCTGTCCACTTGAAAACAATTAATATGGCAAATTTTATGTTTTATATATTTAAACCTTGACTGCATAAAGGAAGTATTTTTTTAAGACACCTTTTAAAGATACATAATAAAATATTTACAGATAAAATAGTATGACATCATTTGGGCATAGAAGAAACAATTTTGGCCATGCATTGATTAAATTTAAAGAGAGAGAAAAGAGCAAAGCTCTAAGCAGGTATTGCTGTTAACCTGCTGAATGAAATAAAAATATAGCTTCTATTTTTTAGCAAAACGCATTATCCACTCTATTATTTTCTGTACTTTTTGGTTTGCCTTCCATTTAATATTTTTTAAAACTTTCCTTCCTATTTTGATTGTAAATATCTTAATATGTTTTCCTTTTTCAGTACTAGAGTCTGTAAGAAATAAGCTTCTAGAAAGAATTCACTGTGTTACTTTGAATGATCTTTCAGCTTAATCAATAAATCTAGTGACGTGTTTGAGAGAAGAGAGAAAATACAGATTATTCATTTGGAGTCTCATTCCAGTGTTATTACTTTTTAGGAGTCATTTTTTTCTTTGCAACTTTGCTAGGTTAAAAATAAATGGTGTAGCATCACCATAGAATCTGCCTAAACCCTAACACGAACTTAATATTAATGTAGTTGAGTTTGCTCATCGAAACTGAGGGTGAACTTATGTATATATTCTCAAAAATATGTACTTCCAGAGAACAACATTCGCAGGTTTTTAAAATCTAGATTATAATGGGTACTAATAAATATTTGACTAAGAATGCCCAAGGCACCCTTTTTGGAATTCCTGTGCTGACCTATAAACCATCACCATCTACTTGGAACAGTAGGTACTTTGATCTTATCTAGGTACTTTGGTTTTATGATGCATGGGTTAATATTAATATATTAATTTAAAATACCCTCCTCACTCATTCTGACCTAGATACAATAGCCTTTGTATTATTTTTGAAGATCCTGAGCACATTCCACTTACAGTTCCCTCTGTTTAGAAATCTCTCTCCTAAAAAGAAGGAAAGGAAGGAGGGAAGGAGGGAAGGAGGGAGGAAAGGAGAGAGGGAGGAAGGGAAGGGAAGGGAAGGGAAGGGAAGGAAGGAAGGAAGGAAGGAAGGAAGGAAGGAAGGGAAAAAAAGAAAAAGAAATCTCCTAAGATGTTTGCATGAACAACTTCTCCCCTTTTCCTTGTAATATTTCCTAGAGACCCTGTATAATCACCCCCATTATATTGGATCCCCACTACCACTCTGCTTCTCTCTCTATCCCTCTACCTATCTCCTCCTCCATTCCCTAAGCACTTATAACTACCTGGTATATGTTTGTGTGTTTGTGTGTTTGTTGTCTCTTTCCCATAAAAGACTATAATTTCATGAGGACAGGGAATTTTTTTACCACCTAGGCAGTGACACATAGTAGGTCACAATTGACTCTTTGTTCAATAAATGAATGGACAAAGAGTTGGAAATGAACATATGGTTAAGGAAACTAACTTCTAGCTAGAACAATGAACTTCAGTCATATCTTCAGCAACCTCCATAGGAACTCTCATGGAATTTAATCACACATATCTTTCATCTTCCACATGGATTATAAAGAGTTAATTCTTTTAATTCCTCCATGAAATAGATGTGAATACTCCATTTTACAGATGGGAAGACTAAAGCACAGAAAACCTAAATCCCTAAAGATCAATGCATAAGTCAATCTTAGAGCTAGATTTAGAGAATTTTAGATATTTAGTCTTGAACAACTGACTCCCAACGTCATTTAACTATAGCTTGTGCTTGTTATGATTCATTTAAAAGCATTTACTATTCCTGAATTTGAAAGTCTCTCAGGTAAGAAACTGATTTGTTTTGACAGCAGGTGACTCAGTTACTGTAAATGTTCTTTCAAGAACTTGTTCTTTAATCCATATCCAGTAATTCACAAAATAAGTTGCTGTCTTAACAGAAATATATAGTTTGTAAGTAATTTACCAATTAGTTTCATTATGCTTATCTCCCATTTAATTTTAAATGAATTCTACCACCCCAATCTCTTGCAAACATGAGGGAAATCCTTTTTGTGGTATCTGTAAAAGATTCTCTCAAGTCTGATTTTACTTTTGACTCTTCAAACATTAATATAGATGATTTGACCCCAAATTCAATATGCCAGAAGGGTCACACGACTTTATTTTTTATTGAGAAGTCCCTTTTTAAATAGGGAAAGTGGTTCCCAAATTTGATTGCATTTTGAAATCAGCTGAAAAATTAATAAATACTGATACCTGGATTCCCCCCCCCCCCCAGAGATACTGATTTGTTCAATCTGGAGTGTGGTCTGGGCATTATGATTCTTAAAAGCTTCTGAAGTGTAGCCAAGATGGAGACTTTTTGTGGATTTCCTGACATGACCCAAGAATGAAATCCAGGAAAGAAGCAAAATTAGAGGACGGTGGATATAATGGTTTCTAGATTTCTCTGTAATTCCAGATATATTTTTTTAAGACTTTACTTATTCATTAGTGAGAGAGAGAGTCAGAGAGCACACAAGCAAGGGGAGAGGCAGGCAAAGGGAGAGGGAGAAGCAGACTCCCTGCTGAGCTGGGAGCCCCAGACGGGACTTGATTTGAAGACCTGGAGATCACGAGGACCCGAGCCCAAGGCAGATGCCCAACCCTCTGAGCCACCCAGGCGCCCGATGTAATTCCAGATCTTTTAAACTGTTTCAGTATCTTCAGTATCTTATTGCATTCTTCACTTTGGGGTTATTTCTTGGAAGGATCTGGTTTTACTATCTAAGATTTTTTTTAAAAGATTTATGTATTTTAGAGAGAGAGAGTGCGCATGAGAGAGCAAATGAGTGGGAGGGGCTGGGGGAGAGGGAGAGAGAATTTCAAGCGAACTCCACACTGAGCATGGAGCCCCACGTGGGCCTCAGTCACACAACCCTGAGATCGTGACCTGAGCTGGTCATGATCAAGAGTCGCTCACTTAACTGACTGCACCACCCTGGCACCCCAACTAGGATTTAAGTCAACTTGGGCTAAGATGAGAAGGACGTCAAGATGACAACAACTGGGATAAAGTGTATCAAAAACACTCCTTAAAATGTAGCAAGCTATACAAATGTGAGATACAATTAATGTTCTTCCAAATGTTGACACACTGCATGAGCCTTACGGAACCAAAGGCCATTTGTATATTATAAATGTGTATTTTATAAAGTGCCTTCAAAATACTTCTCAGTAATAAATAAAATTCACTCAAAATATGTCCACATTTATTTGAGAGACTTTGTACATTCATCATCAGTTACTCTCACTTGCAAGACAGTGAATTTAGTTTTTCATGCCCGCCTGAAAGTTCTACCAATTCTACTACCTATGGCTTAAAGGAAAATAGAACTCTACTGTAACCCACTAGTTTACAGTAACCAATTCAGATGCCTCCACAACAAAACCATTAGGAAGAGTCAGACCCATACATGGTTTTCATTTGTTTTCTATCAAGTTCTCACACTTGAACTTCTTTGGTTTGCTTGCTTAATTGTGAATGGTAACAAAGGCAACATAGAAAAATAGCAACAAATGAGGAAAGAATTACTGAAAAAGAAATGCTTTTTTAAAAATTAGCAAGAGGGGTGCCTGGGCAGGTCAGTGGATTAAGCATACGACTTTGGTCCCGGCTCAGGTCTTGATCTTAGGGTCGTGAGTTCAAGCCCCACGCTGGGCTCCATGCTGGGTGTGGAGCCTACTTAAAAAAAAAATAAAGGCAAAACATC
>NW_024425341.1:20102821-20159183 GCF_017311325.1 Ursus maritimus
GCAGGAAAAGGCTCATGAACTCAGCTATGTAAGAACAAGAACTAGAAACCCTGCCTTGATCAGTGGCTCATGGTTGGCATCTTGTTGGGTGCTCCTAGAACCCTGTTCCCTTGAGTCCCTCCCTCCCTTCACAGGCTGTGGGGCTTGGTTTTCTATCGTTACTGAAGCTCTTTGAAAGAGTTGTTTTTCCCTACTTTGCTCCAGGCTGTTGGGCTTGCATTTGGTGAAGGTTCTCTGAAGCAATGTGGCTGGTGTTATCATTCAGCACTCCTATTTAAACACTCTCTTAATTCCTCCTGTTTAGTCTGGCTCACTGGGTGTTGCCCATAAAAAGCTTGGCTTTTGTAATCACAATTAGAGCAGGATGGTGTGACTAATGAGTCAGTTCACTGCATCTCTATCTTCTGTGAAGTGAGTCAGTTTCAACATCAGCTTTGCGCTCCTATGTCACCCCCTACTCTCTAATGTTCAAGTCTATATTTGTTCCAGACTCAAGATGTTTATAAACACACACACACACACACACACACACACACACACACACAAACCTTATTTGTTTTCATTCTTAAAACATGTTCTATACTCTCTCTTGGGAGTGGAACTAACTCCACAGGAATTTGGAGAAATTCCCAGAGCGCTAGCTCACCACACAGAATTTCCAGGGGAGGGAAGCCATTTGTTCCCTCATTTTGGTAAATTGTACTGATAATACAACTAGTTCAGGTCAAGGCACACATTAATGAATATTTACCATGTGCAAAGCCCTTTTCACATATCGTTTTAAAATAAGGTTTATTTTAGAGAAGTTCTAGAAAAATTGCAGTTTACAGAAAAATTACAAAAAGTAGAATTTCCATATGTCCCATACCTAGTCTTCCCTATTATTAGCATCTTACGTAAGTATATTTGTTACAATATAATAATGTATCAATGATTCATCAACTGATACATTATTATTAACTAATATTTATGCTTTATTCATATTTCCTTAGTTTTTACCAATGCCCCTTTTCTGTTCCAAGTCCCATCCCAAATTCAACATTATATTTAATTATTACATCTTCTCAGGCTCTTCTTGACTGTGGCAGATTCTTTTTTTTTTTTTTAATTGAACTTAACAGTTTTGAGGATTACTGGTCAGGTATTTTGCAGAATATCCCTTAATTGTGATTTGTCTAATCTTTTTCTCATCAGACCAGGGTTAAATGTTTTCAGGAGGAAGACCAAGAGGTAGAATGCCATTTTCAACACATAATGTCAAGGGTGTAAACTATCAACATGACTTACCATTGTTGATGCTAACTTTGTTTTTGTTTTTTAAGGTTTTGTTTTTTAAGATTATTTATGTATTTGAGAGAGAAAGAGAGAGAGAGAAATGGGGGGAGAGGGAGAAGCAGGCTCCCTCCTGAGCAGGGAGCCAGACATGGCGCTCGATCCCGGGACCCTGGGATCGTGACCTGAGCTGAAGACTGACACTTAACCGACTGAGCTACCCAGGCACCCCTGTTGATGCTAACTTTGATCACCTGGCTGAGGTAGTATTTGTCAGATTTCTCTACCATGCCTTTAGAGTAAATTTGTCCTCTTTTTCGCCCTTTTCATTCTGTATTCTTCTGAAAGAAGTCACTATAAACAACTTATACTTGAAGAATAGAAAGTAATAGTTCACCTCTTTGAGGGCAGAGTATCTGCATAAATTGTTTAAACTTCCTATTAATTCAGTCATTTATTTATATCAGTATGGATTCAAGGATTTTTAAAATAATACTTTGAGTTATAATCCCCCAAATCCTTGTTTATTTTCTTGCTCAAATTTTTTCAGCTTTGGCCATGGGGAGCTCTTTTATTTGGCTTCTTGCCCCTTTAACATGCTCCTTCAATGTGTGTGTGTGTGGTGTAGTGTGTATGTGTCTTTTGAAGCACTCCCTTAATTTCTGAGTCTACAAGATGATCCAGGTTCATCTTATATATTTTATATCCCAGTCCTAGAACCAGCTATTTCTTTAAGGAACGCTGGTTCCTTTTATTGGAGAATGGTATTAGAACTCAAGATCTGGATGGTAGATATGATTATTGTTGCTCCACTGTCTTTGCTTCTCAGCTGAAAGGGAAAGGGACTGTATGTGCATATACTAAACCAGATATTTGCACATATGCATGAACATTTCTACATGTAACTATTTGTATCCATAGTAAGCCAAACATGAGTGCATACAGATGTCTCCAACTTCAACCCATTACCACAGGGATCATTCTAATCTCCTCCCTTTGCTCCAACAGTGAGATACGGGGCTCCTACCACCCATCATCCATGTATTTAATTGTTCAATTTCAGTATTCATATATAGCAGTACCCAAATTGTTGTTACCCCTGTGGGAGGCAACTTTATCAACTGGTTTTCCAGAGAGTCTGGAAGACATTTTTCTGGATGGCCATGGGCCTGGTATCATACAACAATTCTGTTACTAAGGAAGAAGGGGAGAGTCAATAAGGGAACACAATTAATGGTCTCCACCACAGAAGGCACTGAAGTGACAGGTCACAAAAGAGAAAAATCCAGTGGCCTTATTTTGAATTTTAGCTGAGTTTCTATGAGGAAGTCAGTTGTTTTCTTTCTCAGACTGCAAACTTTTGACACAATGCTCATTTCCTTCCTTGACCACAGCACCAGGTCCATCTTCTTTCAGCTTCCACAGCCCTCAGCCATCACTAACAGCAGTAAGGGGAGCAACCCTATTAAGCACATTATAAACTGAGACCTGAGAGGGCACAGCAGGGCAATGAAGTGGTGAGGGACGGAAAAATGGGAGTATCCACTGGCTGTTCGGTGGCCAAGGTAGCAGAGATTGCAAATGGGTGCAGACTGACCCAAGATACTAATATGACTGGGAGAAAGAAACATAGATGATGGGATGGCTTTTCCAAATGACCATCAGTGAGGCCCCATCCACAACTTCGACTAATCCATGACCCTTTGTTGATCTATTATCATATCACATCTAGTCAACGTGCTATTTTCATCCAGTGGCAGTCAACAATTCTAAAAGCAAACCCTCCCATACCCATTCTCCAAACCTGACTTGATATCTAGGGACTGTTATGCCAATATATGGGAAAGAACAAGCAACTCTACACAGGGAAATCTAAAGTTTTCCCTACCACATGAGAAGATTCAGAGACTAAGATTCTTGAAAAAAGAAAATGGCACGGTAGGAAAGGGGCTTTGGAGATTCACTCATCTGGGTTTGAATCCTAGCTCTGCCACTGAATAGCTGTGCAACCCTAGGTAAATCATTTGCTGCCATTTATATTAAATTGATAATAAAATATTAAATATAATTCCTTAAAATAATATCAAAATGGTATATTTGATTAATAGTTAAAAAGAAACGTGACGAAACCTGTGAAATTTTATAGCACAAAGAGAGAACCTTAATGCATGCAAATCTACAAATCCTTCAGGAACTCGAGGGATCCCAGGACGGAATGCAGAATGTGACAAAACTGTCTGTCTCACACTTGTATGAAACAACCTCGCACCTGGGGTGGGAGGTGAGGGGGAAAAGTGTCAACCTCAGTCACTTTGGAAATGTGTGGAGTGTGTCAGACCGCAGGCAAAAGGAAGCGTACATTCCCACTGTGCTCTAGTTGGAAGGGGAATGTGAAACTTCCCGTAAGCATCCTAAAAATGAGGGAGGGGTGCCTTTCTCCTCACTTTTTTTCTTTCCTCCTTGCCCAGGTGGAACACCCGTCTTGAACATGAGGTGGAAGACAAGGGTTGAGGAGGATGGGGACAAGAAGATAGAAGAAGCCTATCTTTTTTCATGATTATGGAGCCATGAAGCCAACTGAATTTACATAGAATGAAAAAGAAACTTCCGCCTTGTTTAATTCACTCTTAATTTGAATTTCCCATCACAGATGAATCTGACCCCAACGAATATAGATTTTACTTGTACCTTTTCCTCCCTGCCTTTTAACTCTTCAATTCCTGGATCCCTCAAAAAAACTGAGGGTGCATAACTTTTCATGATATAACTCCCTCGTAAGTCGTTCTGCAGTATCCTTGAGCACCTACTCCAGCCAACGAAAGGGATGCATAAAGTGACTTTTGCTCACAAAAAGACTGTGAATAATAATGGTTGTCAGGAGCATAATTTGTATGAACTCATCATCCTCACAAAAGAGTTATTTAAATGGCCACACAGTATACATTTAGCTTTTGTTTCGTTTATATCAAAAGTACATACTACTGAATTTGGGGAGAAATGCCAAGAAGTGTAACCTTTAAAAATATAAAGGTTAGGTAGTAAAAGTCTAAGATCGCTCTCTCCCCTCCCTCCTGGACTTTGACGTTCCACCAGATTTGGGAATTATAAGTCTGTTCAAAGAAGGATGGAGCAGAAAAGGAAGATGGCAGTGAAGAGTCCCTAGGTGTCCATTTCAAAATGGTTACCTAGCAACAGCTGGAGCCAATAGCTACAAGGGTAGTGCCAGTGGTGTCGAGTGGAAAAGCTTACCTGAGCTACAAACTTGCCCCACTGAACATCGTGTCTGCGTGGTTTTCAAAATAAGATTCAGCTTCTGGGGTTATGTGGGCTGATGCACAACTGACCATCTGTTTCATTTGTCCTGTCTCACCTTCTGACAGGACAGGTGAATGTGCTCGCTGTGCTTATAGAAAACTACTCATGGTATATGAATAGTATGAATAACATCTGACAGCATTTGAAGCCATAACAAAATCTCTTAAAATTCCTAGATGCCAAGGATGGCAGCTCTGTGAAGACACAGATTTAACTAAAAAAAAAGTCCACATTTGGGGCGCCTGGGTGGCACAGCGGTTTAGCGTCTGCCTTCGGCTCAGGGCGTGATCCCGGCGTTACGGGATCGAGCCCCACATCAGGCTCCTCCGCTATGAGCCTGCTTCTTCCTCTCCCACTCCCCCTGCTTGTGTTCCCTCTCTCGCTGGCTGTCTCTATCTCTGTCGAATAAATAAATAAATAAAATCTTTAAAAAAAAAGTCCACATTTAAGTAAGAAAATTAAGTTTCCTTAAACTCACAGAATAAGGCTGAAGAGTTGAAATCAGTATTAAATGAAAAAATTTTGTTAAGTATCATTCTAAGAACACTCTAATCTAGCTTCGCAGGTTTTCATCTGTTTATGTTCAGTTCCAGGAAACTAAGACAAATACCTATAAAAAGAGAAACGCAGGGTGTATTATAGGGGTTGTGATGTTTGATATTTATGTTCTATCATTAAGCTGCACCTTTATTTCCTTTGTGTTAAGCCTCTCTCCTTGTTTATACTTATTTTCTATCTATATTTTAAAATTGTAAAAATGTTTCACCTGTATGATTACTTTGTGAAGTCTTTGGGGCTCTAACTTCTCAAAAGGAAAGCCTCTCAATAGGGTTTAAATACATATCACACCTGCTATATGGGCTGGAAATGAAATTTCTATTAAAAATAAAATTTGGGGTACTTAGGTGGTCATGGGATCAAGCCCCACACAGGGCTCCATGCTCAGCATGGAAATCTGTTTAAGATTCTTTCCTCTCCCTCTCCCTCTTCTCCTCCCCCTGCTCACATGTACTCTCTCCCTTCCTCTCTCTCTCTCTCAAATAAATAGATTAATTAAATATTTTTTAAAAAAATAAATCATTCACAGGGACTCAAATAGATATTTGTATACCAATGTTCATAGTAGCATTATTCACGATAACCAAGAGGTGGAACAACCCAGGTACCCATTAACAGATGATGGGTAAACAAATGTGGCATATATAAAAAATAGAATAGTACCCAGCCTTAAGAAGGAATGAAATTCTGATGCATACTCCAACATGGATAAACCTTGAAGACATTATACTAAGTGAAATAAGCCACAAACACAAAAGGACAGATATTGTATGATTTCACTTATATGAAATACCTAGTGTAGTCAAATCTGTAGAAACAGAAAGTAGAATGGAGGTTTTCAGGGGCCAGGGGAGTGGGGAATGAGTAATTATTATTCAATGGGTACACAGTTTCGGTTTTGGAAGACGAAAAATTTCTGGAGATGGATTGTGGTGATGGTCGCACATCACTGTAAATGTAGTTAATGCTGATCAACTGTAGAGCTTTTACTTTTTTTAAAAGATTTTATTTATTTATTTGACAGAGAGAGAGAGACAGCCAGTGAGAGAGGGAACACAAGCAGGGGGAGTGGGAGAGGAAGAAGCAGGCTCCCAGCGGAGGAGCCTGATGCAGGGCTCGATCCCAGAACGCAGGGATCACGCCCTGAGCCGAAGGCAGACACTTAACGACTGCACCACCCAGGCGCCCCAACTGTAGAGCTTTTAAAGAGTCCATTTCAGTTATGTATATTTTACCAGGATAAAAAAAATCAAATACATTCAGGCCAAATATTAACACTGCTCTGATTTTTCCTTGTGCACCAGTGTCCTAATGGGACATAATGATAGGGGAGAAAAATCGGCTCTGGGTACTATGTAATGTGCGTCTACCCACAGAAGAATTAACCATGTTATCAAAAGAGCAAAATCCTGCCCTGATTCTTGCTAGAAATTCTAACAGCAGTTGAACCAAATTCTTTTTTTTTTTTTTTTTTTTTTTTAAGTGGACGAATGACTGTTCTGAGGGAGGAAGGGGCTGGCAATATATATCTTAACAAAGATCCATTGTGTTGTTTCTTGTTGGCCTTTTTCCTTCTATGGCCAGACCTTTCTTAAATTTGTCTATCCTGAAGAACTAAATAAAATACATTCAAAAGCCAGCAAGACTTGAAATTACATTTCATTATGACTTCCCCTAAGCATAACTTTTGTAAACCATACAAATAGCTTTTATAAGTAACCCTGCTCAGCAGTGTAAGTCTAATACTAGATTTTGCTTGTTTTCTCATCTGTGCCCTAAACTGAGACCAGCGGCCACTGTTATATAGAGATACTGCTATTTTAATTATAGTGTCATGGGTTAATCATGATTGACCCCAAATAAAGACCAAATTAGACTTTTAGGCTCTTCTGAGTCACAAACTTACAATGAGTATTTTTTATAAAGAAGACTTATTTCATTTAAAAGCATAATTTTATTTTTTGCTATACATGTTCTTAATTTTTCCTTGTTGCAAAAGCAAAGCATATCTATTATAGAAAATCAGGAAATACATGTAGGCCTAATAATATGGGGGCCCCTAGGCCCCCATATAGTCCAATGGCTACATGGAATTCTATCAAAGAAGCATAGCCAACTAGCATGTCACCTCTGACAGCGCTGTGCTGATTCTGTTCCATTTGCTACACCCCATTTCTGACAGATGCATCCCCCAACCTTCTTTGTGTTTCTCTAATCTCTTAGAGGCCCCCTTGTACTGTGTCATCTAGATTTTCTGCCTACCGGGTGTGTTCAGCCAATGCAAGGACTAGCAGCCCCACATCTCCAGAGTCCTAAAGAAATAACTACTTCCCAGAAGAAATACGGTGTCTTTTTGGGGGTTCTTCCAAAAGCAAATCTTGAAACAAGGACTTGAATGCAAGTAGTTTATCTGGGAGGTGATCCCAAGAAACAGGGGCATGGAAGGGAGAGGGAGAAACTTGGAAGAGCAGAAAACAAACCAAAGGGTGTATCATCAAGAAGTCACCCTTACAGAGGGCGCCTGGGTGGTGCAGTCCTTAAGCGTCTGCCTTCAGCTCAGGGCGTGATCCCAGCGTTCTGGGATCCAGCCCCACATCAGGCTCCTCTGCTGGAAGCCTGCTTCTTCCTCTCCCACTCCCCCTGCTTGTGTCCCTCTCTCACTGCCTGTCTCTCTCTCTGTGTCAAATAAATAAATAAAATCTTTTTAAAAAAAGAAGTCACCCTTACAGACAAACGAGGTTTAATCTGTTGGGAGAAATCTTAGCAACAGTGAAGAAGCATATGCACCTGAGAGCTGTCCCACTTGAGGGGTGGGAAGTTAAAGTCTTTATCACCAGTTCCCATCTGTCATTGACAGAAGACTGGTCCAGGCATAGTGTAAGTGACGATGCAAGGTCTGTGGGGTTTTAGGAGGAGCACTATCTATTGGGTCATCCAGACCAGAGAAGAGCAAGGAAAGGTCAAAAGAGTCAAAAAGCTGCACAGTGTGGTTGTAGGTACTGAACCCTGCCCGCTGATTTCTCCAGAGAAGTTGCTGGAAGGACGGTCGGTCTCAGTGGAGTGGCAGGGGTCGAAGCCAGAATGCTTCAGAGAAAGAAGGGGAGATAATATGTGTGGACAATTCTTTCAAAAAGCTTGATTCCAAAGGGGAGGATAAAATGAGGGCTGTAGCTGAACGGTTATGGGGTTAGAGCAATGCTTTTCAAACTGAGATCGCTGAAAGTATTCTTGGTGCATAAGACCCGCGAGTATTAACACATGCACACTGTATCTGATAGATGCCCACTTATAAATGAAAACCGTTTCAGATTTCAGTTCTTCTGGTGATATTTGTGTTTATAATCAAATTGCAGCCAGGCAGGAACCCTTTAAAGATACATTTTGAACAGAAATGGTTCGTGCCGGATGAGAGAAGGGTTGATGTCCATTAGAGCGCACATCCATTTCTGCGTTGACAAGGAGGATCAGGATCCTGTCTTATGCTGTTTGTTCCAGCTTTGGAGATATTTGAATCGGAATGAACGTTCTAGAAAAGACACTGAGACTCAAAGAGAACAAAGAGAAACAGAGGGAACAAAATATTGGGGATGAGATATTTGTCCTATTGAAGAAGCAGCACAAACTGAAAGCTTAGCACATATATCTATCAAATCGCTCTGGCTGCTAGAAGACACCTCTCTTCAAAGCAGCTCTGAAAACTTCCCGACATGAAGGACTTGTGGCTTTAGTTTGCAGAGAGGGTATATAAGTAATGCTTCAAGCTAGACTGAGTTGGGATAGGCTCCCATGTGGCCACAGCAGTGTTGAAAGACGGGGAATATGAGGTGCCTGCGTGGCTCTGTTGGTTAAGTGCCCGACTCTTGATCTCAGCTCAGGTCTTGACATCGGGGTTATGAGTTCGAGCCCTGTGTGGGGCTCCATGCTGGAGCCTACTTAAAAAGAAAGAAATAGGAAGAATAGTAGGCAAGTAGATGTGAAAGCCACTTGTTTGGCCACCCCAGATAATCTTCCTATCTGTATGAGAATGTGGGACATTAATATGGTTTGCGTATATCTGCAAAAAGTAAAGAGACCCTATGTCATAGGTAATCTCAAGATTATGATATTTAATAAGGTAGCTGAAGATCATAGCTTCAATGATTAGGATAAATAATCCTAGAAGTATTCAGTGTTTAAAGAAGTTTTACACACACACACACACACACACACACACGCATATCCACGGAGAAAAACACTTTGAAGAGAGCAACTATTTGCAACTTGTTATGGTCTTTCCAATCTTGATCTATGTACATATAGTTTTTAAATCTTTGTGGTCAGTGCGTTGAATATTTCATAAGTGACCTCAGACAAACCACTTCAGTTTCACTCATCTGTTTTCTTATCAGCAAATGGAGAGAAGTGCTTCTGTTTCGCAAGGTTATTGTGAAGAATAAATGAGGTAATGTAACATTAACACAATTTGTAAACTCTGAATATACAATTACAAGGTATAATACTCACATGTGACTGCTTCTTATACGCTTTTCTATATATTAGTTTTAATGGTCACATATTATTCTAACTGAATTACTGTCATAGTTTATTTAACCGTTGTCCAGTTGTTACTCATTCTTGCTTCTTGGCCATCATAAATAAAGTTGATTATAAACATCTCTGCATGATTAGCATTTTTCCCTTCTGAAATATTTCCTTAGGATGAATTCCTGGAAGTGGAATCACTGGGTCCAACTAGTTGGAACATTCTTCTTTAAATAATGTATGTCTTCTTAGTCCAGAAAAAAACAACAACACTTCAAAACCCAAAAACAAGTTGATGATGCACCGCGATTCAGATGAATTATAAAACGAAATCTAATCCTGGCGATGATACCAACTCAGCACATATAAAACCACATCAGCATAATTTTCAAATAATTAAATTTCCTTCAATCCTGGAACAACTCTTTCAATGGCTAAAAATCCTTTTTGGAATGTGGCAGGATAGAGCATAAAATGCCAAGACCGTGACCTGGTAACCTTCTTGTCCAGTTTTAGCAGCCTCTGTTTACAAGAGACCTCGTTTTTAGAGGATAAATTTCTTCCCATCAAGGCTTCAGGCACCTTTTTTTTTTTTTTTCAGTTGATTTAGATTCAGAGCAAAGTAATTTTGGTAAAGGATGATTTGCTACACAGATTTTAGGTTAAAGTTGGGGAGATGAATTCTGTGTTGCACATATATAAAATATGAAAATCCATTCTTCATGTTCTCTTCCAATTTTCTGGAAATATTATCTTAATATTTATAAAGTATATGCAGATTTCTAGACTCCTGAATATAAATGCTTTTACTCTCTATTATCTAATACCATTTTTGGAAGCTGAAATTCTCAGATTGGCAAGAGTTCTCTCTGCCTAAAAGATTCTTTTTTGAACTGAAATTCTGCTTTCCTCTGGGCCATTTCTTTAGGGATGGCTGCAAGAGTCAAAGAAGAAATATCTGAGAAACTAATATGGTTCAGTAAAAACTTTCCCTCTGAGATGTTGCAGGGGAATACTTATATCGTTAATTAAGGGGCCAATGTGATTGATCATTAAATGATTAGCTCTCCGGGGCTCATTTTGTTTCTCCGGATACTTCTTTTTTTTAATGACTTGAGAGGTAGTTAAGAAGTGGTATAGTAGATAAGTACTGGCTAAGAGTTAGAATTGATTTATGGTTTCAGCGTTGCCACTAACTAGCTGTATGACCAGACCTAAGTTAACTTAACCTGTTTGAGCTTTAGTTTCTTCACCTGCAAAGTTGAATCTAACAAACATTCCGTGGTTCCCTATGGAGCAAAGGGCTTTCCCCTGACACAATCTTTTGGGGGCCAAATAACTAAGAAAAGTCTTCTAAACGTTGTGTTACTGCTAGTGCATTGCATTTGTGCAGGTGTAGATGTGGGTGGAGGGGTGGGTGAGAAGAGATTTCCCACTTCTCTACGTATCAGCAGTTGAAAAACGGATTGAAAAAAACACTACGCTCTTCTGTGTTTGGGCAAACAGGAATCAGCCCACCCTGACCTCGTGGTCCCACAGAGACTGCCAGGAAGCCTGCAAAGTCTGCCCAGTGCTGCTGAGACAGCAGGTTTGGCAGAGCCAAGAGGAAGCTGGAAGGAGTGGGGCAGAGAGGTGATGCTGTGCAGGGGCGAGGGTGTGGCCCGCGGACTAAGCGCCCAATTAACACCTGCCTTATTGTCGTTATGAGCACTTTCAGAAATCCCTTCATGAGCCAGTAGCATTGCCAAGAGAGGGGAAAAATCCCTTTAACTTATGCGAGCTTCGCTTCAGGTTAAAACTTAAAAAAAATTAAGTGCAAAACTTCAATGTGTTGTTAAGGCATTAAGATTCCTTTCAGATTCAAATTCTGGTGGTTGTTTATTTAGGTCTTCCCTCCCATTTCTCTGGAGTTGCGGAGTTGCGCTTGAACCTGAGACCCAGGCTGGTGGGTCTTCTCCTACAAAGTGCTGTTGTGAGAGCCCAGTGAAAGCAAGCGCCAGGCCTCCTGAGCAGGCCTTCCCTTCCAGCCCCTGTTCCTCTGCAGCAGCCCGCCCCCCGCCGCATGCCAGCCCTGGGCCGTGTCTGGCCCTATAGACTGGTCTGCACACCTCTGCTAAAGCCTCTCCATCCCTAAAACCTCTCTGACCCTGCCTGCTGCTCTCGGTGTATATCCTGCCGCTTCTCCCCACAGCCCTTAGCCCCTGGAAGATGATTTGCCATGGGCTGCCAGTTGACCTTCCCTGGCTCTCTCTGCCTAGAAGGTTCTCGCCTTGTTTGTTGGCATATAAATGCGTACACCTGCCATCCTTCAAGATGCAGCTAAAACGTCTCTTCAGGCATTGGACTGCTTCCTCCTCAGAGCTGCCTCAGCAACCCAAGAAAATAATATACACACAGGGCACTGTGAGATTCTTGGGGTCATGCATTTTATTTTGGTTTTTATATTTTGAGCACCGAATCAGGTAAAGGGGTGCTCAATAAATGCTGAATACATATTTAGACCTGTGTTTCAATAACCTCATCTTCAATTCCTGTTTAGAACGAGGTGGGGGGGGAGGAGTTTAAATGACCCCCCTCAAAAAAATGTTGCAAACTGACAGGGGGGAATTTATATTAAACCATATTTGTAAAATGGGACCAGATGACCCAGAATCCCTTTCAGTTTCAAAAACCTTATCTAAGAGGAAAGTCCCTCAACACCCCACCCAACACCCCATCCATGAATTTCTCTTGTACTTTCCATCAACCATGGATCCATTAGGTTAACAAGTGACTCTTTAAAATCTTTATTACTTGCTAAGAAGGCTAAGTGCAATTTACTCTAAATAAAAATCCTCCTGCAGAGAGCTCTGTGCTGGGGAGGTTGAACAGCGGAGAAGCATACTTTGAATGTGAAGGCTCTTTTCCTGGCATCGGAGTCACAGCTCCAATGCTAATTAGTGCTCCTGAGCTGCAAACCACTCTTGGCCCAAATTCCTGGCCCAGGCAAAGCCGGTCTCCACAGAGTAAAGAGCCTGGGTGTCCTTGCCAGACAAAGCTCGGTTTAAATCCTGGCTCTGTCACATACTGGCTCTATGATTTTGGGTAAGTTGTTTAACTCTAGAGCTTCTATTTTCTCACCCGTAAAATGGTGATAACAGCAGTAGAATCCTCCTAAATTGGTAAGAGGATTAAATGAAAGGATGGGGCGAAGGTTGTCACATAGCAGGTGCATAGAAGTAGTAACGATTATATGTGTGCCTGCTCCCAGAGCTCCTTAGAGTTCCCGGGAGTGGGTGTGGATTGGTGGGTTATTGGGTCTGGCTCTGAGCTGGAGATGGTGCAGGCTAGGGCGTGGTTTTGGGCATGGGACAGGAGGCCGGTGGGGGGAGGGGCGGTTACTCGGTCAGGTATGGCACAACATGGAATCCTGACGTGTAATCTGCTAGGGCTGCCATTTTCCAAGAGCTCCAGGACAACCCAGTCTGCCAAAAAGGGTGCTGGCTGATTAGATTAGGGGGGTCTACTCCCTCTTCCAGTTGAAGAGGAAAATCTTTTCCATGCCTAGTTCTCTGAACTAGGGAAGGCCGCTGCATTTTATAGAGCTGTAAAACACACAGAAACTTTTATTTCGGATATGAAATAAAATACCAGAATTAGTTTTGTACCTGTAAATAATCTTCTCCCTTTTAGAAGGGAAGCCCATGGAGGGTTATCTCTCAAATTATTGCTTAAAGTGGGGAATTCTGAGCAGCTACCCCTGAGCCTCATCTCAGACATGTTGAATCACCATCTCTGAAATGGGCATGAAGAATCCATCCAGGTAATCCCGATGCACCTTGAATCCTTGCTTCTTCCAGTGCAGTCCCTGGGCCACAGTATCAGCATTACTCGGGAGCTTATAAGAAATGCAGAACTTCAGGCCCTGCCCCAGACCTACTGAATCCCAAAGCACAAAATTTACCATCTTAACTATATATATATATATTTTTTTTTTTTACCACCTTCACTATTTTTAAGTTGTGGCTTTCAGTAGTGTTAAGTGCCTTCAGATTGTTATGCAACCCATCTCCAGACCTCTTTTCCTCTTGCAAAACTAAAACTCTACACCTATTAAAACAACATCTCCGTATTTCCCTCTGGCAACCACCAGAATCTGCATTTTCACAGGATCCCCAGGTGATTCATATGCCCATGAAAGTCCGAGCAGCATGGCCCTACATTTGAGAACCACAGGTAATAAAATCAGGAGCCACAGTGAGTTGACTGAAGCAAACCATGCCCGTACTTGGGTGAGGCAATGGGAAGCAGCCAGCAGAGAGATGACAAATTCCTCTAGATGATTCTGGTGCGTGTTCAAGTTTGAGAACCACTGCTTGAGAGCAGTGATATGCACCCCTGCCCCCATACTAGAATCATCTGAGAACCTTAAAAACCATGACTGAGACCCATCCCAAGTCAACGCACACTAGTCCTTAGAGGCAGGGCCCAGGCATCAGTATTCTTAAAATCTCCCAGTGATTCTGATAACGTAGGTTTCAGAGCCACGGATCTGGAGGGATGAAAGAGGTGAATAGGATAAAGTGGACTCCACAGCAGTGTGTGGCCATTAGAGGGGACTAATGGTGTCAGGGAAGGCATCATGACTGCTCCTCCATTTTATATCTGCCCAGCTACCCTGATATGAGGGATTGCTCTGGGGAGCTTAAAAAAAAGAAAGAAAACAATAGAAGAGAAAAGGAAAGAAAAGAAAAGAAAAGAAAAGAAAAGAAAAGAAAAGAAAAGAAAAGAAAAGAAAAAAAAAAGCTGTGTTTGTGGAAAGAAATAGCTACTTTATTAGAAGCTCTAACACTTCAGATGCAAAAATCCCTGCCACCTCCTCTCCCATTACTTGTCATTATTTCCTACCACGGTGCTCTGTTTATTTTCTTAATAGCATTTGCCACAATTAGCAATGATCAAGCTTATTGTCTGCCTCCTCTCACTAAAGCAACAGCTCCGTCTCTGTAAGAGCCAGGTTCATAGCTCGTGCTCACCTCTCCCTCTCCAGAGGCCCTCAATTGATACTAGAGCTAACGAAACACATATACCAATCAATCCTGAGACGCCAGCAAATCACTTCCCAAATGTGTGGCCCCAGACCAACGGAGCATGATATAGAAAGAGGGGAGCAGTCTTTGGACAGTGAAAGAGGATCGAGAGAATCATGGTGGTGGGGGGAAGGGGGGTCTGCAGAGAGCTGTCAAGGTCAGTGGTGGTGAGTTTTCCCAGGTGGAAGAGGCCAGCGAAGATAGCAGTGCAGACGGATTCACTGGGTAGAATTCTTAGATGAGTAGTAGGGACTTAGAGCTAGTGAGATCTGAATGTAGCAATGTGACCTCACCCAGAACCTCCCAGCTGGCGAGGCTTGGATTACAACGCATTGATGCCACCCTTCCTGGAGAATTCTGTACTGAAATGAACATAGGTTTTGGAACAGACCTGCATTCAAATTTCTGCTCCCTCCCATGGCTGCCTGTTCAACCATGGAAAATTACTTATCTGAACTCCACCTTCCTCATCGGAAAATGGGATAGCAGTATCTATCCTATAGCTTATGTGAAGCACTCGGTAAAGCGCCCGACACATAGCAGCACTCGATAAATGTTAACTCCCCAATCTGCAACCTGGATTTCCTCACCTATTCTTTTTTAAACCCTTTCTTCCTTTAGTTGCGCTCTTGCTGCCTATAACTAGAACCACAGGCAATCACTTACAGCTCTTCTATTCTATGCCAGTGGTTGTGGAAAAAATCACCCACTGACTTGTGGATTGTCTTCTAGCATTATACAGAGAGTTTTGTATAGTGAATACATGAAAAGTTGAAGGATCTGTTTAACTTATTTCTAAGGCCAAATGGAAATGACTTTTGGGACAAGAACCTTCTGTTCTTTCTGTCCTCCGGCATCGAATTCTGCAGTCAGACACACAGAGCTGATATGTACTTTTCAGATCTCAGGAAACAAAATGGTTCAGACAGGGAGCAGTGGTTGCCCCTTGAAGATTCTGCATCCTTCCAAGCAACCTCTCCACAAATACAGCCCATCTGTGCACTGCTGACACTGAATCCATTTAAGCTCTTATGTACACTATATGGATTGAAACAGGTTTTACTCTTTGTTTCATTTTTATGTGCTCTAACTTTTAATAGAAGTCAAAGTATTATGAAAAGAGATAGAGCATCTTTACATCATCATGATGTTATTTATATTAACAAATGGCAGAGAATATCAATTCCTTCTCCCTACCCCCGTTGAATCTCCCCTTTTCCTTCAGTAAGAGATCCCAAGTTTTAGGTTGGTGCGTTGAGTTCCAGTTAAAAAATGATATTTTCTAGTCTCATTTGCAGTTGACTGGGTCAGATGACTAGGTGGTTGCCGTAGAGATGCAAGTAAGAGTCTCCTTATAAATAAATGTTATGTGTTTATTTGTCTTCATCTGTTGCCAGCCTAGAATGTGGATGAGATGGCTGGAGCAGCAGTTACTTTCTTAGACCATTAGTACAGGGCCACACCTTAAAGATAGTAGACCTGACAACCAGAAGGAAACTGAGTCCTTCATGAATTTGGAGTACTTCATCTCACCAACCCCAAACTGCCTACCTGTAAAATCCCTTTGCAAGAGAAAGTGGCCAACTGTTATATGCTAAATATAAACTGTTATATTAGCTGAACCTAATTTTTTAAAACATTTTTAGGGGGTGGGAGAGAGAGAGGGGCAGCATGGAGCCCGATATGGGGCTTGATCTCACAAACCTGAGATCATGACCTGAGCTGAAATCAAGAGTCAGACACTTAACCAACTATGCCACCCAGGCGCCCCTAGCTGAACCTAATTTGAACTGATACAAGATATAGTTAAATTATGCTTCTCTCTTTTTTTAAAGATTTATTTATTTTAAAGAGAGAAAGAGAGCATGAGGGGGAGGGGCAGAGGGAGAAGGAGAGAGAATCTCAAGCAGACTCTGCGCTGAGCACGGAGCCTGACGCAGGCTCGATCTCAGGACACTGAAACCCAAGAGTTGGATGCTTAACAGGCTGCGCCACCCAGGCACCCCAGATTACGCTTCTTTCATATTCAATTCATATACATGAGATTTAATCACAGGTAATTAATGCCCTGATTCTGTAATGATCAAATAATTTATTGTCTACTAATTGTACAGAACTGCTGACTGAATGTTGTATTTTGATTTCTAGAGAAAAATTTAAGAAAGGTTAAGATGCTTAAGAAAGAGTAGCTGACCCAAAGTCAATTTTAGATAGCAGTTGATAGCCCTAAGCTTCTCTGGGCACCAAAGATTACTCTTTAAAGAAAAGATATGCAAAAAAGCACCAGAATTTATTTAAGATGAAAGCATCACTGTTGCTTTTGCAGATTTTATGAGCTATTTTTATTTAAGTTTTAAACAGATTTTAGACACATTTATTGTGCTAGACAATTTTCATCACTACTAAGAAATAAAGTCTCATCCTAGAAACACACATTTCTTGTCTTTGCTTGTTGTTGAAAAATGAGCAGAGTAGGCAAGAAACAGAGCATGGAGACTAAGGGAATACAACCTAAAAGGAAAGAAGTGGAAGATCATGACACCAGTCAGTAGGACAAGTGGGGGAAAAAAAGTAGAACTTGGAGGAAGATAATGATAGTGTCCTATTGGCTGGCTGGCGTAAAATCTACTACTTGAATAGTGGATTTCTGTTTACAAAGCCCATGAATGATCTCAGTCAGAAAATAAGTGTAGATACACAGGGAGGGTTGCCCTGGTTATGGATGAGGGAAAGGATGGCTACAAGGGACTAGTAGGGTCTTTTGGATAATAGAAAAATATAAAGTCTCCACGCTCCCAACAGTCCAAAATAACCATGGTTGGCCATAATGTTTGTCATATATAAATATCAGGAATGATTCAGGTTTTGTACCTCACACTTACACTGTTTTGGAGAACCTCTTTACAAAAAATACAAAATTAATTTCAGGGTCTGGAAAGAGATTCATGTAAGCAAGAGCTCCTGAGCCATAAACTTTGTTAGCTTCACTGTAAATCCAACTCTGGTCGTTATTTATATTTTTAAAAACAATAAAAACAAGGACCGTAATATACATACTCTTCTGTAAACTTGTCACCACTCAACTATGTAACTTGGGTACCCTTCCCTGTCAATACATATGATTCTAGTTCATCTTGTAAAGTAATTTTGTGGTTGTCTCAATATTTCATTATATTCTTACTGAATGATATTTAAATTATTTCCACACTTTGCTCCTCTCACTGGGGGATGATTTATATAGCAGAGCCTAGAGTATGATAAGCCCTAAAGAAATGTTTGTCAAATGGTGCATTGTTCTGAGTTGTGTTGTCTCCGGGTTTGACAGAGTTAAAGATGGTGATGTCTACTTTGAAGCTGACCCTGGCTGGAGTTGTGACAGAGAAAACAAAGCCCCATTCTTCGGTTCCTCCCCTGTCCTTCTTCTGTATAGCCTTCCTCCCTCCCACTTCCCCTGGCTGTCAACACCCAGCCTAGCTCTTAGTGAAGGATGGCAAACCTCACTGAACAGGTTTGGCCAGAACGCAAGTTGTTGGTCTTTTCAGGAGTATGCTCTAGGTTTCCAAGCACTTTTAACTCTATAGGGGGAAGTTTCCTGGACATTCATTCTCTGAAACAAGGACAACAAAGTCCCAAACCGAAAACTTGAAAGACAGTGGCAATCTGAGGGTCTTGAGTACATTAAGCTGTGGTGAATTTGAAAAACAAAGAATAGTAAAAGTGAATAAAAATCTCACAAGATTGAGGAGCATGGGGCTCTAAAAATAAGGTTCGGTTTCTATTTTTATGTGACAGAATGGATAATGAATAGGTTGCCTTTAGCTGGGTCAAAAGGCATAATCAGTCCATTTGTTTTTAGAGACATTCTCTAGAAATAATAAGCAGACTGAAGGTATCAGCAGAAGAAACAGTAGGTTTAAGATCTATCATCCCCAAATAATGCATAAAGTTTTCGTGTTTTTAATGCAAGAAATTTGTATGCCCATTTCCGTAAGTCCCTACATGATTCACGAAAGAGAGTGGAATACATTCCACCATCAATTTCTCTTACTTTCAGCCATGTGGTCTTCTTCTTCTTCTTTTTTTAAAGATTTTTATTTATCTATTTATTTCAGACAGAAAGAGAGTGCAAGAGAAAGAGCACAAGCCGGGGGGGGGGGCACTCCACTGAGCAGGGAGTCCGCTTCAGGGCTCATCCCAGGACCCCAGGATCATGACCTGAGCTGAAGGCAGACGCTTAACCGACTGAGCCACCCAGGTGCTTCACCATGTGGTCTTCTAATATAAACTGGGATCACTCTTTTCTATGGATTCAGTCATTTCCCCAGGCTCAGGAGAATCTAAGGGACCCACGGACATATACTCAGCATAAAGGACAGTTCCTATTGCTCCTTTCTACTTTCTCGGCTTTACACAGCTTTGTCGGGAGAAGGCTCTTCCTTCAATTACGGTGCTCACATGGCTGTCAAGCACAGATTTCATAACCACACATCTCTCCCATAGCTTTCTCTAGATCCTTGAGCTATCTGGACATCTCCTTTTGATATTCCCAGTTTTTCTGGAAAGATGACCCTTGGTGGACATTGGTAGAACCACCAACTTATTCTCTTTTTCTAAGAGTACTTACATTGCCTTTCTGATATTTCCTCTTTCCTGTGAAGTCTTAACATTCCAGGAAAGCGGACCCCACCCACAGCTCAACAGATGGGCTGAAAACCACCGGTCCATGGCAATCCTTTGGTCAGTTCATCTGTCCAGGGATGTGCCTGTGACTCAGCAATCTGATCAAGGTGAATCTCAGTCTCTTGCTTGTAAGGCAGGGGCTGAGGTGCTCTGTTTCTCATTGGATACCGCTAGAGAACATTTACTCCCACTGCAGCAGGCAAAAACTAGTTAAACATTTACCATTTTGCTGGACATACAGCTCAGTGACATTTCCCCGGCTCCCTTGCGGTCATGTGTGGCCATATGACTGAGTTCTAGCAAATGGAATGTGGCCAGATTGACATCTCACCTTTCAAGCCTGACTCCTCATGAGTGATCTTCCATGTTCTTTTCCAACGTTCTCACTGAATGGAGAACAACAATGGAAGGAGGCTGAGTAAGCCCTTGGAAGATAGCTTCCCACGATGATTGCTTGCTGAGGAACACTGAACACTTGCATGGAGAAACAAATTTATACTGAGTTAAGTCACCAGAATTTTGAAGTTATCAAAGACAGTGCAGACCTTCCCTGATTGGTTCACTTCCTTACCTCTACATCTTCTGTTTTATTATCCCATGAATCTTTTTTGTTGATTAAACATGTTTAGGTTGGGTTTTTCTATGACTGCTTAGAACATGGTAGCTGATACAGATCCTACCTTGCACCCCATTGTATGATGGCACTGTGGCTTTTTGGTTGTGCTGTTGTGGCTTATTTGATTCAGTTTATTTCTGGAATTCAATGTTACCCAGCCTAAGGAGAGTGGATCTTGTTTGGCTAATAGCTAACTAGCAATTATGGTTAGGTGCTCTGCCTATTTTCTTCATTCATTTGTGACTAAAATAAGTCTTTTTATTTTTTTTTACTGCAATTTTCTCTCCATTTAAGGATTGGGGATAATTACCACTGGTTACTCTGCTGCTCCTGGTTAATTACTTAATGCTTCCTAATTACTTACTAAAGAACCTAGCAGCCAGATAGTTTAAAGATTAGCACAAGGTAAGACAAAAATGTAAATTTGGACAGGAGCACTTCATCCTTGCTTGCATAGGGCTTAAATTTCTCTATGATCAGATCAAAGTATCCACATTCCCTGTTCCCACAATTTTCACAGGGACTAGGAGTGTGTGATGTATGATATACTGTGTTCTTATAATAAAGTAAGCTACAGAAAAAAAAGTGAGCTACAGAAAAGGAAATGTTAAGAAAATCACAAGAAAGGGAAAATACATTTACAGTCTATACTGTATTTATTGAAAAAAATCTCTATGTAAGCAGACCCACAGTTCAAACCTGTGGTGTTTAAGGGTCAACTACATACAGGTAGGATAGTGAAAGGTATAGGCAATCAGGACCTAGAAGGGGCATCCAAGCATGTCTTTGAATTATTTATTACTATTAGGATATAAGTTCCTTGAGCATAGGAACCTCATCTGTCTTGTTCACTGACATATCTTCAGTACCTAATATAGTGCCTGGTATCTAAGCGGCGCTAAATAAATATTTGTGGAACAGAATGAATGCTTGGCAATAATGCCATCAGATATGTATGTCATATAAATCACTTTTGGCAGCGGTGTGGAAGCTGGGAGGGAAACCAGTCATGAGGCTCATGCAATATTCCAGGTGGGGTATGAGACCTCAAAATGGCAAATGAGAGCAGGATAAGGCAGAGGGGACATTTTGGAGAAATGTTTATAAGGTAAAATCAGCAGAACGTGGTAATTGGAGGAGGAGATGAAAGAGAGACTAGAGTTGCTCTTAGTGATAAAGAACACAGAGCAGAAGCAGGTGGGGTGGAGAGGATAAAACAGAAGACACCCGCATGGCTAGGAATTGGCTTTTAATAAAATCTTTCTCCCACAGCCATCTCATTAATCACCCCTGACCCTCTTTGGGACCACCTAGACAGGTAACGTTCAAGTCACATCCATACTGTCATATTCATTCAAGCCGCGTTTGCAAAATTTTGAAATTATATAATTTATGAAATTCTAAGTTAGAATACATATGTATATACATATGTATATATTTTAAATAATATATGTTATTTAAAAATGTATATAGATCTTCTCACTGTATCTTCCAGGTCTGTTCTCTCTGCTTTATATTTTTCATATTTTTGGCTCCCTGAAATTCTTGATAAGTATATGCATGTATATATGTGTGTTTGTGGGGCGCCTGGGTAGCGCAGTCGTTAAAGCGTCTGCCTTCGGCTCAGGGCGTGATCCTGGTGTACCGGGATCGAGTCCCACATCAGGCTCCTCTGCTATGAGCCTGCTTCTTCCTCTCCCACTCCCCCTGCTGTGTTCCCTCTCTCGCTGGCTGTCTCTCTCTGTCAAATAAATAAATAAAATCTTTAAAAAAAAAAATATGTGTGTTTGTGTGTGTGTATCATTGCAATAATATTGAAATTATAATCTATGAAAGTGTTTTTTTTTTTAAAGATTTATTTATTTACTTATTTGACAGAGATAGAGACAGCCAGTGAGAGAGGGAACACAAGCAGGGGGAGTGGGAGAGGAAGAAGCAGGCTTCCAGCGAAGGAGCCTGACATAGGGCTCGATCCCAGAACACCGGGATCACGCCCTGAACCGAAGGCAGATGCTTAACGACTGAGCCACCCAGGCGCCCCTGATTCTTGACTTCTAAGTAACATTATATATGGTTAAAACTTTACTAGTCATCTGTTTATATTTTTGTTCATTGTTACATCACATCAATATAATAGACAAATGTAGGAACAAAAATAAATGATAAAATGAACATCGGAGTCTCCTCATCTTACTTAGGAAATGCCAATTAGATTCAAAAGTTAATTTTCCGAATATAAAATAATACATATTTGTTGCAGATATTGCAGAAAGTATAGGGAAGAATGAGGAAGAGGAAGAAAAATCATCTATGATATTATTTTTTTAATTTTTATTTTTTTTAAAGATTTTGTTTATTTATTTGACAGAGAGAGGAAGAGTCAGCGAGAGAGGGAACACAAGCAGGGGGAGTGGGAGAGGGAGAAGCAGGCTTCCCGTTGAGCAGGGAGCCCGATGCGGGGCTAGATCCCAGGACCCTGGGATCACGCCCTGAGCCAAAGGCAGACGCTTAATGACTGAGCCACCCAGGCGCCCCCATCTATGATATTATCCAAGGGCAACCAATATAGCATTTTTATGTGCTTCCATCAAATATTTTTATGCAGAAAATCATATTATAGAAACAACTTTGTTTCTTGCTTTTTCTTCTTAATATTGGATCACAGGTATTTTCTATTACTACTATTGTAGACATCTATTTTAACAGCTGCAAACTATTCCATTGTATGAATCATAACCCTTACTTTTATTTTTTGATGAATTTTCTAGCTTTTTTTAAAAAAGATTTTATTTATTTATTTGAGAGAGAGAGGAGAGCAGAAGTAGAAGCAGGATGGGGCAGGGGGACAGAGGGAGAGGGAGAAGTAGGCTCCCCACTGAAGAGGGAGCCCAACATGGGGCTCGATCCCAGGTCTCTGGGATCATGATCTGAGCTGAAGGCAGACGCTTAACCGACTGAGCCACCCAGACACCCCTGAATCATAACTTTGAAATTGTCTCCTAAACTGTCCCCTAAACGGTTGGACTTGTAAATTACTTCCAACTTTTCACTATTATAAACATATTCTGATGCATATCTTTTGCATACTTTCGTAGGGTGCTGCTGTGCACTGTATGTACACCGTGCATTCTATCCTCTCTCAGATACATGCCCTGGAAGTGGAATCACCAGACCAGAGGAAATGAGCACCTTGAGGTTCTCAATACGTGCTGCCAAATTGCTTTCCCAAAAGGCTCTAGCAATGAATAATTTTCAGATCATACCTTCACAACACACTTGCAAACACAGATTTAACCATTTTTTGTTTTTCAAAGCACATAGATGGGAAAGTATAAATGGGACCATTTTAGCCAAATGGTTCTTTTAACCTGATTCTTAGTCCTGTTGATCCTAATATAAATCAAACCAATTCAAGTTACATGCATCTGTGCATAATTTTGTAGGTGATTTTATAAAATATAAAACTTCAGAATTACAAAATGCACAGGCAGACTGCATCTCGGAGGTCATGGATGGAAGATCGTCAGTTGGCAGCCGTTTTCTGTTCGCGTGTTGAAAATAAATCACTGGTTTCTGGCTACCACTGTGGCTGCTCAGAAAGCAACTCAAAGTCCAGCTGCACTTCTACAAAGGTAATCTGACATTTCCTCTGGCCATTCTCCTCCTTTAATCACCACTTTGTCTTCAGTTTTCTTCAATTTCGCTCTGCTATATTTAGGTAGGGATTTTTATTTTATTTTTATTTTTTAATATATACCCATTTATTTTATTTTATTTTTTAACGATTTTATTTATTTATTTGACAGAGACAGCGAGAGAGGGAATACAAGCAAGGGGAGTATGAGAGGGAGAAGCAGGATTCCCACCGAGCAGGGAGCCCGACATGGGGCTCTATCCCAGGGCTCTGGGATCATGACCTGAGCCGAAGGCTGACGCTTAACGGCCGAGCCACTCAGGCGCCCCTAGTTAGGGATTTTTAAATTATCCTTCTAGGTATTAACAGGACTAGTGAGTCTGGAAACAGTGTCTTTCATTAGCTCTGGAAAAGTCTAAATCACTGTTTCTTTAAATATTGGCATCTTCCCTATTCTCTCTTTCCTTTCCTAGGATTTTGATCGAATGTATGGTCGCTAGATGTTTGATAATATTAAGGAATTATTATACGTTTTTATGTGTAATAATGATGTGGCTATTTTGTTTTCAGAGTCCTTACGGTTAAAAGACATACAATTATTTTTTTGGTGAAAAAATTTATACTTAGATATAGCCAGCTGAACTCAGTTTAGATGCCCAATTTTGTTGGCAACATCCAAAGCATCGTAGTCAGGAGCTAGTCCAACATATGACTTCACTCCATGGGGCCTGATCAAGGTGTTGACCTTGGCTACGTCAACGTCACTGAGCTTCTTCACAGCCTGTTTGATCTGGCGCTTGTTAGCCTTGAGGTCGACAACGAACACAAGTGTGTTGTCTTCTTTTTTCTTCATGGCTGACTCAGTAGGCGGGGGAACTTGGTGATGGCATAGAGGTCAAGCTTGTTTCTCCTGGGGGCGCTTTTTCAAGGATATTTGGGCTGCCTTTGGAGACACAGTATCTTGGGCTCTTGGAAGGGAGGTGATGTACTGATCTTTTGCTTTTTTTTAATTTTTGTGACTGTGGACACCATTCAGCATCACTTTCTTGTCTTCAAGGCTTCTGCTTTTGCTTAGGCTTTGGGAAGGTCTGGGCTTTCTTTGCTTTCGGCGCCATCTTCAGGAAAGGGAAGACATACAATTTTTTTTTTTTACACTTTTTTTTTTGGTCTAAGTAGTCTCCACACCTAGCATGGAGTTCAACGGGGGGGGGGGGGCAGGGGTTTTGAACTCACGACCCTGAGATCAAGACCTGAGCCGAGATCAAGAGCCAGAGTCTTAATCGATTGAGCCAACCAGGCGCCCCAAGACATGCAATTTTCAAATGTGTGTTAGATCTTCTCTGTGTCTTTTCCAGGTCTCTTTCCTCTGCTTTGTGTTGTTCATATTTTTGACTTTCTGTTCTAAATTGATATATATCCTGAGCTACTTTCAGTTCACTAATCTCTTGTATCCAACCTACTGTCAAAGATGCTCAGCTAGACATTTATGTATATGATTTATAATAGATACATAGAGATTTTATAATATGTATATTGTTTGTTTCCTTAACCAATCCATGTTATTGGTCTCTTGCAAATATTTTCAATTTTGTCATTTATTTATTTAAACTGCGTAAGCGAAGTAGTTTTATAATGAGTCTGAGAATTCTGATGCCTGAAGTCTGTGCAGCCCTTTTCTGCTGCTGCTTTTTCTGCTGCTTCTCTCTCACGTAGTCTTGCTCTCTTGGGCACCTGGTTACCTGTAACTGCGTGTTTGCCATTGCCCCTGACAACTGCTTGTGAGGTTCTCCTCACACCTAGGGTGAGGATGTCTCCTCCTGCGAGGCTTTGCATTTGCTGCCATCAGAGTCGCAGAAAGACTACTGATGTGATGTTGGGGTGACGTGAGGTCCGGATGCAAACAGCAAGAAAGAATTCTTGAGAGAGATGTCTTTGCTGCTAAAAGGGTGGTTTTATTAAAGCACAGGGCAGGACTCCTGGGCACAAAGGGTTGCACTAGGATTGTGAGGAGTGGCTGATTATATACTTTTTAGCTAGTGGGGGTTAGGGATAGCATAAATCTCTAAGGAATTTGGAAGTAAGCCTTCCAGAACCTTGAGGGGCTGGCTGCTGTTAAGATAAGGTTATTTACTACTGTCTAGTAAAACCTTAGTCGTGAGACCCTTTGGATGTGTATAAGTGGGCCATATGTTTGAAGGATGATCGCTAACATACATCTTGGGGGGGGGGGTTGAGATAAAGGAAGTTTCCAAAGGGATTTTTCATATGTTAAAGATTTACAGATCCTGGTTGTCAGGCTAATGTTAAGCTAAGGTTGCTTTTTGCCTCTAACAAAGCATTAACATTAAGGCAGTCAAGTTCCTTGAGGAAGGTCATTGTGCCTGTTTCCAGTACTTGTCATTGGGCTGCAAGTTGTAAGGAAATTTAATTTTATCTACATTTCTTTTGCCTTTGTTCTCTTCACCAACTACTACTTGGGAACAACCTCAAATCGCATTTAAGATGTGCGGCTCCCTCAGACTATATGTACCCAGAATGAAAATGCATGTGAGGACTGATCTGTGGCCAATTTTCCATGGGATCTATTTTTTCTTTTCTTTGTTTTCTCCTGTTCTGCTCAGCTCCAAGATAACATTTTTTAGTCTCTTGTGGTTGTGAGGCAGAAGAGCAATGTTTAATTCTGTTTAACTCTTTTTTTAAAAAAAAAAGATTTTAAAAAAGTAATCTCTACATCCAATGTGGGGCTCGAACTCACAATCCCAACATCAGGAGTCTCATGCTCTTCTAACTGAGCCGGCCAGGTACCCCTAATTCTGTTTAACTCTTACACTGAGGGTATTGCATTTTGTAATTAAGTGCTATAGCGACAATCTTCTAGAACTATGTTGAACTTGGACTTCTGTCCCCCTTACCCCGCAGGGCAAACCAATTTAGCCGACTGGGTGTTGTTGCCTTCAGTACCCTCAGGGCATATGCAGCTTTGATGGCCCCTCCTTTCCCATCCCCCTCCCCCATTTTATATATTATTCTGAAAACAGCCTTTTAAAAAACTAGCCAGTCACCACTTGTCAATGCTTTTCGACTTCCCAATTGTTTTAAGGTGATCCAAATAATCCAGCCCTCCATTTATAGAAACATGTCTTCTGCTAGAAGTTTTTAATTTTGTAATTAACAAAAAGTTGAATAACTCAGTGATCCTTTTTTTTTTTTGCTTTGAGAATCTAACAGTAAAAATGTAGGTGAGTAGCCACTTGATATTACTAAAGGATAAAATGCTTACTATTAATATTCAACAACATAAATAATTTCAGTTGGCGTCGTTAGTTTGTAACGCTGTATGCAAGTCCAGTTACTGCTGTCTCCCTATCAGACACCTGATACCCAACTGGCAAAGTGTTTTGAATAACCAAAGACACAGATGGTAACATATTCTAGTATGTACTCATATAACCTTAGGCTTCCATTTTCTCAGGTCTGAAATGAGAAGGTTGAACTCTGAACTCTAAAATGAGGTCATTTCAGTTCAAAAGTAATCTAGCTTCTTTGGGAGATAATAATCTGGGCTAATAATAGCTCTTTTCCCTGGGGAAGGAGGAGAAAGACAGGTTTATCCAGTTACTACTTTTTTCTCCCCTTAGTCCAAAAAATAAAAAAAGAGTTTGTACCAAATAAATCAATAACATAACACAGAGAAATACACTGAGATTTCAGAATCAGAGGAAGAGAAAACAGATGAACACACACGAATTTATTCCATAACATCCTATAGTTGGGTCATGAAGTCTATGCAGAACTTTCTGGTAGCCCAAGCAGAAAGGAAAACTTCAATAGTTAGTAAACTCACATTGTTTGTAAGACAATGACAAACCAAAGTAAAGCCTTCTCTACAACTTGCTCCAAGAAAACCTTCTCCCATGGGTCTTATATTAGTTTCCTAGGGCTTCCGTAACAAGATTACTACAAACTGGGGGACTTAGAACAATAAAAATGTGTTCTTCCACAATTCAAGAGGATGGAAGTATGAAATCAAGGTCTTGGCAGAGATGGTTCATTCTGGGGACTCTGAGGAGAATCAGCTGCATGCCTCTCTCCCAGCTTCTGGTGGCTGCCCTCAATCCTTGCCTTGTAGCTGTATCACTCAGAATTCTCTGCCTGTCATCACATGGCCTACTCTGTGTGTCTGTGTCTCTATACCCAAATTTCCTTCTTCTTTCTTTTATAAAGATACCAGTTATTGGATTGAGGGCCCACCCTGATCAAGTATGACCTCATCTTAACTTGATTCCATCTGCAAAGACCCTATTTTCAAATAAGATCATGTTCATATGTATCAGGGGTTAGATCTTGTGCATATCCTTTTGGAGGACACAATTCAACTCAGTATAGGTCTCTCACACTGTCTCTCTGTCTCTCTCTCTATCTATCTATCTATAGATTAGATATAGATATAGATATAGATATAGATATATAAAACCCTGAGGGATGGAGAGGAATCATTTGTACCTCCTGCAGCTGCTCTGCTATGAGTACCCAGTCCCTCCCTGTCCCACTCCTCTCCAACCCACCAGCCCATGCTGACTCCCTGACTGCTGGGATGTCTGTCACATTCTGACGAATTGTTCTGGACTACTTAGAGGAGTATTAATCAATAACAGTAACTGGATCAACCAGTTCTTTGTATAACAGATAGAAAAAAAATACTATGAATGCTTAGTGAGAGCCACAGCCCCCTACAAGAACACCAGGTTTTAGAATTGTGACCAGATCATTCTGAGTCTAAGCAGGATTTGGGTGAGGACCTAGCCATCTCCTTCCTCACCTGGGGTTACTATTCCAGTAAGTGGCCATGTTTACTTCTCAGTTTTAGCTAAAGTACGTAGTTAGGCAGTGTTTTTGTGCAGAAGCCAGGGGAACAAGTTAGGATGATCCAAGGGCTGGCCTGGTATGGTTCTTTTCCCAGTTCTTGGGACAGTTTTGAGCCCCTGTGGTTAAATGGGTTAGAGACTGAAGCTGTTCTAGAATGAATTGGGGAGCCTCAAGGCACATACATTTTGCCTTGGGGCCCAGGGTGTGGCTCAGAGCACCAGGGAGAGGGGTGCTTTCTCCATTTCTCTGTGGAACACAGCTCATCTGTGAAACAGGGAGGACTGAAAGGGAAACCTGTGCCACGCAGGGTGTGAGAGGATGGGTAGTGGAGGCAATTTAGCAAGAAGGGAAGTAGCGAGAAGGGTTTCATCTGATGCATATGCAAATATTTTTTTTCTTTTTCAGGAGACACTGGTAGCAGTGGCAGTGAATAAGTGATCCCTTCCTCAAAAACATCTGAGCAGAGGACTTATATAAGAAAACCAAAATGATGAATGAGACCCACTTTGCTTCTGAGACAATTCTGGGGTGTCTCAGGAACAATTTGACAGAGAGAGAGAGAGGAGCAGCAGAGGGAGAGGGAGAAGCAGGCTCTCCAATGAGCAGGGAGCCCAAAACAGGGCTCAATCCCATGACCCTGAGATCATGACCTGAGCCAAAGGCAGACGCTTAACCGACTGAGCCACCCAGGCACCCCCAGAACTACCTATTTAAAAAATTTTTTCAATGCCAACTGTTTTTTACTATGTAAAACATACGTAATATAAAACTTAACATTTTTATCATTTTTAAGCAGACAGTTCAGTGGCACTAAGTATGTTTACGCTATGGAGCAACCATCTCCACCATCTATCTCCAGAACTTTTTCATCATCCTAAATTGAAACTCTGTACCCATTAAAACTATTAAACACTACCTCCCCATTCCTCCCCTCCCCTACCCCCTGGTAACCTCAACCCTACTTTCTGTCTCTATGGATTCGACTACTTTAGGTACCTCGCATAAATGCAATTACACAGTATTTGTCCTTCTATGTTTGGCTTAGCTCACTTAGCATAATATCTTGAAGGTTCATCCATGTGGTAGCATGAATTTCCTTCTGTTTTAAAGCTGAGTAGCATTCCACCTATATGTATATGCCACATTTTGTTTATCCCTTCATCTGTCGACAACTAGGAGAATTTTAACTGTGGAGACGGAGGCTCACAGCCATGTAGGTTGGAACTAACAAGTTAACAGAGTTGGACACTAATTCCAACAGGAACTTGCTTGCATCCATAGACCTTATCATACCTGTGGACCGTCAGGTATGATACAGCTTAATTTACAGCTGAGTCAATGAAAACTGGCCTGATGAAAGCTCCCCAGCCTGGTAGTGGGTGGTCTGTTCTCTTGCTTTGCCTGTGCCCTGACGACTGGACACGGGCTCGGATTCTGCCAAGAATGAACCATGAACCCTCTTCCTTAAGCCAAAGAAGGAAATATGGTACCAGCAGCACGGGGGTGGGGTAGTGGGGGAGTGTCTTCCTACTCAGAAGGAAACAGAAATGAATCTCTCCTCTCTACTATCTACAGGGTGGACGGCAAGAAATAAACTCATTTTATCTCAAGCAGGAATTCTCCCTTCCTTTTATGAAAATAGGTCCTGTTCTAGATAGAACCCTTTCAGATTTGCTTGTTCATATTCTATTAATAGTTACACAGAATTCATAAATACATTACTGCTATTTGGCCCATCTGACTGATGGAATATTGACAGGATGTGATTTATATGCTCAGAATGGCACAGCTGGAGGGCTCTTTGACTGTAATTACTTAGGGTTTTATTACCCTCTCTGCAAATGTAAAGTGTGCAAATGTGAAAGCGCCAATTGTTCCCAATTACTTGACCCCTTCCTGTATTATTAGCCAAATTGAAAGGAAAATTAGCAGATTAGCGTATAGAATCTTAAAGTGAACAAATGGGTCTTTAAAATTGCTCGATAAAACAATTAAGTGGTTGAAATAGGATCATCAGAAATGATATCTGAATTCAATTAGAATGGTATGTGTCACATCTCTGATGCCCAATGGAATGTTAAATACCAAAATAAATAAATAAAGAGCCACACAGAAAATACAAATGACTTTTTATGAATAACAGCTTATTGTCATAACAAGGTAGGCAAAGTGTGCTTGACAGATACAAATAGCAAAAGAAAAACCCCAAAGCAAAATCCCTTTTACCAATTTTCTCTCCTGACCAAAAAAAAAAAAAAAAAAAAAGCTAGGAAAAATGAAATTTAAAAACAATTTAAAACAAAATTAGAAATTTTCTCTACCTACTAGTCTGTGTCCTTCCAATGGACACAAAAACATTTAATGTGCATTTGGTTGTAGCTGCCCATTGACCTGTTTAACTACGGGGAGGAGTTTGATTTTGTTTCTATGACCTTGTGTGAATGCAGGAGTGCCAGAGTTCTTGAACCTGAAGATACTTCAAAGTAAGAAGTAGCAGCAAATCTTCAGGTCACTCATACTTGTTAGACTGAATCACTGTGATACTCTGAGCTCACTGTCAGCCAGTTGGCTAATTGTTCTTCTCAGACAGCCTGTACCAAGTAGGAGGAATCGTGGGAAAACTCAAGAGTATCATTGATTCTCACGGCTAGAGAATGTCTTCTATACCAATGAATAGCCTGCATGTACTTATAAATAAGCTGTTCAGCGACCAAGTTGTTTAATTATTATTTCAAAGCATAATCTAAATAGTGATACAACATTCAGCCAAGTGATTCTTGGTGTTCAGCAACTTCTCTAAGGAAGACCTCTTGCCAGGAAATGGTACCCTCTAACCTATCTGATTTTAGGAATTTAGGACCCTAAGAAGATCATGTGATTATGTATTGGGTTGGCTTTACTCCTCTGTCACCCCACCACTTCCATATGCCCTAATCTTTGTGGCACATGTAGGTTTAGCGATTTTACAGATAGATGAGCCATCTCAGTATTTTCTCCCACTCTAGTTTCTTTACATTACACATTTACTGGTCAGAAATAGAACAAATGCAACTATTTGCTAGTAACAGTGCCACATAACAGCAAAAAATAAATTACCCCTAATCTCTCCTGTCTACACACATTTATCTGTACAACTTAGATAAATGAAATATTAATATTCCAGATGCATCGGATGAAACCCGTTACTTGGTTCTTCCTATTAAATCCCTGGATAATTTGTATTTCTTGATGCCTATTGTTTGGCTTCTTTCCACTCATTTCTACTTTTCTATTTGGTTGATATCAAGAGCTTACTGAAATACACTAACAAGAACTGAAAGAAATTTCAGTTACAGTACTTAGTGACCTATGGTTTTGCTCATATACCAAACTTAGAAAGAGCAAAGTCCCATCTGTGAAAGGGGTCTGTCAATGGAATCAACCCAAGTGCCAATGAGTGTCCTCATTCATTCACTTACAGCACACATTGAGACGAGTTTCCTTTCCCAACATAGTCTAATAATACAGTGATATTCAAAAATGAGCAATCGAGACACTTCTTTTCTTTTTTTAAATATTTTTATTTATTTATTTGAGGAGAGAATGAGAGTGAGTGAGCACGGGGGGGGGGGCGGGGAGCAGAAGGAGACGGAAAATCAGACTCCCCGCTGAGCAGGGAGCCCAACATGGGGCTCAATCCCAGGATCCTGGGATCATGACCTGAGCTGAAGGCAGACACTAACCTACTGAGCCACCCAGGCACCCCTCAAGACACTCTAAAAGAAAAAAAAATATCCTCCTAAAGGTTCAAAGATCCAATGTAAAATTACTAATATTTTCTTCTATAAAAAGATTTTCCAATTGTAAATGATCACTGCAAAGGCAAAGGCAAGAGGGAGTGGTTTTTGTGACTGGGACTTTTAGATGGAAATGATGAATATTTGGTTAACTTTTGAACCTCTACTATGGTTATTATTTCCCCTAACAGAGTTTTAGGAACTTGTATTATTTCCTACTCTCATTTTCCAAAGAATTTCAGATGTGCTTGGCAGAACACTGAGGGAAGAGCTTGGCAGATATCTGAGGGAAGAGCTATGCTTTTTAAAAAAACACCTTTATGTATGAATACTTGGGAAAATTAAAGGGGACCCCCCCCCCAGGAGTTTATTCTGCTAGAACTATATGAGAAATGCTGAGTGGAACTTTGGTGACCAGGGAAGAGACAAGTCATTTCCTGGGGTAGCAGTGTCATCACCAAGAATCTAGGGAGAATAAGAGAATATGAATAATGGCTGATCTGAGAATTTTCAGCTGGAGGTTAGACGGATGAAGTCACCCTCCAAACTCTTGTACTGCTCAGGAGTGATATAATGTCTTGCACATTTGGTGTAGCTCTAGGAACCAGGGAACTGGGTGACATTTTGAAGAAAAGGAACCAGAAGTCTCTCTCTTGAAGATGCCAAAAAGTGGATTTAAAATAAGTGTTCCAGGGGCGCCTGGGTGGCTCAGTCGTTACGCGTCTGCTTTCGGCTTAGGGCGTGATCCCGGCGTTCTGGGATCGAGCCCCACATAGTGCTCCTCCCCTGGGAGCCTGCTTCTTCCTCTCCCTCTCCCCCTGCTTGTGTTCCCTCTCTCGCTGGCTGTCTCTCTCTCTGTCAAATAAATAAATATAATCTTTAAAAAAATAAAAAATAAAAAAATAAAATAAGTATTCCATTTGACTTCATTTTCAAATGCACTTTGTTAAAGCAAAAGCAGGACACCTTCTTCAGAAATTATTTTCAGGCATATATTCCAAAAGGCATATTTTGTTACCCCCGCCCCAAAAGATAATATACACATATGCTTGTATATGAAGAGTAAATGGCTAGTAGGATACATATAAAAATGTTAAGAGCGGTTGCCTCTGAGCAGTGGGAATGGGACTGGGGACTGGTGTAAAAGTGGGTTTCATGTTTGGAAAATGTTCATCTGAAGTGGGTATCATTTATATAATAATTAAACTTCAAATATATCACTGTGTACCTGATCTGCACAAGGAGAGTGTTCAGGAGAGGCATTAGAACAATGGGCGAGCAACAGAGTGCCAAAGTGTGTTTGCATGCAGAAAGTCATTAATAATCATGTTCGGTTAATAAGTACTGGTATCAAGATTACTTTTGATTTGTAATCTCTGAATTACAGTTACATAAAAAAAGCCAGTAACTGTCAAAAATTGGAAGCAACCAAGATGTCCTTCAATAGGTGAATGGATAAACAAACTTGCAGGACATCCATACAATAGAATATTATTCAGTGATAAATCTTTTTATTTATTTATTTATTTGAGAGAGAGAGAGAGCGCGCGCACACATACGTGTGGGGGCGGTGAGGAGGGGCAGAGAGAGAGGGAGAAGCCGACTCTCCCCTGAGCAGGGAGCCCAGCTCGGGGCTTTATCCCAGGACCCTGGGATCATGACCTGAGCCAAAAGCAGATGCTTAACCAAGTGAGCCACCCAGGTGCCCCAAATCTTTTTTTTTTTTTTAAGATTTTATTTATTTGGGAGACAGAGAGAGAGAGAGAGAGAGCGCGCGCACACATACGTGTGGGGGCGGTGAGGAGGGGCAGAGAGAGAGGGAGAAGCCGACTCTCCCCTGAGCAGGGAGCCCAGCTCGGGGCTTTATCCCAGGACCCTGGGATCATGACCTGAGCCAAAAGCAGATGCTTAACCAAGTGAGCCACCCAGGTGCCCCAATATTATTTGGTGATTTTTAAAAAAATCTATCAAGCCGTGAAAAGGCATGGAGGAGACATGAAAGACGCCAATCTAAAAAGGCTACATACTATGTAATTCCAACTTTATGACATTCCAGAAAAGGCAAAACTAGTGCCACAGTAAAAAAGATCAATGGTTGCCAGGGGTTGGGGTGAGGGGAGAAGGAGGGAGGGATGACTTCGTGGAAGCACACGGGATTTTTAGGGCAGTGGAACTATTCTGTATGATACTATAATGATCAATACATGATATGCAGTTGTCAAAACCCATAGAACAATACAAAACAAAGAGTGAACCCTAATGTAAACTATGAACTCCAGTTAATAATAATGTATCTATATTGATTGGTCAATTGTAACAAATGTACTACCCTAATGCAAGATGTTAATAATCGGGATACCGTTGGGAGGGAAGAGGGAGCACATGAGAATTCTTTGTACTTTCTTCTCATTTTTTTTCTGTAAAACTATGGGTACAATTTTTAAGAACTTAATTTTAATAACTTAATTCTGTCTTCCAATATGTAATAATAAAGGCCAGTAATAACACGATTAAAAAGTAGCATTTTGAAACCAAGTCAGGACTATGATCCTCTGAGGCACGTTTTACAAGGGAAGGCTCGGGAATGCTCTTCTTCTTGATTTACTTTGCCCAGCCGTCTTGGGACGGGTTCTCCCTGGCGCTGTGCTGGCGCGGGCATAGCGCGCCCTCCTCTGCCTGCGAAGCCTGGGCAAGTGCTCGCCTTGTGCGCCCTAACCGCCGGAATCCGTCTGGGTTTCACCAGGGTGCGGGGCCCCATGGGTAGCTTCTACTCAGTTGCTGCCCTCGGTGGCCACGTGGTCGCACCCCTCCCCCCCCAATCCCCCACCTACACGCTGGGTGCACCTGCCCTGCGCGTTGCCTACAGCCAGGAGCCACGCCCCGGCCTCCGCTGGGACGCTGAGCCAGCCGCTCTGCAGTCAGTCCCTCTCTGCAAACGGCTGTCGTGACTCGGAAGATTCCAGAGCAGGCGGGCTGGACCGCTGGCAAGGAAGCCCTACGCGGTGCTGGTTTGTTTTTCCCCCTCCTCTGGCTCAGCTCGGGGCCATAAACCCACAGTACAACAGGCGCACTTACACGAAGCTCTGGATGGTCAGTCTGTCATTAGTAAAGCCTGGCTGGTGGTGCTTACAGCCTAAAACTAAACACCCACTTCCCTTGGGGGCATTGGGATTTATTCTATTTAAATTGCACATATTGTTTTCATTCCTCCGTGTTTGAAGTCTTGAAGGCTGAAATCTGCTTCTCAGATTTTTGCATGTATTTGTTTTAGTGATGGAGTCACCCCTGCAACAGGGGCTGCTCCTATAGCAACTGCAACCAAACAAGATCAGGCTTCCACCGAAGTCGGGAAAGGAAAACTCCCAAGAAAGCCAGGCGCTGCAGTCATGGGTGTGGATCTCTCTTTTTGGGCCTGGCTGGGAAGGGAGGCCCTGGTGAGCAGGCACTGAAGAAAAGCCAGTATGACAAAGATATTTTCATGATGAAGTCCTGCACTGTATTAACTCAGCTGAAAAAATTTTAAATATATGTCCTTCCTTTTGGGTTAGAACTATTGGAATGCAGGTACAATACTTATTTCAAACAGTTACTCAAAGGGACAGTGTTACACCTTAGCTCATATTCATAAAATTGCATGCATTAGTCTTGATATTTTATATATAAACATACATATACATTATGCATATCCAATGCATACTATATATTGCATAACATGCAGTATATGATGTAATTATATTTATTTTGAAACTTTCTGAAACTTGGTACTTAATAGCAGATATTGTTTGGAAAACAACTTGCACATTTTATACCTTGAAGTTTATGGTTTTTTTTTTTAAAGATTTTATTTATTTATTTGACAGAGAGAGAGACAGCCAGCGAGAGAGGGAACACAGGCAGAAGGAGTGGGAGAGGAAGAAGCAGGCTCCCAGCGGAGGAGCCTGATGTGGGGCTCGATCCCAGAACTCCAGAATCACACCCTGAGCCAAAGGCAGACGCATAACGACTGAGCCATCCAGGCGCCCCTATGTTAAGTTCTTATATTAAATACAGAGTTGAGGTTCAAGATTCCTCTGAATCCAGCCCCTAAAAAGCAAGGCTTCATTGCTTTCTAAAGGAAGAGTTCTCAACCCTATTAGACCCCATACTCACTTTTTATAAGAAATATTTTGTAACATCTCCTTAAGTATTCTAAAACACATTCATAGTTAATATCATTTACCTATCACATAATTTAAAAAAAAACGAACACAATACTTTAAAATATAAAGGAGAAATAAAAGGAAAGTAATAATAATATAATACAAAGGCACAAAAGGAGAAGACATAATGAAGTAGACATAAAGTCCCACATGAAAATGGCAGCTACAAATAAGGCTAATGCAGGTGTCTCATATTGGCAAGGAAAAGATCCCAAATCAGTGACAGGATTTTCTGAAATGGCAAGTGACTCTTAGTAAAGCAAACAAAATGAGTATGATCTTCCCTTTTTACACTGTAGTCACATTCATGGAATTCTAGTGTGTATTAAAACCACACAAAAGATATGTTGTCTTTATATGTAAAATGGAGTTGGGTTCTGGGCTCAGATAATCATAAAAATAGGGTGTTGGGTTGCTGGATTTTCTTACACAAATATCTGATGGGATATTCAAAAGTTGACAGAACTGTCCCATGCCAGCAATGCTACCCAAATATTGTGGTAAGTAATTTTCCCTCCCACATGGATTTCCAAAACATCCCCTGGGGTGACTTCAAAACACTCTACCTTTTAAACTACTGTTCTAAAAGACAGACCTCTGACTCCAACAGGAACATAATGTATTTTATTCATTGACTTGAGATGTGAGTCAAAGAATGGAGGGCAAAGTAGCCGAAAACCAGATCTTAAAATCACATGTGGTACATTGATCACAATGAAAGGAGTCTCTTCCAAATGCTTGCCACTTCTGGTGGGGACTGAAATGACTAGCTTATTCATAAACAAAAAAAAGCTAGGTCTCTCTGAAAGCTTTGCTAAGCATTTTATAAATGCAGCTGGTCCCAAGGCCAGGTGATGACTTTGACGTTCAGTCATGGGTAATAACGCTGTAGCAAATATGTGACCAGTGATGGGCTGAATGAAATGGGGGGAATGAGATGCCCTATTCTCAGCTTCGCCATCTCCAAACAGCTGTCTTCTGTAGAAACCATGTCAAGCTTCCTTGAGTGTAGTATCCCTTCTACAGGGCCAAGTGCCTTTTGGTTATCTAGAAATAACATAAATCACAGGCAGGTCCTATATGCCATATACCATATAGCAAGTGGAGATGTGCACGGTAGGAAGACTGGATTGAGAGGAAGGAGGCAAGGCAATCATTCTCAATCCTGGCTGCACACTGGGATCCTCTGGGAAGAGATTCGGGCATTCATCATTGTGGGCCTCTTTTTCAGTAAATGCTAGCAAATGTTGTTGGTTTTATGTCCTTATTTTGTATACTGTTCATCCCCAGTGACGTTATCTCTGAGAAGTAACTATTGTTTCAACAGTTTTCTCCTTCTGAATTCATAGCTTAGGATACTTGTAGTACATTTTGTTATAAAATAAAAAATCAGGGGTCCCTGGCTGGCTCAGTCTGTGGAGTATGCGACTCTTGACCTTGGGATTGTAAGTATGAGCCCCATGTTGGGTGTAGAAATTACTTCATAAAATCTAAATTAAAAAAATTGAAAACCAGTGACTCTACATTTGTTTCATTATTTGCTACCCCATCCACTTAACCTCCCACTCATGGAAGCTAAAAGCTGACTGGGTAGTCCTATCCCCTTCTCTGTCTAGTTCACATTCTTTTTTTTCCTTAAGATTTTATTTATTTGAGAGAGAGAGAGAGAGAACTCACACACACACAGAGGGAGAGTGAAAGGGAAAAGCAGACTCCCTGCTAGGCAGGGAGCCCGATGTGGGGCTCCATCCCGGGACCCCGGGATCATGACCTGAGCCCAGCGCAGACACTCAGCCAACTCATTACCTCTCCTGGCACGACAGGGCGCTCGCTTTGGCAATTCCAGTTGGGCGAGCACGTGACCCGCCCCCCACTGCCCATGTGACCCGGCCCCAGGCCGACCCAGGTGGGTGGTGCTAATTAGGCTCATTACCTCAACCAGCACTAGGGGGCGCTCCCTATGGCACTTCCGTTTGGGCGAGAACGTGACCGGCCCAGGAGAAGCAGGTGACCTGCCCTGACGCCTACGAGACCCACCCCCAGCCACCCCAGATGGTGCTCATTAGCCTCATTAGCTCTCCCGGCCCTAGAGGGTGCTCCTTACGGCACTTCCGGTGTGACCCCACCCACGTGACCTGCATGTGACTGGAACGGCACCACCCCTGCCTTGCACGTGACCCGCTCAGGATGCCTACGTGGCAGTAATTAGGCTTATTTCATCTGTCAACACTAGGACGGGCTTGCTGTCTAACTACTGATTGGAAACCACCATTTTGAGAACTTATGTTGTATCTAATTCATCTCTAGTTTTAACCATAGCAATAGAGGTGAAATTAAATTTTATAAATGCTGGAGTGCTCTTTCCTCAGCGGATTAAGCTTCTGAGTGTTGGAATTAGATACAATTATGAAATCATAGATTCGGAGAGACTCTTTTTTTTGAACTGGTTTCTGGAGAAAACAAGCAATAGGTGTTAGCAATAGGAGTATTCTGACCCGCTCGTGACAAGCATGTGCCAAGCCCGGGGTGAAAATGGACAAGGCAAGAAACAACGAATATTGGAGAGCATGTGGAGCAAGGGGAACCCCCTTATGCTGTTGGTGGGAGGGCAAGTTGGTATAGCCACTTTAGCAAACAGTCTGAGGTCCCTCCAAAAGTTAAAAATAGAGCTACCCTATGACCCAGCAATTGCACTGCTGGGTATTTACCCCCAAAGATACAGAGGTAATGAAGAGAAGGGCCATAGGCACCCCGATCTTCATAGCAGCATTGTCCACAACAGCTAAATTCTGGAAGGAGCTAAGATGCTCTTCAACAGACGAATGGATAAAGAAGATGTGGTCCATATATACCATGGAATATTAGCCATCAGAGAGAATGATTACCCAACATTTGTAGCAACATGGACGGGACTGAAGGAGATTATGCTAAGTGAAATAAGTCAAGCAGAGAAAGACAATGATCATGTGGTTTCACTCACTTATGGAACGTAAGGAATAGCAAGGAGATCGGTAGGAGAAATAAGGGAAGAATGAAGCGGGGATAAACAGAAAGGGGAATGAACCACGAGAGACTATGGACTCTGGGAAGCAAACTGAGGGTTTGAGAGGGGAGGGGGGTGGGAGATTGGGATAGGCCGGTGATGGGTATTAAGGAGGGCACGTATTGCATGCAGCCCTGGGTGTTATATGCAAACAATGAATCATGGAACACGACATCACAAACTAAGGATGTACTGTATGGTGACTAACATAATAATAATAAAAAAGAAAGTGTACCATCTGTGACTCCAGAAGCTATCAGGAGCTGGAGAAATCTGTATGTCCAACTGAACAATCCCAGCAAATTCCCACATTCATGGGACACTTGGACCAAAATCCTGAGACCCACACTAACCCCAACTCATTCTCTCCACTTAGCCCCAGACTGCCCACAGACTGGTCTGTTAGAATTTCCATTCTCCTAGGCACTGACTCTAACCATAGTTTGGGTTTCAGAGGTCCACCCCCAGAGGCCTGGATCCAAAGACATAGGGATTAGGGAACCCTGAGCCATAGCTGATCCCTCGGCATGCCACACAGAATGAAACCATGCCGTTTGGGACTCCAGAAACTATTTGGAGCAGGAGAAATCTGCATGTCCCACTGAGTCGATCCCAGACAACTCCCACATTCAGGGGACCCTTGGACAAAAATCCTGAGCTGACATTCACCACAACCCACTGACTCAAATCAGCCCCCGAGATGATCAGAACAAAGCCGGTATAGATCGGACCTCCCATGCTCCTAGCCCTAACCCAAATGCTAGGTGGGGTTCTCAGAGGTCATTCCCAGTGGCCTATCTCCAAGACAGAGGGCTTGGGGAAACCTGAGCCATACCTGGGAATCAGCATGACACAAGAAGGAAACTGTGCCATTTGGGAGCTGTAGACAGAATCCGGAGCATGAGAAATCGGAATGCCCGCCTGAGCCAATCCCGGCGAACCCCCGCTTTCGCCACACTACTTGCCGAAAACCCTGAGCCTGACGCTCAAACTGTGACCTCGACTCAGGCATCCAGGTTCGTGTGTATCCAGCCGGCAGATCAGATCTCCCTTGGGCCTCGGCCCTAACCTTACCCCAAGTTGGGTTGTGAGGGTTCCATTCCTAGAGGCCTGGCCATAAAATCCAGAGACTGGGCATCCATTAGCAATACCAAAGGACTCAGGCTGACAGAGAAGGAAACCGTATCATTTGGGACTCCAGAACAGATGCAGAGGAGGAGAAATCTGAATGTCTACCTGCGTCAATCCCCACGATCCCCACATTCACTGGTCCCCAGGCCACAAACCCAATGCTTGACACTCACCCCAACCCATGCCATCAACACCCCCCTCAGGTAATTAGCCACACAGCCAGTCTATCGGAACTCCCATTCTCCTAGGCCTAACCCCTCACCCTAGTTTTGGTTCTGAGAGGTCCATCCTGAGAAGGCTGGAAAACAAACCTTTAATCTGAATGCTCCCTTCACCTTCTGCTTCAAATCTCGTCCAACCACAATGATATGAAACTAGAAATCCATCTCAAGAAGAAAATGGGACAGTCAAAAATAGGTGGCAATTTCACAACATGCTACCGAACAACCAACAGAGAAGAAATCAAAAGAAATTTTACAAGTACCTTGACACAAATGAAAAAGAGAACCTACAAAAACTTACAGGAGGCAGCAAAAGTGGCTCTAAGGTGGACGTTCTCAGAAATTCATGTCTTCCTCGATCCACAAGAAAGCTCTCCATAGACAAGCTAATTTTAAATGGTAAAGAAGTAGGGAGAAAAAAGCAAAGCCCCCAATAAGTAGACATAAGGAAATAACAAAAAGGAATATGGAAATAAATCCAATGGAGACTAAAAGGTCCACAAAAAAAAAAATCAATGAAAATAAGAGCTTCCTTTTTTGGAAAGATAAACAAAAAGGACAAACATAGCTAGACTCACCGAGAAAGAGAAAGGGCTCAAATACAATCAGGAAAGAAAGATAATGGATTCCTGTCTCCCATCCAAATCAAAAGAACACAGGCAGCAACCTCTTCCACCCTGGACACAGCAACTTCTTTCAAGACATGTCTCTAAAGGCAAGGGAAACAAAAGCAAAAATGAACTCCTGGGACTTCATCAAGATAAAGTTTCCACACAGCAAAGGAAACGATCGACAATACTAAAAGGAAACCTACAGAATCAAAGAAGATATTTGCAAACAACATTATAGAGAAATGGCTGGTATCCAACATCTATAAAGAACTTCTCAAACACCCAAAACACAAATAATCAAGTTGACAAATACACAGAAGACACGAACAGACGCTTCTCCCAAGAAGATATACAAATGGACAACAGACACATGAAAACATGCTCCACATCACTTGCCATCAAGGAAATACAAATCAAACCCACATTGAGACACCACCTGACACCAGTCAGAATGGCTAAAAAGGAGGGCACGTATTGCATGGTGATGAATCATGGAACTTTACATCAAAAACTTCGGATGTACTGTATGGTGACTAATATAACATAATAGAAAATTATTATAAAAAAGACAAATAATATATCCCAGAGATTGCTTTATAATAAAGCAGAATATATTGGGGAAAAATAAAAGAAAAAAAAAGAATGGCTAAAATAAACAAGGCAGGGAACCACAAATGTTGGTGAGGATGTAGAGAAAGGGGAACCCCCTTGCACTGTTGGTGAGAATGCAACTCTGGAAAACAATATGGAGGTTCCTCAAAACATTAAACACAGAGTGACTCTATGACCCAGCAATTGCACTACTTGGTACCTACCTCATTGACCCAGAGATAGTGAAAAGAAGGGGTACCTGTATCCCCATGTTCACAGCAGCAATGCCCACAACAGCCAAACTTGGAAGGAGCCAAGATGTCCTTCAACAGAGGAGTGGATAAAGAAGATGTGGTCCATATATACAATGGAATATTACTCAGCCATCAGAAAGGATGAATACCCACCATTTGCATGGACGTGGATGGACCAGGAGGGGATTATGCTAAGTGACATAAGTCAAGCAGAGAAAGACAATTATCATATGGTTTCACTCCTATGTGGAATGGAAGGAATAGCATGGAGGACATGAGGAGAAAGAAGGGAAAAAGGAAGGGGGGGAATCAGAGGGGCAGATGAACCATGAGAGACTATGGACTCCGGGAAACAAACTGATGGTTGCAGAAAGGGAGGGGGGTAGGGAGATGGGTTATACTGGTGATGGGTATTAAGGAGGGCACGTGTTGTGATGAGCACTGGGTGTTCTATGCAAACAGTGAATCATGGAACACTACAAAAACTAATGAAGTACTGTAGGGTGACTATCATAACATCATTGAAAAAAAAAAGAGAAAGACAGGAAATCCATACAGGAGAACTGTCACTATTTGCAAATGACATGATGCTATACATAGAAATCCCTCAAGATTCCACCAAAAAACTGTTGGAATAAACAAATTCAGTATAGCTTCAGGATAGAAAGTCAACATACAGAGACCTGTTGCATTTATTTATTTATTTATTTATTTAAGATTTTATTGATTTATTTGACAGCGAGAGAAAGAGCAGGAGCAGGAGGAGTGGCAGGCAGAGGGAGAAGCAGACTACCCGCTAAGCAGGGAGCCTGGTGTGGGGCTCGATCCCAGCACTCTGGGACCATGACCTGAGCTGAAGGCAGATGCTTCACCGATGGAGCCACCCAGGTGCCCCAACTTGTTGCATTTCTAGATACTGATGACACACTTTCGCAAAGAGAAATTAAGAAAGCAATGCCATTTACAACTGCATCGAGAAAAAAAAAATCTAGGCATAAAAGTAACCAAGAATGAGAAAGACCTGGTACACTCAACACATGGCGGAAAAGAAAGGAAAAACGTGTGTGGGCGGGGAATGTATGGGTCAAAAATTTGGAAGGCGACACAAATCAATGGAACATACACCATGCTCATTAACTGGAAGATTTAATTCTGTGAACATGTCCATCGTACCCAAAGCAATCAATGGACAGATGTGATGAAATCCCTACCTGAATTCCAATGGCATTATTCAAAGAAACAGAAGACAGCCTAAAGTTCCTATGGAATCACAAAAGACCCAAATACCCAGAGCGATCTGGAGAAAGCAAGCTGTGGTCACCACACTCCCAAATTTCAAGCTAGATTACAAAGCCGTAGTCATCAAAGCAGTATGGTACTGGCATAAACACACACACACACACACACACACACACACACACACACACACGTCAGTGGAACAGAACAGTAAAGCTCAGAAGCTAACCCACACCTAGATGATCCTAACTTACGAAACAGCAGCAGAAGATATGCCATGGGGAAAGGACCGTCTCTTCAGTGAATGGTAACAGGAAAACTGGACACTAAATGCAGAAGAATGGAACTGGATCACTTTCTTCACCGCACACAAAATGTGTTAATGGATGAACGACTTGAACATAGGACCTGAATCCATAAACCTCCAAGAACACACAGGTACTAAATTTCTCAACTTTGGTCTTGGTAAAGAGTCTTTGGATTGGACATCAAATGCAAACGCAACAGATGCAAAAATAAACAAGTGGAATGACATCAAACGGAAATCTTCCGCACAAAGAAACCATCAAAAACTTAAAAAGGCAGAGGACCCAATGAGAAAAAATATCTGTAAATCATATGTGTGAGAAGAGGCTAATATCCAAAATACACAAGACACTCATACAAATCAAAACAAAACAAAACAACACACACACACACACAAACTGTATAACAAATGGGGAGAATATGTTCATAGATACTTTCCAAAGATGGTATACAGGTGGCCAATATAGACAGAAAAAGTTTTTCAACATCACTAATCATCCTCCAGGAGACATAAGTCAAAACCACAATCGGCTATCACCTCACATGTGTTGCAACGGCATCGTCCCAGAGAGAGACACCCGGTGTGGTCGGGGGTGTGCAGACAATGGGAACCTGTGCACCGTTGGTGGGAATGGAAATGGTGCGGTCACTGTGACAAACGGTATGGAGGTTCCTGAAAAATAAATACAACTACCACACCACCCAGTAATGGCTCTACTGAGTATTGATTTGGAGAGCACAAAAACAGTACCTCAGAAAGACAGATGCACTCCCATGTTCACTGCAGCATTATTACCAATAAACAGACAAAGAAACATAGACCTTGGGAGCCTTATGCTAAGTAACTCAGACACAGAAAGACAAACACCAGATGCTCTCATGTACATTCCACGTGGAATAAACAAATACTGAATGCACAGATACGGAGAACAGATGGGTGGGTGCCTGATTCGGGGAACGGGGTGGGGGGAACAGGTGAAAGTGGTCAAAGATGCAGTGTCTGAGTGAGAAAATCCGATAGTCATGGAATGTTCTGTGCAGCGTGGTGACTAAAGCTAACCCGGCAGGATGGGGTACAGGTTCCCCTGCTCTTTGAAAGTACAGTGCTCCTAGGAAACGTTTCACAGCAGAAATGGTGTAAAGAAGGAATGACCATTAATTTATATGGAAAAATGAGTGAGAATGCTCAGACTCTAAAAATGACTTCTCCTTGGCTTTTCTTAGGCCTCAGGACACAACTCCTAATGGATGCCGAAAATAAACGGAGATAAAACACAGCAGATGCTCACAGACACAATTCAAAGTGCCGGTGGCTGGACGCAGAGAGCGGTTCCCAGGAAGCGGTGGTTAGGCTGCACGCTGCCTCTGTCGTGCTCCTCCCCAAAACAGATGCTGAACGCGATGCTCGCTGTTCGACTTTTTTCATAAGAGGAAAATCCTCTTCCGGTTTCTTCCCATTAGTGAAACCAGGTAATAACGGAGATCTTTTCAAAAAGCCAAGTGTCTTCCCATGAACTTTTAAAAAGTGGGGGATACTTGTACTTGAACGTTGCTGAGGGAGGAGATGTGAAAGGTTCTCCCAGACACAAACCTCAGCAGATCCACTGGGAAAGGCACCTTCCACAGCATGGGGAATACAGACTACCTCCTACCCCCCAGAAACCTTCTCCTTCCCCTCGCTCAGGACAACCCACAACAGCTGGGAGTTACCCCAGTTCCTCCTTTCTCCCATCCCCGATATCTAAGCCGTCGGCAAATCCGGTGAGCTCCGTCTTCGAGACGTACCCACCATAGGACTAACCGCTCCTTCCGAGGCCACCTGTCTGGTCCACACTGGAGCCCATCTCTTGCCTGAGTTCCTGGAAAAGCGTCATCATTGACCTCCCTTGCCCATCTTCAACCCTCTGTCATCTGTTCTCAACCCTGAAGCCAGGATGGCCCAGTGAGACGGGGTCCCATGGGGTCACGGGCCTGCAATGACTTTCTGTTACACTCTGTCACCTCCCTGAGGTCATGTCCTAAGCTGTCTGCCGTGGCCACGGGGCCTTCTTGCTGCTCCTGCGCACACCTGGTATACTCCTGCCTGGGGCCTTTGCACATGCTTTCCCTTCAGTTTACAATGCTCTCGATGTGATCTCACTCACCTTCTTTAGATCTTGACTCAAGTATCACCCTCCTAGTGAAGTACCACCTGGCCCCTATGTGAATAGCAAACACCACCCCCACCTCCCCTTCAGCACCCCCAGCCCTGTCTTCTGCTTTATATTTCCATAGCATTTAGAGTCTCCAGTCCATCTCAGCAGGGAAGAAACTGAGGCATAAACTGATGGCTTCACCACTAACCCCCCCCCCTGCAATGTCGTGCTCCAAATCCCCAGGGGAAAAGGTGCCCCAGGGCTCTTGCACAGCCGGAATGCCTGGGACAAGGGGTCCACCCACCTCCTGCACTCTGAACACCATCAGGAAAGGGAGCCATACGAAGAATCCACCTGCACACGAAACCTGAAACCAGACACCTTCCTCGATGACAGGTGAGCACACACGCTTCCTCCCCTTGCCTGAGGTGCTCATCTAAGAAAGCTGAGCAGAGACGCTTCCCAGGGTCCAAATCTCCCTCTGGCCAAGGTTCTGGGAAACAGACATCTGATCCGACCACTCTGCCAGGCTCGGACCCGCTCAGTGAGTCCTAAGACCCAGAGACTTCTTTCCACTCCAGCTCAATTCTTCTCACAGAGAAGCAAACTTCAGCCTCACAAACGTGCTCATCATTAGCTCTGGAATTCCCTGGGTTGTGTCTACACTGGCCCACACAGGGGTCCCACGCAGACTACTCCGCAAATGCCCTAGAGTTGCAAGCCACTTTCAAGCTGCCCTTAGAAAGGCAGAAACTGGCCTGATTAGGCAGACCAGCCAAGTGACTCAATGTGCTGCAAACTCGGACAACATCCTCCCTGAACACCAACGCTTCCAAGTCCAAGCTCCGAACATTCACGCACTGAGCACCACGTCAGCATGAACACTGCTCTTTCCATTCACTGGCCTCCCAGTCCTTCCAATCAGAAACCAAGCTCCAGACACCACTCTATTTTCCCTTCAGAGAGAGACGTCAACTGATGGAATAAAACACTCCCTGTGCACAGCACACTTCTATCCACATAGAATTCCTTGGTCTTTCTCATTCGGGCAGCGCTACAAGACCCACACCAGTGAGAGATAGCACAAGTTCAATTATCACGTATATATTTGACCTTGTGTTGTTCCTTTCAGTATTTTTATCTCAAAGTCAATGTCTCTATTGCTTTGTTAAAATAATAATAATTATAAATAATAATAATGATGATGGTGATAATAAATAATAATAATGATAATGATGATGATGACATGGTCACCTAAGGGTCTGAATCTCCATAGCCAGACAACATGGCTCTGGTCCAGATAAGGATGAAGACACAACCTCAGCCCATGAAGCGAACCCCACACCCTCAGGGATCCCGACACGCCTCACGGGTAAAGAGTTCCTTTGCTACATGGAGTTGTCTGAGTCCAAAGGATACAGGCAACTCCCAGCATTCATTCTGTTTCTTCATCTATTCCCCAGCTCAAGTTGCAAGTGACTCACCAAGTCAAACTTCCAGAGCCCAGGATGAGCCTCCAGGTAAGCAGCAAACCCCCCCCCCGCCCCCGCCCCTGCCCTGGGAAGGCTGACAGGAGGCTCCATTTCCTTTGGGAGCACAATGTGGCACTCCCCAAGGTCCTAAAGAACCTACACTCCTTCTCCCTTTCTCCCTCTCACAAAGGCCACCAAACCCTGTGACAGCTCTGAGGCTGTTTTACTTTAACAAATAATTTCTAATATTGGAATGTGGCTTGCAGAAGAGAAAAACATGAGCACCCAGAAAGGATTCCTTTACTATTTCAGAAGACTCTTTTCCCATTGTTTAATTAAACCAGGAAATAAAAACACACAGATAGCTCCTTCCACTAGCAGGTCCGATTCACTTCACTGATCGAAAGTAGAGCAGGAAATAAAAGAGTAACAGATGTTCTGAGGACCCATCATGTCCATCACCTCAGGTTTGAAACTTCTCACTCATGCAAGGAAAGAAGCACCACCAAACATCTCGGCCTGGCAACTCTGACAGTCTGAATTGGAGTGACAGGGACAGACAATAAGGCTGTGTGTGTTTGGTGAGGCTGGTGGCCCTGAAGAAGGGGATCAGCCAGCTGTCCACCTGTGCCTCACCTGTCCTCAGCCAGGAACCTGCTCGCAGCCCTCACCTGTCACAACTGTCACACGGGAGACTCACAGCCACCCCTGGAGCCCGCCCTGCCCACACCCTGCTGCAGAATGCACTCCGCTCTCCTCTGGGACCCCCATCACCTCTACCCAGACCTGGAACTCCCCTGTCTGCTGCAAAACTCCAGGATTCCCCCTCTTCTTCCAAAATTACACTGGCCCAAGGCTTTCCTGAGAAGGGGAGAAGGCTACCTAATGAACGGTTCACACCTTCTTTCCCTTCTGTCATATTTCTTTCCACTTACCTTCCTACATGTGCAAACTGTTAAGTGATGTATCCATGGAACATGAACGTTCTCTGAGATCTCAAACTTTCATTGCAGCCTTCTCAGGCCTCCTTGTGCAATAACATACCATATCCCTAGGACAGGGAGTTTTAAAATTATTACTTACAGAATAATACAGCCCAAATCACCTCGTTTGTAGTTGCTCTTCATTAGGCAGAACAGTTTCTGTGTAAAAAGCCTTTCCATAGAGATGACCTTCCAGCAATTTCTTTTTTTTTAAATTTTTTATTATGTTATGTTAGTCACCATACACCACATCATTAGTTTTTGATGTAGTGTTCCATGATTCATTGTTTGCATATAACACCCAGGGCTCCATGCAATACGTGCCCTCCTTAATACCCTTCACCGGCCTATCCCAATCAACCACCCCTCTCCCCTCTGAAGCCCTCAGTTTGTTTCCCAGAATCCATGGTCTTTCATGGTTCATTCTCCCTTCTGTTAAGCCCCCCCATTCATTCTTCCCTTCCTTCTCCTACTGATCTCCCTGCTATTTCTTATGTTCCACAAATGAGTGAAACTGTATGATAATTTCCTTTCTCTGCTTGACTTATTTCACCTTCCAGCAATCTCATAAGGAGGAAACAGAAACTCTGTGGGATAACCTAACTCACCCAGCATCAGGCAAGCAGTTCCAGAACTCAGCCCAGGGCTCCTGACACCAAAGCGCTGACCACCAGCATCTCTATCCAAAGGAATTCCCAAAGACTCTCCTTCTGACTCCACCACCAAAGAAACGACAGAGAGAATATGGCACCTCAAAATATCGAGATGATACATCTAGTAAAGCTAGATAGTCAAGCTCAACTTTTAAACAGGAAAAGGCTGCTTTGAATAATTTTGAATTTTCCCTCGACCCTAATTGTAACTCTTTGGATGAAAAGACTAATCAGTGATGAAACATCACCTTTGATATAGGACAAGGCATCATCCAAATCTGTATCTGACGACAAAAAAGCCACCTAACTCTAAATGGTGGCTTCTCAACCACATCTTAGGCCCAACAGAATAAACACTGTTAGATGGAGGAACAAAGTATATCTTAAAAATACACAAAGAGTAAATCTTACCTTCCGTTTCTAATAAAAGAGTGTTTCTGGGAAACAGCTGTTCAAAATACATTCATAAGCAATAAAGGAACAGGGAAAATGGGATGCACTGCAAAGCTCTCCCTGCTCAGAAACTAAGTACCTCTTTCACCAAATCCAGAACGCTGACAAGTACTACTTAAGTTTTACTTCATGACTCAACTTGAGCAAAGAGAAAAGCCCAGGAGATGGTGGGTTAATGAGAGGTTTTACCTTCAGTCCTGCCGTGAGATGACATTTCGCCAAATGGACCTGCCGCTTGCTTTCTCTGAATGCTGGCGTCCCGTGTCAAGCTGCCTCACTGACTCAGATGCAGACGTTCAAAACCTCGGGTCTCGCGGAGCCAGAGCAGAGAAGTGTTGTCAGATGGGGAGAAGCGGCTCCTCGGACCTAAAGCCTGCACACCTGCTGCGGTTTCTGGGAGAAGGGGAAACACAGACTTGTCTTTTAGTAGTAATTATCTTCACAGCCCATTCCCACCGTCCCCCGGGGACAGGGCGCACAATGCTGAAGCCCCCAAATGGCTCTGGGGCTTCTTACTGCCACACCTGTGCCTGAGGGAACAGGGAACACCCTGCTGAACTCGGGGTACTGCTCAAGGTCCATTACCTGCACTGTGTCGGGGGACAGGGGGCACCCCACTGAAGTTGGGGACTGTGCGGTCCTTACTCTCGCTCTTCCTGGTGAACACGGGAAGCCCTGGAATGTCTGCGACCCATCCCGCAAAAGGTCTGCTGAGCAGGCGCCCTGGAGTTCCTGGGTCTGGGGCATAAGGCCAGTTGATGGAGACTGGGCAGAAGAGACTTGCAAGGGAAAAAGAAACCTCACCCGAGTCTCCACAATGAACTCTCTCCACACGCCCTTCTAGAACCCCGCCTCCCACCTGGGGTGCCCCCTACTCCCGGACCCCCGCCCCGGCACACAGCACACACTCCCTCAGCCAGGAACTCCACAGGTCGACTCTCTCAGAGCTCCCCTTCTTTGACTCCCGGTCTGCGACATTGGGCGGCTCTGGGTCCGCCCACAGAGACATAGCTCCACCTCCACGCGGTGATTGGTTGGGGAATGTGGTGCTTCCAGCCCCTTGAATGCCGGGCAACCTGCCCCCATGACTGGAAACTAGGAACGCAGGAGGTCCAGGAGGCGCCTCCTTGGTGCAGTGCCTGCGCGGGCGTGAGTGGGATCGTGGGCAGGGACACACACACACACACACAGGCCCCTTCCGCGGACCCCTCTAGCTGCAGACCACCCTCAGAGCCCTGCCCCTTCCCTTCTGCACCAACCCTCCCTGCAGGGGTGTGCCTGGTTCCTGGCAAGGTCAGCTGCTCTCAGACTGTTCCAGCCTTGGGCTTTAGGAAACGCAACGCTTTCATGCATTTCCAAGGCAATTTTAAGCCCAAAAAGGAATGCTCCAAGCAGGAATAGCTTCGCCTTCTTGTCTCACCTGTGGAGTGGATAGTGCTTCTCAGACCTTCAAAGCATCCTTCTAGGATGAACCCATTTGTGTTGGAATCTATACACACATGCTTGGTTCTGCAGGGAAGGGGCCAGGATGAAGGACAGCTGGCCTTCTGTGCTGTTGCAGTTGTGAACCAGGAACATTTATTTTCACTTAAAAAAAAGAAAACATAGTGTTATTGTCGACACTAAATGAATGAACCTTTTAAAACATTTTAGAGAGAAAGGAAGAGAGTTTTATTCAAACCCAAGTCAGGACAGCTGCCTGGGAGACACAATCTTCACAAAGAAGGGAGTGCTCCGGGGAAGGAACATTTGGGGCAGGGTTATATATTTGTTCTGTTTTGTGTTACCTACAGTTACAAGTCACAATGAGGAAGAAGATTCCAGAAAGTGACAGACTTTTTCTTATGTTTTCAGTATGTACAAGTCAGTATGACTTTCATCTTACGGGAGCCAGAGAGGTTATTTTGTGTTCTTACCTTGATGTTGGCAAAGGCATTTTTTGGTTCTCTTTTTCTTTTCGAAGCAGATGGACAATATGTGCTGGGGGGCAGAAATAGGGCCCATGCTTTGAGGTTTTGCCCAGTCATTTTGAGCTGTGTAATGTTAAAGGATAGCTTCCCTGGGAGGCCAAGATCAGGGCCCACAGACGGTATGAGATAAAAATTACTCTTATCCTTATCATCACTACCAAATGGAGGAACTTGAGACAAAGCACCTTTCACATAGTACAAAGAAATCCAAAGGACCCCTACAGAAGGTTACCTGCTCCATGGTCAACACAGGTAACAGAGGCGTTCACAGTCTCTGGACTCCTCCCCTTGTCCTGCCCAAATCTCTGAAGCATAGAGATCATTTACAGTCAGAATTTCAGACATCTTAGAGATGTCTGGCACCATTTCCTTGGACTACAGAATACAACAGAATAGCTCGCTATCACAACACAAAAGTGCCCCTGGATACACTAAGTTCTTCCTCTGCAGCTTTTGCCTCGTGGAAATCATAATCCTAACACAGAAACACTACGATGGTTGGGAAGTAAATAATTGGAGGTAAGGGAATATTTTAGCCATCTTTAGAAGCATCGTCTCACTCTGTAGAAGAGGCTGAGTGTTTTTAAATATTATTTCCGACCTTACAGCACACTCTGAACAGACCAGAGCCTCCATCAATTAAAAAAGGATAGTTCCTTCAGTCACTTTAATATCAGAAAAATATTATAGTATCTCTATTCCTAGGGATCTTTAAGTCTCTTACTCAAAGGTCCTCCACTGAGATAATTATCTTCATGATCATGATGGGCAGAGGTGAAAAGGGCAGCCAACTTCATTCCAGTTGGCCACACAACAAGAAAATCCTAATACTTCCTAGGTTTCCAGATCGAGAAGACCAGAGGTAAGAGGGAAATGGTACCCTGTATGGAAGAACGGGGATTTGGAGTCAGTTTGGAGATCCCACTTAGGTTTCTGACACTAAAATCCTCTGTAATTCATATAGTCTCTGAGCCCTTGTCTAACCATCTGGAAAATGGGACTCATTCTATCTACATCCTAGTTTAGAAGTCTAAGAGGGAGAACCCCACACAGAGCCAGTATGGTGTCCCCCAAGAGCAGGTGCTCAGGAAGCCATAATTACCATTGGGTCCATTTCTTTTCCAGAGAAAAGAACACATGTTGAAACCATTTTTCTTTTCTTTTCTTTTTTAAAAGATTTTATTTATTTATTTATTTGACAGAGACAGCCAGCAAGAGAGGGAACACAAGCAGGGGGAATGGGAGAGGAAGAAGCAGGCTCATAGCAGAGGAGCCTGATGTGGGGCTCGATCCCAAATGCCAGGATCACGCCCTGAGCCGAAGGCAGACGCTTAACTGCTGTGTCACCCAGGCGCCCCTGAAACCATTTTTCTAAAAGATGACTCATAAGATGATTTTCAAACCTCAAGGAAGGTCAAGAAGCTGCTATTGTGTCGTATTTCTCTCAGAAATCATGTTGTTAGACTGGTGGGGACAATAGCACCATCATCACTAGGAGGGGGGGAGCTTCCCATCTCCATATGGCTATGTTGACCCCCTTAACTCAGGGCCACCAGAAAGGACAGCTGGAGGGAGGGGGGAACACAGGCCAAGGCTGCCAGGTGTGGCTGGGACACGCAGAACTCTGATAGGAGGCTTAACTCCTAGTTACCTTAGGATAGGGAGTGCTCTTCACAGACAAAGGGCCATTGTGTGTGAGCCCTGATGTAGAAAAGGTTGGGAATAGCCATTGGATTCCTTCTCTGACCCTTAGGATATGCAGCAAAGTTACATTGAATTTTTAAACATGGAGGGACTTCCTGGTTTTCTTTTCATTAGGACTAGGTCTCCATTCCTTGGTGGCCTAAGAATATAATCTAGTTAATTTCAGAATTTTATTTTTTTAATTTTTTTTAAAGATTTTATTTATTTATTTGACAGAGAGAGACAGCCAGTGAGAGACGGAACACAAGCAGGGGGAGTGGGAGAGGAAGAAGCAGGCTCCCAGCAGAGGAGCCTTATGTGGGGCTCGATCCCATAATGCTGAGATCATGCCCTGAGCTGAAGAAAGATGCTTACCAACTGAGCTACCCAGGCGCCCCTAATTTCAGGACTTTAAAACGTAGACATGATTTATGGCGCAACATATCATCTGTTTGGGTAAATAGTTTATGACCACTGGAAAATAATGTATTCTGCACTTATTATGGAATGTCCCATAGACGTCAAATAGGTCACATTTGTTACCAATGTTTTGTCTGCTTTTTCTATCAGATACTGAGAAAGGTATATTAAAATTTCCAAACAATGAGACTCTATTCAACATTGCAATGGAGAATCTACCCAGTGTTATACAGCAAGAGAAACCAAAAGTGTAAGAATTGAGAGGATAATTGTGACTACTCACAGATAGGATTGTGTACCTAGAAAATCCAAAAGAGTCCATAAATACCCTCTTAGAATTAAACATGGAATTGAGAAATTTGAGATGGATTGTAGCTTCACATTAGACAGTTTCTGGAAGAAAATGTAGAACATGTCGATCTTGGGGTAGGCCACAGAGTGTGCTAACCATTTAAAAGAATTCGGGGGGGGGGGCGCCTGCATGGCTCAGCTGTGAAGCATCTGCCTTTGGCTCTGGTCATGATCCCAAGGTCCTGCGATGGAGCCCCACATTGGGCTTCCTGCTCAGTGGGAAGCCTGCTTCTCCCTCTCACACTCCCCTTAAAAATGTGACACCTCTCCCTATCTTTTGATCACTAAGAATGAAAAGGTGAGCCGCAGACTGGGAAGTAAAGATTTGCAATACACACACTGACAAAGACTTGTCAATAAAGAATTGCTACTCATGAATCATAAAAAGACTGTCTATTTAAAAAACGAATATTTCACAAAAGATTTACTGATGGCCAACAAGCACAGGAAAGGGTGCTCCACAGTGTTATTTTCAGGAACATCCAGGCCTTTCCTAAGACAAAACATACACATAAACCAGTATTCCCTATACGGATGACATCCTTATTTCTGAGGACAACTTGGAGAACAGACGAGCATCCAAGTCAAGTGATGGAATTCCTGATGCTCAGAGGATGGATAATTGACCTAAGTTAGGGCTGAGGATCTCAAACCACAGTACAATTTCTAGGCATCATTCGGTCCTCTGAAGGCAGACAACTACCACACCCCTTCCTATACCACACAGGTTGCTTCCCAACCCCTACCATAAAGGAAGAAGATCAGAAACAGATAGGAATGGTAGGAAAGAGCAGAAATCACATGTGGGGATTATCCTGAAACCCACTGGTCACATAACTAGTGTAAGGAAGTGTAGGGAACTGACATGGACACAGACCCAAGAGGTACTTCTTTGGGAAATGCTGTCTGAAATCGTCACATGAAGGTACCAGCTAATGAGGGCTCTGAGCATACCCTAGAATGCCTATACTCACAAGGGTTTGCGACATGGTCTCCAAGGACTGAAACTCTTCAAGACCTCAAAGTTTACCGGATTGACTGTTGGACTAAGAGATTCCCAAGTTCTGAGAACAGATACCGACTACTTGAAAGGCTCACCTGGGTTCTCTCAGAGGCCCTACAAAAAGCTGAACCATTCCCCGAAAATCAATCAAACACACACACACACACACACTCACACACACACACACAACCTGTCGTTGGTCTAATTCATCGATTACTTAAACATTCAGGACTCTGCCTACCTTTTCTTTTTCTAATTGATATTTGTACTCACATGAAGTGTCATCGTTTCTAGTTAACACTAATGTCAAAACAGAGACGCATTGACACAATATTCACAAAATGGAACTTTCCTGTTGTAATTTTCAACATAGCATTTTTAAAAGTTCATACATAGTTTAGTTATTTTGGTAACTCATATGGGAGAAAATCTGCATTGAAAAACTCTAAATACTGACATTGAGTTTTAAGCCTAGAGAACAAAAATTGTCCAATTTCATAGATAATAAGGAACCAAAAGGAAAACATGGAAGTTGTAGTCTAATAATTTTACACATATGCATCCTCTATTATTCTACTACTGAGGAGCGTATTTTATGACCACTATATATGCATAAATTACTTCCAATGTGGGCCTGCACAGGTATAATGAATGCACCACCGTAGAATGAAATGTCTGGGAATGACTTGGTGGCATCTCTCATGAACAATTAAATTTCGTTCTTGTATTTGGTGAACTTCCACTGTCTGTTCCTTTAGACAATGGACCATCTATAAAAACCAATACAGCTTTTCTGTTTCAAGAACAATCACCACCGAGAGGAAACTAACTTCCAATTTAGTTCCTAAAGCAACAGGCAGACTGAGTTCCATTTCACTCCCCTTTAGTTACCTTCTCTGTGGGTTCTAAACTATTTCCTTGCCTCCTTTCCACGCTGAGCAAGGAGCCCAATGCAAAGCTCGATTCCAGAACCCTGGGATCATGATGTGAGCCAAAGGAAGACGCTTAACTGGCTGAGCCACCCAGCAGCCCCACCCATATTTTTCTGAAGCCGAAGGACACTTTCTTACGATGACTTCACATGACTTCATGTGATACCAGAGACCTGCGCTTTGCCTCTAGGAGGTAGGAGATGAAGGCAATTGCAAACTCTCACAGTGGCTTCCCAAATACAAGGACCTGCCTGGTGACAGTGAGACCCTTATGAGCCCACGAGAGGGGGCTGTGACACTCGGCTGTGGCTGGGCTGGTCCAGAGAACCAAATGTGTTTCCCTGGCTGACGCCTCTGCGGAACAGACGCCCCACACTGTGAGTGAGTCCCTGCCACTGACCTGTCCAG
>NW_024425341.1:20159208-20432707 GCF_017311325.1 Ursus maritimus
GGAAAACCTCAGCTGAGTGTGGAGCAAGACCGGGCTCTGATCCCAGGACCCGGACACCATGACCTGACCGAAATCAGAGCTGACCTAGTAGGCCCCTGAGCCATCCAGGCACCTCTGTCTTTGGGATTTTTCAGTGACAGTCAGGGATGGAAACCTGCATCCTATCACCTGGGCTTCCTGACTGGAATCCGGGGGCATCATTCTTCCAAAGCAGCCCAAGTACCACCACCACTAAGCCCAACGGGGAGAGCCTCCATTTCCAATCCTATTGGGCCCGGGGTGGTTTCCTGACTTGACGATGGTGTGTATTGGACCTTGTAGGGACGTTTGAATGGGCCTCTCTCCTCTCTTCTTCATGAGGCTGCTCCTGGGCCTGTGTGCATGGCCTAAAGCATGGTGTAGTCCCATCTTGCTGTCTTGAAGCCCTACCACAGCTTCCTCCAGCCTTGCCTGGCCTCACCAGATCTCATGGGGGCCCCTGCCACCGCCCTCAAGGCCCATCAGTCTGACCTCTGCCCCACCCATACTGCCACCTAAGTCCCAATCCTCCTATCTTATCCATCCTAAGCGACTACCCAGTCCCTTGCTCAACCTGGCCAAAGTGGCACTGGCCACTCTCAGGACCACTCCCCATGTAGAAGAAACCCGATCTGGGGCCAGTGGAGGCATACGCTTTCACCGTTTTCACATACGAGTTGCATCCACCACGTTTGGACCTGTTTCTTAAAGGATTAAAGTGTCCATTGAGTTTTCATCCTTTCCTAGACAATCTGTTGTGATGGGATGTTTCAGTGGAGAGGTTTGAGATGAGATGTTCTCTGACCTCAGTTGACTTAGCAATGCAGATTGCCTTCCTTCATGGAGTGACCGCAGCCACTCAATCCAAGGCCTTCGAGGAGATACACAGGTGACCCAGGTCCTCCAGTGTCTCCCACTGCACTGCCTCCAGTGACAGCAATATGCACTGGCACATTTGCCCTTCTGCACTGCAGCTCCACACTGCCTCTAGTGGGGTGAGGTGCACTGGTGGGTTCTCAGCCCCTCTCCCTGCACTGCCTCCAATGGTGGCAGCTGCACTGGAGTTTTCAGTGTCACACTGCGGCTCCACACTCCCTCCAGTGGTGGGAACCTGCAAGGGCACGTCATCCAGCATCTCGCACTGCAGCTCTACACTGTCTCCAGTGGCAGCAATATGCACTGGCAGTTCTTCTGGTGTGTTGCACTGAAGCTCAGCAGTGCCTCTGGTCAGTCACCTGCACAGGCACATCTTCCAGTGTCTCACACTGCAACTCAGAACTGCCAATGTGGGGCAACCTGCAGGCAGGTCCTCCAGAATCTCCCATTGCACTGCACTCCATGTTATCGAGCTGCACTGGCACATCTAGACCCCGCACTACAGGTCACCAGTTCTTCCAGTGGTGAGTAAGCTGCACTGGCACATCTGCCAGCATCCCTCGCATTGCAGGTCACACTTAGTCCAGGGGCAGCAAGCTGCTCTGCCCCATCTTTAGCATCTCTCACACTGCAGCTACCCACTGCATGCAGTGGCAGTGAGCGTGTTGGCAGGTCCTCAGCGTCTCCGTGCACTGCCTCCAGTGGCAGCAATCTGCACTGCAGGTTTTCCAGTGTCTTGCACTGCAGCCACTGCTGCCTCCAGTGGGAGTGAGAGGCACTTGCAGGGCCTCCAACATCTCGCTCTGCACTGCCCAGTGGCAGTAAGCTGCACTGGCACTTCTTCAGTGTCTCCTGCATCTGCAGTTCCACTGCCTCCAGTGGCAGTAGGCCACACTGGCAAGTCCTCCAGCGTCTCTCACTGCACTGCCTCCAGTGGTGGCAACCTGCAAGGCACGTCTTCCAGTGTCTCCCACAGCATTGTCTCCATGTCATCACCAGGGAGTGGGGCTGTGGAGATTCTCACAGGTTGTTAGGTCCTCTGTTGTAATGACTTTTCTAATTTGCCTTGGTCAAGTCTTCTGTGATGCATTTGTTGATAAACGCGTATTGATTTCTGTGGTAGTGGGTCCAAGGTGCTGGCTTAGTACCTACCACCTCAGTCCTGGCACCTTGGTACTACTGTACTATTCTGCAGAGACAATGGCTGAGAATGAGCAAAGGTTGATGGAAACTGGTCTGGAATGCAGAAGGTAAGGGTGTGTGTGGCTATGGGAAGTGGGAGTAATAGCTCTGGCCAACTGTATCTCCAATTTACCTAGGTTCAAGAAGCTGCGAGGAATCCCTGGTGTTCCCGTCAATAATTTTGCAGATGAAGAATATGCCTTTTGCATGGAGTATGGCAAGACTTGTTCCAAGTATTTTCTAGTTGGTACAGAAGTTGGGAGAGCGCACCCTCCATCTGCTGGGTTAGGCGTGAGAGGCTGGGTGCTCTCAAGAAGGTGTCTGGCTTTCGCAAGGCTCACTGTGAGTCTGCACACAGGACTGATGAGGGCAGTTAAAGGTTTTGTTCTAAGGATGGAGTATTGGAAGATGCGGTGCGCCTCGTAACCTGGGAAGAGGACAGACCTGGAGTCCACTGTGGAGCTGCTTGGTGAGAGTGCTGGTGATCTTCAGCGATCCAGCTAACGAGATGTCTGTCCTTTATTAAGTTGTGGAGTGTAGTTTCTGTGACTTTGTCCTAACGGCTGGGCTTTCTGAGGAGTGGGATTTTTACATCACTGTAATAGTTGGTCCCCAGGAGTGGGCAAGTGCCATTCTGCTGCTGAGAAGTGTGTCTCTAGCGTTTGAGGTATGTATTACAAGCCTATGGGTAAATGGTGGGGTGGTTACAGTGGTCAGCAGGCTGTTGTTCTTGATGATTTTATGGGTGAATTCCATATGATGAGATGTTAGATCTTATTAGTAGGTATTCTCATTAAGTGCCCATAAAGAGTGCTTTTTCTGAGTTTAATAATAGATATATTTTAATTACTTCTAATAGCCCTTCTTGTACTTGTATTCCAATGAGCAGTGTATTACTATGTTGCCTGCATTTTATCCGTGTATTGATGAGGATTTGGGGATGGAAAATGTTGGGAATGCTTCCACAAATGTACACTGGTACATCCAAATAATTATCAATAAAATTATATTTTTGACAACAAAATAGGAAGTATCCTCCTGTGATTCTTAGTTTAAACCAGGTGAGGGGCCTCTTTTGGTACTGGTAATGAGTACTATAATCCTTCCTAGGGAACATTTCAGATTCTACTGGGAACGTCTTTGTTATCGTGGAAGAATCAGGAGTGGACAGATTTTTGTCTCCTGTTTCATTTTCTATGAACATTTCCACAATATTTGGTTTCACGCCTCTACTATTGTGAAATCATCCCAAATTTGGCACCTGCTGGCCTTCTGACAAGGGTATTTGAGCCAAGAAAAAGCAGCTTCTGGATGACTGGGAGACTCTAGGATCAGAATGCTGTAGTAGGCAGTTACTGTGACCTTAGATTCTGAACCAGCTCCTGACACCCAGACTAAATAAATTTCAGATTTATAAACTTCAGATAGAAATTCTGTGTCCATGATGACAACGAAGAATATGTGAATCCTAAACCTAACCTAACCCCTAAATTTAACCCTAAACTTAACGTGACCCTAAACCCCCAAACTAGAACCTAATAACCCACACCCGAACTCTGAACCCAAACCGTGGTCCAAGCCCTGAACCATGAACCCAAACCCTAAACCGAAGCGCAAACTTCAAATTTGACCCTGAACTTTAACCCCTATGCCGTAAGTCTTAAACCCTAAACCTAAATCATAAGCCTAAGCCCTAACTCTAACTCTAACCATTACCCTCACCTGATCCTAAACCCAAACCCTGATCTAGAACTCTGACCCAAACCCAGCCAAACCCAAACCCTTAACCACACTTTGTTTATGCATTCACCATTGGTGGACATTTGCATAGTTTTATACCTTTTGATTATTGTGAACATTGTTAGGGTTGGGGATTAGGGTAGGTCTTGAATTGGGTCAGGGCCACTTGAGATCAAGTTCAGGTCAGAGTGTGGGTCTGCATCAGGATCAGGGCCAGGGTCATGTTCAGTGCCACTGTTTGGTCAGGGACTATTGTCATTCCATATTGTTTCCAACTAATTGTTCCTTAACTATTTTGGAGAAGTTGGGGGATATTGGGCTCCATTCTGCTTGAACTTCCAAAATTAAATGGACTCAGCTGGACCCAGGGAGGGAGCAGGTGCTTCCACCTAGTCCTGCACTGCCTCCACGGCCTGTAGGGGCGCAGGACCCCACTCCCCGCCAGAATCGGGCGTGGCGCAGCCGCTGTGACAGAGGCCTGGCCACCTCAGGACCAGCTGTGGAGGCTTCGGAGGACGTGGGTCCGCGCCCACACCGACAGGGACCCGCTGTGGAGGACATGGGGTCGTGTCCATGCTGACAGAGTCCGGCCTCCTCAGGACCGCTGTGGAGGACGTGGGGCCATGTCCACACCGCAAGGCCCGGCCTCCTAGGGACCGTCTGTGGAGGGCGTGAGAGCGTCCTCGCGGACAGAGCTCGGCCTCCCCAGGACCGCTGTGGAGGAGTGGGTGCGTGTCCATGCTCTCAGGACCCGCTGTGGAGGACGCGTTCCGCGTCTACCGACAAGGACCATCGATGGAGGACATGTTTCCCCGTCCACACCGACAGAGTCCTGCCTCCTCAGGACCCGCTGTGGAGGCTCGAGGGATGTTGGTCTGCGTCCACACAGACAGGACCCACAGTGGAGGACCTGTTTCGCGTCCACACCGACAGGACCCGCCGTGGAGGACGGGTTTCGCGTCCACGCCGACAGGACCCGCAGTGGAGGACATGGGTCCGGGTCCATACTGGCGGGAACCGCAGTGGAGGACGTGGCTATACGTCCGCTCCGACAGGACCCAGGTCTCCTCAGGACCCGCCGCGGGAGGAGAAGGTGAGGAGAAGCCGCCTGAGCCGGGACTGCCGAGGGGTCCGTGCTCACAGGACCCGCGGAGGAAGCGCGCTGTGTAGACAGTGGGGTTTCTGTGGCTTCGTGCGCGGTGACTGAGGGTCCCTGGCGGGAGGGCTGTGCGCGGGCATGGGGGGTCTCCCCTCTCTGGGCTCGGATCCGCTGGGCTGGTCGCGGTCTGTGTCTCCACGCGCACGGGTCGTTCCAGGGCTCCGCAGGCAGGCTCGTGCTCTCGGCCTCGGCCGCAGATCCTCCCCGTCACACCCGGTCCGGGCTGTCGGTTCGGTGTCGGGAAGTTGGGTAGCACACGGCTGTGCGGAGAGCAGGTATTTTCACGGTTCTTCCGTCTCCGAGTGTCTCCCGACGTCTGTCGCTCGGTGTCTCAGGGTGGCGAGAACAGGGCTGGCCCCTGTTCAGTATTTCATGCAGGAGGAGGAAGTTGAGAGGGGTTGTTTAAGGAAAGTCCCTGGAGAGAGCGGGGTTCGGGGTGATGGAGGGTTCTCACCCACTGAGCTGCAGGGGTGGTGATTTCTGGGAGGAGGTGAAACCCGCACCAGCGTCCTCCTTTTTAGTTTCTTCTTAGTTAGGCAGTCAGGACCAGGGTCCCCAAGAAGAAATGCGGAGTCAGGACAGTTAAAATAAGAGCGCTGACATCCTGTTCTGCGGCTTGGATGGGACCACACTGACATTCTGCTTTGTAGCCTTTTCGAAGATGACTTCTGCAAAATGTCCAAAAATAAGACAACCACAAAAGCATTTGTCAGTATCATGGGCAAGGGGGCAGTTAAGACCCTAAGGCCCCCAGATGTCAACAAAAAAATATATATATATATATCATATATATGATATATATATATACCATATATAGATATATATATCATAATATGATATGATATATATATATATATATATATATATATATATATATATATATATATCATATATATGATATATATATCATATATATGGTATATATATATATCATATATATATATGATAAATATATATATATATTTGGGCAGTTGTGAGGACAAAATCGTAAGTGTTTTGTCAAACCTCCGGGTCATTCACAGATGAGACTAAGGTAGCTGGGGATTTGTGGGCAATTATTTGTCCACTGTCCAAAAAGGAAATGATAAAAGAGACAGATGAGGTCTCCTCTGGCATTGTCCTTGATCCTCATCCTCCTGGGATGATGGCCATCTGGTCTCCGAGGACTGAAACTCTTCGAGACCTCAAAGTTTACTGGATTGACTGTTGGACTAAGAGATTCCCGAGTTCTGAGAACAGATACCAACTACTTGAAAGGCTCACCTGGGTTCTCTCAGAGGCCCTACAAAAAGCTGAACCATTCCCTGAAAATCAATCACACACACACGCACGCAAGCACACACAACCTGTCGTTGGTCTAATTCATCAATTACTTAAACATTCATGACTCTTCCTACCTTTTCTTCTTCTAATTGATATTTGTACTCACATGAAGTGTCATCATTTCTAATGAACACTAATGCCAAAATAGAGACGCACTGATATAATATTCACAAAATGGAACTTTCCTGTTGTAATTTTCAACATAGCATTTTTAAAAGTTCATACATAGTTTAGTTATTTTGCTAACTCATACGGGAGAAAATCTGCATTGAAAAACTCTAAATACTGACATTGAGTTTTAAGCCTAGAGAACAAAAATTATCCAATTTCATAGATAATAAGGAACCAAAGGGAAAGCATGGAAGTTGTAGTCTAATAATTTTACACATATGTATCCTCTATTATTCTACTACTGAGGAGCATATTTTATGACCACTATATATGCATAAATTACTTACATGTGGGCATGCAAGGTATAATGAATGCACCACCGTAGAATGAAATGTCTGGGAACAACTTGGTGGCATCTGTCATGAACAATTAAATTTCGTTCTTGTATTTGGTGAACTTCCACTGTCTGTTCCTTTAGACAATGGACCATCTATAAAAACCAATACAGCTTTTCTGTTTCAAGAACAATCACCACTGAGAGGAAACTAACTTCCAAATCAATTCCTAAAGCAACACACAGACTGAGTTCCATTTCACTCCCCTTTAGCCACCTTCTCTGTGGGTTCTAAACTATTTCCTTGCCTCCTTTCCACACTGAGCAAGGAGCCCAATGCAAAGCTCGATTCCAGAACCCTGGGATCATGATGTGTGAGCCAAAGGAAGACGCTTAACTGGCTGAGCCACCCAGCAGCCCCACCCATATTTTTCTGAAGCCAAAGGACACTTTCTCACGATGACTTCACATGACTTCACGTGATACCAGAGATCTGCACTTTGCCTCTAGGAGGTAGAAGATGAAGGCAATTGCAAACTCTCACGGTGGCTTCCCAAATACAAGTGCCTGCCTGGTGACAGTGAGACCCTGATGAGCCCACGAGAGGGGGCTGTGACACTCGGCTGTGGCTGGGCTGGTCCAGAGAACCAAAAGTGTTTCCCTGGCTGACGTCTCTGGGGAACAGATGCCCCACACTGTGAGTGAGTCCCTGTCACTGACCTATTCAGAGATGGCCATCATCCTCGGGGAGGATGAGGATCAAGGACAATGCCAGAGGAGACCTCATCTGTCTCTTTTATCATTTCCTATTTTGGACAGTGGACAAATAATTGCCCACAAATCCCCAGCTACCTTAGTCTCATCTGTGAATGACCCGGAGGTTTGACAAAACACTTACGATTTTGTCCTCACAACTGCCCAAATATATATATATCATATATATGGTATATATATATATCATATATATGATATATATATATATATTTTTTTGCTGACATCTGGGGGCTTAGGTCTTAACTGCCCCTTGCCCATGATACTGACAAATGCTTTTGTGGTTGTCTTATTTTAGGACATTTTGCAGAAGTCATTCCTGAAAAGGCTACAAAGCAGAATGTCAGTGTGGTCCCATCCAAGCCGCAGAACAGGATGTCAGCGCTCTTTTATTTTAACTGTCCTGACTCCGTACTTTCTTCTTGGGGACCCTGGTCCTGACTGCCTAACTAAGAAGAAACTAAAAAAAGGGGAGGACGCGGGTGCGGGTTTCACCTCCTCCCAGAAATCACCACCCCTGCAGCTCAGTGGGTGAGAACCCTCCATCACCCCGAACCCCGCTTCTCTCCAGGGGACTTTCCTTTAAAACAACCCTCTCAACTTCCTCCTCCTGCATGAAATACTGAACAGGGGCCAGCCCTGTTCTCGGCCACCCCTGAGACACCGACGACAGACGTCGCGGGAGACACTCGGAGACGGGAAGAACCGTGAAAATACCTGCTCTCCGCACAGCCGTGTGCTACCCAACTTCCCGACACCGAACCGACAGCCCGGACCGGGTGTGGACGCGGGGAGGACCCTGCGGGGCCGAGGCCGGAGCACGAGCCTGCCTGCGGAGCCCCGGGAACCGGACCCGTGCGCGCGGAGACACAGACCCGCGGACCAGCCCAGCGGATCCGAGCCCAGAGAGGGGAGACCCCACAGCCCCGCGCACAGCCCCGCCAGGGACCCCGCGTCACCGCGCACGAAGCCACAGAAACCCCACCGTCTACACAGCGCGCGCTTCCTCCGCGGGGTCCTGTGAGCACGGACCCCTCGGCAGTCCCGGCTCAGGCGGCTTCTCCTCACCTTCTCCTCCCGCGGCGGGTCCTGAGGAGACCTGGGTCCTGTCGGAGCGGACGTATAGCCACGTCCTCCACTGCGGGTCCCGCCAGTATGGACCCGGACCCATGTCCTCCACTGCGGGTCCTGTCGGCGTGGACGCGGAAACCTGTCCTCCACGGCGGGTCCTGTCGGTGTGGACGCGGAAACAGGTCCTCCACTGTGGGTCCTGTCTGTGTGGACGCAGACCAACATCCCCTCGAAGCCTCCACAGCGGGTCCTGAGGAGGCAGGACTCCTGTCGGTGTGGACGGGGAAACATGTCCTCCATTGCGGGTCCTGTCGGTGTAGACGCGGAAACGCGTCCTCCACAGCGGGTCCTGAGAGCATGGACACGCACCCCACTCCTCCACAGCGGTTCCTGGGGAGGCCGAGCTTCTGTCCGCGAGGACGCTTCCCCACGCCCTCCACAGACGGTCCCTAGGAGGCCGGGCTCCTGTCGGTGTGGACATGGCCCCACGTCCTCCACAGCGGGTCCTGAGGAGGCCGGACTTCTGTCAGCATGGACACGACCCCATGTCCTCCACAGCGGGTCCTGTCGGTGTGGGCGCGGACCCACGTCCTCCCGAAGCCTCCACAGCTGGTCCTGAGGTGGCCAGGCTCCTGTCACAGCGGCTGCGCACGCCCGATTCTGGGCGGGAGCTGGGGTCCTGCGCCCTCTACAGGCCGTGGAGGCAGTGCAGGACTAGGTGGAAGCACCTGCTCCCTCCCTGGGTCCAGCTGAGTCCATTTAATTTTGGAAGTTCAAGCAGAATGGAGCCCAATATCCCCCAACTTCTCCAAAAATAGTTAAGGAACAATTAGTTGGAAACAATATGGAATGACAATAGTCCCTGACCAAACAGTGGCACTGAACATGACCCTGGCCCTGATCCTGATGCAGACCCACACTCTGACCTGAACTTGATCTCAAGCCTGGCCCTGACCCCAATCCAAGACCCTAACCCTAACCCCCAACCCTAACAATGTTCACAATAATCAAAAGGTATAAACCATGCAAATGTCCACCAATGGTGAATGCATAAACAAAGTGTGGTTAAGGGTTTGGGTTTGGGCTGGGGTTTGGGTCAGAGTTCTAGATCAGGGTTTGGGTTTAGGATCAGGGTGAGGGTAATGGTTAGAGTTAGAGTTTAGGGCTTAGGCTTATGATTTAGGGTTTAGGGTTTAAGACTTACGGCATAGGGGTTAAAGTTCAGGGTCAAATTTGAAGTTTGCGTTCTGGTTTAGGGTTTGGGTTCATGGTTCAGGGCTTGGACTCAGGGTTTGGGTTCAGAGTTCGGGTGTGGGTTATTAGGGTTCTAGTTTGGGGTTTAGGGTCACGTTAAGTTTTAGGGTTAAATTTAGGGGTTAGGGTTAGGTTTAGGGATTACACATATTCTTCGGTTGTCATCATGGACACAGAATTTCTATCTGAAGTTTATAAATCTGAAATTTATTTAGTCTGGGTGTCAGGAGCTGGTTCAGAATCTAAGGTCACAGTAACTGCCTACTACAGCATTCTGATCCTAGAGTCTCCCAGTCATCCAGAAGCTGCTTTTTTCTTGGCTCAAATACCCTTTGCATAGAAGGGCCAGCAGGTGCCAAATTTGGGATGATTTCACAATAGTAGAGGCGTGAAACCAAATATTGTGGAAATGTTCATAGAAAATGAAACAGGAGACAAATAATCTGTCCACTCCTGATTCTTCCACGATAACAAAGACCAAGTTCCCAGTAGAATCTGATAATGTTCCCTAGGAAGGATTATAGTACTCATTACCAGTACCAAAAGAGGCCCCCCTCACCTGGTTTAAACTAAGAATCACAGGAGGATACTTCCTATTTTGTTGTCAAAAATATAATTTTATTGATAATTATTTGGATGTACCAGTGTACATTTGTGGAAGCATTCCCAACATTTTCCATCCCCAAATCCTCATCAATACACGGATAAAATGCAGGCAACATAGTAATACACTGCTCATTGGAATACCAAGTACAAGAAGGGCTATTAGAAGTAATTAAAATATATCTATTATTAAACTCAGAAAAAGCACTCTTTATGGGCACTTAATGAGAATACCTACTAATAAGATCTAACATCTCATCATATGGAATTCACCCATAAAAATCATCAAGAACAACAGCCTGCTGACCACTGTAACCACCCCACCATTTACCTATAGGCTTGTAATACATACCTCAACCGCTAGAGACACACTTCTCAGCAGCAGAATGGCACTTGCCCACTCCTGGGGACCAACTATTACAGTGATGTAAAAAATCCCACTCCTCAGAAAGCCCAGCCGTTAGGACAAAGTCACAGAAACTACACCCACAACTTAATAAAGGACAGACATCTCGTTAGCTGGACGCTGAAGATCACCAGCACTCTCACCAAGCAGCTCCACAGTGGACTCCAGGTCTGTCCTCTTCCCAGGGTTACGAGGCGCACCGCATTCTTCCAATACTCCATCCTTAGAACAAAACCTTTAACTGCCCTCATCAGTCCTGTGTGCAGACTCACAGTGAGCCTTGCGAAAGCCAGACACCTTCTTGAGAGCACTCAGCCTCTCACGCCTAACCCAGCAGATGGAGGGTGCCGCTCTCCCCAACTTCTGTACCAACTAGAAAATACTTGGAACAAGTCTTGCCATACTCCATGCAAAAGGCATATTCTTCATCTGCAAAATTATTGACGGTGAACCACCAGGGATTCCTCGCAGCTTCTTGAACCTAGGTAAATTGGAGATACAGTTGGCCAGAGCTATTACCCCACTTCCCATAGCCACACACACACCCTTACCTTCTGCATTCCAGACCAGTTTCCATCAACTTTGCTCATTCTCAGCCATTGTCTCTGCAGAATAGTACAGTAGTACCAAGGTGCCAGGACTGAGGTGGTAGGTACTAAGCCAGCACCTTGGACCCACTCACTACCAGAAATCAATACTCGTTTTATCAACAAATGCATCACAGAAGACGTTGCCACCAAGGCAATTAGAAAAGTCATTACAACAGAGGACCTAACAACCTGTGAGAATCTCCACAGCCCCACTCCCTGGTGATGACATGGAGACAATGCTGTGGGAGACACTGGAAGACGTGCCTTGCAGGTTGCCACCACTGGAGGCAGTGCAGTGAGAGACGCTGGAGGACTTGCCAGTGTGGCTCACTGCCACTGGAGGCAGTGTAGAACTGCAGATGTGCAGGAGACACTGGAAGAAGTGCCAGTGCAGCTTACTGCCACTGGCAGCAGTGCAGAGCGAGATGTTGGAGGCCCTGCAAGTGCCTCTCACTCCCACTGGAGGCAGTGTGGAGCTGCAGTGCAAGACACTGGAAAACCTGCAGTGCAGATTGCTGCCACTGGAGGCAGTGCACGGAGACGCTGGAGGACCTGCCAACACGGCTCACTGCCACTGCATGCAGTGGGTAGCTGCAGTGTGAGAGATGCTAAAAGATGGGGCAGAGCAGCTTGCTGCCCCTGGACTAAGTGTTGACCTGCAATGCGAGGGATGCTGGCAGATGTGCCAGTGCAGCTTACCACCACTGGAAGAACTGGTGACCTGTAGTGCGAGGGGGTCTAGATGTGCCAGTGCAGCTCGATAACATGGAGGCAGTGCAATGGGAGATTCTGGAGGACCTGCCCTTGCAGGTTGCCCCCACGGGTGGCAGTTCTGAGTTGCAGTGTGAGACACTGGAAGATGTGCCTGTGCAGGTTGACTGGACTAGAGGCACTGCTGAGCTTCAGTGCAACACACCAGAAGAACTGCCAGTGCATATTGCTGCCACTGGAGACAGTGTAGAGCTGCAGTGCGAGATGCTGGATGACGTGCCCTTGCAGGTTCCCACCACTGGAGGGAGTGTGGAGCTGCAGTGTGGGACACTGGAAAACCTGCAGTGCAGCTTGCCGCCATTGGAGGCAGTGCAGGGAGAGGGGCTGGAGAACCCACCAGTGCACCTCACCGCCACTAGAGGCAGTGTGGAGCTGCAGTGCAGAAGGGGCAAATGTGCCAGTGCATATTGCTGTCACTGGAGGCAGTGCAGTGGGAGACACTGGAGGACCTGGGTCACCTGTGTACTCCTCGAAGGCCTTGGATTGAGTGGCTGCGGTCACTCCATGAAGGAAGGCAATCTGCATTGCTAAGTCAACTGAGGTCAGAGAACATCTCATCTCAAACTCTCCACTGAACATCCCATCACAACAGATTGTCTAGGAAAGGATGAAAACTCAATGGACACTTTAATCCTTTAAGAAACAGGTCCAAACGTGGTGGATGCAACTTCGTATGTGAAAAACGGTGAAAGGTATGCCTCCACTGGCCCCAGATCGGGTTTCTTCTACATGGGGAGTGGTCCTGAGAGTGGCCAGTGCCACTTTGGCCAGGTTGAGCAAGGGACTGGGTAGTCGTTTAGGATGGATGGGGCATAGGAGGATTGGGACGAGGTGGCAGTATGGGTGGGGCAGAGGTCAGACTGATGGGCCTAAGGGTGGGGCGGTGGCAGGGCCCCCATGAGATCTGGTGAGGCCAGGCAAGGCTGGAGGAAGCTGTGGTAGGGCTTCAAGACAGCAAGATGGGACTACACCATGGCTTTAGGGCCATGCACACAGGCCCAGGAGCAGCCTCATGAAGAAGAGAGGAGAGGCCCATTCAAACGTCCCTACAAGGTCCAATACACACCAATCGTCAAGTCAGGAAACCACCCCGGGGCCCAATAGGATTGGAAATGGAGGCTCTCCCGTTGGGCTTAGTGGTGGTGGTACTTGGGCTGCTTTGGAAGAATGATGCTCCCTCGGATTCCAGTCAGGAAGCCCAGGTGATAGGATGCAGGTTTCCATCCCTGACTGTCACTGAAAAATCCCAAAGACAGAGGTGCCTGGATGGCTCAGGGGCCTACTAGGTCAGCTCTTGATTTCGGGTCAGGTCATGGTGTCCGGGTCCTGGGATCAGAGCCCGGGTCTTGCTCCACACTCAGCGAGGTTTTCCCTTGAGGATTCTCTCTCTCCTTCTCCCTCTGCCCCGCACACCACTCCTGCGGGCTCTCTTTCTCTGAATCAAAGAGAATCAAAAGGACAAAATCACAGGCCATCTGCGTGGCATGGGTGAGGCTGATGGCAGGAGCATGAGAAATGGGGGAAATCGCACAAATATGAACCGAGAGGACAAAAGGCTAAACTCGAAAGTGCCAGTGGCTTGACAGGAAGGAAGAATCAACAGGAGGAGACGAAAAGACATAGAGCCACACGGGTCCACATGGGGACTGGCCAGGACCCACAATTTGGGTCTCAACACAAATGGCCAAAGAAGACAGTCCCAAGAGGTCACATAGCAAAGGATGCCATTGCTCTGAATATGCGAGCTCAGGCAAAGTCCTAAGGACAGAAAGGAGAACGGGGAGGGCAGGGGGTGCGGTGAAGGGACCCTGGAAATGTGTCATGGATCCAGAGTTTCACTTGGAAAAGTGAGAAGCTTGGACATGGAGGATGCTGATGGGTCCACAACAGCATGAATGTACTTGGTGCCCGGAGAAAAGACACCTCAGTGGACCCAAACAGGAAGTTCTAGTTGAGGAAAGGAACAGGCATCCAGGGGCACCTGGGTGGTCAGTCCGCGGGGGCACCTGGGTGGTCAGTCCGTTAAGCGTCGGACTCTTGATTTCAGCTCAGGATATGATCTCACGGTCTTGAGCTCGAGCCCTGTTCCGGAGCTGCCCTGGACTTGGCGCCTGCCTGAGATTCTCTCTCTGCCTCTGCCCCTCCTCCCCCGTACGAGCTTTCATTCTTACTCTCTCTCTCTGTCGCTCTCTCTCAAAAAAAAAAAAAAAAAAAAGGAAGAAAGAAAGAAAAAGGTAAAGAAACAGGCATACAGGCAAATCTTTTCTATTCTTACGAAATATATGTCTTCTGAAAAGCGTATCTGTGCATACATATGCTCTATAATGCTTGAAAAGCTAAACAGGAAGGACGCTTCAGTGGGTCTGGCCTACTGACAGGAAAGAGCATTGGATTGGTGGGTGTCACGGGCCTGAAAGGTCATGTGACGTTGGGCCAGTAGAAAAGTCAGGGAGGGAAGGAGGTTGGCCCTTTGTGACCATTCCTCGGGCACGCTGGACACGGAGGCTCCTCCAGCGGAGTCCCTCTGCAACCCTTTGAGCCTCTACTGAGAGACAGGAGGAGCCCAACTGCATTTCAGGTGGGTTGGTGACAACTGGGTTCTCCCTTCAGCTGTCAGAGAAGCAAGACAGTGTGGTAATTATGGAGGGGTGTGCCTTTTCTCATCGGGTTAAGCACACATTCATTGGAAAGCATATTCTGAGAAGAGAGACTGGTCAAAGACATGGCTGTCAATGCTCCTGACTCCCCGAGGTTCTAATTCCAGGGGAACTTTACCCCACAGTCTGATGTGTGCGGGGTCGTGGAGGAGCTGTGACAGAATCCTGGTGCATTTGGCTGTGGGCGCTGAAAGCCTAAAGAAGGAACTGGTTCCGAGGATGTGGAAAGAGCCTCATTTCCAGGGGATTAGAAGTGAGATGGGAATGGGGCCCTGAGAAGAAAACCTTCAAGAAGAGATTACAGACACACAGATGGGCAGCTTCCAATAGAGTAGAAAGTATGTTTTGCAAAGTGACTTTGTAATTGAAAATGGCTTCCTGATGTGTGAAACGGGAAATTCAGATTTTGAAAGGAAAGCATAAGTTCTTTCCCATTTTCAACTCTGTGTGCCCCGTGTTGTATTGCCATAGCATGGATTCTTGTGTGTTCATCGGGGCAGTGGCTGGTGCCACTGCGTATGAGTTGAGGCCAGTTGGCACATGAGAGGATTGGGAAGGCATGTGGGTCTGGGTGGGGCAGGGTAAAGATGAAGGACATAAGGGTGGGGCAGTGGCAGGGCCCCCATGAGATTGGGTGAGGCCAAGCAGAGGCTGGAGGAAGCTGTGGTAGGGCTGCAAGGCACCAGGCTGGGACTGGGCCATGGCTATAAGGGCCATGCACACACGCCCCAGGAGCAGCCTCATGAAGAAGAGAGGAAAGGCCCATTCAAAAGCCCATCCTAAGCCCAAGACACGCCAGTCTTAGAGTGGGAAACTACCCACGGGGCCAACAGGATTGGCAATGGAGGCTCTCCCCCTGGGCTAGTGCTGGTGGTAGCTGTTGGGCTGCTTTGGAGAAAGATGCTCGCTTGGATTCAGGTCAGGAAGACCCACGTGATAGGATTCTACCATTCTACCCGCCACTCTCTTTGAAGAATCCCAGAGACAGGGGCGCCTGGGTGGCCCATTCGCTTAAGGTGCTGGCACTTCATTTCCAATCAGGTCTTGATCTCAGGGTCCTGGGATCCAGCCCCACATTGAGCTCCATGCTCAATGGGGAGGCTGCTTGAGGATTCTCTCTCTCCCTCTCCATCTGCCCCTCAACCCTTCCCACCTCGCCCCTGCTCTCACTCATTCTCGCTCTCTCTTTCTCTAATGCAAAATAAAACAAAACAAGATGAAACGGTCATAGCCTCTGATGTGTAATTTTCTTATAGAAAAGGAGTATACTGAAAAGGCGATCTGTGTAGAACACCATTTCCCCGTGCATGAAAATGCTCCACAAGACGGCATTGTTGATTGGATCTGGCCCTGCTGCCATGAAAGAGGATTAGATTGATGGGTGTCAGGGGCCTGAAAGGTCACGTGACCTTGGGCCTCTAGGAAAGTCAGGGAGGGAAGGAAGTGGCCCTTCCTGACCATTCCTCGGGCATGCCAGACATGGAGTCTCCTCCAGTGGAGTCTGTCCAGTACCTTCCTGAGCCTCTACTGAGAGACAGGAGGAGCAACGTTGCATTTCAGGTGGGCTTTTGGACAACTGGGTCCTTATCTTAGTGGTCAGAGAAATAGGGGCCTGAGGAAATGATGGAGGCATGTGCCTTTTCTCAATGGGTTAAGGACTGGTTCGTGTGAAAGCATATTCTGAGAAGAGAGACCAATCGGAGGCATGGTTGGCAATGCTCCTGACTCCCTGAGGTTCCGATTACAAAGGAACAGACCCCAACAGTCTGATGTGTGCGGGGTCATGGAGGAGCTGTGACAGAATCCTGGTCCATTTCGCTGTGGGATTGGAAGCCTAAAGAAGTAACAGGTTCAGAGCACCTGGGTGGCTCAGTTGTTTACGTGTCCGACTTTGTCTCAGGTCATGATCTCAGGGTCCTGGGATGGATCCTGTCATGGGGCTCCCTGCTCAGTGGGGAGTCTGCTTGTCCCTCTGCCCTTCCCCTACCTTGTGCGCGCTCTCTCTCAAGTATATAAAGTCAACCTTAAACACGAAAGAAAAAAATCACTGGTCCTCACGAAGTTGGAAGCTATTCATTTCCCAAGGATTAGACGTGAGTTAAGAATTGGGCACTGAAAAGAAAACATGAAATCAAAGAATTCAGGCCCTCGGATGGGCCACTTCCAATGGCGTAGAGGAGAAATGATGTTTTTCCAAGGGATCTTGTAGCTGAAAATGGCTTCCTCGGGTGTCAGTGGGGAAATAGAGAGTTTGGAGAGGAAAGCATACTGCTTTTCCATTTTCAGCTTTGAGTGTCCCATGGAGGATTGCCACAGCTTTGATTCTTGTGTAAACTGGGGGGCAGTCGTGTCCCTGGTCTTGCTTCCAGAGTGCATGGTGAGAGAATTCTGGAGCGTCTCCGCAAGCAGTCACTCAAGGCAACCTCACCTGCCTTTCCTAAGGGCCCCGTCCTGGGGCTGGGTAGATAGGAGAAGGTGGAGAACAGGGAGGGAGGAGAGGTCACAGGGTGACAACTGTCTTTGATCCGGTGGTCCCGAGGCCCTGTCATGCCTACTTGGAGAGAAGGGACAGGAATATGACTCTGCTTTTTTCTTTGGACTCAGGAAATCCAGACATCCATCCCCGAGGCAGGCCGATCGACCGACGTGTCCCTGAGGGAGCTGGGACTGATGGCGAGCAGTCACACCCAGCCTGGGCCCTACAGACCCTTGAGAGCCCAGAAAGGGAAGAGGCCACAGAGGGCCCCCGTGGCACCCCGGGCTCCCGGGCCAGACGAGGAGGATCCCAGGGTAAGTGGAGGCCGGCTTGTGTTGTGAGCAGGGGGTCTGCCACGACTCTGGAGACAGGCTTGGCACAGGGAAAGCTCTGTGTCCATAGGTCAGTTGTCCTTTCCTGGGCCAGGACGACCTGCTCGGGAATTGCATCGGCAGACACGGTGGGGCGTTCAGTGACGCTGAGGGTCCACCTCGGGGGTGCACAGGCTCAGGTCCAGGCTGGCGCTTGTCCAAATCTTTCCGTGTGGTTCCTTCTATTCAGCCTGAGACCTGCAATCCCTCCTCCTTGCCCCTCGTTACCTCAGGCTGGGGGAATCGTCACATGGTCTTCGATAGGCTGGCACCTCACAAACCATAGGTGATGTCCCCTGTCCAAAAGCAATCTTCTACTCCCCGAATGTGTCCGTCTCTTGTTTTTTGCAGTGGGCCTGAGACTTGGACTTACTCACTGACCCCTCTTCCTTCCTCCCCAGGTGAAGTGCAGGGACTGTGGAGCCTTTGGGCACAAGGCATCCAGCAGCAGATGCCCCATGAAGCACTGGGGTGGGGCCCTCGTCCCCCAGGCCTGGGGCTCCAGGAAGCTGAAGGAGAATGTAGAACCATGGAGTCAGCAGGACCAGCAGGATCCCGGGCCCTTGAAGCAGGCTGCGAGGGAGAAGGAAGAGGGACAAAGGTGAGGAGTGGGTCTCGCTCCTGTCCCCAGTCCATGGGCTGACATCAAAAGACACTGTGTCTCTGCCCCTGGACACTGTGTGCTGTGCTGTCTGCAGGCACAGACAGGGTTGGGGAGCTCTCCATCTTTCAGAGGTCCACACTTAGGCGACTGTGCTGCCCTTGCTGAATCGGCGAGGGTGTGTGTGTTGGGGAGGATGTCCCTTCGCCAGGTGCCACATCGGAACTTGGCAAATGCCTGGCAGACCCACAATAGGCCCTGAATGCCAGTAGTTCCTGGGCAAACCTGGAGGGCTCCCTGGAGTTGGGTGGTGGGAGAAGAATAGCAGAGGAAGGAAAGGATGCCGTTGGCCGAGGCCCAGAGGTTGCATCCCAGCTGAAGACACGAAACTGAGTTCCTTCAACTTCCCATGCTTTGTTGTGCAGGCAAGAAGTCCAGCAGATGGAGGCCCTGCTCCAGAGATTCCCTAGGAGACCCCAAGGGGGGCAGAAGCCAACCTGGAAGGATTGCACAGAATCCTGTGGCTACATGAGGGTGAGTGTCCCCTGTTTCCCGGCTCCTATTCTCTCCGGGGGACCCTGATGGGCTTCGTTGCCCTCCTGGGTGAGGACGTGGCTCAGCTTCCGTTCAGAGCAGTGTGATTTCAGGGGCATCCTCTTCCCCCATTTTCCCTTGGTGTGCATCATGTTGCCTTATTCCTCGGATGTGTGCGCACGGTGAGCAGGGTGGGATGTGAACAGCATTGCAGGACACTCTTCTAACACGTAGGACCCTCGATGGGAGAAGAGGCAACTTTCCTTTGGGACACGTTCTCCCACATTGCCCATCAGAACTCAGTAGCCACCAAAGTGAATCCACACCCTCAGGATTCCTATGGCCTCCGTAGCGCGGTAGCTGGAAGCGCTGGTCCGCTGGAGGAACCATAGACGCATAGAAAGCAGCTTCCTCTGCTCCTCCCCCCTGTAAAAAGTGTATCAAGGGGATCCTGTTGAGTATTTATTCCCGACCTTCCCGGAGCTATGGTCCCACTTCCTAGGTAAACAGAACCCTTTTCTGTCTTTCACTGTTGAATTGAACATACGAAGGTCTTGGGGTTTTTTTTTTTTTTGTTGGTTTCTTTGTTTTCCTTCATGGGAATGTGGCCGTGGTGGTGAGGAAAAACTAATGTGCGTTCTGTGTGTTGTCTTTTCCCACAGCGTCCACACAGGCCGATGCCCGTCTACACCACCAAGAGGGCGTCCGTCTTGGAGCCTCACCTCACATGGCAGCCACCTACCCAGCCCCCTGACGTGAGAGCCTGGTACCACTCCGTGTCTCCTCTCGGAAGCCCTGCAGGGGGCCTCGTCCCACCCGGTGCACCCCATGACGCTCGGCATGGGGTGACCACTGACACGCCTCACCTGGCATGCCCACCCTTTGGCAGGAAGGGTGGCCCGGTTGCCCACCTGACAGAAAACAGGTCCCGAGGAGGCTCCCTTGAAGGTCCCCAGGCTGCGTCCAAGGCACATGGCGTGGGCCATGCCCAGGCACGAGCCAAGGGTCCTGAAGAGAACTCACATCCTAATGCAAGCAATGGTATGGTTCAGACCTCCCAAATCCACCCCAAGATGCCAAGCAAGAGATGTGCCCAGATCCCCCTAGAGACGGGCCTGAACCCCCGAAAGAAAGCACGCTGGAGCCCCTTCCAACACACCCACAAGGGCAAACAGGGAGGCCACGTGGGAGTTTCTGAGAGTCTGTGTCCTCCAGCAAGGAGAAGTGCAGGTGGAGTCCCAGCAGCACCCCCGGTGACCAGGAACACACCTGCCCCAGGGCAAAGCATCGACCTGCAGCCTGCACGCACCCGACCTCACCTGGAAACTGTCCAGGCGTGCACCGAAGCCCCATGTCTGCCTTCCAAGCCTGCCCCTGGCAAGGCCCTGCGAATGGTCTTCATGAGATTGGACAAAGGCCGCTGGAGCTCCAGGCTCCTAGCAGCTCCCTCATTCCATCCTCCTGAGAAGTCAGCCGCTCCTGGTCAGGGCCCTCCCGTCGTTCAGAAATCGGAGGGACCCTTTGGTCGTGTCCCTTCGAGTGTCCTCCATGATGACCTGCAGGTGTCCTCATCCTCTGAAGACAGTGGGAGAGAGTGAGACAGCCCATGGCCTCGGAGACTTGTCCTCCAGCCCAGGGGACCCTGAGGAGGTGTTTGTTGAACTGACGACAGGTCACAGTCCTGGGCTGTTCTGGTGAATCCACACATCCTCAGCTGCGTTGGACGGAAACGGTGGAGTCCACATCATGTTGCATGGCTTGCTTGTGGGGGGCCTGCATGTGCAAAGCAAAGACACACACACAGGGCCCTTTCTCTATATGGAAATAGATGTGATATTTCAAAGGGTACTTATGCATCTGGGATGTCAAGCTTGTTTTATTTAAAGACATTCTCTATGAAATTGAGTGACATTATCATGAAAAGTGGTAAACTTGAATGTAAATTTAACCTAGGACCTAAAACTTTTTTTGTTTTACAAATACCTGACTTGGGGGATTGTGGATAAACGTCCCACTGCGTGGCACTGTGTTTTGTTCTGAGTGAGATGAGATTTTCTGGACTCTGTGATGTGATGGCTGTGGAAATTGCATGGGGAATATTTAACCTGGTTTGCTCAGTTTCGTGATTAAATGTTATTCCAAAGTTGTGTGTAGTTGTTTTATCCTTAATAAAATCTTCCCAACTATGACTTAATGTACATGTTTTTTTTTTTCCCCTCAGCCTTTCAGATCCTTTCTGTAATGAATTTCATTCATCATAGCTTAATCACCTGAGAGGAAAGAGGAGTTTGATGGGACCTAGTGTTTCTTAGACTTCGAGGATCTCAGGCACACCCGGCTCTCCTGCATGAATAGATGCCTAGAAAACATATTTCCCCTTGCATCCTGTGTACATGCCAGGTGCACTGCATGTGGCTTCAGGCTCACTTTGGTCTTTCATGGGATCAGGGGGTGAGTTTTCCCCTCTCCCTATTCCAGAATCCCCCTTGAAGTGGTGGATATTTTTGCCGCCTTTCCGAGGCCTGGGCATTGGCACTTCCCATCCTCCAGATGATTTCCTAAGGCAGCGAAGTTTGACGACAGGGCAGGTGGTGGTCAAAAGATCAGTAGTCCCTGGCTCCGGTTCTTCTCTCTCTCAGGGACATCTCCAACGAGGACCGAGGGAAAAAAGCCCATAGGCCTATAGAGGGGATTTCTTTCTTAGGAAGAGCCAATGACTGCTCCTGCCTCCCTAGAGAGCCCCTGCTTGGGGAATGCTCCCCCAGTCTCTGCAGATTTCTGCAGTTGGAAGGCAGGGGAGCTACTGGTTGAACACACTAGGTCATTCCACCTCAGAGGGGAGTACAGAAGCCACAGTGTGGGACATCCCCAAACACTCCATATGTCCCATTCATGCAATGCAGTCTTTGTGTGACCTGAGTCAGAGTCTGGTCCCTTTAGCCTGAGGCCCCTGTCTCATGTCCTGCCTCCTGCCCCATTGCTGTCTCATGGCCTCTGACGGAAACACAGTATCATGGCTCTTGATTTCTGGCAATTCAAGGGGTGCAGGAACAAACCGAATCATTTCCTACTTTCTGGAATCCTGTGGGGATCACAGGCATCCAAGAATAAAAAGGCCTAATATAGATGGGGCTCTGGGATTGGAACTATGGTGGTAGGCTAAATATTCTTGGATCTGCAAGTACAGGGCACAGGGGTAAAGAGGTAGGCAGCCTTGACCCAAGGGCATGCATGCTGGGCTCTCTAGCTGCATGATGACGCCATTTGCAGTGGATGGGATTCCTTCAATGGGCTCAGTGACACCAGTGAGAAAGAGCAGCTGAAGAGGTCCTGCCAAGGGCTGTTCTCTTCCTTCTAATAGCCTCCGGTGACTTTCTGCTTCCCTGGTGTAAACCCACAAAACATAACCGACCTTCCCAAATGTCAATCCAGTCTAGTCCAGATATGGACTAGGAAAGCGTTAAACTTTGGACGAACTGGTATGGGTTATGGGAACACCAGTGGGGCGCCCTCATGTGGAATCATCCTGGAGCCATTTCGGTAGCAGGAACAGTAGGATTGGGTCTTGCCACAATCCAGCCAGCATGGACTTCCATAGTTGTCTAGGAAGTCCCAACTCCCATGTTAGACACGCAGATTCAGGAAGGGGGTGAAGAGACTATTGAACATTGACTCTAGTTTTGGCTGTGGATGCGAGAACCCAGGCCTCCCTTTCAATAGTGCCTGAAAGTTTTGAAAGTTGACGTCATGCTATTAAAAGAGAAGCATGTCTTAGCTAACAAGGACATGTGTGACAGGCTTCCTTACCCAGAATGGAGACAGTCTCTTTGGAAGGAGAAGGGAAAAACCGGTGAAACTCTTTTCTAGCTCCAAAATAAAAAGGGTCTCTCAAATAGGCCCGAGAAAAAGACCACAAACGATGTGAATTCACACTATCTGGATGGAAAAGAAGCGGTATGGGCTGTCCTCCGTATGTATGTCAAAGGCGTTTGGATTGACAAGCCGACTCCAGAGGGGTGGAAGAGAATGGATACAATGTAAAGCAGGAGAGACATCCCTAGGTCGAGAATCAAAGATAGAGGCATGATCGATAGTTGACCAAGACAGAGATGGATGTCATATAGAGGATAGACGACAGAGAAATAGGTGGTAAAACTGTTCTTGGGAAGCAAATATGCAGCCCTCCATCCCCACTGGGAAGGCCTTGGCCAGGTCTGAGGCTTGGGGGCCTGGAGGACCCGTGGCGTCATCCTCCTCTGAAGGCCGGCAGGCTCAAGATCTGGGAAGGGCTGACGTGTCACTGCCAAGGCAGTCACCTGGGAGCAGGTGTCTAGTCCAGGCAGATGGGTCACCTGTGTGCTCCTTGAAGGCCTTGGATTGAGTGGCTGCGATCACTCCATGAAGGAAGGCAATCAGCATCGCTAAGTTGACTGAGGTCAGAGAACGTCTCATCTCAAACTGTCCACTGAACATCCCATCGCAACAGATTGTCTAGGAAAGGATGAAAACTCAATGGACACCTTAATCCTTTAAGAAACAGGTCCAAACGTGGTGGATGCAACTTCGTATGCGAAGAACAGTGAAAGGTATGCCTCCACTGGCCCCAGATCGTGTTTCTTCTACATGGGGAGTGGTCCTGAGAGTGGCCAGTGCCACTTTGGCCAGGTTGAGCAAGGGACTGGGTAGTCGTTGAGGCCGGATGGGGCATAGGAGGATTGGGACGGGGTGGCAGTATGGGTGGGGCAGAGGTCAGACTGATGGGCCTAAGGGTGGGGTGGTGGCAGGGCCCTCATGAGTTTGGGTGAGGCCAGGCGGAGGCTGGAGGAAGCTGTGGTAGGGCTGCAAGGCGCCAGGCAGGGACTAGGACATGGCTTTAGGGCCATGCACACACGCCCAGGAGCAGCCTCATGAAGAAGAGAGGAAAGGCCCATTCAAAAGCCCATCCTAAGCCCAAGACACGCCAGTCTTAGAGTGGGAAACTACCCACGGGGCCAACAGGATTGGCAATGGAGGCTCTCCCCCTGGGCTAGTGCTGGTGGTAGCTGTTGGGCTGCTTTGGAGAAAGATGCTCGCTTGGATTCAGGTCAGGAAGACCCACGTGATAGGATTCTACCATTCTACCTGCCACTCTCTTTGAAGAGTCCCAGAGACAGGGGCGCCTGGGTGGCCCATTCGCTTAAGGGGCTGGCACTTCATTTCCAATCAGGTGTGTGGACTTCCCCAGATGTGGGTGGCTGAAGGCCATCCAGGACGTGCTGGCCGCTGTCATAGAGGGAGCCCAATGGAGCTTCTGGATGCCTTCGTGAGACCCATGTCAAACAGTGCATGTGTATGTGCAAATGTGTCTGTGTCTGTGACCGTGTGTGTATGCGTGTGTGTGTGTGTGTGTGTGTGTGTGTGTGTGAATGCTGATGTAAATCCAGGAAGAGAAGGTTGGACACCAAAATTCCTACAGGTTGAGCTATATTTATTGATTTCTCTGTGGCTTTTCCCCTCATGGCTCATGGGTGCTGCACTATTTGCCTTCTACCTAAGATTCTACTCAATTTAGACTCAAATAAACAATAAAACTGACTCCGTTTGATTAAGTCATTCCAAATTTAAAATCCATTTAAACAATTTAAAATCTTTCAATTAAATACCGAAATGTCATAAATAGTAAATACCGAAATGTCATAAATAGTATCCTAGTCAAGACATCTTATTGATTTCCAGGGACGCAAAACAAGTGACCATGATCTCGGTGGTCAAGGAATAAGAGACATTTATTCCCTCATAGTCTGGAGGCCAGAATCCCAAAACCAAGATGCCAGCCTGGCCACATTCCTTCTAAAGCCAAAACAGTGACAAGATCAGGTAAATTGCTCGTATATTTCTTGGTGCCTTTAGCAAAGAGGAGAAGTAGACTTTGGAGTCTCCATTTCCTAAGCTTTATACATTTTCAGAAACATTTTTTTCATGACAAGTTACATACTGCAGCAGCATTGCTCATTTTCTAATGGAAACTGATCATCGTCACGAGTATGAAATACTTCTCGGGACTATTCAAACAATCTCTGCAGACACTGCCCGCTCTGAAAGCTGGCCAAGACATACTGAGACCTCAGAGCCACAGGCTAAACGTGAATGCTTTCCTCCCGGCGTTTCAAATGTCCAACCTCATGCTGTGCGTGAATGACACAAGTCTACAACAAACACACACTTAAACAAGGGAACCTAAACTATCTTGCTGCGGAATTCCAAGAGGTAAAATTTAAAATCTGGCAAAATGAACACGGGATTTGGGATATGTACTCATATTGGGATGGAGCTTAAGGGGGAAAAAAAAGTGTTTTACAAAGAAGTGTGAAACCAGCCACAGTATTTCTAGTGTTACAATTTCTGGGCCACACCTAGGGAGACAAACATTTATAGAGACCTTCCTGATCACTGTATATGTGAGTCATATAAAAGAGAGTTCAAAAATTTTGGGAGCAAAGCAATGGGCAGTAATAATTTGATGGAGCTACAGACATTCTGGCTGGTGGGGAAGATTGTCTTCCCATGTGATCCCTGAGCTCCTTTGGGAAAATGATGCCCCCTATCCTAGAAAACTAAGGTCCCACACTCCTTGGCTCACATGATATTACTCTGAAAGCAAAGTGGATATTCATAAAGGATTTCCTTTGAACTTGGAAACTCTTAAGAAAACCCGTCCAGATGGGTGCATGGAAGTTAGGGAAGCTGAGAAAGTGCTGAAATGTGTGTCTGTCCATTGTGGGAGGGCGGGGGAGGAGGGGGGCTGGCCTGAATGGTCTCTCTGCAGAAGGAGAGTGACCACACCCTAAATCCCTTATTCCAATCAAGTGTTTAGAGTGATTGGATGACCTTATGCCTAGTCATGTGGGTGGACTGAGCCATAGCAGGGCTGAGGAGATGGCCACACCGGTCATTGGGAGAGAGGCTCAGAGAAGCATCCCAGGGAGCGGGCATCCAGGCATGAAGGGTGGAAACAACGTGGAGGACCCCAAGTCTGGGTGAAAATGACTGACAGTCATTGTCCCATCATCCCATTACTTTCCGTTTATACTGAAAGAACATTTGCCCAAATATATCCATGGGCGGAGTCTAGGTAAAGATGTGTTTGGAAATGTAAAATATGCACCATCCGGATTAACTTAGCGCATCTTCACACACAAAACATGGCAAACTACCACGATACTGGATGAACTACAATGACACGTGGCAAAACACAGGCTTTTCAGGAAGTTATTTGGGGCAAAAGTAAGGAGCAGAATGAAGTAGAGTAATTGATAAATACACAAAGTTTTTAGTTGCACAAAATATATATTGTGAAAAGTCTACACATATATCCGTGAATATTTGCTAATTGCTTGGAAACGGTCAACAGCAACTGAATGCTTATTTTTCAGGAGATAACTGCATCCGGCCTGATTGGATCCCATTGATTAAATTAAGTTCCCTTAACAATCTCCCTCCCTTGAAACAGCAGAGAAGAGGGCTGGCAAAGACCCTTCTCTCATCATCACAACTGGAGTCCAGACATGAGTGTTGTAGGTAGAGAAGACGGCAGGAAGAGTGACAAGTCAGTCATCACTACAATGCTCACTGTAGATGGGGCTGGAGGACAGGGAGTGGGGGATGGGTGTGGTCCCTGACTCTGACCTTCTTCCACGCAGACCCTCCTCCCTGGAACACACACACACACACACACACACACACACACACACACATCTAAATGAACTAATATAAGTGCTGTCTCAGAAAGACATATTGTTTAAAGATGTTTTCATACCTAATGCCCAAGACATAATATTGATTGTCAGATAGGGGGGTGGTAGCAAACTGCCCCAAAAGGTACAGCTTCCGGGATGCTAGCAATTTCCTGTGGGACCATGGTCCTTGCCAGCCATCTCTCTGCTGTCTCAAGGAAGGGAGATTGTTAAGGGAACCTAATTTAATCAACATGATCCAATCAAGCTGGATGCAGTTATCTCCTGAAAAATAAATATTTAATTGCCTTTTACCATTTCCAACCAATTAGCAAATGTTCGAGTATATATGTGTTGACTTTTCACAATATGAATATTGTGCAAGAAAAAACTTTGCACATTTATCAGTTACTCTGTTGCATTCTGCTCTTTACTTTTTCATGCAAATCACTGTCTCTGAAAAGTCTGTCTGCAGCCATGTGTAGCCATGTGCAGTTCATCTGTTTTCACGGTGGTTTGCCATGTCTTTCTTTCTGTTCTTTTTTTAAAAGGTTTTATTTATTTATTTATTTGAAAGAGAGAGACAGCAACAGAGAGCATAAGCAAGGAGAGGGAGAAGAAGGCTCCCCACTGAGCAGGGAGCCCGATGTGGGACTCAATCCCAGGACCCTGGGATCATGACCTGAGCTGAAGGCAGACGCTTAACCACTTAACCAACTGAGCCACCCAGGTGCCCCAGTGGGTTGCCATTTCTTTGTGTCCATGCATTGAGATTGGGTTTCTGGTCTGTGTTTTTGTTTTGTTTTGTTTTTCTTTTTTTTTTTTTTTTAAGATTTTATTTATTTATTTGACAGAGATAGAGACAGCCAGCGAGAGAGGGAACACAAGCAGGGGGAATGGGAGAGGAAGAAGCAGGCTCATAGTGGAGGAGCCTGATGTGGGGCTCGATCCCATAACGCCGGGATCACGCCCTGAGCCGAAGGCAGACGCTTAACCGCTGTGCCACCCAGGCGCCCCTTGTTTTGTTTTTCTGAGGTTCTTTTTAACTCCTCCTCCAGTTGGTGCATATTTGTATATTTCTAAGCACATCTTTACCTAGACTCCACCCATGCATATGCTTGGGAAATGTTCTTTCAATATAAAAAGAAAGTAAGTAATGGGATGATGGGACCGTGACTGACAGGTGTGCTCACACCGACACCAGGTCCTCAGCATTGTTTCCACCCGCATGCCTGATTCCCTTACTTGCTCTGATCCTTTCAGGCTGCGAGTTGCCCCCACTTCTTCCTGGTGCCGATGGAAGGGAGGGTTCATCCACAGACACAGACCCAGTAATAAATCCAAACCTCTCCAATAACATCCCCACAACAAGCCAGGCTTAAAGCTCAGTATCCTCTAGTTCAAGCTGAATGCCTTATCCCATGAACACACCCAGATATGGTCTCTCCACATGTGCAGAACACACACACCTACAACACACAAAATATTTCCTGTACAGGACTGTGTTCAAGTTAGGTGAGTGGGTGAACGAGTGTGCATGTATGTGGGGGTGGGGGCATGTGCATCCAAGCTAGTAGTGAGGTCCCTGGACTGCTTCCCTAGACCTCTGCCCCTTCTTGCTCTTCTTCCTGGCAGCTCTGGTTCTCCCTGCCAGACAAGGGACTTTGCCCATGTCTCCTGCCCTCTGAGGTGCAACGTTCCTGGCTGAAGTGTTGAGCCGGTCGATGTTTTGTTCAGGATCATTCTTTCTCATCTCGTACCTGGACTGGTGAATTATGACTGCATGCACGGGAAGAGCACGTTCTACTCTCCTGACATTGAATTCTGCCTTAGGTCGCTTGCGTTCTTGGAGGAATCTCCACTGGTCTAATGTGATTTGTTGCACTGATGTCTCTTCCACGTGATCCTCCAAATCAGGAACTTTGACGCTGGAGTCTGTTTCAGGCTCCCTTTGGAACCCAGCCAAGCCTGTGCGGTCAGCCTCAGGGGATGTGGCTTCCCCACCGAGGGACTCACTCACAAGTTCTCTTTCCCGCTCAGTCTTCTGGATGTAAAAGAGGACATAGGCATGTTGGCTCAGCGCACAAGTCGCATCACAGGCGGCGACCTTAGCATCATCCATTTTATACCACTGGTCATTTCCAGCTTTTACGAAACAGAAGTAGTGTCCGCTGTGACAGCTCCACCCAGCGTGCACCAGCACAGCATAGAGCACGTAAACCAGCGGTCCTGCCCTCTGCTCACACAGGTAGGGCTGCATGTCAAGACGCTCAGGATAGTGCACGTCCTTAGCCATTTTGTTGCCTGTGAAATCTGAGAACCGTTTCAACACCAGGATAAGGACCTTTGAGGGAGTGTGCAAAGTCAACGTCTTGGAAGCAGGCACCTTCCCTAGGCAAGTATTACAATGATAGGCATTTTCACCATCCAACTTTTCGGGCTTCACCAACTGCTCCAAAGCTTGGCTCACACTCTGAGCTGCCTCAATGTCCAGGCTAATGTCCAGGTAAGGGTCCATAGTGCTCGAAATGCCTTGGCAGTGGAGACACTGGATTTGAGACCTCCAGTACCCTCCAAAGATCTGACGGATGAGGGTGGCGTCCTCCGACTGAGGGTCTGAAGGCTTGTCCTCAGGCAGGCATGCTTGCTGCATTGCACCCAGAGTGAACATCAGAAACTCATGCGCGTCTTCCTGCTGGTGTGTGTGGAAGGCAGCGAGCAGTCCTGGCAAGGGACGGATCACATCTCCAGGATGGCAGAGGGCCCGGGTCATGTGAGCTTGCAGAGCACAGAGCATGCAGAATGTCTGCTTCCCACAGGTTTGCCGGTGCTGCTGGGACAGCACAGAGCTGACAAGGGGTGGTGTGTATGTCAGACACTGCAGGACCGCATTCACATAGCAGGTGTTCCCCAGGTTCTGAAGCCCGGCCCCAACCACAGAAGGTCTCTTCCAACTCACAAGTTTCTTTGTGGGAGCCAGCCCTGCTGACGTGGGAGCCAAACCATTAGTCAGGTAGCAGAGTCTGTGAGATGATGGTGATGGCTTCTCAGGCAAAGAGGCTCCCCTCTGGACTTCAGTACCACCTACATTTGACCAGCAAGGTTTGAGTTTTGGAAAGATATTGAACTGAGAATCCTCTTGGCGGTAGAGAGAAGCAGCCTCCATGTGTCCAGGAAAAGTGTTCACAAGATCCCCCACGTGGAGCCTCTGTTTGCAGGGGGATTCTTCTCTCACTGCGCCGCTCTCCAAATGACAGGTACAGCCATCTCTTCAGATCTCCTCAGGCTTTTGTGGCTTGTTGCGCCCACGTGACTAGGCACAAAGTAATCCAATCAGCTCCAAACACTTGATTGGAATAAGGGATTTAGGGTGTGGCTGCTCTCCTTAGGCAGAGAAATGATTCAGGCCAGCCCGCCTCCTTCCCTTCCCTCCCGCAATGGACAGACACACGTTTCAGCACTTTCTCAGCCTCCCTACCTTCCATCACACCCTTCTGGGCAGATTTTCTTGAGAGTTTCCAAGCTCAGAGGAAATCCTTTATGAATATCCACTTTGTTTTCCCAGTAATGTCAAGTGAGCCAAGAAGTGTGGGACGTTAGTCTTCTGGGATGGGGGCATCATTTCCCCAAAGGATCTCAGGGATCACATAAGAAGACAATTTTCCCCACCAACCAGAATGTCTGTAGAATCATCCTGTTTTTAGAAAGTTTACGGTCAGATGATTTGCCTCTAAAATTCCATCGCGCTCTCTAATATGATTCATGCATTCGGGGATCATGAAGATCTTTATAAATGTTTGTCTACCTACGTGTGGCCCAGAAATTGTAACCACAGATCCTGCGGCTGGTTTCACACTTCTTTGGAAAACATTTTTCCCCCTTAAGTTCCATCCCAATAGGAGTACCTATCAAATACCCAGGGTTCATTTTACCAAATATGAAGCTTTACCTCTGGGAATTAGACAGCATGATAGTTTTAAGTTCCCTTGTTTCAGGACCTGTTGGCCTGTGGCTTTAAAGTGTCAGTATGTCTTGACCAGCTTTCAGAGCGGGCAGTGTCTGCAGAAATTGTTTGAATGGACCAGAGACGTATTTCATACTCGTGACGATGATCAATTCCCATTAGAAAATGAGTAATGTTGCTGCACTACATAAATTGTGATGAAAAAAAAAGTTTCTGAAAATGTATAAAGCTTAGAAAGGGGAGACAAAAATATCTATTTCTACTCTTTGCTAAAGACACCAAGAAATACATGTGCACTCTGCCAGGCCTTCATCACTGACTTGGCTTCAGAAGGCAGCTGGCCCTGCTGACATCTTGACCTTGGACTTCTGGCCTCTGCACTGTGAGGGAATATTGTTTCTTCTCTTAAGCCACCACGTCTTTGGTAATTCATTATGCAACATTTGGAAATTAATAAGATGTCTTAACTAGGGTACTATTTATGACATTTCAATTTAATTTTTCAAATTTTTTAAATTTATTTTTTTGTGTTCTTAATTTTTAAAAAAATTTATTATGTTATGTCATTCACCGTACAGTACATCCTTAGTTTTTGATGTCATGTTCCGTGAGTCAGTGTTTGCGTATAACGCCCATGCAATACGTGCCCTCCTTAACACCCATTACCGGCCTATCCCAATCCCCCCACCCCGAAGCCCTCAGTTTGTTTCCCAGAGTCCACAGTCTCTTGTGGTTCATTGCCCCTTCTGTTTGCCCCCCCCTTCATTGTTCCCTTCCTTCTCTTAATGATCTCCCTGCTATTCCACATAGGAGTGAAACCATGATAATTGTCTTCCTCTGCTTGACTTATTTCACTTAGCATAATCTCCTCCAGTCCCATCCGTGTCGATGCAAATTGTGGGTATTCATCCTTTCTGATGGCTGAGTAATATTCCATTGTATATATGGACCACATCTTCTTTATCCATTCAACTGTTGAAGGGATCTCAGCTCCTTCCACAGTTTGGCTGTTGTGGACAATGCTGCTATGAACATTGGGGTGCAGGTGCCCCTTCTCACTACGTCTGTATCTTTGGGGTAAATACCCAGTAGTGCAATTGCTGGGTCATAGGGTGGCTCTATTTTTAACTTTTTGAGGGACCTCCACACTGTTTTCCAAAGTGGCTGTGACAACTTGCATTCCCACCAACAGTGTAAGAGGGATCCCCTTTCTCCACATCCTCGCCAATATTTGTTGTTTCTTGCCTTGTCCATTTTTGCCATTCTAACTGGCGTAAGGTGGTATCTCAATGTGGTTTTGATTTGAATTTCCCTGATGGTTAATGATTTTGAACATTTTTTCATGTGTCTGTTAGCCATTTGTATGTCTTCTTTGGAGAAGTGTCTGTTCATGCCTTCTGCCCATTTTTTGATTTGATTATTCACTTTTTGGGTATTGTGTTTGAGAAATTCTTTATAGAGCTTGGATACTAGCCCTTTATCTGTAGTATCATTTGCAAATATCTTCTCCCATTCCGTGGGCTGCCTCTTTGTTTTAATGACTGTTTCCTTGGCTGTGCAGAAGCTTTTTATCTTGATGAAGTCCCAGAAGTTCATTTTTGCTTTTGTTTCCCTTGCCTTTGGAGATGTGTCTTGAAAGAAGTTGCTGTGGCTGATGTCAAAGAGGTTGCAGCCTATGTTTTCCTCTAGGATTTTGACGGATTCCTGTCTCACATTTCAATTTTAAATTGGAAGGGGTTAAATTGACTAGATGGATTTAGATTTTGAATGACCTCATGCAGTGAAATCAGTTTTATTGTTTATTTGAATCTAAACTGAGTAGAATCTTAGGTAGAAGGCAAATAGTGCAGCACCCATGAGCCATGAGGGGAAAAGCCACAGAGAAATCAATAAATATAGCTCAGTCTGTAGGAATTTTGGTATCCAACCTTCTCTTCCTGGATTTACATCAGCATTCACACAGACACACACGCACAGACACAGACACGTTTGCACATACACATGCACTGTTTGACATGGGTCTCACGAAGGCATCCAGAAGCTCCATTGGGCTCCGTCTATGACAGCGGCCAGCACGTCCTGGATGGCCTTCAGCCATGGGTTCCACCCACACCTGGGGAAGTCCACACACCTGGCTTTGTAATCCACAGGGAGGTCACAAGAGCGAGTCTTGCATGGTGCTCTGCGACCAACAGGGGGCGACGCTGGCCCGCAGAAGCATTTCCTAGGCTCCCAGGAGGACTTGACCTTGTGCAGGTGCCTGGGCTGGCAGGTGTGCACCTCCATGCCCCGCGCTGCAGCCTGAGCATTTCCTGGGGCCCTAAGGGGACAATGGGTACTTACAGAAGGTCCCGGGGCCTGGGATTCCCTCCTTGTGACTGTAATTTTGGCATTGCTGGACCCGGAGCTCTGAGCTAAGGTAGAGAATTTTGAAGGTGCTCAGGGACCTGGTAATATCCTGGTTTTCCAGGATTATAGGATGGCAGGAGCAGTTCCAGGGCACCCAAGTGGAATTAGGAAGCTTGTCCTGGCTCTAGTGAGCCATGGAGGCCTGACTGGTTCTTCCTGTGTACGGGATATGGGTCTGATCTCTGGAGGGAACGTGCACATGTTTCCAGGCTCAGCCAACCTGGGACCTTATCCACGTGGCTTCCCTGCCAGCACGGGTGCGTATGTGCCTCTGGAGGGGGACATGAGCATGTCGAGAGGGTTGCTGCATGAAAGGAGACCGAGGAGCGGGGCAGGAGAACTCTAGCCTTAGTGTGTGACGGTCTTTTGGGAGCCCTCGGGAATGGTCTCCAAAATCAGACACTCCTCACAAATAGCAACTGTACTCAATGTTTTATAACAACCACCTGTGAACAGTCCATAATAAGAAACATAACAAAGTACTAATCAATAGCAACGCAATGATCGGAGGATGATCACGAAGACTTAAACACTATTAAAACTCTTAATACTGCCGATACGACTACTACAAACCTAAGGAAGTGGGAGATTCAGGTGCAGATTCCTCAAATTCTGTGTCACATGACAAGGTACCAGGACCATCTTCCTGGGTATCTCAGACTCTGAGCCCTAGGTTTTTACTGAGAAAATTATTCCATAAGGTGAAAACAGGCAGCCTGTGGCCTAGAAAGCCAAGTCAACTAGATCCAGGTCATGGGTGATCAAGGGAACTTGTGTGCACATCCCAGCAGGGGAGCCCTAAGGCATGGAGGTGGAAGGAACCCTGGTCTGGGGCCGGCCAGCCACACCATACCCATCAGATTTCGGGTGTTTGGTCAGCCCTGGGTGCCATGCAAAGAAGGCAGGATCCAGACCCACACCCAGTGTCCACAAACCATGCCTGAGACTCCCACTGAACCCCAACATTTCCTTAGCCTTCGCATCCCCATTGCCCTTCTGCCACCTCTTCCATCAGTCTCCTGGACGGCCAGGTAACCGTACTTGCATACGGAGGCTCTGGGCTATTGGAGTGTGAGCCTCTTGTCAACCAGACCAGCAGGGGTGACAAAGGCCAGCACAGGAACCTTACACTGCTGGGAGGACCTGGAGAGTGCTGAAGTTGCTGGAGTAACGGGCAGTCACCGTCTTGTGCTTCGAGGGCAACACCAGCCTTTTCTGGAACAAGGAGGGGACTTTAAACATTTCTCGGGACTGTCTGTCTGTCTGCAATGCGTGGTACCTCATCAACACCAGCTCCACCGTCAGCACCCCCTCCCCCCGTTCTGACTTACTGCTGTTGGTAATTAGGCCCTATCGTTACCTCTGTGTCTACTTCCTACATTTCAGCAAACCCTAAGGTTCTTATTCCTCAAAACAAATGAATAAATACCCTACTTCAAGTGTAATAATATTGCTTACGCCTCCTCGAATATACTTGGCCAGGAGTTTTAGAGACTGGCTCTTCTCTTTTACACTTCCAGTCGCTTCCTTGGCCAAAAGCAGGGAGTCTGATGCAGGCTGCAGTAAGGCATGTGTGGGCAGGATGGTTAAGACCTCTAAAGCCTATTTCTACCTGAATGTAGAAGCTGGAATCCCAGGAGGAATCCATCTGAGGAGACCAGGGTTGAGAAGGAAAAGAGAGGGAGAGCCAGGGTGGAATAAAGCCAGCCAGCCAGAGTCGACCCCAAAAGATCAGCTGTAGGGAGCTAGTTTTCTTAGACTCAGTTATGCTTACAAGCAGGGCCTTATCACTTCCCTCTGCCTGGGTCCGAGAGCCTTATCATGGCTCTACTGTGCGGTTATCTGAGAAGCACTAACCCTTGGAGAACATAAGCAGAGAAGGTTTGGAGACAAAAAGTTATGAGGAAAATGCCCCCTTTTCTGTGACCCAGATCCTGTTCAGTTCCAGTGATGGAGTACAGATGGTTGTAGACACTGGGACAGCCTCTGACTGCACTTCTCTAAGTTCGTCTTTACCACCTAGGATGTGGGGCACACAATCCGAAGCGATCGTTCAGGAATCAGGAGACAACGGTTCTCTCAAACATTGACTTTCCCGTGAGACCCCTTCTCACTTTGTAGGTCGTGGGGATTTTGTCCTGTGTGTAGGATTCTCTCAAGCGCTCAGATTCTCAAAATGACCAAGTCTTAATAAATTCGTTTTGTTAAGTGGGGAGACTTGGTTCAAGAAAGAATAGAATGACATGAGAGACTATGGACTATGAGAAACAAACTGAGGACTTCAGAGGGGAGGGGGGTGGGGGAATGGGATAGACCGGTGATGGGTAGTAAGGAGGGCACGTATTGCATGGTGCACTGGGTGTTATACACAACTAATGAATCATCGAGCCTTACATTGGAAACCGGGGATGTACTGTATGGTGACTAACATAATATAATAAAAAATCATTAAAAAAAAAAAAAGAAAGAATAGAATGGCAAAAGAAAATGACTATGGTTCTCATGGGTGAATTGTCCATACAGACAGGTGGAAAAGGGCTTCATTTCAGGCCGCAGCTCACCAGGACCAGTAGCATGGCTCTGTTGGCATAATGAGGACATTTTAATGCCTCCTTAAGGGTATCTAGGGAGAGGTATTCTGTGAGAGCAGAATGGTCTTCAAGGGAGGACAGACAGTCCTTGTTATTTTGGAGGCTCATGGAAGTGGGCAGTTTTGGGTGGAAATAATTGCCAAGTGGGGACATAAGCTACCTACATATTGGCAATAGAATGGAACAACAATCTCTCAGTTCAGTGAAAGTGATTTAGACTAGGTTGACAAAGCAATTGGTCTGAGCAGTGACAGGGTGTTTTGTCTGTGAACTTGTTCCAGACTCTGCTAACTCCATTTATACTCAGTCATCCAGTTCTGAGCTCCCACAGGCTTTCCATCAGGCTGTGGAACCCGCCATGTTGTATGTTAGCTTGCTGGACATACATCTGTCTTCCCAGTAAAGTCTGAGCTTGTAGGGCGCCTGGGTGGCTCAGTGGGTTTAGTGTCTGCCTTCAGCTCAGGTCATGATCCCGGGGTCCTGGGATGGAGTCCCACATCGCATCAGGCTCCCTGCTCAGTGGGGAGCCCATTTCTCCTCTGTCTCTGTCCCTTGTCCCAACTCCTGCATGCTCTCTCCCTCTCACTCTCTCATCAATCAATCAATCAGTCAATCAATCAATCTTTAAAGTCTGAGCTTCTGTTCCCAGAGTTGAGCAAGAAGATGAGCCATTTGTTCAGTTCCTCTCGACATCTCCTTTTCAAAAAGAGTGGGACAGTGAAATACCACTGGACGCAAAGGCAGGACTTCTGGATTTGAGTTCTGAAGCTCCATCCTGGCTTCTAGCTAGAAGTGTGGGACACAGAACCAGGGTCCCCTCGAATCTCAGATGCTCTGGTCAGTGATCTATAGTTGCAGGAGATTTGATTGGAAACGTGGTTTTAAAAATCCAGATTCTTAATGGAAGAGGTCCCAGTATGAAAGTATTAGAGTAGGGAACAGACCTCTGACTTTCAGAAATATTCTAGATGACTAGAATCAATCTGGTTCTGGAAACACTGACTTGTATTATTTTCAAGCCCACATCTAAGCTCTTATATTTTCATGTTCTAACAGTTCCTGTAACTCTGAGTGTGACACTTCCACTTCATTTTTATGGTTGAAAACACACATGAAACGTGTGTGTGTGCACATGAAATGTGGAACAAAGCCCAATCCCCAATTCTACATAAACAAGAACAATGTTAGTGAGGAGAGAGAACGGAAGAAAAGTTACAACACAATTTGCACGTACTAGCGAGTAATCCGTGTAGATTTATGCAATGAGGGAGTTGGGTGATTTGTGAGGGAGAGTAAGCCTGAGGAAGCCATTATGAACTTGAGTGTCTGAGTAGATGGTAACAGTATTTACTAAGATCTAGAATAGGAAATGAAGGTCAGTTCTGGAAAGAAAGGAATACATTGCAATAAACACAAGTGACTTGTAGGTGCCTAGCAGAAATCCAGTTAGGAAGACCAATGCCTTATAAAACTTGAGCAACAAGTTGAAGATGGAAAGACAGTGTAGGATTTTTATCAGACAAGGCCCCTGGGGGTCAACAGAAATTACACTGGGTATTTAGAAAGAGGGGACAATGACCAAGACATGCCTAAGCGGTCACTGGTCTCCTTATCAAGAGAAATCCCAGCAACACGAACACGTCAGAGGATGTTTCTGTAGTTGAGAAGCCAAGAGGGTTACGTTATGCACACCACAGTTCACCTGGCAAGGAAAGGGGAGGGACAAGGGAGGAAGAACAGGGGAAGAGACCTAAGTACATTTAGATTCTCAAACGCAGTTATTTGATCTGAGACCGAAGGTAAGGAACTTCTGGGCAAAACCCAGGACCTGAGACACTTGCAACAGAGACCTTCATCCACTCACTTCTCTCTTGCATAGTTTTTAGAAAAAAAATTCAGCCCATTAGCCTTAAAGATATGTGGCAGCGACAGAACATTTTTTTAAAACACACTTTTATTTCGTATTTTACAGCCTTTTGCAAATTGTCTCAAGCTAGGAAAGTGTGTTTTATTTTGTTCTCTCTTATTTACATCTCTACAGGAAGCGGGCTTAATTGAACAGGTAAGGACATTCTCCAGAGCAGAGACAAGGGGCTGTGTTTCTTCTGTTCTGGAAGGGTGTGCTGTAAATTGAGGATGAAAACGGCCTATGAAATAGATCTTGCTCTGCCCAAAAGCGGGGACTCCGAATTTTGGCAAGTCAGGGCAGAGGCAAACCTGTGTGTCATTACCATCGGCCTGGAAAGGCAAAGATCGCAGGGTCACAGGACGGATTTCAGAAAGTGTGCGATTTTTCTGCAGCTCGTTTCCACTTCTTCCTCCACCCAGCTGCTCACTGGAGCTGCTAAAAAGTGTTTCATCTTCAGGCTTCTGCCCTTGGCCAGCACACCATTCTGCGGACATGCTAAGGACGTAAGACCAAAAACCCAGAAGACTGAATGTGGCTGTGACTAAGCCAGCAACGGCGGGGTCTTCTTGGGCCTGTATCTCCTTCTCTGTAGTGAGGGTGTGGAGTTAGTCTATCTCTAGGGACCTTGCGCTGGAATAGGCCATGACTGATACATTCTCACTGCAAGTGGCCAGAATGAAGATGCTCCCAATCCGGGCCGGCTTCAACTTTGACGTGGGCCAGTTTCTTTGTGGCACTTGATGCCCCAGATCGGATGGGGAGTGGAAGCCTTTCTAACAACTACCTGGGTTAGAGCTGGAGAAGCCCATGCCCACAGTAAGGCTAAGGCAGCCGCAATTCGTGTCTGGCAGGTGGGCTGTTTACTACGTGGTTGAATCTCTTCTTATTACAGACACCAGAGCCTGAACAGCAAAGGCCCAGGGTCACACGTCTGTCTGAAGCCAGGCCTTTAGAACTCCTCTCAAGCACAGTCCCACCTTTCCATTCTACCTGTTTTATCTGTTCATTTGCTCACTCACTTTATCAATCATTAAAATAATTAATGGACCCTACACCGGCAAGCGGGGATTGCCAAGGTGAACACAACAAAGTGCCTTCCCTTGGGCAGCTCGAGGCCTAGAGACGGCATTTCTCTGCAGCATCAGAAGCTGGACTGACAGCTTCATTCAAAGAATGCCAACTTTGGAGGTCAAGAGAGAAAATCCAGACAGGTTTGTTGCAGGGAGCTCACAGCCAGAGGACTTTGCCTCTCAATTTTTGGAGCTGATGCTCGGCTTTTACTTGTTCTTATTTTTCTTGCAGCAAAATGGTGTCAATTCAGCTCGACAGCCTCCAATCTTAACCTCGAAGGAGAGGCATTCAGCTTCACAGCGCCCATCCATCCTCTGACACTGCATCTCTCTGTGTATTCCTCCGCGGGCTGAGTGAAGAAAGCAGGGCTTCAGTTACCCAGACATCGGTGACCGGAAAGCCACATGACGTCTCCCGGGCCAAATTCACAACTCCCCAGTACCCAGTCTCCTGCAGACACAGAGCGCACGCCTAGACATCAGGAAAAGCACAGGCCACCTGAGCAGTGGTGTGGGAGCGTGGACTCCCTGTACAACCGACACAGAGTCTTTACCTGGTATTCAATTCCCTCTACCACGCTCATTTCTAGGATATCAGCAGAGTATTTCTTCCTGGGAGGGAGGCAGTATACTTTCTAATTCTAATAAACAGTCCTTTCCAATATGTGATTTTTTTCACGTCTCCAAATTACTAGTCTCAGCTATATAACAAAGGTAAAGACGATGCTGTTGACACTGTAAGCAGGTCAATGGTAGCCCACACGCTTTGCTGTGTGGTTGTGGAGTTTCACAATTTTAGGTGCAAAGATTAAAGATTACAGAAGAAGGAAAGAGATCTCAATGTAAAGAGAAGTCTAAACCTCTTGGTAGAGCTTTTAGGGAAATTAACCAGATACTCTTCTGGGTAGGGCTAGTCCGGCTCAGTGTGGTCCCGTTGTTTTGTGTCTAAGCTCAAGAAAAGATTTCCAGTGACTGGCTTGTCCTGGGACCTTTTTAGAACACAGGGATGAGTCATGCACTTTTCTAAAACCTCAGCTTTCTTCTCAAAAGACAGATTGCCATCCTTACATCTATTAGGATTTCCCTCTTACCTGAGAAAATGTGAACAAGGAGAATGAGAGCAGCAGAAATTGAGAAAAAGATTCTCATGGCTCCAGACGCCGGTGGAGGGAGGGTACAGTTGCTAGAATCCAGCTCTTTTATCAAGGAAGTTGATTAAAACAAGCTCTACAGCTCTGAAAGGGCTGGAAGTCAACTTCAGTTTGTAGTGTTTATTAAGAAGAAACCATTGTTCATGCCCCAGTGAGTAATGCGTGGGCTGCGGGGTCGGGTATTAACTCAACGGTGTCTACGGGAGAGTAAGGCAGACAACTCGTTCTCCTGCCTGGGTGCCTCCATTCCATTTCTCCAAGATGTTACATACAACCTGGTCTCTTATAAGATTCACTCAGCAGTTATTAATGGGCGCCTGGTATAATTGCTTTCAAAAACTAGAGTATATGAACAAATTTTATCTGTCCAATGTGACTATAAGCTCCACAGAAGAGAACGACTCTCCTCCCAACCTTTTCCTTCCATTCATTCTTCGTGGCAGTGCTTTGCAGCAAAAGATATTCAAAATATATGGGTTCTTTGACTTATTAATTGATAGCTGTCTAGTTAGAGGAACTTGTGAAACTTAATATGGAAACAGTTATTAAATGCTCAAAGTTTTTACATTTGTAAGATATTATTATTAAGGATAATCATTATGATTAAATATGACCATATGTCATATGTTATGGGAATAACTTTCATTCAACAAATATGGGATGGAGAACTGTTTGTGTTTATTTATATGTTGCTGAGAAATTTGAATTTGTAAAAAATGTTTTGTTATGTTAGTCACCATACAGTACATCCTTAGTTTTTGATGTAGTGTTCCATGATTCATTATTTGCATATAACACACCCAGTGCTCCACGCAATACGTGCCCTCCTTACTACCCATCACCGGCCTATCCCAATCCCCCACCCCCGTCCCCTCTGAAGCCCTCAGTTTGTTTCCCAGAGTCCACGGTCTCTCATGGTTCATTCCCCCTTCTGTTTACCCCCCCTTCATTAGAAATTTGAATTGTATCCTAAAATCAAAAGGAAGATATTGAAGGATTTTAAGTGGGGTGGGGGGTATTTGAAAGATTAAAACTCAAACAAGGAGTTCCATTTTGAATAAAACAAAGTGAGCTCCTAACAGGTGGACCCTCCCACTGAAAACAAGTAAAAATTTGGAAGAAAAAAAATTACCTGAAGAACACGAAAATTGAAACAAATACAGGCGTATTTGAGAAAAAAGAACTTGGAAAAATGAAACAGCACGGAGTATGTTCTCTCTGCCTGCAGTGTGGCATGGGGAGGCTAACCCAAACAAACAAAAATCTCTCTCCTCTCTCTGCACTTAGAACACAAAGGCAGAGCCAGGGGAAACTGCAGCTGTTGAAAATGAAGACCCAGAGAAGGAGCTTAGGCTCCGTGTGTGAACTCCGCTCGTGACTTTTGCTAACCCTTGAGCCATGCGTGCACCTAGTTAAGGCAAAACAAAACCACAAACACCCCTGAGATTTGAGCCACTGTACGTTACAAACAAGGTAATAATGCCAATTGAGTTTAATAAAGTCACTATCTTGTTAAAACAAACACATCAGGGCGCCTGGGTGGCTCAGTTGGTTAAGCAACTGCCTTCGGCTCAGGTCATGATCTCAGGGTCCTGGGATCGAGCCCCGCATCGGGGTCCCTGCTCAGCGGGGAGCCTGCTTCTTCCTCTCCCTCTGCCCCTCCCCCCTGCTCGTTCTCTCTCTCTGGCTCTCTTGCTCTTTCAGAAATAAATTTTAAAAAATCTTAAAAAAAAACCTTAAAAAAAGATCAGCATTCTTCTGAGGATGTAGCAGTATTCAGATCCTCTTCAACACAACGTTTAATGTCCAGGACATCAATGATGTTGAAATGATCAGACAAGAACTTTAATATATCTATTTTAAGATGCTTCAAGAGTAAAGAAAATATGCTTGCCATCAGTTTTAAACATGGGAAATCTCATTAGAGAACAGAAAATATAAAGATATTTTGATACTAAAAAACTAAAAAATACTAAAAAAATATTTTGATACTAAAAAATACTAAAAAAAGATATTTTGATACTAAAATACTAAAAAAAATTAACTGAATAGATTTGATAGCATAGAAAATATGACAGGATCAAGAATCACTGAATCCACAAAAATTATGGGATCTGTAGATCAGAGAGAAAAAAAGATTGAGAAACACAGGCCTTTGAGGGATAATATCAAAGATGGGTAATTGGAGGCTCAAAATGAGGAGAGAAACATAATGGGTTAAAAAGTAGTTCAAGGAAACAATGGCTGAAAACTCCCAAATTTGGTGAAAGACAAATTGACCAAACCAGGAAGCTTTGCAAATTGCAATGGACGTAAATACCATGCGTAGGCTCCTCAGGGTTAACCTTCTGAAACCCAGAAAAGGGAGAAAATCGTGAAAGCATCCAGAGAAGAGTGACGCTTTCTGTTCAGGGAAACAGCGAGTGAATTACCATTGGTTTCTGCTCAGAAACAAAAGAGGTCAGGTGACCGTGCATGCACCTTGCAGGGCCGAAGGAAAACAGGCACAGCACTGCTAGTCCCAAACTCCATCTGCAGGAAAAAGTACTTTAAAAAAGGGTAACTGGAGGGGATTATGCTAAGTGAAATAAGCCAAGCAGAGAAAGACGATTATCATATGGTTTCACTTATTTGTGCAACAGAAGGAATATCAGGGAGGACATTAGGAAAAGGAAGGGAAGAATGAAGGTGGGGGACAGAGGGGGAGACGAACCATGAGGAACTATGGACTCCAGGAAACAGACCGAGGGTTTTAGACGGGAAGGGTGGAGAATGGGTAGCCCGGTGATGGGTATTAAGGGGGGCATGTATTGCATGGAGCACTGGGTGTTATATGCAAGTAATGAATCATGGAACTTTACATCAAAAACTAGGGATGTACTGTATGGTGACTAACATAATTAAAAATTTTTAAAAAATTTTTTTAAAAAGAGAAGAAAAAAAAGGTAGAGATAATCAGATGAATTAAACAGGAAGACAAAACTATGTGTTATCTATAAAGGAAGCATCTCTCCAAACATTTTTTTTTCTTTTGAAGTAATTATAGACTCATAATATGTTGCAAAAATGGTACAGAGAGGTCTTGTGCACCCATTACCCAGCCTACACCAATGGGGACATCGCTCATAATTGTGAATTGTCAAAGCTAGGAAATAAATTGACAGAGTAAAATCAGACCACAAGTTATAAGGAAGGCGTTGTAAATAGAAAGAGACACAGAAAGTTTGAAAGCAAATGAATGAAAAACCTAAACTATGAAAATATCAAGCGTGAGGAGGCTGGAGTGGCAATATTCTTTTCAGATTTAAAAAAAAGAATATTATCAAATAGAAAGTGGGAGGCTGCGTAACATGTTTACACATTAACTGATTGAATTAAAGGGGGAAGCAGACAGTTCTACCCTCAGAGAAGATTTTGATATCACTCTTGTCAGCAAAGGGCAGAACTAAAAGTAGTAAACACATGTTTGACCTAAACAACCCTGTCACCACGTTGACTGAATCGATATTTACAGAATACAACATAAAACAACTGCAAAATACACATACATACTTTTTTCAAGTACAGATGATACATTCATCCAAACAGAGCCCATTCTAGGTCATAAAACATTTATATTTTTGTTAATTATCAATGTCTCCCTTCAGTGTGTCGGTTCTCACTTCATATATTTGTGGTTCTCGTTAGGTTTATACACACTTATCATCGTCATGTCTTCTTGAGGGGTTGACTTGTCTATCACTACGCAAGGTTCTCTTGTCTCTACCCCATGTTCTTCCATCCTTCTACTTTTGACCTCTTCATTTCTTTGAATCTAAAGTATGCTTCTCATACACAGCATATAGCTGGATCTTAAAAAAAAATAAACCACAAAAACCAAAAAAAAAAAACCCAAATACCCCCCAAAAACCCAACTCCATTCTTTTTTTTAAAAAATTATGTTCAATTAGCCAACATATACGACATCATTCGTTTTTGATGTAGTGTTCAACAGTTCATTTTGCTAGGCTCTAACCGGAATGTGTAAGCCGTTTGCATTTATGCCATAATTGATGAGGTAGGATTTACCTCTGTCATTTGCTATTTGTTTTCTTTTGTTTTCTTTTTTGTTTATTTTTTTAGAGAGAGAAATAGAGCTTGAGGAGTTGGGGGACAGACAGAGAAGGAGACAGAGAATCCCAAGCAAGCTCCACACCGAGCATGGAGCCCGACATGGAATCAGTCTCACGACCCTGAGATCAGGACCTGAGCAGAAATCAAGAGTCGGACGCGGAACTGACTGCGCCACCCAGGCACCCCCGCTATTTGTTTTCTTTCTTTCTTTCTTTTTTTTTTTTTAAGATTTTATTTATTTATGTGACAGAGTGACAGAGAGACAGCCAGTGAGAGAGGGAACACAGCAGGGGGAGTGGGAGAGGAAGAAGCAGGCTCATAGCGGAGGAGCCCGATGTGGGACTCGATCCCGGTACGCCGGGATCACGCCCTGAGCCGAAGGCAGACGCTTAACGACTGAGCTACTCAGGCGCCCCCGCTACTTGTTTTCTAAATGTTATTTCTCCGCGCGGTCCCCCACCCCCCGCCCGGCCATTCCTGCATTACTGTCTTCTTTTGTGTTAAATAGTTATTTCCCGAGGGACCATTTGAATTCCCTTGTCATTGATGGTGCTATGTATGTTTGAGTTATATTATAAATGACTTGGGGGTTTGCAATCAATTTTAGACAATCTAGTTTGGATTAATACTAACTCCATTCCAATGGTGAACAAAAACATTACTGTCTATAGCTTGGTTTTCTTCCCTTTCTTTTGTGCTGTTAGAAAGAAGTTGGAGTTTTGAAGTACCAGAGACACTCTCGCTGGCCTTGAAGGAGAGAGCTGCCGGTTTATGGAAATAAACGGGGCGGGGAACGCCAGGCAGCCTCTGCGTGCTCAGGACAGCCTCCCCGGCTGACAGCCTGCAAGAGGGCAGCCACCCACTGCAGGCCAACAACCCCAAGTGACAGACTTTTCCCGACAGCCCCAGGGGCGTTGCAAGGGGATCTCTTGCCTCAGATTAGATCAAAGTCCCAGCTGACCCCATGCTGCCAGTCCCGTGAAACCCTGAGAGGGGGTCCAGCTACACCATGCCCGGCCTTGTGACCCACAGAAGTGTGAGGGAGAATGTGTGGTGTTCTAAGCTGCTAACTTCTGTGGTACTTTGTGACACAGTGAAAGAAGCAAGTGCGAGAGCATTCCAAGGGAACACACTGACATGTTCTTTTGAGGCTCCTGTGTGGCCCACGGCATTGTACAGTTTCCTGAATGGTTGATGTTCTTTCTGGTCCATCTTAGGAATCTCCCTCCACCCCTCCACTCCCAGGGCTGTATCCTAAAACCTCTGACTACTGAGTCCCTTTGCGTTAGCAGGCCACAGTATTTGGGAATTTTCCCTGTAGGATGGCTTCAGCCCAGTGACCTTGTGTAGCATTCATTTGGTCCATGGGAGCCGCGCCCCTTTACCCTGCCTAGTATGGTACGTGCAGCCAGCCCACTGCTGACCTGTCTGTCCTGCCACTGTGGACAGCCCCGGCCAGAGCTCTTCGCCCGCTGACACTTTCAGGTGTGGCGTGTTGCGTTTTCCAAGTAGGCTCTTGAAATGAAGCCCATCTCCTAAGGACTGGTGTGAGAGTGTTATTTTCCTCACCCGTCCCTCTTTAGAGCCAGAGTGAGGTCCCAATCACAGCACACCAACCCATTTTCCAAAGAAATCTGTCCTCTGCCTTCTCTAGCTTTCTTTTATACCCTCAAGGCACAGCAACAAGGCTAAGTGTTTCAGAGCACATTTTGTGGTCAACTTCTTTGCGGTTCCTGCATCTTGGGTCTGGTACTTCAGTGGGGAATGTGGGAGAAAGTGATACTTAAGGTTTTGTCCTCTGCCATTTGGGAATTCAGCCCAAATTGATCAATCTTGCTCTGTGGCACTGCTGTTCCCTTTCAATTATCGTGAGGGAGTTCTGAAACAGAACCCCAAACCAAGAAGGGACAGTACACAGTTAGCATAGTAAGACCAGAGGCACAGTTTCAGAATGAATGGAGGTAAAGTCATGCTACGCAGGAGCATTATGTAGACTAGAGTGGAGACAATTCAGGGTAAAACCAGCTGCACGAGTGTCTCTTCTCCCTGACCATTTCCCTCTGAGCCACCCACCGTGTAGAAGACTTTCCCCTCAGAGAATCCAGCAGACTGGTACCAGAGATCTCCATGCGTTACTATGGAAATCAACAAACAGAAACTTATCTGAAGAAGCCATGGGCAGCCACTTGACCCCTGAAAGTGCTGATTTTAATACAAAATTAGTATGGGTTGAGACTTTATTATTTTATAGGGAGGACTGAGTGTCTCAGGAAGGAGAGAGGGTGAAAATGTCCTAGAAAGAAGCCAAGTGAAGAAGAGAAGAGAGAGCAAGAGAAAGAGAAAAGGGGTAATTGGTGAGTAGGAGAGCGTCTATGGGGTCCCGTACAAGGTAATGAGTGAGTGGATATCAGGGCACAGCCACTGGTGCACCTCTCTCTATGACTCTGAGACATGTGCATGAAACCTTCTAATGAAAGAGACATCAGTTAGAGTCCAGGGTGTTTTCGATTTGGGGAGTCAAAGAGTGCGGTGTTTGGAATGAGCAGGGAGTACCCGGTCTCACGGTTGATGTAAACCGTCAGCAGTACTCTCACTGTGGAGAGCAGAGGGGGAGCGCCCACCCGCAGATGACCAGTCACCTGAAGATTCTCGCATTAACCCACTACCCACTTCGCTGAGCTAATTCCTGTGAAAATGAGGGAAACCCTCTCGGGTTGGCAAAGGTGATGACTCAGGTCTCTTGGAGGACAATCGATCAAATGTAAATCGATCTGACAGAAGATCCAACCGAAAAGCCCAATCAGTCAGGCTCCAGGCATGAAAGTGGCTCCCACACCAGGGAGTTTGATAGAGATGATTTAACATGGGGAGGAAGTGATGAAGTGTTGGAAACGCTGAACATGCAAAAGGGAGCAGCGAGGGAGGCAGTCCCAGGGTTAGCCCTAGCTGGAAGCCCCCACTGCCCGGTGGCTGGGGGAAGTGCAGGAGGCTGTGGGGTGAGCCCAGGAGATAGGACCGGCTGGCAGGAGCTGCGCCTGCAGCAGCAGGACGGAGGAGAAGGCAGGACACAGAAACAGGGGCTTTGCTATCGAGATGGAACCACGGCTGGAGTGGAGGGTGGGGGAGAGAAACCCAGGGCTCTCCCTACTTCCCATCTACCCTGCTCCCACCAGGCACTCACATCAACGGAGGCCAGCTGGAAGGCAGGAGGCGTGGAGAGCGTGGTTTGCAGAGAGTAGTGCTGGTTACACAGAGCAGAGCCGTGCAAGGACAGGGAATGTATCTGAGTGCAAAACGACGAACGATACGATGGTAGCTCAAGTGTGAAGCAAAACACTGTCAACCTCCCACGTGAAAACTGAGTGATCAAATTTGAGGAGCTGCTCATAGGATGAACACTTTGGACCTTTACTGTGCGCGGCTACAAATTTTATTTCCTCAGGCAAAAGTTACATAGCCAATCATTCATGCAGAGTCCATGCTGAGCATTTTTTTTTAAGATTTTATTTATTTATTTGACAGAGAGAGAGACAGCCAGCGAGAGAGGGAACACAAGCAGGGGGAGTGGGAGAGGAAGAAGCAGGCTCATAGTGGCAGAGCCTGATGTGGGGCTCGATCCCAGAACGCCGGGATCATGCCCTGAGCCGAAGGCAGACGCTCAACCGCTGTGCCACCCAGGCGCCCCCATGCTGAGCATTTTAAATTAATCTCTGACATTTTCATTTACTGGTACGAAGAGAAGTGCAAGGTTAGTACCATGGACATTAATTGAGTAGGCGCGAGTTGTGTAAAAAATACACCGTAAGTACTAGAATCAACGACTGACAGTGTGTTGATATACCAAGAAGTGATACGGATAATTTCCTGTATGCTATAAAATTATAATTCCCTTAACACAAATGCGGATGCCATTTCCCTGTATCTGTTCAGTTAAAATTATTACACATAGATACACAGAACATGACAGGGGTGAACACATCCCTTTTCTGGGCTCCAGGCTATGACCTTGTAGAAATGAAAGCTTCTCGGAGTCTCAATTTCTTCTCCATATGAGGAAAACATGGGGGAAAGATTTGAAAACTATAAGGGACTCTACAAATAGTAGTAGTAGTATCTGAGTAGGCTATTAGCTACCCACTCAGATCTTGATTTTTTAAAGGATTATCTTTAAACGTAAGCCCAGAAACAAAACAAAGGGAGAGAGACATTAGAATGATTCTGAGACTCACTCACAGTGCAACTTGTGTAAGGCACACAACTTCTCTTGTCCTCCCTTGACTATCAAGTCCCCCTTGGAAAGCCAGGAGAGGGCCCGCTTCAGCTGATCTTCCGTCGGCAACAGAAAAAGTTCATCTTGCAGTTTCCAACAACCTTCTCCTCCTCGGTGCACATCCTCCTGCATTTACCCCGGCTGAGCCTGCAGGGTTCACAGGCAGCGAACTCACCTAGGTCGACAAACAGCAGCTGATACATCTCTCCAGGGACTCCCTGGAAGTGGGAGAAGGTCAAAAGCCACCAAAAAAAAAAAAAAAAAAAAAAAGGGAGAGGGTTTGTATGACCCTAAAGAACCAGCCCCAATTTCTCAAAGAGCTCTGCTTTCTTCAGGATGGAGTTGGGGAAGAGTTAATGTTGAAGCAAGAGGTAGGCACCTTCCCTGTTCTCCATGCCGTGCACGCGTCAAAAGTAAGCAAGCGCGTTTGGACAAAGTGTGATGTATACTGTAGAGCCATAAAAATACACGCCTGATCCTTCTGTAAAGGTTACAGGATGAAGGTGGGGAGGCCACCTCGTGGTTTGAAAGGGTCCTTGAAGGCAGAGGTCAAGTTAGGTTCAGTTCTGGTTTGGGCCTGGTAATGGTGAACTGCCTGACCTCAGCTTTCTCATTGGCCATATGGACATTCTAGAAATACTTGTCTACACTGTAGAGTGGTCAAATGGAGTAAGTTACGTGAGAATATTTTGCCAAACACTATGTCCTCCATTAGTTATTTTTGTTGTTACTTTAAGCAGAAGATTTTTTATATGACCACAAAAATTTTTTCAGGGTAACTTTCATGGACCAGGTAGATAGGGCCTTTGCCAGCCAAGAATCTGTTATCAGCTGGTCTGGTTCTCCAAGGGCAACACTTATGTTGTAACCCCTTACTCTCTTTCTAATTTACCATGCTCTTCTCAGGAACCTCAGAACTACATGGAAGCTTACAGGTTGGTCTCTCTACTGCAACCATTCATCGGGCTCCCTGACAGCCCGTTTGCCCATCCCCAGTAGCTATTTCAGTCTTCATGCTCCCTGTCCCAGCACCTGCTCTTCCCTCACATCATTGCTCAGTAACGAGCCCAGAGGTGGTCCATTCCTGGGCTGCATTCCACCCCCTTGATGCTGGATCTCCTGAACACTAACCCAGAGACTCTTTGTGCTCATGCTAACTGCTGCTTGCATTGTGCTGGAGCTGGCTGTGGGCATGGGGACGGCTGTAGCTGTCCAGTTACTTCTGTGAAGGCCACCATCAGAGTCAGCCTTTGCTCTGGTAAGCCCAGGTCCGCGTCACCCGCCGCTTCTGCTTGATATTATGTACTCATCACACGTTGTGTTAAGAATTCAGACGGGCTCTGAAACAAAGTCCCTGATGACTTTTATTCCAACCTGCTTTAACGAGAGGTGAGGACAGACACAAGCTAACGTTCTACTGAAGATGCCCTTCCACCAGCAGCAGGTCACACCAAAGCTCCCTGATAACGTTTATAAATAAAGAACCAGTGTCTTGCTTCCCCGCTATGACGGTCTAGCTCTACAGAAAAAGTCAATGACTCTGAAGCATCTCCGCTCAATCGCTATGCCTCAAGCTTCTCAACTCCTTGTTCCCTTCTAGCTCCTGATTTTATTGTTTTCTCCTCCTGAGTTCCCATCTTCTTCCTTACCTGGGAACTTCTGCATCAGCTTCCACCTTGTTTTCCCAGCTCATGTGAGTTCAACCTGTCTTCACCTGGAGTTGATGCCGCAGCCTGTCTTACCTCCCGAACTTTGCCTTACCAAGGCAGGGAAGAATCAGCGTTTGCAATCTTGGAACCAGATAGGAGATAGAATTATGTTGTATTTCTAACCTGACCTACTCTTCGGCATGCCAGGGATTGTCTCTAGATGCCCATTCGCTGCTGAATTAGAACACGTGTTCTCCCACCCATCACCCTGGTGACCTTCTCTGGATGCAGGGCTTCTGTGCGATGGGCAGAATGAGTATTTGCGAACGCGTCTTCTCTTTTCAGGCCATGGATGGCCTGATTGTCCAGTGCTACAGTTTTGTGGAGGAGTTTGTACGCCACCTCTGCATAAGGGTATTTCTGCGCACTGTTCCACCTGATTGAGAATCACAGAATTAGACCTTTGTGACTCTGGCACCCTGAGTTGGAAGCCTAGCTTACCACTTGTCATGTGTCACCTGGGCAGAATGAATGACCGTCACATCTGTGTCTCAGCTTCCTCATCCTCTATAAGGTGGTGATTACGATAGTACCCACATCGTAGGGGTGAATGTTTGAAGATTAAATGACATGATCCCCATGAACTTTGTAGACTGCCCGGCACCTAGTCAGCCCTCAGTGACTAGTAGCCACCTGAATTTTTTTTCTCACTCCAAAATTCTGTCTAAACACTTTTAAATTCTGTTTGCAATTACCCAGGGGTATTTCTTTCAGTTCCGTTTATAATATGCTTTCTTCTGTAGATAAGTGCACAAATAGAGATTGGGGGCTCTTTGCTGTGCAGAGCTCTTGTCATGGTGATGAGATTTCACCATATTTGGTCCTTCTTAGATTAGTAGCATGGATTGGGACACACTTTGCTGGGCTTGGGAGCAGAGCCTGTGAGAGACGGATGAGCGTGTTCTCAGAGCAGTCAGTGCTCATTGGCTGGTACAGGCACGATCCCCTAATCTTGCTTAGTTAGCACCATGAGCTAATGAGACGAGCCACCAGGTCCAAATCGCTATGGCCAAAATTCCATTGCAGTCACAGTCAAGCTCTGTGAGATGGCTAACCCAGTTATGATGCTGGCTACAAAAGGAAGTGAAGACAGATGAAGAAGTCTGGGATTTCAAGCAACTAACTCTGTTCTCACTATCATTTCCATCACTCCTAGTCTCCAAAAGTCAGAGGGAGCTGACAGGTCAGAGGTCCTAAAAGTAGACATTATACACGAGGGATTCAACTTACCTCCGGGAAGTGGCTCAGAATACTCGAGTCCTGCCTGGCACCCTAAATTCAGAACAACACATTTTGGATATTAAAATCAGTGCAGGAAATAATGATGTATAAAACAGTACTCCCAGCTCCCCACATCTGCTGTCAAAGGACAGCAGGTCACAGAGCTGTATCTTTATGCTATTTCTGAGGGCCAACACTCCCAGTAACCAGTAAGAAGTTTTAAAAATGGGGGGTGGGGTGGTTAGCAGTTTGCTTAGAAAATTCCACTGCAGATTCAAGAAAATCCCACGAGCAGCTCAGTGGCGGGCTGACTATTACTCTTAATTTTACAATGGTCCACAGAAGAGCCATCAGGCTTTATGATCTGCCCCCTTCACAATACCATCCTTTTCCAATTACCTGATAGAAATTGAGCCAAAATGAAGAAAAAGGCAAGGATAAAATAAGACATCTTTCTGCTTAGGGTCATCTCTGAGGGAAGCCTCTTCAGAGTAGAGGTTTGGGACCTCTCTGAAAGGACAGGAGGCTCACTTATATTTGCAAGTAATGGGGAACGCTCTTGGCCAGTGAAGTGAATCAATAAAGAAAACACATTTATATGCTCCATTTCCCAGGATCAAGGACTGATAATGATGGACAATAACCCTTGGCCTCCACAAAGCCTTGTATTCTGGGAGCTCTGGCCAGGGCAGTGCAAGGAACACGAGGCCAAGAGCTGGAAAAGCAGAAGCCACCCCGATCCTCCCGATCCAGCAAGTAGGAGCCTGCTACTCCCTTTCTTTCTCAGAATTTACTCTTCTCTTCCATTGACTAAAGAGCAACTGCAGTTACTGAGAGTCAACACAGTATTGCCAGCCTCTCAGCCTTGGTGTCAGGCTCTAGTGATGACGATGGGGACGTGCTTGGAACACAGGGACGGCTTGGAAGGAGGCCTGGTGCCTTCTAAGAGCCCAAGAAGCAGGCGCTGTTCCTTCCCGGGCTCTCATTTGCACTACTCGTCAATATCCCCAGGAGCAAGGGGGGAGGGCGGGGGCGGGAGCTGTCATTTCCCCAAGTGAGCTCTGAATCCCCAAGCATGTAACGAGGTCACCTAGGAGCCCGAAGGCATAATTACTACATCCTTTTCATTCTTCAAGAACATGGGGAACAGAATTAACACTCCATCACTGCACCTCGAAATAAGTCTCATCCTATTGCCCGTGCTTATGCAGGGCTCCGTTCTTCACTTTGGGAAGGCAAAATAGGAGCACTTAACCAGGCAGACTGAAGTCAGATCAGTATAGCAAGTATGTGACCTTGGGCAGGTTGCTTCCTTGGTTGAACCTGCTTCTAAATCTTAAAGTGGGAGTGTAATAAAGGTACGTACTTCATAGGATATTTACAAGGACTCACTGAAATGAGTATCAAGTGGCCATCAGACCCCACGCTTGGACTGAGTGTAGACGTACCTAGCGATGGGATGGGGGTGTCTCAAGTATAACAGAGCCATGGTGTAGGCGGGCAACTTGGCAGGGACAGGCCTCTCCCAAACCCTCAATTCAATGCTCATTGCCTCCCAGCACAGATGTTGACATATCCTTGAAGAGCCGCCTGGTCACCATGGGTGGGAGTGGCAGGTTCACGGAGGAAACACACCTGGCTTGACTCTCCCCGCAGCCAGGCATGGCAGTCCCACAGCTGCTGGCAGGAGGGGTCAACCCAGCAGCCGCTGGACCTCACACAGATGTGCAGTGGCAATGTGGGGATCCCGGGCACCTGTGAGGGTCTGCAAGTGTCTGGCAAGTATCCTTGTGCCTGAGGAATTGTGACATTAAATAGCAAAGAAAAATTTCTATGACAGATAGAGGAAATGGGTGCCTTTAATGGCCCCTTATTCCTGTGTCTTGAACATGGATGCTTGCATTTTTATTATGCACTCGGGCCAGCACATTATGTAGCTGGCCCTGACCTGCAGTGAACTTCTTTTTTTTTTTTTTTTAAGATTTTATTTATTTATTTGACAGAGATAGAGACAGCCAGCGAGAGAGGGAACACAAGCAGGGGGAGTGGGAGAGGAAGAAGCAGGCTCATAACGGAGGAGCCTGATGTGGGACTCGATCCCAGAACGCCAGGATCACGCCCTGAGCTGAAGGCAGACGGTTAACCGCTGTGCCACCCAGGCACCCCCTGCAGTGAACTTCTAGCCTTAGAAAAATAAGATGACTCTTGCAGCTCTCAAATTAAAGGGTTGGTCCTTGTCAAGGGGATTGCAAGACCTCCTTGATACATCAATGGGCCAAAAATGCCCCTGTGTAGTGGTCCCTGTGGTGCTTACTTCTGCAGCTCAAAGCCCCTTGCTCCAAACTTGAATTCTTCCATACCTGAGCGCTTCGGGTATGGTGCAAATAAGCATTTGTTTAGCCATTTAGAGCCCGCCTGCTTTGCGTGCCACCCACAAGTGCCCCTAACATCTGCTAACATAGACAAAGCAAAGCCCCAATTGCCACCGCCCTCCTAAGGGCTGTGATCCCAAGACTCCCCAACTTGCTGCTGAGAGGTATCATCTAGATGTGTGAGCCCTTCTCTGGTGCCCTTCTCCCCCGGGAGTTCCCTTCCCTTTTAGGGTGGATGCCTCCTGCTACTGTCTCTGGTGGGGCCTTCCCCCCATGCAACCCTGTCCAGGTGCCACCCGATGACACCTCTCTTCCTTGAGCAGCCCCCAAACCCTAGAACCCCACTCCAGCCCTTAGAATTCACCCACTCAGAGGTATCTGTCCTCTCCACAGTGAGGTGTGAACGGGGCGGCTCTTAGCCGTTGCGGTGCGCCACATCCCTTAGGAGAGAGGAGACAAGATGACATGCCATGTCTGAATATCTGTGTCCCCTCAACATTCCTGTGGAAACCTAATCCCCACACTGATGGTGTTTGGAGGTGAGCCTTTGGAATGTGATTAGGTTAAGAGCCCTCATGAATGGGACTATTGCCCTTATGAGAGCTCTCTGTCCCCATCCTCCAAGGGAGGACTCAGCGAGACGTCAGCCATCTGCAGCCCAGAAGAGGGTCCTCAGCAGCACCCGGCCATGCTGGTGCCCAGTCTCGAATCTCCGGTCTCCAGAGCTGCGAGAAGTGATTATTTGTGGTTCATGAGCCACCACGTCTGGGGTGTTTCATGACAGCAGCTCAAAGGGACTGAGACATCATCTGAGTCTAGGTGAGAAGCCATGTGAAATCCTACCACCTTAGTAACGTCCGTTTGTGTCAAAGGGTCCAACTACGATTGCCCTAAGTTTGCAACCTTCACTTCCTGAAGAATCAGAACGGCCTTAAGAAACAGAGATAAATGACATAATGAGGTAATAAGACCAATGAGAGTGCGTGTCACTGAAAATGTTTGGAAGTTTGTCTTTTCTTATGGATTTAAATCATTTTAATTGAGGAAGGGAAGCGATAAAGAAAAGTTAAAAATGTGTCCCTTTTCTCAGAGTGATTTATGTATTCAATCATTTATTGATATCAGTATAGCACGAGGAAGTAAATGGATGGTCTTGTCCAGATCACACACAAAAACCATGTTTTCAACAACACAGCAAGCATCTGTTGCTTTTCAGGAGTTTATGATTATTTTAACAAATGTCCTAAAATATCTCAACTTTTAATAACAATAATAATAGGGGGGTGATGACATTAGGGCTCATCTCCTTAATGTTGCGTTAAAGAGAGATATTTCACAAGAAGGAAGAATTAAAGTGGGTAATTCAGGTCTTTCTCTCTACCCACTTAGCTGATTAACTCCAGATTAGGAAAAAGAGGTAATTAAATTAGTGGGAGCCTCTGACATTCAGAGTATATGGATATCTGATATATATGTATATAGTCTTTTTTAAAATAATAATATTTTTTATTATATTATGTTAGTCACCATACAGTACATCCCTAGTGTTTGATGCAATGTTCCATGATTCATTAGTTGCGTATAACACCCAGTGCACCATGCAATACGTGCCCTCCTTACTACCCATCACCGGTCTATCCCATTCCCCCACCCCCCTCCCCTCTGAAGCCCTCAGTTTGTTTCCCAGAGTCCATAGTCTCTCGTGGTTCATTCCCCCTTCTCAAATATCCCATAAGCTCACAACTATCCAAGGAGCTATTTAAGGATTAAATAAGATAATATATGTAGCACTTAAAGTGTGTAGCACTTTTTTTTTTAAAAAGATATATACTTATCTGAAAGAGAGAGAGAGATGGGGGTGGAGGGCAGAGGGAGAGGAGAGAAAGAGAATCAAACAAACTCCCCACCGAGCGCAAAGCCCAATGTGGGGCTTGACCCCAGGACCCTGAGATCATGCCCTAAGCTGAAATCAAGAGCCAGACGCTCAACCAACTGAGCCACCCAGATGTCCCCTGTAGCACTTTTTAAAAAATAAATAATAACACATAAGCTTCAGTCGAGCAACTTGCTAAGGGTACACAGCTCATAAATACTGGAGCTGGAATTCCGACCCACTGACTCCATTATGATATTATATAATTACTCTCATTTTACATAGGAGTGAACAGAAGCTATTAAGGAACATAGCCATGATTAGAAATCCAAACTGCCAGATTCCAGATCTTTTGTTCCCACTGGTGCTTCAATCTACCCCTGGTCATCAATGCACCCTCTACTCTATGTCCCCTTCTTCCCCACTGTCCTTCTTGGGAACGTTCCAGAATCAGAAAAACAATGAGCTGCAGACTGCCACCCACTGAGATGTGTGGGCTCTACTCGGCAGAGCATGGACAGGCCTTCATTTCTGACATGCCTCGCTGATCAAGATGGTCTTTGGTTTAGAGAAATGTATAAATGTGGGTGTTTACTGCTCTTTTATCATGGACGCTGTGCTGATCTTTCAAGACCCTGCAAGTCATGAGGACGTTCCTCTTTCTCTTTGCTGTTTTCTTCCTTCTGGCCCCAGGTAAAATCAGCATCTTTGCAGGGAAGCTTATAGAGGTGGTGGCTAAGAGACAGGGTCTGCTTCAGTGAGCACCTGGGTGCACTCAGCCCGGTGACCCTGCAGGGGAACGTTTGATCCAGGAGCTAACTATCCCCTAATGCCTTTTCTGTAAATCCCTTGCATTCTTCATTACTGTCTAGCATGGGGTATCACGGGGTTGAAGAAAGAAAGATATTCCAGGAAAGATGCCCTTTGGTCCCCATTTCCATGCTCCCTAACAAAAACAAAAATTGGGGGAAAAAATATAAAAACAAGCATAGGCATCAGTGGATCTTTAAAAAAAAAAACCATTGTGATAGAGATGGGAGAGATAAGGAAAAGAGCCAGAGAAAGGAGTGCTGGACAAGGAAAGGGATGGAGGTCAACACTGTGCTCGTGCCGGTCATGGCCCAGGTCAAACAGTACCCTGAAATCGTCACTTCTTTGCCACACTCCATGAAGCTGGGTCCTGTGACAAACACTTCACACCATAAAATGCAAGTTCGCCAATGCCAGGGCCTTTAAAGAAACTCTGTCCTACTTTTTTTTGTTTAAGTAGGCTCCGCCCCCAGCGTGGAGCCCATTGCGGGGCTTGAACTCATGAGATCAAGACCTGAGCTGAGATCAAGAGTGGGTTACTTAACCGACTCAACCACCCAGGCACCCCAGCTGTGTCCTGCTTCTAATTTAGTGATGTTCGGAGCAACCCTTTCGGCTTGGAAGGGCTGTTTTACAAGACCCAAGCCTCAGCTGGGCGAGGTAGCCTCTCAAAGTCACAGAGTTAAGTAGGAATGAAGCCAGGACCTGGGAGTCCATATCAGGACTCTCGTCACACTCTCCTGCTCCTGGGAGCCGCCAATGGCTCCAGTCAGATCCTCCTCAAAATTAAAGCCCAAGACTAGACTCATCCCAGTTTCCAGAGAGCTGAAGAAAGGGCTTTTCAGAACCTCCACTGAGCTCAAATCGGTGCCAGATGCTATAGAGGTCTCCCCTTAGGAGGCTCAGAATTCTCACACCAGCTGTTGTGTGGCTGCTCTCTTTTGCAATAAGCCTGTGTGAGTAGATTCTGTGCCAAGTATCAGGGATCCAGGACCTACCGCAAGCTGTTCACTCACTGGCCTCGAGGTACACACTGGGACTGATGAAGGCCCTCTTCCGACCAGTAAGACTTACATAATTAGTCAACACAATATGCAAACATGTAACATAAAATTATCTAATAAAAGCAACTGGAGCTGACCTATTAATGTGCCATATGCACACAGACTCAGAGTTCCATTAACCCCTAGATGGGTGCATGTGACGATCCTTTTGAAGCCTCGTGCACACAGATGCTCTCTCCCTTTGCGGAGGCATTCTGTTTCTGCACCATAGCTATCAATCAGATGTAATACAAGAGCTCTTGTCAAGAGTGAGGTCCGGCACCTCCAGCCTGGGATGACTCACAACACTAGGAGGGCGGCTAGAGTCCTCGGCGGTGGGAGCCACGGTTCACTGAGCTTTGCAACATTGGAGTGTGTGTACTTAGGAACTTAAATGCTGATGCTAGAAATGATTAGGCCCGTGCTGGTCCCAATCCACCTGGTTTTAAGTTTTACATACACGTGAATTAGCCACCTTTCTGGGTTGACCTCAATTTCAATTTGCGTACATGCGACGCTGTCCTTACATGTCTCCGGATTAGGTAAAACTCTAAAATGTTGATTCTGATATGTGCGTCTGTCCTTAACTTGAAGCTGGCTGCTCTTTCGATTGCTACTGATAAAGTACCAAGGCCAGAGCCGGTATTCAGAGCAGAACAGACAAGAAGAGTCTTGGAGAGCCACTCCCAGCATCTGCCCTGACCTGCTCTTGAACACATTTGATGAAATGTGGAAAAGAAATTTGAGCCTTTCTAAACAATCTTTTTCCTTCCACCCACAACAGTAAATGTTTCCCTTTCTATATATTTATCCTTGTTTACTCAGTCTCGGACCACCTCCCCGGCCTCAGACCTGCCCTGCTCTTACCAAGGAGCATTTGGCAGTGAGTTGGGGAGTTACCCACCCTGGAGGGGTTTACAGGAACAAGGCGATCATGACCCCAATAGATTCTAATAAAAGAACAATAGCTTCTGCTTCTCAAAGTCCCTACACAGCCTAAGCCCAAATGCTGGAAGACAAATCTGTTCCTCCTGGTCCTTAACCCACCTATGACAAAAAGACAGAAAATTCAAAGAGAAAATAGCTCCCTACCCATCTCAAATACCGTCAAGGTGAGACACTATGGCAGCTTGTAAAGAAATCTTTACTAACTAGTTACGCGACCGTACCTGGTAACTGGACATATCTGAGAAGAGAATTAATCCAGGCGGCTCCTTCCCTTGTATAGCCAGGAATGCATTTTTTGATGAGAAATGCTTCAAGCTTAACGGAAGATGCATGAATTCTTGTCGGAAAAATGAAGATCTTGTTGCTCTCTGCCAGAAGTCTCTGAAATGCTGCCTGACCCTCCAGCCATGTTGGAAGAGTAAAGATGATTAAATCTGAAGACTCTGGCTTCCCAGAATGACATAAATGACCAGATAGTTTTGTCTTCTCTTTACTCTGGCCTCTTCAGTGAGAAGACACTTCAATAAAAATAAATGACTGTCTTTTATCAATTTGTCGAGTGCTTCACTTAGAATAGGGAAATGTGAATAGCTAATCTTGATGGTCCCTGCCTACTGGCTGCTTCTTCTGTAATTTTTTGGTAAGGGTATTTTCCCAAAATCATCTGATATTTCTTTTTAAAGGGGACTGGTAAAGACTGTAAGTCAACAAACCTCTAGCTTGCCCGTAGGTCAGCCCCAACTGCCTGTTGAGAAAGAGGATAGAGAAATGGATGGGTAGAGAAATGAACATATATTTATATGGATAGTTACGTTAATGACAAGTAGATAGCAGAGAAATTTACTTATTAAGGACTCTTACGTGTCATACACACATCTAAATTAATCATCTTGACTCCGTGGCTTTAATTAGAATGGTTTAATACTCCCCATGCATTTATCCCCTGTCCATAAGTCTGGAATCGAATTTGTTGATGGGCAGAGGGACTGTAGATATCTATAGCTGACAGTAGCTCCAGTGACCTGGGTCCTGGTTGCAGATTATTGACTTTCTATGACTTGCTAAATTATATCCTGACTCTAAGCTTTCCTATTACCTGCTTTAACTAAGGATTCCTGGTCATGTTCCCCAGGCCTACGATCCAGCCTTGGTTCCCTGCCGGATCAGAAATCTTACCTTATTTCCCTCTTGATTCCTCGAGGTCAATGTATTTAATCCTGTTGGAATCAACAATCTTTTTTAATGACATTTTTCTGTTTTGATATATTTATAGAGTCATGTACAGTGGGAAATATAATAGATACATCTCTACCTTTTTTTATAATAATATTTTTTATTATATTATGTTAGTCACCATACAGTGCCTCCCTGGTTTCTGATGTAAAGTTCGATGATTCATTAGTTGCGTATAACACTAGTGCACCATGCAATACGTGCCCTCCTTACTACCCATCACCAGTCTATCCCATTCCCCCACCCCCCGCCCCTCTGAACCTTTTAATCCAGTTTTCCCAATAACACAACTAGAGTGCAATATGACCACCAAGATTGACAGGATACAAAACAAGTCCATCATCACAGAGACCCCCGCCACATTGTCCATTCAGAGCCATACCCTCTTCCCTCCTGTCTCTATGTCTGCCTTCACTGGTACAACTAATCTGTTCTCCACTTCGACAACTTGTCCCTTCAGGAATGTCAAATAAATGGAATCATACAGAGGTAACTTCTGGGAATTGGCTTTTTACTCACTATAGTTCTCTGGAGATTCTTCAAGGCTGTTGCATGTCTCAGGACACCTTTTTCTTTGGTGTTGTGCAATAGTCCATGGTATGGATGGACCACAGTTTAACCATTCATCTGCTGGAGGACAGCTTGGTACTGTCCAATTTGGTGCTATTACAAAAAGCTGCTGTGAGGGGCGCCTGGGTGGCGCAGTCGTTAAAGCGTCTGCCTTCGGCTCAAGGCGTGATCCTGGCGATCCGGGATCGAGTCCCACATCAGGCTCTTCCGCTGTGAGCCTGCTTCTTCCTCTCCCACTCCCCCTGCTGTGTTCCCTCTCTCGCTGGCTATCTCTCTGTCACATAAATTAAAAAAAAAAATCTTTATAAAAAAACAAAACAAAACAAAACAAAAAAACAAAAAGCTGCTGTGAACATTTATGGGTTTTTTTTTTTAAGATTTTATTTATTTATTTATTTGACAGAGAGAGAGAGCACAAGCAGGGAGAACAGCAGAGAGAGAAGCAGACTCCCTGCTGAGCAGGGAGCCCATATGGGGCTTAATCCCAGGACCCCAGGATCATGACCTGAGCTGAAGGTAGACTCTTAACCCACTGAACCACCCAGGCACCCCAACATTTGTGTTGAGCAAACACAATTTTCATTACTCTAAATGTTTTGTCATGCAATCGACTAGTCATATGGTTAGTTTTCATAAGAAAATGCCAAACGGTCTTTCAGAGTGGCTGCACCGTTTTACGCTCATACCAGGAATATAAGCGTGGCCTGGCTTATCCACACTCTAGCTGACATCTGCTGCAAAGAATTGTCACTATTTTTTATTTTCACCATTCCAATAAGTGTGTATCAACAGCTTGTGTGTGATTTTAATTTGAATTTCTCTAAAATCTAATGATGTCTCACATCTTGTCCTGTGCTTTTTTGTCATTTTCATATCTCCTTCAGAGAAATGTGTGTCTCATACTTCCTTTGTAATTGGACTTTTCTCTTGTTGGATTTTTTTCTGTTGAGTTTTGAGAGTCCTTGATATTTTCTTCATATGGGTCATTGGTTGGAAACACGGTTTCCAAATATTTCCCCCCCAGTCTACAGCTTGTATTGTTAATATCTTACTACGATTTTGCAGAGCAAATTTTTTTCAAACTTTGTGAAGTCCAACTTATTTCTATGGATTGTGAAGTTTATTTGGGGTCAAGTCTAAGAATTTTTGGGGTAGCCCTAGATGTTTAATCATTTCACATTTACACTTACGTCCATGAACCATCTTGAGTTAATTTTTCTCAAATCTCTAAGATGGTCACACTTTTGTTGTTTCTGTTTCTGTCTTTGCCCGTTGGTGCTGCCAGATAGCTCCAGCGGCATATGTCCAAAAGGCTGTCTTTTTTCCAACGGATTCCTGTTGATTCTTTGCCAAACATTGGCTTGCAGGATCTGACTCAACTGATTTGAAAACTTATGTCCAAACAAACTCCTGCCTGAAATGTATATGGCAGCTTTGTTTGTAATCACCCCAAGCTGGAAGCAACCAAGATGTCCATCAATAGGTGAGTTGGTAACAAACTGTGGCTCATCCAGCTAATGGAATATTATTCAGGAGTAAAAAAAGATAAGCTACCCAGTTGCAAAATGACACAGAGGAACCTTAGATGCGTATTGCTGTGCGAAAGAAGCCAGTCCGAAAAGGTTAGCTACTGCATGATTCCAGTTACAAGGCATTCTGGAAAGGGAAAAACTAGAGATCGTAAAAAGAGGTGATCTTTTGCCGTGGTTGCCAGGGGTTGGCCAGGGGTAAAAACAGGGCGGAATGTCAAACAATTCTGCAGGACGCTAGGCCTTTGTTAAACCTTGAGAGCTTTGCAGCACAAAGTGGAACCGGTTCACTGTGCAAATTAAGAGAGTTAATTTAGGAAGTCGGGGCTACCCCAGGATGGAATGCCGAATGTGACGAAACTAACTGTCATGAACGTATAAAACAACTTCACTGAAGGTGGGGGGTTGGTGAGGCTGGCCTAGGTGACTTTGGCAGTGAGGGCCATCTCTCAGCCTACAGGCAAAAGAACCTGCACCCGAGCACCGCACTCCGGTGGATGACGGATTTCTTCGGTATCGGTAACACAAACCTAGCAATTCTGATCTCACTATGCACATACAGCTGGAATTGAACAATTAAATACGCGGCCGGCAGAAGTGGGAGCCAGGGTCAGGAGGGAGTTTACAGATAATCAAGGAAAGGGTAGAATGACCACATGGGGATGGATGGGCGGTGGAGACGTGGCTTCGATACAGATGGTGCCATATACAAATATTTATTGATACGTGTGTGCATGTACCCTGAAGGGAGGCCGAGGCTGTTCCCCCTGCCCCTCCCCCCGGGGGGAGGCTGAGGCCCGGGGTCCCGCACCAGGCAGAAGGGGGTCTGAGGTCAGGGCACCGCAGCTTTGAAGCCCATGGTAAGGAGTTGACTTGAACTCAACCAAAAGGTATTCGCAAACTGTTGTAGGGATTTTGAGAGGAGGTGTGATGAGCACCAGCTAGCTTTTTTATTTATTTTTTATTTTTTTTTAAGTTTTTTGGTTTTGTTTTGTGTTGTTTGAATCATGCTGGAAGAGAATCAGATGGTATAGTCCATCCGCTAGGAGCGCAGAGGGAGGGGTGGTTGGGAAAACCACGGCCGTGGACCTGTTTCAGCAGTGCTCCCGGGCATTCTCTGCAGTTGGTTCAGCCACTCTCCCCAAAACCTTCCCCATCCTTGGGACACAATTAATCACACCGGCTTATTCTGTTATTTAGTGAGAAGTGAATTTGACACAGACAAAATATGTGGTTATGGGACCGCCCGCTGCCGGAGGACTTGTGAAGCAGAGGAATTCCAAATCGGAGTATGCCCCAATGTCTATCCGTGCTGTTTGAAAAAGCGAACCCGCTGAACCCCGTGACACCCTGAAGCCCAGGGCTGCCTTGTCCCCAGAGCCGCAGAAGGCTGGACCTTGGAGCCTTCCCTTCCTGAGGCCTCACAGCTAGAATATTCCCAGCGGCAGCCACTAGTCCAATTATTGAGACTTTGCTGAGTGCCTTCACTCAATGCAGAGCCCATGTACGAGCCCCGAGATGGCTTTCTGCAGTGGGGAGAAGGGAGGAAAGCAGTGCGGGTTACGTGAGAGTTTCAACACCTTAACAGCCCAACCAAAAATACGCCTCATCGGCCACAAGCCTAAGTGAACATCTTTTTTATTTTTTTGGCCTGAATTGTAGCAATTGATCTTGATAGCATTAGTTTTCTGATCAGAAGTTTTGCTCTGCAGTTATATGTGTCTTTTGTTCATTAAAACAGGGAAATAAATCAATATTAAGTGCAATTCGTTTTGCATACACTGTAATTCAAAGCACAGACTTCCGGGGAGCAAAACAAGAGGGATGCTCTGTGATGACCCGTTGTCCAGTTGTCCGTAGAGGGTCACGTCCTGCAGGAGGAGCTCAGAGCAGCTCCGTGCAGACTACTGTCCTGAGATCTGCCGAAGGAGGCGGAGTCGTAAAGCCTTTGACCTGCCGTTCCTTTCCAAACCTTCTTTCGGGGTGACCAAATGATTTGTGGGGAAAAGCTTCTCTCTGTAAAAGTAGTCCAGCTAATAAATGACTGAGAATGCTAACATCAGGAGAATATCATTATTTTCCAACACCTGGAGACATAAGGATCTAGCCCATGAACATCAATGGCCCCACTGAAATAAACAAGAGCAACCACCTGGGGTCACGGGGTGCCTCGGGGTAGATGTCCGCAAAGCCGCCCAGGAGCGGTTAAACTGCTGCCTTTTAGGAAAATGGCAAACTGAACCTTCACGTAACTTACTATCACCCAGCCTCAGCACGTGGTTAATCTCCTTTCATTCCTTGATGAACTCCGCCTCCTGGATTATTTCCAAAAGTACTCAACATGCCATGTCACCTCATCTGAAAATACTTTGGAATATATAATTCAGAGAAAAAACTCCTAAAAAGAAAAATATATATATATGTACATTTATGTATATATACATATATATATATAAAACCACAGTGCTATGACCACACCTGGAAAAAATCAAAACAAATCCCTTACTATAATCAAATAGTCAGTCAGTGCTCAAATGATCCTGGTTGTTTCATAAGTGCTTTTGCCAGAACTGGTTTCTTAGACTCAGGGTCCTAAAAGTCCATCCATGCCCCGTATTTGGTTGTCTGCCTCTGGCTCCTCTTTTGTGGGTGGTATCGTGTTGCTGTCCCACCTGCAAAATACTGTGTCGAAAATGCAAAGCAAATGCGAGCCTTTGATTTCACCACAGCCGTTACAGGGGAGAGGGGAGCCTGGGAAGCAGCCCCCCGAGGAGGCTATCCTGACAGCCCGGATGTCAGGATAAGGAACGTGCTTTAGGACAACCTAACGTCAACTTTAAGTTGTGTCTTGTCCTACGTTGGTGTCCCCATTCATGATTCTCACACTGTATTTTACAAGGTACTGTCACGTGCATAATCTCTTTTGAGCCTCACAATAAGCTCGTGAGACAAGAGGCGTCACCCTGACCTTTTTTGGGTGTGGAAACAGAGGCGCAGAGAGGCGAGTGCCTTTCCCAGTAGGTGAGGATAGTAGGCAGGACCAGGCATCTCCCCCACCCCTCAGGTTCAAATCTGAGGCAGCAGGGCCTGGTGTGCTAGAATCCCAGCCCCTCGGGATGGTTTCTACCTTGGTTCCAGTTCCTAGAGATAAATATGAACACAACCGTAAGCACAGCTTTGGGGCTAGAATAGAAAAGTAACATGGCTTACAAGTGAGGGGATAAGAACATCTCTATTTGGAGTTAGGGTCTCAGCAATTTCCCACCCCCTGATTGACCATCTACTTTCTTCCAGCATCCAATTGTCAGCATCTGATGGCCTCGGTGATTAGCAACCCTTATCAGGGACCCGTTGCCTCCCATCTCTACCAGCATCTCCAATTCCCTCCTCGAATTGAAGATTTCCTAATGCCTAAAAATCAAGAATGTGAATGATCTTATGCTAGCCCCTCTGTGCTCCACAATATTGAATCTGCCCCAGGCCTGGAGGAGAGGCTGCAGCACGATGACCCTGTGCACTCCAAACCTTGTCTACTTCACTGTTGCTTCTTGGGTGCCCAAGCCCCTGCTGGGCCACTGCTGCCCTCTTCATCCTCCCTCCAGGTAGAATATCATTGTTTTCATTTACACAAATGATCTTAGACATTTTCTCTGGACCAAAATGTGCCTGTAAATGAGACACACGTGACAAGCACTACCCTTTCCAACACCTCCGAGGCCATATTGAATTTTAGATGGTCATAACACTCTTGACCAAAGCCCACATTTCTCTGGTCACATCCAGGGCAGACTGCCTGGGGTATGCATGCCTCAGATAATCCAGTGACATAAAACTCATCCCTGCTAAGAAGAAGAAGATGAGGGGTGACTCAGACGGTTAGGCATCTGCCTTTGGCCCAGGTCATGATCCCGGAGTCCTGAGATCGAGCCCCTCGTAGGGCTCTCTGCTCAGCGGGGAGCCTGCTTCTCCCTCTTCCTCTGCCCGCCACTCTGCCTACTTATGCCCTCTCTCTCTGTCAAATAAATAAATAAAATCTTTAAAAAGAAGAAGAAGGAGAAGAGCCTTTTGCTTATTGATTATGAGAAGAGAAAACGCAGCATCAATTACAGATTTTTTTTTAAGCAGAATTGAATTGGACCCGATGGCAGCAATAGCCAGACATCTGAGGAAGACAAGAATGGAAAGGAGAGAGAAACATGAAGAAGAGTCAGATGAATTAAAATCAAAATAGGGAGGATAAAAAGAGATGAAGGAGAAGTAGAGGAGGCCAAGAAACCGGGGGAGGGATTAGGGGGAGAAAGAGCAGAAATGAAATCTGGAGTGACTTTGCGACTTCAGGAAATGACAGGTCATCTCTGATATGTGTGATGTCTTCCTGCAGGGTATTTTACACCAAAATAAATACATCCAGAAGACAGGACAGAAGCGCTATGGTGGCCATATTTATGTCACCATGTCGGCACCTAGCAGCGGTCCAACAAGAACTTGAGGAAATTTGTGCTTTTGTGGTTAATGATGTCTGTTATGCCCCCTCTCTTTCCTCTTCCTGCTCCTCTTCTCTTGCCCTGTCATTTCTTTCTTTCTTTCTTTTTAAAGATTTTATTTATTTATTTGACAGAGAGAGAGAGACAGCCAGTGAGAGAGGGAACACAAGCAGGGGAAGTGGGAGAGGAAGAAGCAGGCTCATAGCGGAAGAGCCTGATGTGGGGCTCCATCCCAGAACGCTGGGATCATGCCTTGAGCCAAAGGCAGACACTTAACGACTGAGCCACCCAGGCGCCCCTTGCCCTGTCATTTCTTATTCACCAAACCCACCCAGGGCATTCAGGCATGACATTTACTTCCTGAGGAGAACGGCTCAAATGTTTGTTCCGCTAGCTAGTGGTGGGAGAATAATGTGTCCGCATGTGTCCTCTGTGACTCAGAGATTATTCCAGAATGCCTCTCTTCCCCTGCTGCAGGCCCCCTCCCTGCAGCTCAGGGCTATAAAGGGAGCCCTGCTGTCTGCCCATCAGCACCTTCTCAGCTGTCAGTCCCCTCAGCGACATGAAGCCATCCCTCTCTCCTTTGATCAGCCTTCTCCTTGTGGCCCTGATGTCCCCAGGTAAATTGGAAATGTGATCTGGTCCTGAGGCCAGGGTCTCTCCACAATGGCCGTGTCCAGGCTGGGCAGTGAGGTACTAAGACCCGCAAGTGCATTTCCTGGCAGGGTTTTGGGGCAGGAGTGGGCTGGGTTTGTAAGGGACACTTTGAATATGCTGATGGCACTGACTGCCCAGGAGTCGGGTCCTAACCCTGACTACACTTTCTTATCCTGTTAATACTCACCTACTTCTTATAAAGAAAGACAGCCTGCGTCACAAGGGACCTTAAATATTAGGGTGTCTCAACAACTATATTGGTGACATCCCCCTGGATGCTTAGCTTGGCTTCCAGGAGGAACTCGGGCTCCACTGCCCACCCTTCTTGGTCATCTCTTACCTCCCTCCGTCTCCCTCTCCCTCCCTCTCTCCCTCCCTCTCTCTCTCTCTCTCTCTCTCTCACACTCACACACACACTGGCACACACAAATAACATTTGTCCTGCTTCCAACCCATTCCATCCCATTCTCCACTTGCTCTTTTTCTTTACAACTTTATGGAGGTGTAATTAACACAAAAAATGGCTCGTATTTAGTACAATTTGATGAGTTTGGATATTTGCCAGCAACCATGGTGCCATCGCTACAGCCAAGGGAATAGCCGCACGCACCACCTCCCAAAGTTTCCTTGTGTCCCTTTGTGGTGCTGTTTTGTGTGTGTGTGAGAACACTTAGCAAAAGAGCCACCCTCTTCACAACCCTTGAAGTGCACGGTACCGCACTGGTACGCGTAGCCACTGTGCTGCACAGATCTCTGGAATGCGGCCACGTTGCAGGACTGACACTTCATACCCACTGAGCAGCAACCCCCGTCTCCTCTCCACGCTCTGCTTTCACTCGTCCCCTAGAGTGACGCACTGCATCTTCATGGGTCTGCTCACGAGAGCTCTGAAAATGCTCTGCTGTGTATTTACTGTGAAACAGGACAATCCAGAGCCAGAAATGTTAACCACCAAGGCACCGAGGGTCTGAGAGAACCAAGAGAATCCAGGGAAGAGTCTCCTGGACAAGGCAAAAATGGGTCTCCCTTGTTACACCACCAAGAAAAACGCCAGCTCTTACCACGCACTCCCCCTTACCCGGGTAAGTAAAAAAAAAAAAAAAAAAGTGTGACAAGTTCCTCACTCTGGAAATGTTTAGCGAATGAATAGATGGGAAGGTGTCTATGCAGGTGGGGGAGGGCCGAGCAGTGGTGGAGATAAGGGTGGGCTGTGTTTATGAAGATAGTAGGTGGACGGATCGCGCTGTCCCACCTGTCGGAAGGGTCATGGGGTCTGACAGCCTCCCCTGACAGACGACTGAGTGTCCCATGAGACTTGGAAGCATGAGGGACAAAGAGACAAAAGTATTCACGGCACTTCTATAATCCTGACCTCACCCACACCAGAGAGCCAGAGGAGATGGTACTGAGCAAGGCCCCCTCCTCCTACCAGGTTGGAACCCCGCTCCCTGGGCCTTCAAGAATTTGTGAATACCTGCTAAGTGCTGGTGAGCAATGAGCATGCAGGGAATGCCCCAGGGACAGATGCAGGGGACAGGCCACTGGGATGACAAAGCTAAGGAGCCCTCAGCCGCTTTTTGGGTCGGTCCTGAACACCCATGTGGAGCCAGCTTCCGATTCGTAAGGGCCTGGAGGAGACAGTCATTTCCAAGATGCTTCCTTAATCCCAAACTCATTCTTGACCCTGAAATAGGGAACAAGAGGCTGGATGCTCAGTGGGCAAGAGCAGGGAACATACACGAGGGCACTGGCAAAGGGACTCCAGTAATTCAAATCCTGCCCCATTATTCCTCCCACTGTCCTTTCCTCACTTCGAGCCCTTTGGAAGTGACCCTTGGTTCCCAAGGACTCACTAGCTGGTTCTCCTCCCAAGGGAAGAGAAAGAGAAAATACCATGATTGCACAACAAATATAAACAGTACGAGGCATGTGTCATTTATTCTAAGAGTAGATCTTCGAGACGGGGTTGTTACTCCCATTTGATTCACGAGGGAGTTGAGGAGATTTAAAATAACTCCTCCGATTCAGGACAACAAACGGTTACAGAATGGAGAGGGGCGTGGGGATGGGGTAACCAGGTGATGGGCATTAAGGAGGGCTCGTGCTGGGATGCACACTGGGTGTTCTATGCAACTAATAAATCATTGAACACGACAGCAGAAACTAATGATGTACTATATGTTGGCTAATTGAACATACTAACTAAAAAAAAAATAAAATAATAAAATAAATGAAATAAAATAAAATAACTTGTCCAAGATTGTGCAACTGGTGAATGGCAGTCAAGAGTGGAAGCTTCAAGAATTTAAGCCAAACTTCCCAGTGTTATCCTCCAGGAAGCCATCCCAGTATACTTCTTTTAAAACATACCCGTTTCCCTCTTCTCTCCAATACACCGTACTCACTTCCTGCCTCAGTTTCTCAGGGTGCATCACTCGCTCCTGAATTTTTACTTGCCTTCCCACTTGGGATTTCCATCCTGGGTGTGTAGCCTCCTTACGTTCAGACCGGCCCTGATTGTGTCTCCTCAAGCCCAGTGCCACCCACAGAATGCAACACTGACCACCTCCACCTCGTTCCCCAACTTAGAGAAGAAGCAATTAAGAGAAAGAATGTCCTACATAATGACTATTTCTGCAATACAATTTTCCCAAGCATTTTTATTTTCCTGCTGGTTTTCTACTTCCCACTTCATTTGAGCGTGCTGGAAAAATATTTATTACGAACAAAATTCTCTCTCTTAATTGCTCCTTCTCCTGAATTGGGTAAAGAGTCTCATTACTTCCTGCACTGGCATAATACTTCAATCTGCGTCTAGAAACACAGTAGCTCAAAAGCATACATCCTAAAATACTTAGCCAGCTGTAAAAGTCTGTGTTAGTCTGGCATCAAGCTGTCCTACCCACATTTCCCATCAGTATCCATCATTGCCGTGGTCCTCAAGCCACGCCCATGATTCCGAGAAAATACTCCATTCTTCCAGGTCTCTGCACAGCTCTGTGGAACGGGTGTAGCCTTTGTTCAAGCCCCCATTTAGGAGCTACATTTAACATACATTTAAATGTAACCATCTCTGTGACCTTTTGGCTGTTCTCTATGTTCCCAAAACACACTGTGCAAACTCCACTATAGATTGATTATATTGCATTTAAATATATAGTTATGTGTCTGTTTCCCCACTAGACTCCGAGTTCCTCATCCAGAGAACTATCCCTGACTCTGTCATAACAGGCTAAAATGTCCTACATCATTTTGTCTCGAAGGAATGAGCAAGTGAATTAATTTGCCAAATGAATAGAGCTCTGTAGACACCCCCCATCTGTTCTATTCTTGTCTATCTATGATTATCTCTTTCTCTCTCCCGAGTAATTAACTTTCTGTATTTAACAGCATGCTTAACAAGGTATGAAAACAGCATTTTCAGCTGAGATGCAGAACGCTGGTGAGTGGGGAGGCAGACCACCCTGCAGAGAGGAGGCAACCAAAATCCAGGGAAACAAGCCTTAAATCCTAGGGCCACTGGCTCGTGAAGAGGCCCCCCTTTCTCCTGAAGGCAAAGGCCTGGGGCCCCTGCTCCCAACTGGAGCCACGGGAGTTGGGTTTCGACAGGCTCACCTGCTGGATGGGGTTACAGGGCAGTGCGTCCTCCCACAGGTGGGAGCGGCTCAGGTGAGCTTCGCTCACCGCAGGTGCAGAGCACAGACCGGGGCTACTTCAGAATAGGCCTGCTTTCCGCTTGGTATTGGGTCTCAGATGCTCGATGAATAAGTTCTAGAAACCTGCTGTACAAGCGCCTGTCTATGGTTAACAGTGCGGTGCTGTGCAGTTAAAAATATGTTGAGAGGCTAGATCTTATGTTAAGTGTTCTTACCACAAGGAAAACAAAACCAAAACAAAGCAACAGAAACAAAGGCACACGAGGAAACTTCTGTAGGTGACAGACAGGTTTACTGCCTTGACGGCGGTGGTGGGATCCTGGGGCAATGCAGGTGGCCGGACTCATCAGGTTCTGTGCAGGCGTGCCGATCTTCGTCTATCTCTGTGTATCCATGTATATCTATCCTCGCGTGTCTATCTCTAGGGAAGGATGACTACTGGTCAGAAAATGAAGTGATAGGAAAAGACTTCTAATCAACTGATTCATTGATAGTGGCAAATGTTTGTAATGCTTACCTGTGAGACAGATTAGGGCAGGAAGAGGGTAACATCTCTTCACATTGAATCTGTTTGAAGGTCACATCTCAGGTCGGTGGCAGAGCTTCGATGACCAGAGCAGCCTCGGCTTGGGGTCCATCGGAAGACGTCCCCAGCCTTCTTACCCGAACATTGTCTGATATCATGTCTCTGCCTTCATCGTGTTATCTATTTTTTCTTTGCTTTAACACTCGTCCCTTGCCTTTTCTATCAACTCTCTTCATAATATATAATTTAAGACAAGAATTTGTGTGTAATAGTCTCAGTACTTGAATTGTAGAGTGAGGTCCCAATTTCACATTGCTCAAGTAAACTGGCACATCCTGGAGGCACCAAACAGCCTTCCAGGTGTTCCCTCAGAATGAGGGGGAAAAGAAATCCTTCTCACTCTCTAAAATCTGCCCTCGGCTACCTGTCATCTCCCTTACAGTGATGGCTCAGCCCCAACCCGCCTTCCTCGGACGACCATCCCACTTATGGACATGTCTGGTGGGGCGGTCACCCCCAGCTGGCCTCCCAGAGCCCTGGTGGGTCCCCTGACACTGCGTCCTCAATTGGCCGAAGCGGAACATTTATACTGCGGCACATCCATCGCTGTTTCTCCTCCCGGCTGCCTCTGAATTGGCAGCTGGTTTTTTCAGGCAGAGTCAAGGTGCCTTTTAAGCCAGAATCAAGGATCTGATTTTTACGCTGTCAGGATGGCCACAGGGAAATAGGAATGCTCATTGACAACCTCCCTGTGGCCTTTCTCCACCACATCCCCCTGGGCTAAAATAACCCCCGTCCGATTCTCGAGATGGTCTTAAGATGCTAACGTTGGATATTTCTTTATACAGAACCCGAACCGGATTTCAAAGTTGTCGATTGCAAGAAAAGTGAAGGCTATTGTCAGGAATATTGTAATTATATGGAAACACAAGTTGGCTACTGCTTTAAAAAAAAATACGCCTGCTGTTTGCATCAGAACTGAGGCTGTCGACACAGAAGCCAACGCTTGGCCCACCTGCCTGCTCTCCACGGCCGTAGCACCCACCCAGACACAGGTGCTCTGGAGAAGCATGGAGTTGCTGGGGAGCTGTCATCTGATCTGGACAGTCTGGACATTTTGTAGCAGAAGAAGAAAAGGCGAAAACCAGCTCTGCCTGACTGTAGAGAAAGTAGCTTAGCCGGAGATGGACAAAATCGTCACAAATCACCCAGCTTTTAATGTAATAAACATTCACAGGAAAACATTCAAGTAATTCCTTCTGTTGTTTGAAAGATATTTTTTGAGCACCTGTTTTTTTCCTAGGCACTGAGAAATGCAACAAATTGGAAACATGGGGGGGGGGCAAACACCCAAAGAGATAAAAACGATAAAGTGCCACACATTTTATAATGTGCATATGTCCAAGGCAATAGGTGGAGGAGACAAATGTGAGAAATGTAAGAAAGGGTTCCTGGGGAAATGCAAGCAGGGTTTCAGAGGGTGAGTAGGAGTGTGTTCACTGAAAGAGAGAGGCAGAGATTCATAGAGGGTATGTTTGCAGAAAGGCATGAAGGAGATGTGAAAGAATGGTTTGCTGAGCAGATGGTGAGAACCTCAGTGTCTCTGCCAAAGAGAGGCATTAACTCCAAGTGTCAGATGAGGAGGGTGTAGGAAAATGTGTGAAGTTGTCCAAGAAAACAAATATTACGCTAACGCCCTCAGGCTGCTAAACGAGAGGAGGTTATCAGGGGCTCCAGAGGAGTGACACTGCCATGTTTTCAATTTTAGAATGTTCCTTCTAATGAAAGAAGTGGGGTGGATTGGAAATGGGTGAGGCCAGAGGCAGGAACACAGGTAAGAGCCGAAGGCAATGGGGCAAGTGCAGGGACAGCCATTCGGTGACCAAGGTGGAGATCGTGGTGAGGAAGGGGGAAGAACTGGGGGTGGGGCAGCAAGGACGTGGAGGTCGCAGGTTTGGTGACGGAGGGGAAGGAAGGACGTGGAGCAGGAACGTGCCCTGCGGTACTCACCGGCAGTCTGCCCTGTCTCATGGTCCTCATGAGTGGTCCGGGCTGGGCTAATCATGCCCTGTTTTCCATCCAGAGGTTACCTATCCCACCACTTCCAGCTCTCGGTGCCAAGCTTTGCCTTCATATTTCTAATGAGGTCCTGGGGAGGATTGCAGTCGGTGCATTTTCTGTGACTAGACTGGAAAACCTAGGGACCACGGGAACTGTCCCTAGGTTTGTTTTTGTTTCTTGTGTTTGTTTCAGAATTTGCCTTCCATTAACCAAACTCAACCCATTTGACTTCCGTTATACATATCCCAAGAACCAAAGAGCAAATTTACGGAAACTCTGCTCAGCGGTCACCAGGAAAATGGCAGTTACCTGTAATTTTCACTTTTGACTTAAGATGACAGCTATGAGGGGCACCTGGGTGGCTCAGTGGATTAAGCCTCCGACTCTTGATTTTGGCTCGGGTCACGATCCTGGGGTCCTGGGATTGAGTCCCACATTGGGCTCCCTGCCCACAGGAGTCTACTTCTCTCTCTCCCACTGCCTCTCCTCCTCCTTGTGCTCTCTTTCTCTCTCTCAAATGAATAAATAAAATCTTTTAAAAAATATAAAAATAAAAATCAAATGTCCATTCGTATGTCCATTAGCAATGTATTAAAATATCTGTTTCTCCACACTCTTTGATTTCTGATATCAAAAGTTAACTAATTCTTTTCACTCTGATGGGTGACAAATGGAGACTCAGTTCTGGAATCAGGCAAACCCTGAGTACTGTGTGGTTGAGAATTTTTTCATTTGTTTATTGGTCATGTTTTCTTTTCTGTATGTTTTAATAATTTTCTTGGGCTACCACTTCATTCTTATCTATGGATACATGCTCTTCTCATAGGTACGATGTTCAACCTTAGCTATTCTTTGCTTCCTTACTTCCCTTTCTCTTTCTGGAATACCGACTGCTTAAACCCTCATTGTCCTTGGACCACCTTCCTCATCTATCACCTTTTGCTCATAATTTCCATGCCTTTCCATTTTTGCTCTCAACTTCCATTTGTAATGTTTTTTTTTTTTTTTTTTAGATCGCAATCTCTCCTTCGGTAGTGCCCTTCTATTTTTCACTATTTGGGGATTTTTCAGGTTCAGATATTAGATTTTCACTTATTTTTAAATATTCCTATTTAAAAAGTATGCCTATTTTAAGGATTCCTATTTTTAAAGTATGCCTTTTTCATGGGATCCCGTTCTCATTTTATTGATCAAACTGTATCTTCTCAAATCTCATCAAGAATAAATACACATTAACTCTAAAAAAAAAAAAAGTTCTGCATTTTCCCCTTTGAAATGGTACCTATCCCAGTCCCTAGTTTGTTAAAATGCTCGTTCTCCTTAAATTTGTAGTCATTTCATACCGACTGCTAACCCCTACTCTCCCAACGGACCAGCGATAGAGGTCTCCTCGCTAAGTAAGAAGTGCGGGATGTGCTCCATGGGCAGAACCCTCTGTTGTTTATCTTAGAATTTTGTGCTGAGCATCCCTACTCAAAAGCAGTTTCGGGGATCTCTTTATAGATCCATAGTGAAGAAATAGTGGAATTTGCTATGATATATATATATAAATGGTGATTATTTTTAGACTCCAGATAATTATAGTAAACTGTTTGTAACTCATGTTACAAACTTTTGAGGCCATCATTCTCTCTATATCTTTCTTTAGCTTTCATGAGTTACAAATCCTCTCTGCTCATCACAAGGAAAAACTTGGGTTTTTTTTTCTTTTTCTTTCTCTTTTTTTAGTATCTGTATGAGATGATGGATGTGAACTAAACCTGGTGTAATTATTTTATGATATATGCAGGTCAAATCATTATGCTGTACACCTTAAACTTATACTGTGCTATATGTCAATTATATCTCAATAAAACTGGGGAAAAAAGAGAAAAAAATCATCATTTCTGATGTCAGTTATATCTCAATAAAGCAAGAACATAAAGGAGATGCTATGGTTCTAAAAAAAATAAATCTTCTGTGCTATCGTTACATGTGGGTATCTTTCTGGGTTAAAATCAAGATTCTGCAGCTCATACAGACAAAACGAGGTGCATAGATAGACCTTTCCAGAATGCTGCCTTTCCAGGCTTCTTTCTGGATGAGTATGTTCCATACTTAATCCTCACACAGATACGCTCACACAACGCTGACACAGCGTAGTGCAGGCATGGTGAAAACCAGCATTTACATATAAAACCAGAAGCATTGCCAATTTACATAACGTCCCTGAGAAGTAATTTTTTGTTATGCTTGCAAGAGAGGAAATACTTGTGCTCATTGGCTCAGTTATTCTGCTTCTCAGAAATGACTGATCTTCCGTGGGTGCAAAGTTACGGTTATGCAAAATGAGTAAGTTCTAGCAATCTGCAGTACAACATTGTGTCCGTGGTTGAAATACTGCATCGTGCTCTTAAACATTTCTTAACAGGGTAAGTCTCATGTTAAGTATTCTTACCTCAATTTGTACTCTAGAAACTACAGAACACTTATGAAAGAAATGGAGGAAGACACAAAGAGATGGAAAAACATTCCATGCTCATGGATCGGAAGAATAAACCTTGTTAAAATGTCTATCCTGCCCACAGCAAGGTACACTTGCAATACCATCCCTATTAAAATACCATTGGCGTTTTTCAAAGAGCTGGAACAAACAATCCTAAAATTTGTATGGAACCAGAAAAGACTCTGAATAAGCAAGGGAATGATGAAAAAGAAAAATGAAGCTGGGGGCATCACGTTGCATGATTTCAAACTCTATTACAAAGCTGCGATCACCAAGACAGCATGGTACTGGCACAAAAACAGACACATAGACCAAAGGAACAGAATAGAGACTCCAGAAATGGACCCTCAACTCAATGGTCAACTAATATTTGACAAAGCAGGAAAAAACAATCAGTGGAAAAAAGGACAGTCTCTTCAATAAATGGTGCTGGGAAAATTGGTCAGCTACATGCAAAAGAATGAAACTTGACCACTCTCTCACACCATACACAAAGATAAACTCCAAATGGATGAAAGACCTCGATGTGAGACAGGAATCCATCAAAATCATAGAGGAGAACACAGGCGGTAACCTCTTCAACATCGGCCACAGCAACTTCTTTCAAGACACATCTCCAAAGGCCAGGGAAACAAAAGGAAAAATGAACTTGTGGGACTTCATCAAGATAAAAAGTTTCTGCACAGCCAAGGAAACAGTCACCAAAACAAAGAGGCAACCCACAGAATGGGAGAAGATATTTGCAAATGACACTACAGATAAAAGGCTGGTATCCGAGATCTATAAAGAGCTTATCTAACTCAGCATTTAAAAAACAAATAATCTCATAAAGAAATGGGCAGAAGACATGAACAGACACTTCTCCAAAGACGACATACAAATGGCTAACAGACACATGAAAAAATGCTCATCATCACTTGCCATCAGGGAAATACAAATCGAAACCTCAATGAGATACCACCTCACATCAGTTAGAATGGCAAAACTTAACAAAACAGGAAACAACAAATGTTGGCGAGGATGTGGAGAAAGGGGATCCCTCTTACACTGTTGGTGGGAATGCAAGTTGGTACGGCCACTCTGGAAAAGAGTATGGAGGTCCTCGAAAAGTTAAAAATAGAGCTACCCTATGACCCAGCAATTGCACTACTGGGTATTTACCACAAAGATACAGACGTAGTGAAAAGAAGGGGCACCTGCACCCCAGTGTTCATAGCAGCATTGTCCACAATAGCTAAACTGTGGAAGGAGCCGAGATGCCCTTCAACAGACGACTGGATAAAGAAGATGTGGTCCATATGTACAATGGAATATTACTCAGCCATCAGAAAGGATGAATACCCACCATTTGCATTGACATGGATGGAACTGGAGAGGATCATGCTAAGTGAAATAAGTCAAGCAGAGAAAGACAATTATCATATGGTTTCACTTACATGTGGGACATAAGGAATAGCAGGAAGGACATCAGGAGAAGGAAGGGGAAAACTGAAGAGGGGGAAATCAAAGGGGGAGATGAACCATGAAAGACTATGGACCCTGGGAAACAGACTGGGGGTTTCAGAGGGGAGGGGAGTAGAGGTGGGGGGAAACAGGGTGGTGGGTATTAAGGGGGGCATGTGCTGTGATGAGCACTGAGTATTATATTTAACTAATGAATCGTTGAACACTACATCGAAAGCTAATGATGTACTATACAGTGGCTAACCGAACATAATAAAAAAAAAAAAGAAAAGAAATTAATGAAAAGAAAAGAAAAAAAGGGGGGTAATTGTCCTCAGGAGATAACAAAAATATTTTGAGAAACTTTTTGAAATAAACCTAAACGTTCAAACTAGAACAATTATCTCAGCAAACTACGGTACACCTACCTAAAGGGATATTATATATCTCCTAGGTATAATAAACAGGAAAACAAATAAAAACCATAAAAATGCCTAAGATAAGATTTCAAGACAACTTTCTCTTAGAAAGTACAAGATGCAAATTTTCATATATATGATGTAAAATTAATTATGAAAAGTATGTCCAAAAGCAAAAAAAAAAAAAAAAGGATTTTAGGCTACAATGTTAAGATTATTGGCGATTTTTAATTATTTTATCTTTGAAAATACCCTGTCAAGTTATTGCATAACTCTTGGGACACCTGGGTGGCTCAGTCGGTGAAGTGTCTGCCTTCGGATCAGGTCGTGATCCAGGGGTCCTGGGATCGAGTCCTGCATCAGGCTCCCTGCTCAGCGGGGAGCCTGCTTCTCTGTCTGCCTGCTGCTCCCCCTGCTTGTGCTCTCTCTCTCTGAGACAAATAAATTAATAAAATCTTTATAAAAAAGTTATTGTATAACTCTTAGATTTTAAATATACATTTAAAAAGATAAAATAAATGTGCCTAAGGATAAATATATATATATTATATACAAACAAAGATGGACTTGGATTGTAAGCAAAGACATTACACCAAGAAAGTCCTAAATCTAACATAAGAAAGAACTTCTGGGTATTAAGACTATAAAGCATTAAAGCACATCCCCCAGAGAGATTCTGGAACCAACTTGGGGATTCCTAAGAATCAGGTAACAACTGATATTTTTCTACCACCTGCAGTAATTTTTGCAGTCCTGCTTGGAGACAAGGAAACGAGCACCATGGTCTCTCTAGGCAAGTTCCGAGTCAGCAACTCTGTTACGCTTGTGTTGTTCTTTTCATAAACACCTGCTTCATGCAGGACCCTGAGGCCGGCAAGGCTTTATGGACACCAGCTGTACCTGGTGGGAAGAGACCCTTGAGCTAGCAATTGCTTTAGGTCATTACAGGGCCAGTCATACCACGCCTGGCTGCCTCCTTTCTGCTCTCCCTGCCCACCTTGCACACTCAGTGTCCTGCCTCCCACTGCACACTGGACCTTCTGTGAGCTTTGATGCCTGTGACCCGTCCATCCCCCGAAGCGCCCCTTCATCGGGAAATCTATTTGCTCCTCAATGCCCCAGGTCTGCTGGGGTGGGCACCGGGTGGGCAGGCTCAGTCAACCAAACCCTATGACTTGGCTTCCTATGACTTTCATAACAGTCATACCGAGTTTTTTTCTGCCTGTCCACCTACAGGCTTGGACTGACTCGGCTTACCTCTTGGGTCATAAGAAATTACCTTACTGGGGGCGCCTGGGTGGCACAGTGGTTAAGCGTCTGCCTTCGGCTCAGGGCGTGATCCTGGCGTTATGGGATCGAGCCCCACATCAGGCTCCTCCGCTATGAGCCTGCTTCTTCCTCTCCCACTCCCCCTGCTTGTGTTCCCTCTCTCGCTGGCTGTCTCTATCTCTGTCAAATAAATAAATAAAATCTTAAAAAAAAAAAAAGAAATTACCTTACTGGACCCAGGGAGTCCCCTAGTCATAAGAGCAAACATTAAAATCCGTATGTCCAAAGGAAAAGAAACTAAGATTATTAACAGAGTGTCTGCCTCTTTCTTGATAGACCAAAAAAACTCCCAGGAGTTGGATGACTAGCATCGGGGTTGCCAATGAGGACAGCGGGGATCGGGATCGACCCTGGCTGCAGGGAAAGGACATCGAGCCCGGGTAGGAGGCAGAGGGGTCTGATGAATTATCTCCGTTAGGTCTAAGTGCGTTGGTGGACGCTGTGGTTAAGCATGGGGCTTTCGGGAGCGCAGGAAAGCCTCGGAGTCTATTCTCTCTCTTCTGCCTGCTTCCTATGGGTCCCTTCTGTGACTTGCCTCCAGTCTGCTCTTCTTTTCTCTGGGGGCTCTGAGAACACCCGTAGAGAATTCATTGCTACCCCCTACCTGTCTATCCAAGGCACCAGCACTGGGCCAGTTATTGTTCCTATTTCATTATAGGACAAATTAAGGACAGTGATCCAACCCAAATCAGGTGGTGATCAGATGACATATCCAGGACACTATCCCAGCTCACTTCAAGCCAGAAAAGTCCAAGCGTGGGCTTTTTTGTCTCACATGACACTGATGTTTCTAAGAAAACACACATTTGTTTCTCAGAACGTTTCCTGGCCACAATCTCAGAGAGATGGACCCCGGCCAGGACGGGGGCTCAAGCTCTGGGGGAAGGCACTGTCCCTGCAGGAGGGCATGCGACTCTATGAGTCCCAGATGCCACTAGAGGTGGGTGTGTGAGCAGAGGAAGTAGCACTCACCAGGAATGCTGATGCTTGGGTCCTAGCCCCGACTCCAGTGATCATTGTGTCGCTGCTTTGCATAACTCCTGATAAGCACCGTGGGCAAACATGCCCTTCTCCACCCAAGCTCTTCGTGCCAATCAGTGAGTTGTATCTGTAAGAACAAAAATTAAAATTTGTACACCCCAAGGGAAGGGAAGGGAAACTGAGAGGTATTTCTGTAAGTGACCCAAGCACAGTAGCTCAGCAGACAAAGGAGGTGTGATTGCGGGAGCGTGGTGCGCTCTCCTGTGATGAATTACGTTGAGCCTGGAAGAGAGAGAAAGTCCTTGGAGTACACAAGACAAGAATCTGATGTAGGACTCTGGGAAAACGACAAATGCTCTCCTTGGCTTAGCCAGGGGTCTGGTAAAATTGTCAGCCACACGGGGCTGTACGATAGATCAACTACAGAACGGAGTTAGGACAGTGGGAGAACGCCCCAAAGGAGTTTCCCGAGCTAGGAGGAAAGGAGGCTGGTCATGCTGATCAATCACTCACCTTTTGTCTTTATTTGAGGCTCCAGGAATAAAGACAAAAGGAAGACACAGGAGAAAGGGCCCATGAAGATTCTTGGATAAGAGGAAGTCAGTGACTAACATAATATAATAAAAAAAAATATTTAAAAAAAACAAGTGAACAAATAAAAAAAGAGACAAACAAAAAAATAGACTCTTAAATACAGAGAATAAACTGGTAGCTGCCAAAGGACAGGTGGGTGGGGGGATGGATGAAAGAGATGAAGGGAATTAAGAGCACATTTGTTGTGATGAGAACTGAGTAATGTACAGAATTATTGAATCACTATATTGTACCCCTGAAACTAACATGACACTGTGCATTAATTATACTGGAATTAAAAAAAAACTAGTGAATGAAATGTAACTCTTAAATGAAAAAAAAATAAAAAAATAAAAAAAGATAAATTGGGAGCAAAAAAAAAAAGAAGAAGAAGAGGAAGTCATTTCAAGGGGATAGTGTGGTAAGAATCGTTAGCCAAAGAGTAAGAACAATTACCCCCCAGCCAAAATCAGGTGGTGGAGACCCAGTTTATTATTTCCCTTAGTCCAAACCCAAGGGCTGTGTCGACCCTATTCAAGTGGCTGGGAACCACACACTTGGCGAAGCTTTTGATGAATGGAGGGAGTGGTCCTACATTAGACAATCAAGACACTCCCCCATAGTTTTTAGGGGAGCATGAGATTGTCCCACTGGAATAGTGGAGGCTGGAAATTCTGTTTATTTCTCCAGGAATAAAAAGGTGGACGTGAACCACACTGTACACAGTAAAACAGACACACGGGGAGGAAGAAATGCTTCTGTAAAGGTGAGAAGCCAGTCTGGCTTGAGGAAACCTGAGTATGAACGTAAGTACGTCTCTGAGAGCGGAAACGCACATCTAGCCAACCCGCTCTGTGCTTCTCACTAGGAGATGTAACTTTCAGAATCGACAGAATTGCAGAGCCGTCTTAGCCTTTAAAGGGCACAACCATGCTTTTGGTCCTCAGGACACAGGAAAATGGGTTTGAACATGGCAAATTCAAAGGAAGAAACTGGCGTCTAGCATTCCTTTACTCAAAAAAAGGGAAAAAGAAGTCAATGTGACATAGGAACAAATGTAAATGCTGTCATTTTTTCAAGAAAGGCATTTGGATGAAGTATTTTCTAACTCCTTGAATATTTCAGGGTGATTTTCTCTTCACTCCTGAAAGATACTCGGTTATGAAATCAAATCCTCACAACACAATTTCCCTCTTAGAATCTCAAAGATGCCATTGCTCATCTGCCATTTTGTGTGGCGTGAAACACACACGAGGCTGGTTTGCTTTTGTACTTTTGCAGGATGCCCGATTTCTGCGGGTTTCTTTTCTTTTCATTTATTCTTCAAACATTTCATTTAGTCTTATTTAACTGTAATTCTCATTTTATTAGTTTCATCTGAAAAATTGGTAAACCCTACCAACTGGCTAATTCTGATAATTTTCTAATTCATAAACAACTTCAAAATTGTATTTTAACATTACTTCCTTAATATAGAGAGGAGGTGGGTGGGGGGATGGGTGAAGTAGGCGAAGGGAATTAAGAGCACACTTGTGATGAGCACAGGATCACGTATGGAACTGCTGAATCGCTATAGCGTTCACCTGAAACTAATATAATACTGTATGCTAATTATCCTGGGATTAACTTTTTTAAAAAGAAAAATATCAATAATTTTTTATTTTTATTTTATTTTTTTTAAAAGATTTTATTTATTTATTTGACAGAGATAGAGACAGCCAGCGAGAGAGGGAACACAAGCAGGGGGAGTGGGAGAGGAAGAAGCAGGCTCATAGCGGAGGAGCCTGATGTGGGGCTCGATCCCATAACGCCGGGATCACGCCCTGAGCCGAAGGCAGACGCTTAACCACTGAGCCACCCAGGTGCCCCTCAATAATTTTTTAAATGTTGAAAACAAAGATAGGAGAAGTGGTGAACTATATGTTCAAAATCAATTGCAAAAGTACTGAGACAGGAAAGAACTGGACAATGGAGACACTAACAATTGTCGGGATATGGACGTCGAGCCCAGTGCTCAGCAAGCATTCAGTAAGAGCCACTTCATTTCTTCTGGTTTCCCCATACATGTCTCATTAAAAATGAATTCGCCTTTTAAAAATTTGTAATTATATTGTCATAAGAACACTTCACATGACATCTATCCTCTTAACAAATCTGAGGGGTGATCATTGTTGCCTGTTGTACAGCAGACCCTGGAGCTTATCTGTCCTGAATAACTGGAACTTTATACCTATTGATCATTAACCCCCATTTCTCCTCCCTCCAGCCCCCGATAACCACCATTCCACCTAATTTCTTCTTTGAAAACTTTCTGTTTTCATCTCAGGGATCACATGGCCATGAGGTTGGCTCGCCTGCTTTTCTATGGTGTCTCACCTTCTCTAATCACTTTCCGACCATGTCTTTTTCCCCCTGTTGTCTAGAGCGCCAACTCAAATTTGACCCTCATGTCATTAATTCAACTTCCAAAGGATCAACTTTCCTTGCCACCGTAAACTCTTCTTTACTCTTCTAATTCATTGTTTTCATCTTAGCCCGCCATTCGACTTCACCTTGTCGGTCCTTAGAGACACTTGCTTCTAATTAGGAGATGCTATGGTTTTTTCGTGTTTTGTTTTGTTTTGTTTTTTGTTTTTTTTTTAAATATGTGAGACAGAATTGTCATCTGATCCCTCCAACTGAATATTTTCCCTAAGATAGCTGGCTTGCTTAGTCTTCCCAACAATATTTCCATACTTTTATTTTGCACTTGTTTTTTTTTCTTTTGCTTTGTGTTGACTTGAATTCTATCTCTATTAGAAAACATGTTAGAATGGTAAAAATCGACAAGGCAGGAAACAACAAATATTGGAGAGGATGTGGAGAAAGGGGACCCTCTTATGCTGTTGGTGGGAATGCAAGTTGGTACAGGCACTCTGGAAAACAGTATGGAGGTTCCTCGAAAAGTTAAAAATAGAGCTACCCTATGACCCAGCAATTGCACTACTGGGTATTTACCACAAAGATACAGACATAGTGAAGAGAAGGGCCATATGCACCCCAATGTTCATAGCAGCAATGTCCACAATAGCCAAACTGTGGAAGGAGCCAACATGCCCTTCAACAGATGAATGGATAAAGAAGATGTGGTTCATATATATATAATGGAATACCACCCAGCCATCAGAAAGGATGAATACTCACCATTTGCATCGACATGGATGGAACTGGAGGGGATTATGCTAAGTGAAATAAGTCAAGCAGAGAAAGGCAATTATCATATGGTTTCACTCATTTGTGGAACATAAGGAATAGCATGGGAGGCATTAGGAGAAGAAAGGGGAAAATGAAGCAGGAGTGAAATCAGAGGAGGAGAAGAACCATGAAAGACTATGGACTTTGGGAAACAACTGAGAGTTTCAGAGGGGAGGGGGTAGGGGGATGGGTTAGCCCGGTGATGGGTATTAAGGAGGTCACGTGTTGTAATGAGCACTGGGTGTTATAAGCAATAATGAATCATGGAACACTACATCAAAAACTAATGATGTACTGTATGGTAACTAACATAACATAATAAAAACAAACAAACAAACAAATAAATAATAGATAAAAGATGAAAAAAAAAGAAAACATGTGAATTCATTCAACAACTGTCCATTGAGCTTCTATTGTATGACAAGCACTGTTCTAGGTCCTAAAGATAAAGTAAAGAACCAACCACACAAAACCTCTACCTGAATGGGGCTTACGTTCTCATGGGGCAAATAAGTAAGTGGAAAGAATAAATGGCTTCACTCACCAGAGAGCAGTGGAGCCCTATCTCAGAGTCACCTGGAGAGCAGGTGGGTGGGATTCCTGGCAGAATTCTAACCACCTAGTTAGTACCCATTTAGTGAAATAGTGAGACTAAAATTGGAAATAAAAACTCTACGGGTCATCGGGCAGCAACACCACTTTGCTATTGTTGTCATTATTATAATTTATTATTATTATTATTATTATTATTATTATTATTATTATTTCTAACGGTCCTCCTAGTGCCTGGGAAGTGATATCTCTGTGGTTCGAATTGCATTTCCCGAATGATTACTGATGTTGAATACCTTCAGTGTGTTTGTTGGCCATTTGCATTTCTTCCCTGGAGAAATGTTTATTCAAGTCCTCTGCCCGTTTTTAAATTAGGCTGTTTATCTAATTATTGTTGAATTATATCAAGGTTTTTTTTTAAATATATACAAATGTTTTGCCACTCTCAAATGTTTTCAAACCAAAGACATCTTTCATCTTTCCTTACACCATCTTCCTCTGTCTGAGTGTAAAGCACCCAGAGCAATCATCTTCCGTGCTGGGACAAACTGAGCTCTAGTTCCTTTCAACCCTGTAATTATAAGAACCAGTGACCCTACGACCAGATTAATGAAATTGTTCAACGAGCTCAATTTCCTAGTTTGTCTTCTGTGGGGATGGCATGCCTAATTCTTCAACACCACTCACAGGATTCTTTCTTACCAGTTGTATCTGAGTCTGTGACTTGAAAATGATACGTCTATGTGTAAAGAAAAAAGTGGGCGATAAAATTCTAATACTGCTGCTGTATTTCTCTCCCAGGTGAGCTACCTTTCCAACATAGCTCATAGAATTTCCAAACTATACAGAAAAAAATTTTCAAACTCTAATCTCACAACTATTTGAATACTGGCTGGACTGCTAGAAAAAATATGCCATCCACATTTACCTTAAATCTTTTCTAAATCAGGTAAGTCTAACTAGCAAGCAAGAACACAAAGTACAAAACATACTTTTTATGGGTTCACCTACTAAGGTGACTTTTTAAAAAACAGCACATACATTTGGATATATACGTGCTAGAATTTGTACTGAACGTAATTCTTATATCTCCTAGCTATACTTTCTGCATCCGCAGAGGTGGATTCAGAATTACAATCATTCATTCAAAGTCATGAACTTAGGATGTGTTCTTGGCGTAGAAGAGAGTTTTCGCAAGGATCAAATCAAGATGCCGATTCCTTTTTCACAACGGGAAAATCTGGAGATGTGTTCAGAACAAATGCTCCAGAGAAAAAGAATTTCAAATTTTAACAGATTTCTCATAGACTGTTTGACCCACACACATACACATCTTGATATCTATTTTATGATTGTTTAGTTCATAGTGACCTATAGAGTGACCTTTTGTTGGCAAAGAGAGAAAAGTAGCATTTAGTTCCCAAATAATTCCTCCTTAACTCCTATTTTCGCATTTTTAAAAGATCTTATTTATTCGTGTTTGTTTATTTATTTATTTTGAGAGCACACACTGGGGAAGGGACAGAAGGGGAGGGAGAGAAGAGGGAGAGAATCCCAAGGAGACCCCACGCTGAGTGTGGACCCCAATCTGGGGTTCGATCTCATGATCCTGAGATCACAACCTGAGCCGAAACCAAGATCGGATGCTTAACTGAGGCACCCAGGGACCCCTCCTTATCTCCTATTTTCATAGGTGTTTTTACAAGGTACAAAAAGGCCAGTGAATCAGGCTATCCTTCATTAAGACCCACATTGTCTTTGCTTCATCTTTCTCGTCCTGGCACATCCAAAGTGAACTCCTGGCCCTCACCTCTTCCAGCCACCTGCATTGCTCACCTATGTCCTTCGAGATTCATCTCTGTGTATGCACACATGGAAAATTCTGGCAGGAAGGGTAAGAAACTAGAAACAGCTATCATGAAGCCTGGAGAACGAGATGGCAAGAAGACTTGTTTTTCATGTCTTCGTAAGTGAATTGTAAGGGAAATAGACGTAGGTGATGCTGGGCCCTCAGCCAAGTCGGGGCAGAAGGAGAAGCTGCAACCACTGGGCCTTTTAGCGTCGTCTGCTAGGTACGGCTGCATGGAGAGCTGTCCTTCCAGACCCGGCTCGAATGCCATCCTCCTAAAGGCTCGCCTGGGGTCCCGGAGGCGGGCTCCGCCCTGCAGCCCAGGGCTCTGCAAAGCCTCCCCTTGTCCCCCCCTAGGCTGCACACTCTAAGTCAAGGCGACTTTGTCGAACGAAAGAAGACTCTACCCTCGTCCTTCTTCCGCCGAAGTAGGCAACTTCCTGCCTTTTAATACACCAATTAGATTTGCCACGTTTATTTATTTATTTATTTATTTTTATTTATTTATTTTTTCGACAGAGATAGAGACAGCCAGCGAGAGAGGGAACACAAGCAGGGGGAGTGGGTGAGGAAGAAGCAGGCTCATAGCGGAGGAGCCTGATGTGGGGCTCGATCCCATAACGCCGGGATCACGCCCTGAGCTGAAGGCAGACGCTTAACCGCTGTGCTACCCAGGCGCCCCTAGATTTGCCACGTTTAAAAAAACTAGTGCCGTATGCGTCCGCCGCGTGCTCCTGCGGGTGCGGCGCGTGCGCGCTGAGGCCTCCGTGGCGGCCGTCCCGGGGCGGCGGCCGTGGGGACGCCTCCCTGGTCTTGGTACCCGCTGGAATGGCTCCGAGGTCGTGCTCTGCGGACGGCTGCAGCGCAGGGGCCCGTGTCTGTCGAGTACACACCTGGGAGGGTATCCTGCGCGCAGTTCATGCGCTCGTGCCGCCCAAACCGAAGCTTCCCGAGGGCAGGAAGCGTGTTGACACGTGGCCGTCTCTGTCACCCAGCACAGCACCTGCTCTAAGGAGCCCCTCACGGCCGTTCGTTCTCTTTCCGGGGCGACCCTGGTGTACCGAGCCATCGGTCAAGCCCTGCTTCTCCCAATATCAAGAAGCTTGTCTATTTTTAGGCAGAAAGGAAGAGTATCCAGTACCTTCTGCCCACAGCCGTACTCAGTAGACCAGATAAATGTGCTCATTCCTGATCAGTGTTCCCAAAAACCTATAAATGTCCCATTTTTGTGTCCTTTCCACTCCACTCCACTGTTTCGTTGGCTTGGTGTTTCTGCACAGGAGGGCTGGGAAAGCCGCGGGGAACCTTGAAACATGAAGGTCCTCTTTCTCTTCGCTGTCCTCTTCTGTCTGGTCCAAGCGAACTCAGGTAAATGTCTCCTGGCCGGTGCAGAAAGCTGCTGGAGGTGACCAGGGCAGGTAGGGCGGGAACCCCTCAGATAAGCCTCTGTGTGGAGGACTGGGGTGTCTGTGTGTTGGTAACAGCGCAGGAGGTGCCCATCTGGGGCTCAGCTCTGGACCGTTTGGATCTTCCCTGTGAAGAGTTTTTTAAAAAGTGAAATATGGGATATCAGGGTCAACTAACACAAAACAAAGGGGGCACCTCGGCTCTGGTAGACATAGGAAACATTCACCGAAGTCTGAGAAAAGTTTCCAGGACAAAATGACAGTCACATGAATGTCAGAGCTGGAAGGGACTATGGGCAGCCCTGTGCTCTACAGGGAGAGGACACTGAGCTCCCAGGAGAGTGACGGTGTACCGCTGGGCACTCACCGCTTACAGCCCAGCAGTGACTCATGCCCAGAACAGCATTCCTCCAGCCCCCCACCCCGTGTGGTCAGTTCTGCAGAACATTGAGGCATTGCTGGTTAAACAAATTGTCCAAAGAGAGAGAATTAGCTACTGGAGGAGGTAAGACTAGAATGCAGATCTCCAGGTCCCTAGGCTCATGGTTCTTCTACCTTCGTTGCTGTGGGGCCCATGTCTTCACGTGACTGTCCTCCCCAAGCCACGGCAGAGCCCAGGTGACATGGGATCCCAGGGTAGGCCCCAGTTGTTGCTGAGATCTTGCACAAGGTTGTTTTTTAAATTGTGCAAGACCGAGACTCCTGGGCGGCTCAGTCGGTGAAGCCTCTGCCTTCGGCTCAGGTCATGATCCAGAGTCCTGAGATCGAGCCTCTTGGGCTCCCTGCTCCGCGGGGAGTCTGCTTCTCCCTTTCCCTCTGCGGCTCCCCCTGCTTGTGCTCTCTCTCTCTCTGACAAATAAATAAATAAAGTCTTTAAAAATAAAATAAATCGTGCGAGACCAACACTGTGGGCATTTTATGGTTTTTGTTGTTGTCTATGTTCATCAGAGGTGACATTGCAGACCTGATATCTCATTCCCAAATAGGAAGTGCTTTTTTTTTTTTTTTTTTTTTTTGAGATGGAATTGACATATGACCTTATACTACTTTCGGGTATACAGTATAATGATTCCGTATTTGTATGTGTTGTGAAGTGACCACCGCAAGTAAGCCTAGTGAACGTCTGTCACCACACACAGTTACACTTTTTTTTTTTAAATAGAAAATACTTTCCATAGGGGGTGGTCGTGCTTGACCTACGGGTTCACAAGTCATGGTGAAAAAAAGGTTATCTTTTCTTCTTTTCATTGTAAGACATGAAATTAAAAATGGGGCCACAAACTAAGAATCAGAGCTATTTCCAATTTTCCTAGAGACCCAGACCCACCCCTCCTTTATTCTACTCTGTTCTCTGAAACTTCTCTGCTTTCCCCGAATTCAATAACTCCTATCTGTCCCCAGGAAGTTTGAGAATGCTGATATAATAATATAGGATAAAATATACACCCTTCTGGAAACATTCTGAGGTGGAGGTTATTGGGTCTGTTTTAAAGCTAAGAAACCAAAGCTCAGTTAAACTGGAACTTGTCCAAAGACACTGCACTTTGGAAGAATATAGGAGATAGAGCTGGGCGTGGGCCAGGGTCCTCTTGTACTCTCTGTACAATATGAACTCGGTATCAACTCTACATTATTGTATCGACAGGGGATATTCCACCTGGAATCAGAGATGTTATCTGCTTGACTCAACACGGGACCTGCAGGCTTTTCTTCTGCCATTTTGGTGAGAAAAAGGCTGAAATCTGCTCCAATCCCTGGAACAGGTGCTGCCTACCAACCACAGAGGCAGAAGGAAAAAATAAACCAGAGACGGACAGCAAAAATGATGGCAAAAACAAGAAAGCTGACACCTAACATGTAAGCTTCTGGAAGTCAGGAGGACTCTTGAAGCATCCCAAGGACTTACAAGGACGTGTGGCTTATTGAAGGTGCTCAATAAATGTTTGTTGAATGAATCCGGCAGCAAGGGTGAAGGTCTGATGAAAGAATTTTCCTAAAAGCTTGCTTACTTTACCTTTCTCTGTTTTTTTTTCCTGACAGTCTCAGAATTTTGTAATAACCAACCTCCTTTCCTTGCTCCTGAGAGTGTCTCTCACTGACCCACAGACAGGGGGACTAGAGACCACTCTCCAGGCTGATGTCATCCACAGAGGGACAGAAATGCAGTCAGTCAATCCACTGGCCCCTTTCCCACCAAATGCCGTCTGCCTTCTCATCAGACCCAACACCAGCCTCCACCTACGTATGGCCCGGCCCTGATGAGCCTGGTCCCCCTTCCCCAGCATCACAACAGGTCACATTTACCCTTAGGTTTTCCCACCTGGTGAACACAACACAAATCTTATGGAGCACGTATGAGCGGCCCCATTGGTGGGATGGAAGGAAAATGAAAGCCGAACGGTTAAGCCAACTGCCCACGTCGGCAGGTCGTTGGAGGGACTCTGATGTGCTCACGGTGCTGGGTTACTTCTAAATAACAGACTTCATGGGGTACCTGGGGGGCTCACACATGCTGTCTATACCACACCTTTGAGCCAGGCCCCCCAAGAGTAGTGACTATTAATTCCAGGTAGGAAATGTCAGAAAATACCAAAAGCAAGTGTGCTGGTGGAAGGGGCAGACCCTGTGCCAAGCTTTTTCCAGCCTAGTAGCTTGGGGAGCTGCCTGGCGTCGGTATTCCTGCTCACTGCCTGAGTCCAGTCTGCCCACGAATTCCCTGAGCGTCAAGAGTCACCTGGAAAATAGACTCTTGGGTTCCTGTCTCGGTTCCCTGGTCAAGCGTCAGTGAACGTTTGGAGTAACTGCCTTGGGCCTCTCCCCAGGCTCTTTTATAAACGCTCCTTGTTTTTTTATGTTCTTTTTCTGTTTTTTTTTGAAGAGTTTTAAAAAAACTTTTACTAGAGACTATATTGGAAGTGTGACCTGGATTCACATTAAAAATTCAAAGTTAGAAAACTAGTAAAAAATGTATATACAGTGATGTTTAAAGAAAAATCCAGAGAATAGTGCAAAATGTCAAAAGGAGTATAATAAGTGGTGTTATATCTTAAGGTTGTTATTATAATCCTCTTTCTGTCAATATTTTATAAGTTTTCAAGAGTAGGAATTAAACAAATATAGAAATTTTTAGCCCAAAACATAATTTAAAATATCACAGAAATGGACTGTTTTGATCTTGAGACTTCCTTATATTCCCCCCTTTCAGGATAAGAAAGATAACTGTTTACAAGTACAATCCCCTATGAGCTTACTGGGTGCTAAAATGCTTTATATTTTTCTGGGCTATTGCTAGTACTTGAATAAGCTGTAATAGTGTTGGTGGGATGGGAAAATTTTGTTTGTGTTATGTTGTTAGTCACCATACAGTACATCCTTAGTTTTTGATGTAATGTTCCATGATTCATTGTTTGTGTATAAAACCTAGGGCTCCATGCAATACGTGCCCTCCTTACTACCCATCACCGGCCTAACCCAATCTCCCGTCCCCCTCCCCTCTGAAGCCCTCAGTTTGTTTCCCAGAGTCTATAGTTTCTCATGGTTGTCTCCCCCTCTGATTTCTAGTGGAAACTGGGCCTGGTCTGGGGCGCCTGGATGGCTCAGTTAAGCTGTGGACTCTTGATTTTGGCTCAGGTCGTGATATTGGGGTCGTGAGATCGAGCCCCACATTGGCTCCATGCTCAGCGTGGAGTCTGCTTGTCCCGCTCCCTCCCCCACCTTGCACCTTCTCTCTCTAAAATAAATAAATAAATAAATAAATAAATAAATAAATAAATAAAATATTAAAAAAAAAAAAAAGAGGAGCGCCTGGGTGGCTCAGTCGGTTAAGCGTCTGCCTTGGGCTCAGGTCATGATCCTGGGGTCCTGGGATCCAGCCCCAACGTAGGGCTCCCTGCTCAGCGGGGAGGCTGCTTCTCCCTCTCCCTCTATGGTCGCAATCTCTCTCTCAGGTAAATAAATAAAACCTAAAAAAAAAAGAAAGAAAGGAACGAAGAAAAAGAAATGGGGCCCAGTGTGGCCTTCAGTGTGGAAACTGTTGTCTTTCTCGAAAGGGAAGTGTGGACGTGATGAGGCTGTGTACCCACCGTCGTTAGCGGCAGGGACACCCGCAGCCTCGCCGGCACAGAGCAGACCCCTGGAGGGTCTGCTGAGGCGCAGAGGGACACCCATGAGGTGAGAGTAAGGAAGAGCGGGAGGACGGCGGCGTGTCCGGGGTGTCCTCTGCGGCCCCCAGGAGCAGGGGCCCCTCCGCACACACCTAGATGCGTCCGAGGACCTGGACGCAGGTTCTTGCTCGGCCTCTCTGAAATGCTGAACAAGCTACCTCATCTCCATGGTAATTTTTGGACGTATCCAGCCGTACATGTCCTGTAAAGACGAGGTGAAAACCCCACTTGTTCTTCCCAAACCCGAACCCACTGGGTGAGTGGCAGTCCGTCTACACCAGAACTCACCCCTAGAGGGCGCGCTGCCGCCTTCCGCGCCTTCAGGCTGGCTCCTGCACACCGGCTCCTCCCACCGGGTCCTGCACACTGGGTCCTGCACACTGGATCCTCACAGGCTCCTCGCACGGGTGCCCAGCGGCTTGCGCGGGTCCAACGAAGCCACCAGCTGGAATCGGATCCGCCTAGAACAAGGGAGCCGGAATCACCAACCCCTCTAGCCTGCATTTCTGGGCGTTAGTGAAATTACAGTGTCTCTTTCATGTCTGCCCTATAATACCATGACAGGTTTGCGGGCATTCGCTGAACGCATCGGGACCGTACTCAAGTGTCACCCGTGCCCTCTTCTTTGGGGAGGGGGCAGGCCGGCCCCAGAACTGTGAGGAATGAAAGCAGAGCCTGCCTGCTTCCTGCTGCTGCTTGTCTGCTGGAGTTTCAACCCCCAAGAGTAACCAGCTGAGCACCCTCTGCCGTCAGGAGCCTCAGAAAGGCAGGGAGCCAGGGAGTGGGACAGAACCCCTGCTAGCCCTGCTAGGTTATACTGCCTCACAGCTGAGCTGGGAGCCCACTCCTTTTCGGGGTGGGGGGGGGGGTTAGCAGCTCCCCTTGTGGGCAGCAGGAGGGCCCGAGCAAGGGCTGGAGATGCCTTACGGAGTCCTCCTGGATCCTGAGTCCCCACAAGAGCATTCGCCTGCTGTCCCCTGTCTCTTGGCCATAGAAGCTTAGACAAAAAAAGAGAGATCATTTAATAAAAACCATGTCCTCTGAAAGCGTGCTGTCATGGGAAGACACTGGAAGGAAGAATCAAAGCAGCTGAGCTTGGTTTAGCTCGCAGTTCAAGACGGCAATGTAGGAACGCGCTGAACGCACCTCCCCCACGAACACACCAAATTAACGCTGGGACCCGAACAGATCCTGCTGCCTCGGGCACCAGGGAAAAGGCACGGTTTAAAGGAGCAACTAGCATATAAAAGAGCAGTGGAACTCTGCCAAGCAGTGCAGATAAGCTGCAGACAAAGGTGAGAAGCTTGTCCCCTCGCTACCTCTGAAGGTGAGATGTTGTGCCTTGACAAGCCCACACGGGAGACAAGCACGCTAATGTCATTGACAGTCTCTCGGGCCAAACCCCGTGTCCTCACACTGGGCAGAGTCGGGCAGCCCCGCCTCCACAGAGTGACTGTCTACCGTCTAACTATCACCTGTCTGCAGGGGCAATGCAACAATAGGGGGATGGAATGGGTTTCTAACAAAACAAACAAGAACAGCCTTTTAAAGGGTCCTTTTGGAAAGCCACAGGCCATACACTTAAACAATATGCTGCAATCACTCGACATATTAAAACTACTCCTTTGGAACTGCCTTGGCAATCCTCTTCCATAAAACTGAGAAAGAAGCTAGTTCAGCACAAGTATAAACTTCAGCAGCCGAGGAAACCAAAAGCCCTGGGAGGTCAGAAATCCTCCCCTGGTCCTGGGCTACGTCCCTCACTGGAGGGAGAAGGAAGCATCAGCCAGACTCAGAAACCACGAACGGCAGGCACGTCTGCAATCCGGAGCGTTCTCAGCATGGCTGGATGCCAGATGAACCTGTGCTTTGCGGGCTTCCTCCTCGCTGAATGCCAGGCCGGTGGTACCCACCTGCGGGTTATCCCCAGATGACTACACAGGAGACAGGCACATGGGTCCTCTGCAGGGAAGCACGTGCCTGCCCTGGTGAGTCTGAGAATTCATGCAGGGGTGGGGCTGGCTATGAGGAGCGGTGCCCACGGTCTCCCAGAGGAGGGTCCAGAGAGCATCAGCTTGGGGCCCAGGGGGATGCATGACTCAGGCTGGGTCTGCTTGGGATCCAGGTCCAGAAGAACTCTCATGCTAAATGCCAAGGGACCCTGGTTTGTGCTCAAGGTACCCCAGCCAGCGCCACCCTGACAGCTCCTCGGCGCCAGCTCCCGTGCTCAGGGTCCCTCGGGCACCTACCTCAGTTTGTCTGGGGAGCAGGTGTGAGTGTGCCCGTAAACCAGACAAAGCACCTACGGCTCAGAGGTGTGAAGCGACTCACCCAGAGCCACACAGCTCTCAGGGAGGAAGTTCTGTTCTGATCTCCCGGGGAGCCTGCAGAATGGGGTGTATTATTTGGAGGTTCCAAAGGCTTGCCTGGGGTCATGTAGCGAATTGGTGACAGGTCGGTGGTGGGCCCTTTCCCCTCCACCTCATTTCCTCATCCTATAAAATCTAGCGGAAGCAGTGTCCACACAGTGTTCCTTCCAGCTCCATAAATACTGGTGGGAGGATCGGTGTGGTCTCAGCAGGGATAGTAGAAAACCACATGTTACGAATGGCCTTTTGTATTACATCTGCCATCTGCACTGAGGTGTCCTCGTTGCCCGGATTTTAGAGAGGAGGAAACTCACACTCACCGAGTAAAGAGACGCCCGAGAGCACAGAGCCAGTGAAGGAGCAGGAGGGGATGCTGTCCGCGCTTCCTCCTCTGGCCATTTGGGTGACTCTGTGGAAGGAGTTTGGGGTTCTGCCAAGGCTCCTGTAACCCCAGGCGTGGGCAAGGTAGGAAATGAGTTATGGGCTTTCCGCCGAAGCATCTCCCTCTCCCCGTCCTGTGTTAGCCTGAGCCCACCTCATCCTTCCACCTGAGCATCCACGGACACGTTGGAGTCTGTTGTCTCTCTGCATTTCTCTACTTGGAAACCTGAAAAGAACTGGAGATGCAGAGACTCCGGCTTGAGCCAGCCACAGAAGCCAACCGCAGCCCGCTCTTACCTTGGGACTCGTCTGGTGTAGGCATCCCGTCTGCAGCTCAGGGGGGGGAGAGAAAAGACCCCCCCCCCCCCCCCCCCCCCGCCAGGGCAGCGGGGCAGGGCTGCAGCTCTCCGGCCATGGCCATGGGGTGGGGGTCTGCACAGCAGGTGCACAAAGAGGGAAGAAGGAAGATTCGAACGTGGTGGAGCCGGGTGAGCTGGCCCCGGGGGCCTCCTACAGCGAGGAGCTGGCTCCCAAAGCAGATGGAACATGGTGACAGGACATGACAAGTGCAAGAGTGAGTGTCTGGGGAGCACGGGGAGGAAGGGAAGAGGAAGAAGTGAAGGAAGGAAGTTAAGGATGAATCCTCTCCATGGCACCTGCAAGGGTGATCCAACCAGCCCTTACTAGAATGCAGGGAGCCTCGGGGACTCTGCCCCCACGCCCCGCATCCCGCTGGCTCTGCCCCCGCAGCAGAGGGGAGTGAGCAGCTGCCAGTGAGACCGCAGACTCTGCCAGCGTGGCCCAGGGTGGGCACTAGCACCTAGAGACAGGAATGCTGTTGGAGCTGAAGGACTCCTGCAAGGAAGGCTTCCCAGACTGGCTCTGCCTCTCCATCCTTCTTGCTGTAATGAGGAGGTGTCTCTTGACACAGCTCCCTCCATGTGAGCAAAGCCTGCCAAAGCCAGAACGACTGGGAGGACAACCGAGGCAGGCGAGGCAGGCTCACACATACATGGTGCGAGGCAGCGGAGGTCCAGCCCTTTCCCGGCAGACCGGGCCGTGCAGGAGGCAGCCCCTAGCTCCCTGGAATTCAGGCCCGCCCGACCGACTGAGAGTGGAGTCACAGTGACTCACAGACAGGGTGTTCGGGGTGGTGCTTGATGCCAGGCGTGGTACCTGTCACAGGTGAGCATGACCGAAGCAACTGGAAAAGCTGCACATTTCACTTGATCGTTGCTGCTATCTGGCCACAGGGAGGAACCTGGAGGAGTACAGACAGTGAGGTCTGTCCCCAAGCCTGGGAGTGTCCTCACCCTTAAGAAATCATCTTCCTCTAGAGCCTGGTTCCCAGTGCGGCAGTGGCAGCTTGTCACACTGACTCATTATGCCCCAGGAACCACTGCAGGGAGCCGACGGGATCCTTAGCTGTTTCTGTGAAGGTACTGAGTGAAGCTATTGTGCTTTCAGAGCTGACAACCATGGCCTCGTGCACAGGGTCATGGCCGAGCCCTCCCGGCCGTGGCCCCTGGTGATGCCCCCGCCCCACAAGCACACAGAGAGGCATCGCGGGGGACCTCGAGGATTCTCCCCTTCCCCAGCGGTCCTGCACACACACTCCCCAACACTCTGAAAATGGAGCTTTCTGGTACAGACAATATTTTACTCACGTTCCTGGAAATCTTATCAAAGAAAGGCAAAAAATTAAAGTCTGGTAAATTAATGTTTTCCCCCACATTCTAGAAGGAAAGTCCCTTTGCTTAGATCCTTTAGAGAGTTGGTCTTACCCCAGGGTGTACTTCCCATTCCAGCCTCAGCGCCTGCACCCAGATTGTTCTCCTTCAGCCCACCCTCGGGCTCTCCCCCGGCCATCCCCCCACAGGGAGAGGTGACCCTCTTTCATCCGCCACCTCTTTCCATTCACCTGCACAAGCTGGGGTGGCCCCGTGGGCGGCAGCAGGACACCCAGGGGGGACCCTCGTGCTCCAGAGAACATTAAACTGGGAAGGGCTGGGCTTTGCAAGGGTGGTGTGAGTGGTCCCACACCTCAGGCCGGCTTCGTGAGTGCCTGCACAGCGGGTGACTACAGCTCTGTCTTCAGCTCCTGACCCTGTTGGACGTGCAGCTCCTCAGAACAGACATTGGGTTTTGAGGACCACACAGGCTTAACTCGGAGTGAGGAAGGAAACAGTTCCCTAATTGCTAAGATATTTCTCACTTCCGGAAGAGTCAGGAACCCATTGTTCAACAAAGGAGCATTTGGTTTCTGTCCTGCTCCACCCCGAGGCTCCCTGGGAGCATTAAGGAGCGCCTTCCCCTCCCTTCATATCCCAGGAAGTGAAGCTGGGTTCTTCCAGGTAGGATCCAAGCAAATGATGATGCCCTCCTGGGGAACGTGAGGACGGTGGGCTGGGGGAGTTGGGACCTTCAAAGAAGAGCAAACAAAATAGGGCGTAGGAAAACGAACAGCCTCCTTGTTTATTTGCCCTGTAGAAGTAAAAATAGAAATAGATCTCTCACACTAGAGAACAGGGCTTTTCTCTTTGTAGGAGACTGTCTCCAAAGGATGGAGAAATGCCAGTGACCGTCCTGAGCTCATGCTTGTGTGGACATGGGTAGAGATTGAGGGATGAAATATCAGGGTCGATTCACGTCTCTGTTATTTATTCTCCATGCATCTTCAACGGATGTGTCTCTCCAGAGCTTTGTGGCAAGGCTGCTAACAGAAGCAGGGCTGTGTGCTGGTCACGCTCTCCCAAGAGAGCCTTGGAGGCACCAGATGGCCAGAGGACGAAGGGTTCCCTGCCTGGCTGCAGAGGATGGTCCTAAGAGCTTGGGAACACTGTAGCCAGTCCAGAAGAGATCTCTGGTATGGAGAGACCCCGAGACCAGAGACCACTGCATCGTCCTCAAAAGCACAGGTAGAGAGGCCACCAGGCAGTGTGGGCATGCATGGGCACGCGTGCACACACACTCACATTCACACACTCAATGATTAAAGACAGAGAACACAGTGAGAGATGGATAATGACAGACACAAGAACACAGAGACAGAGATAAAAGGAGGCAGAGAGAAAGCAAGAGCAAGACAGAGAAGGACTGAGCTCAGTCCACAGCAGCAGAACAAAGAGACCAGGAAAAGATACAGATTTAGAGGAGGGTTNNAGGGAAAGACAGGCCGTTCCAGTTAGACTGAAATGAAGACAAAATAGTTTTCGCTTGTTGAGAAAGTGGGCGTGGCTTTGTAGTGGGTCTGCAGGCTGATACTTGGAGCTTCCAGATCTCTCCAAGAAAGAGGGAAATACTCAAAGTCAGGAAAGTGGGACATTTAATAGAAACTTCAGGGACCAGAACAAGGCAGCCTGTGACATTGAGCACCAATTCTCTTGAAGAAAATCTAGCTCCCAAGAGCCTACAGGGAACCAACTGGACAGAAGCAAATCTCGCCCCTTTGCAAAGCAGCGGCCCCCATCCTGGCCACCGAGTCTCTCTTGCTCAGTGGACCATGATATTCACAGCACTATGAACACAGTGGATGGGTGGTCTCCAAACGTCAGTCTCCAGGAGAATTAAAATCCAGACCATGATCAAAGTTATTGTTCTAAAATATGGACCACATGTGACAACATCTAGATATTTTTGTTACCCCCCCCCCAGTTTTTATAGGTTGTCGTCAGGTGGACACGTTCCATGCTGGATGTGCAAGTCTGAGCCGGTGTTGCGAGCTATGCATGTGTGTACATAAGTAGCGTACTAAAGCCAAGATCTGGCCCGAGGCCAGAGTGTTTCCTAAAACATACATCTTGTGAAATGCTTATAACAAAACACAAGTATGCCCTTAACACAAGATAAATTTTGAGTCATGGAGGTTTAAATCAGCAGGTACATATATACCTATCTTGATAGACTGCTTTTTCACGAGCCGGCACTCAGAGGAATGAGAATCCAAATACGGGCAATGTAGAAAAATAGAAACCGCGTGTACAGTGACGGCAAGAGGGTGGGGAGGGAGGGGGCGGGCGGAGCAGTGGAAGGAGAAGCAAGGATTCCCAGAAGTGTCAGAGCTAAATTACTTCAGGTGAGAGAACACCTTTGCCCTGTTAAAGGAAAGATCTCAAAGCAACATCAGACATAACTTACGTGACTCCTTAAAGCCCAGCAGAGCCAGGCATTTTGAAGAAGTGAGCCAAGCCAATGAAAGATAGTGAATGGAGGTTCTGATTTAAGGGGCTTTTATTCTATGTAAAGGGGCAGAGATATTTGCATACACCTTGGCGTTCCCACGTATGAGTGTGGGCCCCAGTGGTTAAATCATCATATTTTTCTGAAGAAGTCAGGGAGATGGATTTTTATACAGAATCTTGACTCCTTTAAATGTCAGCAATTAATAGCAAAATTAGTTGGGAGGCTCTATTTCACCATGGGTTTCTGATTCATTAGATATTGCTCTGACTCTGTTCAATGAACTGTGAGGATTTAGACTTGTAATAACCTCAGAAATTCATGACTCACATCCCTTTGGCAGGCAGGGGGAATTGGAGGGTCCAGACGGGTAAGCAGCTAACCTGCATTCTCAGGAAGCCTGGCCCCAGGACGTAGGCCTCCAGATGTCTTGTGTTGTTTGTGCTATACCCACTGTGGTAGTTCCCCGTTGCACAACAACAAATGCTGAGGATCTGTGGGTTTCTGTAGGTCGTGGGAACCATGCACAGCTTGGCTGGGTGCTTCTGGATCAAGGCGCTCATGACGTTCCGGTCAAGCTGTTAGCCAGGCTGCAATTCCACCGAAAGCTCAGCAGAGAACGATCCGCTTTATGAAGCTCACTCACGCGGTCCGTGGCCGAAGTAGATTAAGAGTCACTTAAGTTCCTCACTGGGTCGGCCAAAAGTTTCCCTCGGTTCCTTGCCAAATGGGCCTCTCTCCATAGGGCAGCTGTAAATATGGCATCCGGCTTCCCTCAAAGTCAGCAAGGCAGAGAGCAGAGAGCACCCCAAACTGAATTCACAGTCTTTTATAACCTCACCCCAGAAGTGGCGTCCATCACTACCGCCTTATTCCATGTGTTCGAAAGGAGTCAATGAGGCGAGTCCACCAGGACAAGGAGGGGATGGCACAAGGGCATGAATACTAGAAGGTGGGGCTCATCACAGGCCGTCTTAGACGCTGCCTCCACTCTCCTAGCCTCACAAATGCAAGCCAGGGGCCCGCAAGCCATGGGGCACTGGCTACAGCCAGCTGCTACCTATTTATAGAAATAAAGTTTTATTGAAACAAAGCCACGCCCATGTGTTTGCATATTGCTTCCGACTGCTTTTGCGTCACACCCGCAGAGCGGAGTAGTTGCAACAGAAACTGTAGGATCAGCAAAACCTCATTTTTTTTTTTTTTACTGTACAGTTCTTTACAGAAAGAGTTTGCTTCCTGATGTATGCAACCAAAAAACCTTTTTTATTATTATTATTATTTTTTAAAGATTTTATTTATTTATTTGACAGAGACAGCCAGCGAGAGAGGGAACACAGCAGGGGAGTGGGAGAGGAAGAAGCAGGCTCACAGCGGAGGAGCCTGATGTGGGGCTCGATCCCAGAACGCAGGGATCATGCCCTGAGCTGAAGGCAGACGCTTAAGCTTAACCACTGTGCCACCAGGTGCCCCGAAAAACCTTTTTTTAAATAGGGAAGAGGAGATTGACATAGAGATGCCAAATTCATCGTTTGCTTGCATTTCTCTCGATGCCCTGGCATCATACCTGCCACGGTGACCACTTCCGTGAGGCACTCGTCTGGGAATTCGGAAGCAGCTCTGTAGTCTGGGTCAAGTGGGTGAGGTCTGGCTTCACTTCCCCAGTCCTGTTGCGTTCTTTCCCACCACACGGCATCATACACTTTTCCACTGGAAACCACACTCTTGAAACCTTTGGCCAAAACCAGATATGAAACATAGTTATGTGTAAGTGTTGGATCACCAAATTGTACACCTGAAACTAACGTTACCCTGTATGTTAACTAACCGGAATTTAAAACAAACCAACAAAACATCGTTATAATGACCTAAGGCAGCAGACTGGTATAATCCTAACTCAGCATAATCTGTGAACCTGACCTATCTGGGCTCCAAACTTGGGTTTTACCAAGTTACTTCATTCCTCTTGGCTTCATTTTCCATATCCTTAAAATCTAGATTGTAATAGTGACCTCACACCTTTTTGTCACAAAAAACGCACTGAAGCACCCATCACATACACGTGCTCGTGCTCCGTACATACTAACAGCTCCGTAGGTGCCAGTCCTTATGTGTGAAACACCCGATGCTTTCCCAGTGCCTATTGCAACAGTAGCTGATAGGTTTATTTCAAGTTTCAGTTCTGATTACATCAGAGTGGCACAAGTCCTATGTTTTTAAAATGTTTCCCTGGGGTGCCACCTCTTGCCTTTGAGTACATCTCCTCGTGCACCCAGCCCCCAGCCCACCGGTGAGTTGTAAGAGCCTCCGACACTCTCAAAGTCCCTCCCAAGGAAGCAGCTAGCAGACCGCGTAGGTTGGCGGCAGGTGTTGCTATGCGATGAGGCTTCACTGGGGCTGAGCATGAAACGCAGTGAAAGAATCTGATCAGAATGTAAAAGTATAAACAGAAAGTAATGCATCATACACACACCATTCCGCTTGGAAAGAAAATATTGTTGTCAGATGGGTAGGAGGATGGTACGGTAGGCTTATAAATGAATTTTTATGTACTTCACTCCTTCTTGATTTTGCCCTCAGGAGTTGGGAGATTCATTCCCTACCAGGTTTGTGTGATTTTAGATTCTGGGAAAGGCACACAGCATCACATCCCTGCTAAGGCTTCAAATTCCTGAACCAGTTTCAGCCTGCTAAAAGGGGTCCCATCGTCAGCCTGACTCTCTCTCCTTCCGTGCCTGGTGGTGTCAGCACCCTTGTTCTCTCCGCTCGGTACTTGGGTAAATGCTGGCACCAATCACACTTGATTCTATTTGGAAGGGATTTCCTGAGACAGATGCCAGGAAGCAATCAACTGGGGAGCAATGGGCTGAGGGCATAGGAGGCCACATGAGCCCAGACCACTCTTTTGAGAAATTTGGTAATGAATGAAAAAAGAGGGTGATGTCATGGTTTCAGGAGAAAAGAAGGGTCAAGCGCAGGTTATTTTTTAATGAAGAATTGTGAGTGTGGAGTACAGAGAAGGACCCAGTGGGAAAAGAGAGTAGAAGGGTTTAGTAATGGTTTCTGGTTTAAAAAGGCAGGGTTCAAAGAGCGTAGACGGGAGAGCCACGGAAGGGAACAACTTCCTCCTGAGCAAGAGGGAGAAGCCAGAACAGGTGCAAATAACAAAAATTTGAGGGAGAGTCTGGAACATGGTGACCCACTGGGGAGAGGGTTGGTGCCTGTTCCCTTCCAGGTCCTCTATATCTACGACTCAAATTGAGCCCTCTGAACCATCTGGGTGGTTTTTTACTCAGAAAGGCTAGCATCACGTTATCTAAGCTACAAAGACAAATATCCAACCCCCCCCCCAAAACCTGCATTCATTCTGAAGACGTTTTTTTCTCTTTCTCTAGGAGCTGACCTGGGTGTGACCATAAGTGGAAGGGTCCACCCTTCAAGCCCCAGCCGGGATATAATGTGAAGATGCACTCGGCGAGCCCAAGAACTTGGCTGCAGTGAACGTCCAGCACTGCATACAGCAGGCACTACCTAAGGGCTCACCTTTGGACACAACATAATCTTCTGACTCTGCTCTCCTGAGAGGTCCCATTCCACCACATGAGGCCTCTCATGTCTTCTTGTGCTTGTAATATTCTCAGACGGCATCAGGAAAACCTGGCCCTCACTCGAAGGAAAGTCAAGGAGGGTAATGTGGGGGGATTTGCACGTGTGACCCAAGGAGGCACTGACGGGAGCTCTCTGCGGAGAGTTGGTGCAGAATGTGGGTATGGAATCACTTTCTTTTATTCTCCCTTGCCCAGAGCTAAGTGTATGCCTGTGTCTGCTAGACCCACGAGTCAAATCCTGAGGGATGGCCCCTCACCACGGACAACGGTGGGGAGTCCGGGAGTCCGGCTGCATTAGAGAGGTCCTGTTTGGGAAGCGTGGGGAATGGCTGTGTGAAGGTAAAACCTGGTGGGTGTGGAGAACCTAGAAAAGCAGCACCCTGTCTTCAAAGTAATTTATTCTGCATATAAAGAAATGAGGAGTAAGCATTGTGGTGTAGGAGGTTTCAGTGTGTGGTCGACGTGCGGGGCCTCAGTGAGTCCCAGCGTAAGACCACAGAAGCGGTCATAGGCTCAGTTGCCCTCCCCGGCAGTCTCTGAGTCAGAATTTTGGCTGATGTGGAGATGTTGGGGTTCGGAGCCGACAGCCAAGAAAGAATTCTTGGTGCAAAAGCACGGGGGTTTATTAAAGCCGGGGGACGGGACCCGTGGGCGGAAGAGCTGCATCGGGGTTGTGAGGGGTGGCTGATTATATACTTGGGAGTTGGGGGAGGTAAAGACAGAGGAAGTTTCCAACAGAATTTTCATATGTTAAAGAAGATTCACAGGATCCTGGAGACCTAGCATATTATCAAGCTAAGGCTGTTTTTCCCTCTAGCAAGGCATTAATGTTGACACAGTCGGGAGTTTCTAAGGGGTACCTGGGTGGCTCAGTCAGTTAAGCGTCTGACTTCAGTTCAGGTCATGATCCTGGGTCCTGGGTTGCGTCCTGCATCGGGCTCCCTGCTCTGTGGGGAGTCTGCTTCTCCCTCTCCCCCTCCTCCTGCTCATGCTCTCTCTGTCTCTCTCTCAAATAAATAAAATCTTAAAAAAAAAAAAGGCAGTTGGGAGTTCCTGGAGGAAAGTCATGCTCTGCCTGCCTCAAGGGTTTGTCAATGGGCTGCAGGTTACAAGGAAATTTAATTTTATCTACATTCCCTTCTGCTTTGTTCCCCACATCACAGCCCCTGGGCAGAGAAAACAGGCTGTGCCTCTCCTGAGACCTTCTTCCTCTGGACTGTGTCTGGTTGCTGGAGAACCACACTGCTGCTTGGGGGGGGGGGGTGCAGAGGAACAGGGGACCCAGGGCCATCCCTGGGCATCAGTACTCGCCTCCCAGTGGCTCAGCTCCCAGACCAATCATTGACACCACTTGCAAGAGGATGACGTAAATGTCTTCAAAACACAAGCATTTGGGAGTTACCCCATTGTATGCACAGCATTCTCAACCCTTCCCCTCAGTGGTGTTTGAAGGAGCCGTCAGTGGGTCCTCAGCCTATTAGAGAATTTAAATCTTAGATCTAGTTTCTCACGAATCCATGGCCTGTCTACCGAATTAAATGCAAACCTATCCAACATGCTTGTCCAGGCTAGACTATTCACTGCTCCCTAACCTGGCTCTACGCTTCGCCACCTCTGTGGTAGCTCCTGGGGACAGTTGTGTCTGACTCTGTAGTGGACCCCATCAACCCAACGGCGTCCTGTGACTCCTGGTCAGTCCCTCAGGCCCAGCTCTTGTCCCTTCTTTGCACACCTCCCTTGCCTTTCCACTGACATGTCTGCCCCTCCTTTTTTTGTACAGGGATGGAGCCCAACAGCAAATAAAGTGTTCACAGTACAGGGGCATTTGCAGGAAGCTGAAGGGACAACGATCTTTGTTCATGCCTGCAAGATACAAAAATGCCAAGAAAGCTTGCTGAGGATGATAGAGGATTTGTCCGCACTAGGAGGTTTGGTGAAGACAGACAACTCAGCCTGTGTGGAATAAAGCCCCGGCTTCTCCTAGCCCACCTCCTGACCTTGAGAAGTAGCCCTCTGACTTGGGTTTGGAGGGAAGACAGGATCTTCTAAAGCAGGAAGGCATAGCTCACATGCCTTCAGGAGTTCTGCAACACATCAAGGCACAAAGCAGGGCAGGCGGGACTGCGTGCTCAGCTGGGCTTTCAAACCTCCCTGGAGGCCTGATCCACTGGCAGAACAAGGTACCTCCATGGACGGTTCCCAACTAGAGGCCTACAGTTTGCTACCTTTCTGGAAGACAAGGTAATCTATGGTTACATAGTTGGAGGAAGGTTTTCTTTTTCCTGTTGCCTTGCTTACATTATTTAGTAGAAAACCAAGTCAGCTAAATAGCTGGGATAACTCAGACATACACCTACAGGGGAAGCATATAGGATTGTGAGAACAGGTAGACAAGAGGCCGCAGCAAGCTGGCATCGACTTGTAACCCCCTACCACCACCGCCTCAAAGACCCCACTTCGTGTGAAACCTTGAGCCGCTGATAAGGTATTCGGGAGGGCTGTGTAGAGCAAAGCATTATTCTAGCTGCTGACAATGCGTCAACATCACAAGGACAGGAATGGACGGAACTTTAATATTGTGATGGTTTAAGCATGGACTTTGAAGACAAAGTCCAACCAGAGAAACTGAAATACATTTAAGAACCTCAAATGGGGAGAATTTAATATAGACGGTTATCCAAACAAAGCTGAGAAGCCAAATGTATGGTGAGTCGCCTCAGAATTCGCAGCAGCAGAAAGGCACTACTGTCCCTAGAGCCAGAGGGACCGAAGGGGGAAGGAGTTAATATTAAAAGCAGGGGCTGAGACCCGAGGCCCAGGGAACACTGATAAAGCTGTCTCCAAAGACCCTCAGCCGACTGTGTGGCCCCGGGGCCCCTCTGGCGCTTGTGCTCTAATGCACACACTGCTTATCCCTGCAGTGTGTTTAAACAGTATGTTTCCACGATATTCCTCTCCAAAGCCTAGGGTACGGAGCACCCAACAGGTTGTGGCGGACCTGCCTGGTGGAAGCTGGGACCATGGAAGAGGTGGCTTTCTGGTAGGAATTGGAGGCACAGAGGAGATACCTCCTGACGTCCAGCGTCTCACCACCTCCTGCCCTCCCCTCTTCGGCTAAGGCATCCCTTTGGCCAATCTGTATGGTCCCTGGGGAGCAGGGGCTCCTGAAGTTCATAGTATGGCCACTGACAATCTGGGTGGCCTAGGGCTAGTCACTCAACCTACACCCCAGTGTCCTCAACCATAGGGCTGGGATAATGACTCTCATTGCCTGGGTAACTCACCCAACAGGGGGCATGACAAGATGAAGAGAGTGGCTGGGCCACGCTTGGCTGTGATAAAGAAAGGAGTGGATACCCTGGATTCCCGTGTTGGGAGCCCAGGCCATCGTCTTTGAGCTGCCTGAGTATTACCATCCCCTCAATGATCACGCTTCCTGAGGGCCCCACAGGTAATACCCGGGTCACGTGGTAATTTGCTGTTTTCTGTCAATTTCACAGCATTCACTCCGCGGGCTTCCACGGTGGGCTCGCAGGACATACACTGCTCTCTCTGCTTGCTGCCGAGGCACAGATGCTCAGAGAGCTACGGAACTTCCTCAGGGAAACTCAGATATTCGGTGTTAGGGCTGACAGTTAAACCGCTAACTTCCCTCTCCAAACCCAGGGTCCGGTGGTCTGGCCTCCACCCAAAACCTGCATCAACCAAATCTCAGCTCCATATTTTCAAACCCAGAATTCAAAAAAAACAAACCAAAAAAAACCCAAAAAAAAACAACCACAGATTAGCGGCAAGTCTAATACAAACGTTAAGTAACTGACGTCTCTCCTCGACTTTATCAACATCGGGAAAGCGCGTTAGAGCTGAGAGCGAATCCAGCAGGGCCGCGCGTCGGTGGGTGGGGTCTGCGGTTCCAAGCTCCCGGCTCCCGGCTCCAGGGCCGGCTAGCAGCACCCGCTCTTCCTAGTGCATCAGGCCCCGCAGGCGCGTGTTCGTGACCACCTGGGAAATGTGTAACTACTAGGACTGCACTGGCTACACGTATTTTTCACAGTAAACACACACACACACACACACACACACACATATATATATATAACACACACACACACACACACACGTAATAGCCAAAAAGAAGGCAAACCACAGTTACCAGTGGGTCCCCCAGGTAGAGGAAAAGGGAAGAACATTGTCTAACTCTTCCATTATTCGAATTTTTACCGCAAGCATTCATAACTTTTAGAAACCTTCTCAAATGCTCCTCAAAATTCATTTTGTAGTGAGGAGGGTGCCACTGCCAGAGCCCAGTCCCCAAGCCCAGCTTCCAAATCAGCTGATGAGGAAAAATAGCTTTCATTCCCAAAGAGCCTCTTCTAAAATAGTGGCATTGCCTTAGAAACACCTTCCAGTCTTTGAAGGAACCAGTTAAGCCAAGAGTTCACTGTGGACGTCTGTTTTCCATGTGGAAAAGTAAATCATCCCCTGAGACCTGACGCTTGGTTGACTCCAGCCCCGCACCTGGGCTGAGAGCGGGTTGTACGTTCCTCCAACGCCCACCCCGCCCTCTTCATCCCATGTAAGCCTGAGCAAGGCTGTCTGCACAGCCAACACCTGCCCCACCCCACACTCACTTCCTTCCCCACTTAAAAACACCTGCTTGGGGGCATCTGGGTGGCTCATTGTTAAGTGTCTGACTCTTGATTTCGGCTCAGGTCATGATCTCAGGGTCGTGAGATCAAGCCCTGCATGGGATTCTGCGCTTGGCATGGAGCCTGCTTAGGATTCTTTCTCTCCCTCCCCCTCTGCCCCTCTCCCCTCCTCTCTCTAATTAAAAAGAACAACAAAAAACAAACAAAAAAAAGTGCTTTGTCTTAAATCCTGAACTTCGAGAAAATTTTGATTTAAAAAAAATGAAGTGTCTACAATTTGAAACCCTTCTTAAGTCATTTAACCTGCCTTTCACTGTGAATTACGTTTCGTCTGCATTTCCATACCCCTGTGCTAGAACCCTTACTATGACACTTGTCAAAATGCCCCCCTCTGTGGTTTCTGTCTTTACCTACACAGGTGCTCTCTGAGAGAAAGAACCTCAACTGGTCCCTCTTTGCCTCTCACCCCCTTCCATCGCACTGGCCCCGAGCATATGGCACTTGTCTATCTATGGGAGGTGTTCAGAGATGCTTGCAGACCCCGATGGGTGCACCAGGATCCCGCACATACACTCCTAGAACTGATATACCTGGAACCTTGGTGGATCGTTATAATTGCATTCACGCAACACAACAGCCAGGCAATGTCATGGTGACTTCAGCTCCCAATTAGACAATCTATCGACAAATACAAACCACTAATGGATTCCTTAACATTTAAGTCCAACATTTTTTTTTCTTTTTGGACTTCCTTGAATGCTCCCAAGCCATGAGTAACCAGAAGTCTTAAAAGTACCTTCCTAAGCCCCTTATTTGTATAGGGAGTGTCATCAACAAGGAAGAGGTGCCAGTCCACCAAATACATCATGCCAGCATTCTCCTTCTCTGATGGAGAATGAGACACCTTGACTCATGAATCTGACAGTTTTCAGACAGTGATGAAATGTAAGTCACGTTTTCCCCCAAGTTATAGCCCACATCACACGCCAAAGAGCATAGGGTCAGGGGCTCTGGAGAGTAGCCCGTTCTTCCTCCCTTTCCTACTATCTAGAAGCTGATCCCATTTTATCTCGATTTCAGGCGTGCCTGTGCAGGCTCCAGGTGTGACCCCGCCTGAGTTTACACCTAGATTCTGAATAGGTCCAAAGCTGGACTGCTTCGGTCCCACGTGAGTTTCAGAATCTTCTAGGACTTTAGGAAGATAGCTTAGAAGTATCACAGTGGGGGCAAGGCAGCTCCCAATTACACGCCCTGGGAATGCTCCCGAGAGGAGAGGGTCTTTGCCACCTACACGGCTAGCCAGGTCCCAGCTAGAGCTAGACGTGCTCCTGGAGCCTAGAGGGCATCCAGAGAGCTGTGTGCTCACATCAGGCTTGCTTCACCCTTTAGGTTCGCAATTAACTCGGGCTGAGTGGGCGTGGTCTGTGAGGTGAGAGACACTGGCATGAGGCATCGGGAAACACGTCATATCGTCATCATTGTACTATTACAGGAATTGCAGCCGCGGCTTACTTGTACCTGTGGCTGTGTGTCCTGCAATCCTTATAAAGTGGACGAGCACACCTTGCCATCCAGTCTGAGCGCGCTGCGAAGCCTGTCGGCCATGAGGATCTATTACCTTCTCCTCCTGTTGCCGTTGCTGTTCTTGATGCCCGTTCCAGGTAAGGGGGCTGGGAGGCGACAGGGTTGACGGAATTGCAAATATGTCATCAGAGTCAGTCCCTCTCCATTCCTGTGGGAACTTTAGACCAGGCAGATTTGTTGTATGGGAACAGACGTCACCATTTCCTTTTTCCTGGTGAGAATCATCAAGGATCTTGAAGCAGTTTTCCTGATCTTTTCAGAGACTAAATAGCTCACGAAGACCACCCCTTCGTGGAAAGGGACGAACCTTACCTGCTCATGAGACATAGAGAAAGTGATAAAAAAAACTTTAACCCCAACAGGGAAGATGGATTTACTCTGAGATCAGAAGTGCAGACTTCCACTTACTAGCTTTAGTGGTTGCCAGGTGAAGTCTTTGCGCGGCTGCGAACCCCTGGGGGCCCCTGCGGCCCCAGCCCCAGCCCCAGCCCCTGCAGGCTCTCGCGCTTGCGCGTACCGGCAGACCACACCTCTCCCCCACTGCCACCGCGGTCCACTGCTGAGCTGTGGCCCACAGAAGCACAGGCCAGTTGCTTGCTTCAGCCTTCTTCTACTTTACTTCTCATTTTACAGAAAAAGGAAAAAGTGATAAAAAAAAAAAAAAGAAAAGAAAGAAAACACTCTAACATAAAAGAAAAACCTAACAATTCCCTGGGGATAGTGATCAGAATAATGTTTTATTTATAAAGGAAACTACAAATTGGTAGCTACCAAATCCGAAGCAGTATCTTTATAACGTGTGTTTTCTCATTTCTTCATGCCAAGAAATGTATGTATGTGTTCATCCCTATGAGTGAACAACTAGGATTATAACTGAACTCACTTTCAACCCCCTGACCCTAAGTAGAAGTGGGGGGGAGGGGCGAGGGAAGAATAAAAGAAAGGTACCAGATCAGGTGTTTGGGGAATTCCAAGCCCTGGACTTGGACTAAAGCCTGCCCGCGTGTTCTCCTTCTCCCTTGCAGGACACGGAGGGATTATAAACACGCTGCAGAGGTATTACTGCCGAATAAGGGGTGGCCGGTGCGCCCTGGTCAGCTGCCTGCCGCGGGAGGAGCAGATCGGCCGCTGCTCTTCCGGGGGCCGCAAGTGCTGCCGAAGAAAGAAATAAAAAAAACCCAGAAGCCTGATGGGAACGTTGTAAAGTGTGAAAATGCCTTCTGGAAGTTTATAGAAGAAAATTCAAATTAAATATCTTTTTTCAAAAGAATTAGAAGCTTGATTGTTCTTTTTAAATTCTGGTTATTGTGGTAGTTGTTACAAATTGTGGTAACTTAGAAAGCGTTCATGGACTCCCCTTGAATTCACACACAGAATCATCTCTGGAGGAATGCCCAAGGAGGTCTAAACTTACTTTCCAAGCGTAATCAGATATGACTCCTCTTTCGCAAATTACGTACCCCAATGAGACTGGACTCCCCGTTCCTCCTGAAATATTCCCTTGGCTTTCCTATCAACCACGCCTCTGCTCCAGCTGACCTCCAGCCTGGCATACAGTCACCCTTCCAGCTTCATCTCTAAACGAATCCATCCCCGGGGGCCATCGCAGATCCTACCCCCGACTTAGAAAGAAAGCTGCTTTCCCAGAAGAGCATGAGCTTTCCCCTGACCCACAGCAGGGTTCTGACCGAGCGCTCCTTCTATGAGTTTAGTTTGATCTCTGCGTTGCATACATTTGCATATTTCCAATCTCCATATTTCAGTGCATCATTTTTTAAGGGCCAGGACCTTGTCTTAATCATTTCTGAACAGCCAAGGAAAGTGCCTTGAGCCTAAAAGCTACTCGGAAAGTGTTTCTTGAAGTACATTCCAGTGGTTTGGGCCCTGCAGGTTAACCATTCAGTGTCCTCTCGATGTTGATTCGGGAGGATTCCAGGAAATGCAGTGGGAGGCCCATCTTTCCCTACACCAACCCTGTGGAAAAGCAAGAGAACTGGGCTGTCAGGAAGAGGGGAGCAGATTCCCAAAGAGAAAAGCCTGCATCCCACTTTCCATCAAAAAAGCATGAACTGCTGTGCGAACGGCCCTCTGACAGGATGCAAGTAAGGAAGCAGACAGAGATATGAGACAACTCTTCTAGAAACTGGACAACCAGTGTGTGGGGCTGCAGCTGCGGAGTGGGGCCACGTGAGCGAGACCCCTTGTCTCCGGTGTCCTGGGGGAAGCAGGCTCCAGGCCAAAGCATGGGTAAGAAGGACCCAAGCGGACCAACAATCCTTCTGAGTCCAAGAGGTGGAATCAAAGTTCAGGCAGCACAAGTCCCCCATTCCCAGCATGGGAAACCGGAAAGAGGCATCTGGATGGGGGTGGAACTCCCAAGGGCAGCAGAGGGCTCTCTTGAATCTTCGCCTAGTGCTGGTCTGAGCACGTCTGGGGTAAAACTTGGCAAGCCCAGAGGAAAACAAAAATACCCCAGAGGGATTGGATGGACAATTCCAGGAACACACACCAGGCTGGCACATGAGCCTTCCCACAGCACCGCAGAGGGCGTCCTCAGAAAGGGGTTGCTTCTGTAGTTGGGCTGTGGAGCTCTAGAGTGACCTGTTCTGGAACTACTCTGGGTGGTAATGGCGTGTCAATGCAGGTGGGTTCATGATAACTGATACGCCCTCTGGGAGGATGTGGATCCCGAGGGAGGCCATGCATGTGTGAAGACAGCGGGTTTGTGGGAAATCTCTGTACCTTCTGCTCAATGTTGGTGTGACCCTAAAACTGCTCTAAAAAATAGTCTATTTTAAAGAAAAAAGGTAAAACTTTGTAAACAACAACAACAAAAAGCAAAGAAAATTCCTCACCAGAAAACCTGCACTATTAAAAAAAAATTCTCCAGTCTGGAGAAAAATAATGCCGGATGAAAATTTGGCTCTGCAGAATGGATTCTGTCTCAAAGGGAAGGATTGTCAACTTCTTTTTTTTTTTTTTTAATATTTTTTTATTATATTATGTTAGTCACCATACAGTACATCCCTGGTTTTTAATGTAAAGTTCGATGATTCATTAGTTGCGTATAACACCCAGTGCACCATGCAATACGTGCCCTTCTTACTACCCATCACCAGCTTATCCCATTCCCCCACCCCCCTCCCCTCTGGAGCCCTCAGTTTGTTTCTCAGAGTCCATAGTCTCTCATGCTTCACTCCCCGATTGTCAGCTTCTTAAAAAAGAAGATACACACTGTCTATAAGAAACCCACTTGAGGCATCAAATGGAAAGACAAAGATAGATGAAAAACAAAAGACTGGAAACAGATAAGCAAAGGAAACATTGATCTTAAAGAAAACAGAATTGGCCATGTTGGCTAATTGCCAATAAATCAGAGTATATTTTAGAAGGAGTATTACCAGAGATAAAAGGGGATATTTTTCCCAGTTGTAAAGTGCCTAATCCGCCAAGGACACATATTAATACTAAATTAGAATGCTCTTAATAACAAAGTCCCAAAAGTCTTAAAGGAAAATTGATAGAAAGGAGAGGAGAAACCGGTACATAAGCAATTACAGTTAGGTACCACCACACTGCACTTGTAATGAAAAGAAAAAGCAGATAAAACACCAGGAATAATATAGAAGACGTGAACAACAGTATTATCCAGTGTGACCTAATCAAAATTTATAGGACACTCTACCCAATAATCACAGAATCCGTTAAAATGTTATGTAATAACCCTTCTCCTGGGCTATAAAACAAGTCTCAAGAAATGAAAACAATTTAACATTATTCAGTGTATATCATACACAGATATATACTGTGTCTGTCTACCTTGGAATTTACAAAGATATGAATTACAGAAAGATATCTGGAAAATCCCCAAATATGTGCACATTAATCAACATGCTTCTAACGGATCCAAGAAGAAATGACATGAGAAGTTAGAAAATATTTTAAACTGATCAAAAATGAAAACAGCATACCAAAATTCATAAGAGTGCTTACAGAGAAATTTTTAACATCAAATGCTTTTAAGATAGTCAGGAGTAATTCTCACAAGTCAACGATGTCGATTTCTACCCTAAGGAACTAGAATAAAGGCAGGTAAACCCAAAGCAGAAAGGATAAGAGTGAGTAAAAAGAAAATGGACACATAGTTGTCTTTGAGAGGACCATAACATTGTTAGAGCTCTAATTAGGTTCATTGAAGGGGAAAAAGAAAAAAAAAAAGGAAATCCCAGGATGCTCAGATATACACATGCCCTTTGGCAGGCAGGAAAACGAGAACATTTATACATCTCAGGGCAATTTAGACAAAGAGTCTCCACGAGGTGACTGTAATTCGCATGCTCATCATTATCTCCTGCAGGGTCAGGTCATGACCCCCCTTCCTTTTTTGCTCTTAAGTTTAAGATGTGCTACCAAAAGCAGCTATACATTCAACGCAATCAGTATCAAAATTCCAAATGCTTTTTGTACATTTCTTTGGAAAATGCCTATTCAGGTCCTTTGTCCATTTTCAAATCAGGTTGTATGTTGTTTTACTATTGACATGTATGTTTTCCCTATATATTTTGGATATTATAAACCCCTTATCAGATATACGGTTAGCAAACATTTTCTCCCAATCTGAAGGTTACCTTTTCAGTTTGTTGTTTCCTTGGCTCTGTGTGGCCAACAGACACATGGAAAGATGCTCCAGATCACTCATCCTCAGGAAATCCGAACCAAAACCACAATGAGATACCACCTCACACCTGCTAGGATGGCTAGCATAAAAAAAACAAAACAGATGTTGGTAAGAGTGTGGAGAAAAGACAATTCTGGCACATTATTAATAGGAATGTAAACTGATATGTCCACTATGGAAAACAGTAAGTGGTTTTCTCAAGAAAAAGAAATACCAGGGGATTTAGCAATCCCACTTCTGATTATATATGAAAGGAAACGAAACCAGAATCTTGAAGAGCTATCTGCACTCCCATGCTCATTGCGACATTGCTCACAATAGCCAAGATATGGAAACAACCTATGTGTCCATCAGTGGACAGAAGGATTAAGAATTGTGCTATACGTCAAAGGGTACAGAGTGGGAGTTAGGTAAGACGAGTAAGTCTAACGATCTTGTGTCCAGCGTATGACTATAGTTAGTAATACGGTATCGAACCCAGGAAATTTGCTAGGAGAGTAGATTTCAGGTGCTTTCACCGCACACACAAGGGATGGTGACTATGTGAAGAGATATGCTAACTAGCTTGACTGCAGTAATCATGTCACTATGTATACATATCAAATAATTTTGTATACCTTAAATATATACAATTTTTATTTTATTTTTTTAAGATTTTATTTATTTGAGCGAGAGCATGCTAGAGAGAGAGAGTGAGTGAGCATGCAAGCATGAGCAGAGGGGAGGGGCAGAGAGAGAGGGAGAAGAAGGCTCCACACTGAGCAGGGAGCCAGACCTGGGACTGGATCCCAGGACCCTGAGATCATGATAGGAGCCGAAGGCAGACGCTTCACCGACTGAGCCACCCAGGCGCCCCTATGAATTTTATTTTAAAAAATTAATAAAAGAATAGACTGAAGTCTATAAAATGGTGTTAGAAATACAGATTTCCCAGCTTACTGAAAAATGTGGTCTGCAGTATTCAGGAATGCTTTTACGGTCAAATTAATGTTCAGCCTTATTTCCAACTTTATCAAGTGAGTATTAACGATGAATTCGGTTGGCTCCAACAAGGCGGTTATTCCTTTTCCTACGAAAAGTATGAATTAAACTTAAAATGATACTCTAAAAAAATCCAATGGCATTTTTCACAGAGACAAAAACAATCCTAAATTGTGTATGGACCCATGAAAGACCCCAAATGGCTGAGGTTGCCTGAATAATCGAGTACACTGGGGCTACGCGAGTGTCGGTGGCCCCTCACCTGTATGTGACCCTCAGGCTCTGAAGGCCCCATCCTCCCATCGCCCCGATGAAGAGACACGGAGCGCCTTTCTGCCCCATCATCTGTCACATGGGGATGAGGGTAACCTTTAGGAGACTTTTCCCATGAATGGTACCATCCCATGGGAACCTAGAGAGGGTCTGGTCCTCTGTTTCTTCTTTCCCTCATGCCCCCAAACCCACCCTGTGCTGTGGAAAGCCATGACTGTCTCAGGACAAGCCCTCTTCACCCCCAGGAGCTGACTCCGCCCCAGCGGTGGATGGCTTTAGGGAGAGCTAGTTTCTAGTCTGGCCTGAGGCTGTTCCCAGACTCTCAGGGAAAAGTAGTGGGCAGATTCCAAGTTCCACGGGGCAGGCCTATGAGCACCAGGAAGGCTGTACCCAGGTGGAGACAGGCCTGGCCCCTCACGCCATCCAAGCCTCACCGGAACTGAGCAAGGAAGGGAGAAGGTGCTGGCCCCAGAGGCAGAAGGAGAGGTTCTTCTGTGGTTTTCCAAGTTCTAATTTCTATAAACGCAAATGGCTGTGCTTTGGGCTTTAAAGGCCGCCCCCATGAGCACCAGGAGAGATACTCAATGTAATGGCTCTATAGCTGTGAAGTTGTGGCCAATACTGAATTCTACCAGGAACCTGGCCCCTTTACCAGGTGGAAACTGAGCTTCCTCTCAGTCTGGCTTGCTGGGAAGCTCACGGCCAGCAGCAGAGGGCCCATCTTCTCCTTGTCTCCCTCTTTGCGTTCCTAGTACTTGTTCTCATAAGATGGGCCAGCAGGACAGGAGGGCTGCAGGGACACAAGCACGGGACAGCCCCTCCGTATGACTGTCCCTCAGTGCAGAAGGAGTTGGAGACCCCTACTGAGCAATGCATAACCTTTTCCCTTTTTTTAAAGATTTTATTTATTTATTGGAGAGGGAGAGTGAGAGAGAGCGTGAGTGCGGGTGGGGGGAGGAGCAGAGGGAGAGGGAGAAGCAGACTCCCCACTGAGCAGGGAGCCCAAGGATGCAGGGCTCAATCCAGGGGCTCTGGGATCATGACCTGAGCCAAAGGCAGACACTTAAGCGACTGAGCCCTCTTCTAAGCCCCCCGGAAAGGAGGGAGCCAGGTAGCTTGCCCCTCCCCTCTGCTCACTGCCCCTGCTCTGGCTGCTGCTTAACAGAGGAAGCTGCTGTTAGGTGACTTTTCTCTCTTAATAAAAGCAAGAAATTTGATTTTAACCAAGGACAGACGTGCAGAATGCCACTTTATAAATCTTTATGCGCAAAGGAGTGTCTGTGTCACCAAGAGTGCCCCAGAGAACAACAAGCCCCAGGTCGTATTTGGGGCGGCTGTGTGGGACGGTCCTCTGGCTGTGTCCTTGCAGCTCCAGGGGCCTGAAGGAACCCCCCACCCACCCACCCCAGCCCCTGCTGACTTCGCTGCTCTGGGTTCCTAGCCGAGAGGCAGCCCATTGAAAGCAGTGTTTCAAACTGCATGCCTACCTTCTATTTTATCATGGTGTTAGGAAGACAGAATTAAAGGGATGAAGGAAGGAAGGAGAGAGGGAAGAGAAAATAGGAAGCAGAGCCCAGAGCAGACTGGTTACATACAAGAAATTAGGTCAAATAGCCCGTGTTTTAGCAACATGGGTTATGGCTGTGTCCCCACCCTTAAACAGCACAGGCAGCGAGGGAGGGAGGGGAGGCAGGAGAGAGAGAGGAAGGAAGGAGGGACCCCACAGCCCACCTGAGATCACTCGGAAACTAGAAACAATATCACAACAGGTTTCTTTTCTTAAAAATTAATTAATTAATTAATATTATGTTCGTTTAGCCACCATACAGTACATCATGGTTTTTGATGTGGCGCTCAACGATTCCTGAGTTGTGTATGACACCCAGCGCTCATCACACAACAGGTTTCTTAACCAAGGTCGTTTCCAATGACAACTTACTTACATATTAGGTTCTTGCTGAACAATTCCTACACTTCTAGCTGCATCTTTTTCTCCCATCTCAGCCCGAAAACTTCATCAACTGAATTTACCGGAAAACAAAATGATACAAATAGCAACCTGCGGGCTGTTTCTGATGCTGAAACCACTGGTCCCTGGTGGAGACTGACTCAGCAGAGCTTGGGGGGGTTTTCTCTCTCGGAGCGGGGCTGACCTGCCAGGGAGCCCTCGCCAGACCCCATCCAGCCATGGATGAGAGCCTGGGCCGGCTGCTTCTGCAGCACTGAGGACCCCCTGGGACCTCAGCAGCGCCAGTCTCTGTCTGAAAACTATATCCAGACAATTACCGACTCAGGTCTTATCGACATGAACGCAGCCTTGGGGAGAGAAGCCCCCGCAGACTTACTCAAGGGGATACTGACACAATTCATCTTTCTGACACAGCGCTTGGATTTCTGATGCTCTTTTGCCTTTTTTATCTTATTTTTAGGCTTTATAAAAATACAGGAGATGCTATTATTTCTTTAAGAATAGGAGTTTACTTGTGGCTGTACTCACGTGCTATGAAAAAATGAAACAATAGTTGAAAATCAAGACTCGGGCATAAAATTAGCCACACAAAAGATCCAAAGCTGCACTATTTAGTGGAGAAAAAAATTACAAAAACTGTCAACATTTTACTTCATGTATCTTTTTTCATAGAAATGCCCATGGTTCATATGTCAAATTTCCTTCCCTTAGTAGGGGCCCTGGACTCACCATTACAAAAAGGACCTGTTTATTTCAGATTTGTGGTTTGGATTTATTTGGAAAAGGTGCAGCCTTGGGGGCAGAGGTGGGGGTCATGCTGTGCCCCGTGATTTCACACCTCTGAGAAGATCCCTCCCCGGAAAAAGCATTTCCTCGGTAGAACTGACAAGGAATAAATCCACACTCCTGAAGCCTGATTCTTACGATTGGAAGTTTAATTATTAATTCATCACACCCCCCCAAAAGGCTACTTCAAGAAAAACAAATTGCTGCCACACAAAACACCGTGTTGCCTTCAAAGCCTTCAAATGTCACCTGGGATCCAGACCCTACTGATCAGACCCCAGGAATAACCTGAAATCACAAAGGCACGTTCCTAGAATCCTCATTTGCATAGATAGTGTCATAAACTCCAAGAAGGTGACAACCCAGTTACTTTGGCCCAACAGTCTCTTTCTCTGAAGAGGAGAAACAAGATGTCTCCCTAACTCATCATCTCTACAGTAGTTAGTGGTGAATTTAAGAGGCTGTTCACACGAATTTAATAGTATGTGAAAATTCAGGTGTTGTGGGGTCTTTTACCTGTGGAAGGTAACCTGGTTTTCTTCCCTTCTCCCAGATCCAAAAGTTAACCTATTCCCTCCTGTCCAAACTCTAAGAGTACCCACAGGGATTCTTGGTCTGACCCAGTCCTGATTCATGGCCAGGCTGGAGTGTGCCCCAGGCATACTGAATTGAAAGCCATTTTGTCTTTATTCTGCCTCCTGCCCCTTGGGGAGGAGAACAGGAAATTGGGAGCCTAAAAGAAACACAATGGGAACAGATTAAACCCAGGCTCTGTGTCCTAGGATTGCTACCAAATGGAGACACATGCAGCCTAGCTCCACGCCCCCCAGATCCACTGCTAGAAATAATCCATGTGTGCACATGCTTTCTACAACCCTCATGGAAGCAGGAGAGCAATTTCTGAGGCATATGACCCTATGCTTCTTTGCATCTGGTTCAGGGGACGTGTTATATGATCTAAGAGCAAAACACGAGAGCCAGAAGGAAAGACGCTGCCTTTTCATCACTGTGTAATTTTGCTAGAATTGCAAACACCACTTCTGCCAGTAACCGTGTTCCCTTAATCTTTACAAAAATTGAAAGAAAATCACCTTGCTCCTCATCCTTGGCTGGTCCCTGAGTTTGTCAACCATGAGGATCCATTGTCTTTTCTTCATATTGCCAGTTTTATTCTTATCGCCCGCTCCAGGTAACATGGACTCAAGAATTAAGAGGCTTGAAATAATTTGAGGGTAGACTGAAATTTCTCACTAATTTTCTCCAGGGTAAATAGATTATTTGAGCCGTTCATTCAAACTAAACACTCTCCCTTTATCATAAAAGATGTAGAGGACCTTGAGGGAGTTCTCAGAGTTTCGTTTTTTCTCCACCCAGCCTAACAGACTAAATCACTGGGTAACGTTCCACTGCTGTTTCATGGCAAGATCGAAGGGTCTATGCTTAAAGCCTAAGGACCGAGCCTTCCTAAGTAGAAATAGAACTCATTTTATTCCAAGGATAGAAATCCAGGCTATCTGTTGTTCGTTTTAGAACAGGACAGTGGGATTTTCGGCCACCTAGAGAAACTCGTAATAGGACTAAGGCTCCCATCCTACATTTTGGAAACTTTTGCCGTGTGTGTCCGCGGGTAGTCTCTCCCACGGGAAATCCTCTGAAATACATTGTTCTCTGTCACATCCTTTGAGCACAGGGGAGGGCTCTAGCATCATTCACGTGGCTGCTCCCCCTTCCTTTACTCTGTCCTGACATGTACAGTCATCAAAGTGAGACAGAAAGGGGGGACTGAAAGAGATAAAGAAAAGAAGGTAAGAAAGGAGGGAAGGGAGGGAAGAAGAGAGGGAAGGAGGAAGGAAGAGAGGGAGGAAGAGAGAAAGAAGGGATTTGAGAAAACAACAGAAATATGAGGTATAATTGTAAATCTCTTGTCTGCACAACTTTGCTATGTTCATGTGATACCACTCAAATGTTTATAAAGCAATAATTACACTTTCATTGCATCTCTCCTTCTCACCTAAGCTCAAAGTCTCAATGAACTAGATGATTTGGGAAAAACGGAAGCAAACAAATGGCCTCCAGCTCGCTTTTTCTGTGTCTGGTAACTACTGACTTTCAGTGGTCTCTAGTTTATTTTCTTGGGGTGGAGACACATTTGCACAGAACCCTCAACAAGTTTCCACCTGAACACATCCAGCGGCCCAGGTCACTCTGCCACAAATCGGAAGTCCAGCAATCCGGTTCTTCAAGAACTAGTATCCATGGCACAGCAGAGACAGCCCCTTTGTCAGAAAATTATCTGCAAGAAGTCACACCCATGCCAAAATCATCGTGGCCATAGAGCCCTGTTCTTGGGAAAGAAGCCCTTCCCCCAAGGATTTTTAAAAAGGATTTATTTATTTATTGTAGAGAGAGAGAGAGAGTGTGCACTAGCTGGGGGAGGGGCAGAGGGAGAGCGAGCGGGGAAGCAGACTCCCCACTGAGCAGGAAGCCCAATGCGGGGCTCCATCTCAGCACCCTGGGATCATAACCTGAGCCAAAACCAAGAGTCAGACACTCAACTGACCAAGCCACCCAGGCGCCCCTTCAAGGATTTATGAAGGGATGATGACTTGCGCTTGGAGTCTTCCCGAAATGGTGTGTGAACAAATTCGTATCCTTCCCTTTCTCTTCAGGTTTTTCTGGAAGGGTTCCGCTTCCTTTTTCTTGTATCGGGAACAGGGGCTTCTGTTTTCCGTTCAGATGCCTTCATAACTGGGAAGAGATTGGCAGGTGTTTCTTCCCCACACAAAAGTGCTGCAGAAGATAGAAGCAGAAATAAAGAGAGCCAGCTGCCCGGACCGTGGGGGAGAGAGAAACTGTTCCCCTATGCTTATAAGATCTGTTAAATCGCTGTTCAGAATCAAGGAACCGATTTCCTGTAATTCTGGTTGTGTGATGTTCCAGAGACTTTTATGAACTTTAAGATTAGACTCTAATATTTATTTCCTCACCTGTAATATGGAAAAATAATTGCTCTATAATGGGTCAAAAGGGAAAAATGCTGATTTTTAGCAATTTCATTCATTCCTGGGTAACAGATGAATTATTGACTTTTACTGAGAAAATTGCTCTATTGTTTCCGCAAACACAATAGACGTTTTGGTCTTGAAAGCAAAGCTTTTGGAGATATACGTAATATGGAGGTAAAAGAAAATAAGTGCTGAATGGATCTATGTTTTTGAAAGTAAAAGTTTAGTTTTTCATGAGGACACTGTTTAGACACCACCAGGGGCTCAGACTCATGAGGGGTTTAGAGGGAGAAAGACCCTTTTCTCTACCTTCAGAGGTTCTTAGCTGGGACCCTGGAAATTAAACTGATAAAAGAGAGAATGACGTGAGAAAAATAAATTTATTAACATGTGCAGTGCACATACATGGGAGAAACCCCGTGATGAGTAACTCTGAGGGGAGGTCAGAACTTGGGGCTTACAGAGCCTCATAGCAAAGTAATAAACGCAGAGAAGTCACAAGACAAAGGAAAAGGAGTTTGGGCTTTGGGGGCAGCCAACTGTGGGAAGTAGGGGAGGTAACTAGATGGGGAGACTGCTGGGGGACAAGACTTATATTAACAAGCTTTGTTATGCAGATTCCTCTCCTGCTGTTTCTGGTCTGGTAAAAGTCGAGAGTCCTCAGTGATGAAGAATCTGGGCTTGCTTTTGGGCAAATGGTAGGGGAGAGCAGAGAGGTGGTTTCTTTGTTTTTGGGGTTTTTTGGCACCTGCTATTTCTCAATGGCCTGCAGCTCAAAATAATCTGTATGTCCAAGTGGCATATGTGGGTGGCATATGTGGTGCCCTACGGGGGACAACGGGAGAAGGGACGCCGGAGGGATCGTCTGAAGGAGGAGGTGGCGGTAAACGGCTGTCGTGTCTATTGCTAATTTGTTTTCTGTTTTGTGCGGTGACTCACCCCCCACCCCCCGCCCTTCCATTGTTTCCAATACCCACAAAACCTTGTCCCAGACAATGGCCTTTGGGGTGTGGGGTCTCAGCAGAGGAACGAGGGACTGTGTCATGCTGAGGGTGAGACGCCGCAGGAGCAGAGGCAGGACCCAGAGGTGGCGGGAGACGCGGGCCGCCGGGATTTGGGTATGAGGTCCGGTGAGCACACGCACGCCTGGAAACCCTAAGAAATATTAGAAAGGGATTTACCCACCTGCACGTGTGAGGACTGCAGCCTCGTGCGCGTCATTCAGATAGAAACAGGCTGACCCCTGGCGGCTGGCGGGCTTGGGTTCGTGCCATCACGCGGGCTCGCTGGGATCGTGTTTGGGACCAGCGAAGCACGAGAGAGGGATCGACGGATTGCAGCGGTTGTGTCACTGTCATCATCACCACAATGACGACTTCGGTCAGATAAAGGAGTAAAAAAGGAATGTATGATTTAAAATCTGTAAAGCTCTCTTTCTCCATCTTTTAAGTGGATAAAACTATAAATACCCTGTAGTGTTGTTGCAAGTATAGAGAAAAAAGGAAAAAATACATTAATTAAGACTGCGGCCAACTCTTTCCTGCAAGTCTGCTCATCTACCTGTTACAGAATTGGTGGCCGTGAGGAAAATCCTCATGGGGATCTACGGGGAAGGATGACAGGCCCTGCCTGTCTCACGTCTGCAGGGCACAGTGTCGTTTCAGGGAGGGAACAGAGTGAGACGGAGGCTCTCTATCCTGTTCCCACCACAGGCCACAGCTGGCAGCCCCAGGAGGCAGGGAGGGGAGGGGAGGGGAAGGGAAGGGAGGGGTGGGGAGGGGTGAGGCTGCAGGTGTTCCCTCAGCCAGGCGGGGCACGTTCTTGAGCCGCCCTGTCACCTTTATTCCAGGAAGTCAAACCGGACTCCCGATTCTTGCCAGGGCAGCGGAGCTGGTCTTGAATGATTCGGGAAAGTCAGTGAACGTCTTTGGATTTCATCTTAAACACCGAGTCGTTACCTGGCACGCGTGCCTCTGCTCGGCTTCTGCGTGTGCCAGACTGTATTTCCCAAACACGCTCTTCCGGAGCCACACGGGTACCCCACCAAGAGGTGCAGTCCGCGTCCCCCTCACCTGGAACCCCAGCAGGCCTTTGCGACCGCATCAGCTAAGAGAGCGGTCACAGTGATGCTGGGGGCCACCGAGGCCACAAAGCCACAGCCGGCTCTCTCTTTCCCAGAACCCAAGCCAAGCGAGCCCAGAGGCCTGGTGCGGGAAGGCCGGCGGCTCTGAAGTCGCGGCCCGAGAGACCCCCTGGAAAAACAGATGGCCAACCCGCTCCAGCTGTTCCAGGCCCTGCGAGGAGCCTTCCAGCCCAGGTGCCAGGCATGTGCCCCAAGATGGTTCCAGCCCCATCGGACTGCCAACTCGAAGCATCTGGGAGCCCCAGACACCCAGCTGATCCCAATTTACCTTTTGAACCCCAGGAGTGATAATAATAAAATAGTTATTTTTAAAAGAGCTTGGTTTGGGGCTGATTTGTGCTGCAGAAATAGATAAAGGGAACATCTACCTCTTCCTTTCCCTCGTCACACCCACCCCCCCAACCATGTAATGCATCGAAGGTGACGTTCTTCCACTCTTCGCTGAGATGCCTCAATGTGGCCTCAGAACTTTCTCAACACAGCGCTCCTAGAAGATCCGGTCATGATGGTCACATGACCAAGCGCTTTGATATTCCTGCACTGGAAAGCTTTTAATGTATCTTCCAGCTGTGGCAGTCTCTGAGCCGGTCACCCCCCAAGCAAAGGGAGGAGTTCACACACTATGGGGAGCTCAACAGTGTTAACAAACACAAACAGAAAACGGCCATCATAAACTCATTCCTTCACGAATACTCAGAGGCCACCCTGGGCCGGGCACTCCATGGGCGACAAGAACGGAGAAGAGGTGGCGGTTTGCCAGGACAGATCTAATCTTGAGATCAGCACTACATTACTTTGTAACCAAAGCTGCTCGGTCTGTCACAGTAGACGCTAGCGGGAGGCAGTCATTTTGAGTATAACGTTTCAAAGTTAATTAGAATTTAAAATTCGCATCCTCAGTCATTCCTACTCAAGCGCTCAATGGCCCCATGTGGCCAATGGCTACCGTGTTGGGCGTCAGAGACGGAGAACATTCCCATCACCACTAAGTCCTATGGGACAGCTCTGGTCCCATGGGTCCCATTGCGATTCTCTCCCAGTGAGACAGAGTTACACCATGTAAAGGACGGGGAAACTCAGTGCTGTTTTGGAGAAAGGCCGGCCTTGTTGCCTTCAACGCTCGTGCTTACTCCACATTTATAAGTGATCACGTTACTTTCCCTGTTTGGAGAGAAGCTTCCTTGAATACAGGGTTTGGATTCTCAGTGCTAAATCACTCCTCTGTTTCCTATGGCATTTTGCATTGTTTTTAAGATACTTGAGTCTTAAGCTATGAAGTCTTATTTTTCTACTTAAAAATTATATGTTGTGAGCATACAGGGTGTAACACCAGAGATCCAAACCTGGATTTATTTAAGGAGTCACGGACAAAATAATGGAAGACAGCCACCATTGTTGAAAAGATTGTACACATTTTTATATTTATTCACACAAAAGCCCGTGGTGCCTCTGCCAACGCCCCCTCCCTCGAGTGTCCCTGTGTCACCTGTGTCACCTGCCCCCCAAGACTCGTGTGAAAGGGAATGAAATCACACCCTCAGGACCCTACTCCTGTCCCCCAGGGCCTCTATGTCTGAGGGGCCACGTTAAGCTTTATCAATCTCTTCCTCCTTCCCACAAAAATTCCTTTGCGATAACATGAAAGGGATCTGACAGATCATAGTTTCAAACATTAATCTTCCTAAAACCCTTCAGCAGCTTTGCTTAGTCCAGCCTCTTAAAGCAAAACTTGAGTGTTTTCTTTTCCATGTTTCCTGACATTCAAGCTTTTCCCTGTCTTCCAAAATCCTTATTCTACTTCTTCTAGTTCAAATTTTTCATTTTTCTCCTGGTTCTGAATTCCCGTTCATTAACTGACAGCCCCAAGCCTGTCCTCCTTCTCATCTCCTTGGCCCTATTTGTCATCCTGATGTAATACCTCAGATGACTCATGTCCCTTTATTCCTTATTTTTAGCGTGTTTTATGATCGATTAGCCTTCATCTGCTTTTAAATATGATTTGGTTCTATCTACTGTTTACTGGACTTTTATCATCTCCTCTACTGGGATTTTAATTTTTAATTTTTTCTAAACTTTTAAGTTTTACCCTATAAAATCTATTAACGTTCTGCCTATTGAAAGGAGGCTGGACTAAGTGGTGTTTGAAAGGGTTCTCTCGTACCACAGGAGAGGTTCCCCGTCAGCCCTACGGTAGCACAGAAGAGTATTTTTCTACTGGCATAAGCCACGCACGTGAAGCTGAAAGGGAAGTGAGATTAAGCTTTCTCCTCAGACATAAGGAAAGTTAAGACAAAACAGCTTTGAGATCAGTTATTCAGCGTAGATGTGTGTTAAAACAATTTGCTATACACCTGGTGTTGATTTCATTAATTGGAGTGTGAGTCTTTCTGGGGGTGGAAAGAAGCCTTCTACCCAACAAACTGGTAGATCTAAAAATTGAAAAAGGGAAGAAAAAGCTGAAGACGAAAACAAGCATGAAGATGTCAACTTGATGTCACTTTCAGTTTTTTTCCCCAAAAGTCTTATGCAGTGACTCAATTTGGAAAGCTTTTCAGCTTCCGGCGCTCGCGTGTGAAGTGTCGTTGGCATGTCTGACAGTAGTCTCTCATTCTCTCCTCAATAAACAACATTGAAAGACAAAATAAATAAATAAATAAATAAATAAATAAATAAATAAAAATAAATAAAATCTATTGATTTTTTATTGTCATAACATTCCTGTGTGTCTTATTATGACTTTCACATGGGAGGAATACTGTTCTGATTTCAGCCGTAAGAAGAGGGTGGCTTTTCCATGGGGATCATGAACTAATGGGCTTGTGCTCTGGTCTAAGACCAACCTTTCCACCTGGGTTCCTGCTTCTCCTTTCTCTTGCTCACCTGTGAACAATACTCTCCCCTGCTCTCCCTGTTGCCCCCTCTCCTGAATTTATAAAAACTAAAAACAAACACACACATCTCTTTGACACTATGTTACTGACCAGCTCTTGCTTTTTGCCTTTGCTTAGTTTCTCAGCAAAACCCTTTGGAAGGAGTATCTAGACAGTCCCCACTTCCTCTCCTCCTTCTCTGGGGTTTGATACCACTCAGACCTGGGTCATCCCCCTCCTCTTACCAAAATGACTCCTGTCAGTAAGGGATCACAATGCATCCTGCGGGACCTCCCTCAGCCCTCCCTCTGCCCATTGTTGATGTGACCCCTAATTACGTGGCCATGGGCACCTGCCCCCAGCTGCTGGAAGGACAGGCAGCAGACAGCCTGTGAACGCTGGAGGAACGAACTGCAAGGTAGGTTTTCAGGAGACAGCCATCAGTGGTTGAAGAAGGAGAGGGAATATATGCATGACGTTTACGGAATTGATACAAAGGATGGCTTTCAGTACACAAATATAGGAGATAGGGCAAAAGCTTTCAGTCCATACTTTCTTTTCTTCTTCTCTTATTATTGCAATTATTAGTATTTTTATAAAAGAAATGTTCCTGGGGTCAAGAAGTAAAACTGTCACAGTGACTGTGTAGAATGAAGTGTGACTTATTCAAACAGATTACTACAAACACTTATTCTATTTTTAGGTCAATATCTCTAAAGTGAAATAGATCTCTACTTAGTGAAAGGTTCAAATGCAGATCTCAGAATTCAAAAGCAGAACCATTTTATCACTAAGTTGTTTCTAGACAAACACAAAATATCAGAAACAGATTTAGTTCTTTCAGATGGAAGAGAGGTGGGGCAGTGAAGGCTACTTGGATGGGGACAGGAGTCGAGGGACGTGCTCCCCTGAGACACTCTAGGATAAGGCAAGCTAATGGGTCCTCACCAGACCCTCATTCTATATCTGGGCCAAAATATTAAAGAAGTCACTCATTGATACCCCGACCTTTCTCCAAAAAGAATTTGACGCTATCTTAGTGTGATGAGGATTAGAGACGGTAGCTCGATCTGTACCACCAAGAATGGGAAGCAAGGGAGCCCTCTCGGGTCTCCTCCCAGATGAATAGTTGTCTGTGGTAATGCTGTCTACACTAGCACAGGATTGTGAATGGGCCTTGGTTAGAAGCAAAAGTGTGTTTCACCTTGGAATGAAATCAGAAGAGCTTACTAATTAAGTTGATGTCGTTACTTCCAAATGTACAGAGGGAGTGCTATCATTTTCAAGGTTCAACTGCCATAGCCTTTGGGCTGAGAGAGGAAAATGGTCAGTGGATGAGGAGCACAGATAAGCCAAGGCCGTGAACAGTCGCCTTGACCTAGGAGCCCCTTGTGGCCAGGTGCTGTGCTCTTGGTCATCCCAGAGCAGTGACGGGAGAGCAGTGTAGGAGGACCATCAGCTTCGAGGCTTTTCCTAACCTCCAGCAAATAACTATGTGCTTATTAACGAAGACGTTTTCTTAGAGAGAGAGGGTAGAAATATCTCAGATGGCCCGAGACAGTCCCAGTTTATGCTTGTTGTCCCAGCATAATTTAGTAATGAGTCCCTTGCATTCTAAAAAGTGCCCCAGTTCGGATGATGAATTATTTGGTCAACTTGCTGAGGGAACACCAGCCTGATCTGTGCCACAGTTTCCTTGTTGACAGAAGAGGGCAATCTAGAAAACCTTCAATCAGAACTCCTTGCTCATGCCCTCCCCCTCCCTCCCTCCCTCCCTCTCCGCCTCTCCCCTCCCTCTCTCTCTCACCCACAAGCACACAGGCTCATGCACACACACACTTGTGCGTCTCACTGGAGCTACAGTCCTTCATCTGGGAAAGACTGTAAAATAAGCTCGAAGGGTACAAATCCAGGCTCCATCACCGGCTGCACAACCTGCATTTGTTTTGTTTGCTTTAGGAAAATATCGATCTCACACGGCAGTTGTATGAACTAAGATATCATTTCTAGGATTCCTGGCACATAATAGGTATTCTAGAAAAGACTGTCCCGTTCTCTCTTACTGGAGTGCAGGTCAAAAGAGGCTTGGTATTATTATATTAAATTATGCAAACTTATTAAGCAATAGTTGCATTTAATAAATGAAATCCAAGGGGGAATTGTGTGTATGTACCTACAACTCCAGGTTCTTTCTTAAGATTGTCTTTCTCCCATGCCAAAAGTAGCCAACGTTTCACCACAAACTTCTAGTTCCATGGGCGCAACAAAAGCACAATAGCCAAATTCGAGTTTTTAAATTGCAGCGTTTTTCTGAGACATTGCAGATGTTGATGGAGGAAGCTAACATCTTGTGTGATTTCTGGAACCCGAAAAAACCCCTCCTCGCACTGTAGGTTGAAACCCCTGGCAGTGATCCTAGTTAAAACAGAACTCTCGGCACAGAGAGGTGTTGGTTAGCCACTGACCTCTCCTAAGATCCTTTTTCTGTGACGGGATGGGAGAACGGTGCTCTACCCATCCGTTGTACAGAAGGAGAAACTGGAGCTTGAAAGGTTATTTCAAGATCCCTCAGCTGACGAGTGGCGGAGCAAAGACTTTGCACGGACGTCTGCCCGACCCCAAAGTTCTTTAAATATTAAGTGAAATTCCTTTTGTTTCTATTCCCCCAAAGATCGCGGCTTACTTCCGGGTTTGGATGATTTCTTTGATGTCTGCTCTCAGCAGCCTTCTGTCTTGACTCCCCGGTGTTTGTGACCAGTGTTAGATAAGCAGAGAAGTCTAGTTCCCTGTGTCCCCTTCTCGCCCATCCGTCCATCTGTCCTTTCTCCCTCCCTCATTTATTTCCTCTCCCCATCCTGTTATTCAGGCATCCATGTAGTCATTCGTCCATACAAACTCACATTCTTTAAACAAATATTTGGTTCCCTTCTCTTATGCCAGGGCTCTGATCCAGGTGCTGCAAATATGAGGTAATGCAACAGGGCTTGTTACTTTAGAAATTCCCAGTATGGTGAAAAAGAGAGACATAGAAACAACATGAAGCAAAGCTGGGAAGGAGAGAGGGAGAGAGAGAGAGAGAGGGAGAGGAATTTCAATGTTTACCCTGTATACTTTGCTACCCCCAACTCCCCTCTCACAAGGATGCTCCGATGCAATCCCTGTATTAAGAAATACTTTGGCCCCTGAAGTCTCACCTGGTTTGATCTGTGCAAGAGCTTGGCATTGTAAAAGCTTGCCTGGGATCAATCAACTCTGTCTTTTAAATGAATAGCAGAGAAAACGAATTATTGGGAGTGAAAAAGCAGAGAAGATCATTTCCATTTACAAAATTCCTTCTCCCTTTTCAACTTCTAAAAAGGGGACTTCTCTTGGTATTCCTAAGGGGGAAGCTGTCGGGTGGAGAGACATGCCATAAAAGTGAATGGGTAGATAGATGATTTGCTAAAATAATTCCATGTTTTGGTGATTTTTTTTCTCAAAAAAAAAAAAAAAGGCAGAAAACCTCAGAGTCATAAGCAGAAGTGAAAATCAACTAGAAAGTGCTGACTTACCGTAAAGGTCTTCCTTTGTGACGGGAGGAGACTTGGATCCGTAATCACGTGTCCATAGATGAAACAATCTCCAGTTGCACCCAGGCCTTCAAGGAATGAGCATCTTGACGGGGAATATGAGCTTTTCCTCTCTAGCTGAGTTTTTCACTCTTTCCTCAGATCACCGGCCCCCATTGATGTGCACCGAGGAAAGAGCCACCACCTGCTTTGGGAGTTCCTCCTATAATCCCAAGAACTGATTTCCCATCATGAGGCTACTGTTCCTTCTGTTTCTCCTCCTTGCGTGTCTTGCCCAGATGACATCAGGTAAGCTGCGGCTCCTCCCGGTAGGATGCTATGACAGGTGGCCGTGGAGAGGACTAGAGCCACCCTGCCTCACCCTCCAAAGCTGCGTTGGAGCATAAAACAACCGACTGAAATCACAGCTGAAAGGACAGCGTGTACTGCACACTCCATTTTACGAATAAGGAGAAGGGAAGCTTGAGGAAATTTAAAGGATTTTCCCAAGATTGCTCTTAACTAGTTGGTAGCAAACCCATAACTAGTAATGGTGCTAGATAACATTCACAGGGGCTTTACGGCTCACAAATTATTTTCATGTGAATAACAACAACACTAATAATAATAGCAGAGGTATTGGCCACTCCCTCTTTACCAAACATCACAATAAAAACTTTAAATGTCCTGTCCCACAGATACCTCATAACACTATTTATGGGTCTCCCTGTCTCACAAATGAGACTGAGAAATGAAGTAACTTGTTCCGTCATTCAGGTTGTATGTCGTGGGGCATTTGACTGAGCTTAAGTGCGTTTGGTTCTAGGTGATGTTTTTATTAAATATTCAACGATCCCAGAGAATAAATTTACTTACTGACTATGCATATACATCAAATACTTTTTAGTAGGAGTATGTCCCATGCAATACTTGGAATATACTTCTACTAAAAGAGTATGTTATTTATCTGAAATTCACATTCATCTGGACGTCCTACATTTACCCGGCAGCCCTGTGCACCTGTCGGCGTATGCCAGGGGGTGCTGTGCTCTCAACCTTGGCATCTTCAAAGAGTCAGGGTTTAATTCTTTTTTTTTTTAAAGATTTTTTTTTTTAATTTATTTATGAGATAGACAGCCAGCGAGAGAGGGAACACAAGCAGGGGGAGTGGGAGAGGAAGAAGCAGGCTCACATCAGAGGAGCCTGATGCGGGGCTCGATCCCATAACACCGGGATCACGCCCTGAGCTGAAGGCAGACGGTTAACCGCTGTGCCACCCAGGCGCCCCCAGGGTTTAATTCTTGCTCCAAAGATACAAACCCGTCATGGCTCTGTTAGCGCAGCTGCTCGGACCTGGCTGACGGAACAGCCACCACCATGAGCTTCCCTGGTTGCCGTGTCAAAGACAAGAGCGCTGAGGAATCCAACATTGTCAGTTAAAGGCTCCAGCCTGGAAAGGACATGTCACTTCTGATTAAAATTTATGAACTGAGCAAGTCTTATGGCTCTACCCAATCATACAAAAGATAAATCCTGCTTTGTGTCAAGAACATAGAGAGCCAGACCTATTTGCTGAACAGCCTAATGGACATAAACAGTTGGATATAGATATATAGAGAGACATAGATATGAATATACATGAATATATATTTATATTTATATAAATGATATCAATTATAAACATATATGAACACAACATATTCATATTTATAAGTGTGTATTACATAAATAATTTATAATTACATATATATTTATAATTATTTTTACCTTGTCTTCTAATGAAAAATTAGGAGATTTTGTAGCTCCCAGAGGAAAACTATGGTCCTGGCAGGAAGCAGAAACCAGGTCTCCTATTTCCCAGCCAAATATGCTTTCCATCACAACGTGGTGTTTTAAAAGCCATAAACTCTGCCGGAAACACTTCTTCTTCTTCTTCTTCTTTTATCATGATATGTTAGTCACCATACAGTACATCCTTAGTTGTTGATGTTATGTTCCACGATTCATTGTTTGCATATAACACCCAGTGCTCCATGCAATACATGCCCTCCTTAATACGCATCACCGGGCTAGACCATCCCCCCATCCCCCTCCCCTCTGAAACCCTCAGTTTGTTTCCCAGAGTCCAGAGTCTCTCATGGTTTGTCTTCCCCTCTGATTCCTCCCCTTTATTTTTCCCTTCCTTCCCCTAATGTCCTCCCTGCTATTCCTTATGTTCCACATATGAATGTTGACCAGGATGCAGAGAAATGGGGAACCCTCTTACACTGTTGGTCGGAATACAAGCTGGTGCAGCCACTCTGGAAAACAGTATGGAGGCTCCTCAAAAAGTTAAAAATAGAGCTACCCTATGACCCAGCCATTGCACTACTGGGTATTTACCCCAAAGATACAGACGTAGTGAAGAGAAGGGGCACTTGCGCCCCAATGTTCATAACAGCAACGTCCACAATAGCCAAACTGTGGAAGGAGCTGGAAACTCTTCTTATTCATAGTTTCCTTGTGGCTGCTGACCATTCTCCTTGCTCTCTTAATTTTAGGCATTGTAAGGTTCTCCCTACTCTCAAGCTGCTTCCTGAATTGCTCTAGTCAAGCGACCTGATCACATGCCATGTTCTTTCCGGCTTAACTCACAGGAGCCCGAGAAGACCAGTGCTTGCTACGGGCCATGGTGGTGGCACTGAAAATGCCACGGTGTATGAAACAGCTCTGCTTGCGTGGCAGATAGGAGGGACAGGATTCAGGAGCAAGAATGCCCACTTAGTGTCCAATGCTCGTTGTCTAACTTGGGCGGTGTGCTTGTAGTGTTTTGCCCATTTGAAAAAGAGGAAGGCACGTCGGCAAGCTTTTAGGAAAAACATGTCAAGTTTGGCCCAAATCTTATAGCACCGCCAAGTCACTTGTTTTCTCCGGTCTCAAGTTCCTTCATCTGAAAAAGAAAGACACTATAGAGCAGAGGTCAATAAACTTTTTTTGGTAAAGGACCAGCTAATATTCTAGGCTTTCTGGGCCACCAGGTCTGTCATGACCTTCATGAGAAGGAACCATAGACAATATGTAAATGAACAAGGGTGAATGTCTTCCTATAAAACTATTTATGGACACTAGAGTTTGAATTTCATAAAATCTTTGTATATCACTAAATATCTTTCTTCTTCTGAAGTTTTTTTCTATAATTAAAAAAAAAAGTAAAAACAATCCGAAGCTGATGGGTCACACCAGAACAGGAAGAGGGCTGGTTGTCAAGATGAATTCTGGTAGCTTCGATTAAACACGCTTTATGGTTTTATATTTTTTTGTCACCTCTCCTTCTTTTATAGGGCATGAGAAAAGGAGGAAATTCCTTGAATGTGAAAAAATGGGTGGTGTCTGCAAACACCAAAAAACCCACGGATGCTCCATCCTGCCTGCGGAGTGCAAAAGTCGATACAAGCATTGCTGCCGTCTCTAGCTGCCCCTCACCCCAGTGACTCTTCAGGGCAGCACGGCAGCCTCACCCCTGCTCACCTCTGCTGACCTGTCCTGAATAAACACATCACCACTCACCTGCATCCTGCATCTGGTCTTTCAGGCGGTACGTTTGAACTGGTGGAGGGGAGGTCTTGTGAGACTGAAGTTCTAAGCTTGGTACCCACCACTAATTCCCTGATTGACTTTGGACAAGGCCCGTCCTTTTCTACGTCTCTGCTTCTGTACCTGTAGTTATTCAAATGGTTCCCCAAGCCCCCTGTAAGCTGTTCATACACGTCTATCAATCGATGGATTGAGGATTAGAGCTTGAGGGTGTGTGTGTGTGTGTGTGTGTGTGTGTGTGTGTGTGTATTGACAATATATGGGGAAAGTCACCGAGATTTTGTTCTCATTTTCATACCCCTTAATGACTGCTGACTATCAAGCAATGGCTCCCAGCTGATTATTGAAGAGCCAGGGAAATAAACAGATCAGGGCCCGAAGGTGCAGAAAGCTCAAAGTCGGTACCCAGGCATCGGGCCATAGAACCGGATCTCAGAGATTACAGAAATCAACCCACTGTTTCACAGAGAATCAAGACTTAGGGAGGTAGTAATTATTTTCCTCTCTCCAAAGATGCCTTTCCAAGTAGCAGATTCCTTTAGAAGCATTTTCTTTTCTTTTCTTTTTTATTATGTTATGTTAGTCCCCATACAGGACATCATTAGTTTTTGATGTCGTGTTCCGTGATTCATTATTTGCGTATAACACCCAGTGCTCCATGCAATACGTGCCCTCCTTACTACCCACCACCAGCCTATCCCAATCCCCCATCCCCCTCTCCTCTGAAACCCTCAGTTTGTTTCCCAGAGTCCATAGTCACATGGTTCCTTCCCCCTCTGATCCCCCCCCTTCAGTTTTCCCTTCCTTCTCCTAATGTCCTCCATGCTATTCCTTATGTTCCACATGTAAGTGAAACCATATGATCATTGTCTTTCTCTGCTTGACTCACTTCACTTAGCATAATCCCCTCCAGTTCCACCCATGTTGATGCAATGGTGGAAGCATTTTCTTAGAACCCAAGGAATGCTTTTCTGCAGAGATAAGATCTGGGTTATGTAGCAGAAGCCTGCTGATTGGAAGGGCAAATGCCAAGCAGGAACTTACTCTCATTTTGAAACAGTCAGAATACGGTTGGTCATGTCTTCTCCTAGTGACTTTCTTCAGGTAACAAATCAATCTCTTGGACAGTGCTCCGGGGGTGCGAAGTTGTACGCCTCCTTCGGAAGCTCATTTGGTACTTTCTTTTTTTTTTTTTTTTAAGATTTTATTTATTTATTCGACAGAGATAGAGACAGCCAGCGAGAGAGGGAACACAAGCAGGGGGAGTGGGAGAGGAAGAAGCAGGCTCATAGCGGAGGAGCCTGATGTGGGGCTCGATCCCATAACACCGGGATCATGCCCTGAGCCTAAGGCAGACGCTTAACCGCTGTGCCACCCAGGCGCCCCGGTACTTTCTTTTTTTAGGATTTTATTTATTTATTTGTCAGAGTGAGAGAGCACAAGCAGGGGGAGCGGCAGGCAGAGGGAGAAGCAGGCTCCCCACTGAGCAGGGAGCCCGATGTGGGACTTGATCCCAGGACTCCAGGATCATGACCCGAGCTGAAGGCAGACACCTCAGGGACTGAGCCACCCAGGTGTCCCATTTGGTGGTTTCTTATAAAGTTGAACGTAGGTTTGTCATATCACTCATTAATCCCACTCCTGGGCATTTACTCAGGGGAAATGGAAACTTGCGTGCCCATTGAAAACCTGTATGAAGATGTTCACAGCGGCTTAATTTACATTTGCCAAGAATAGTTAATGACACAGACGTCCTTCAGCTAGTGAGTTAACTGTGGCCCGTCCTATAACGGAATACTGTGCCACAATAAAAAGGAACAACTGATTAATTCCAGCAACATGAATGGATCTCAAAGGACTTCTGCTGAGTTAAAGAAGCCAGCTATAGGGGCGCCTGGGTGGCACAGCGGTTAAGCGTCTGCTTTCGGCTCAGGGCGTGATCCCGGCGTTATGGGATCGAGCCCCACATCGGGCTCCTCCGCTATGAGCCTGCTTCTTCCTCTCCCACTCCCCCTGCTTGTGTTCCCTCTCTCGCTGGCTGTCTCTATCTCTGTCGAATAAATAAATAAAATCTTTAAAAAAAAAAAAAAGAAGCCAGCTATAAAGACTACACATTATTGGAGTCCATCTATAGCACTAGTGAAAAGCAAAACTATAGGGTCAGTGGAGGCCAAGGGTTCGGGGTCCCAGGAGGGGATGACAATAAGGAGCAGTACAAGGGAATTGGAGGTGAAGGGACTGTCTGGTGTAGATGTAGGGTGGTGGATACTTACCTGCATTTGTATATCCCTTAGATTGCTCCACCACAAAGTTTGATTTTTGCTATATATATAAATTTAAAAAAATAATCAGCTCGATGTGGGCAGAAAAATGAAATGCAGACTACAGCAAATGACTCTAACGGTACTGTGGATTAATCGTGTGGCCACACTAAAGCTAGCAGGGAACAAAAGACTGTGAGAAACGGTTTTGACCTGATAATCCAAGACTAAAGACGGAAAGTCCTTACACAAAAACTGGGCTCTGGCTGTTAGATCTGTTTCTCCCACTGGTTTGGATTAGCAACTCTAAAACTACTGGAGGGGATTATGCGAAGTGAAGTAAGTCAGTCAGAGAAAGACAATTATCAGAGGGTTTCACTCATATGTGGAACGTAAGAAATAGCAGGGAGGACCACAGGGGAAGGGAGGGAAAACTGAAGGGGGGGAATCAGAGGGAGAGACGAACCATGAGAGACTCTGGACTCCGGGAAACAAACTGAGGGCTTTGGGGGGTGGAGATGGGCTAGCCCGGTGATGGGTAGTAAGGAGGGCACGGATTGTATGGAGCACTGGGTGTTATACGCAAACAATGAGTCATGGAACACGACATCAAAAGCTAATGACGTTCTATACGGTGGCTAACTGAACATAATAAAAAATAAATGAAACTACTGGTATATAAACGAGTTGAACAAGGAGAAAATGCACTGTAAATAAGAGCCAGTTTCTCGCTGATGGAGGAAAAAGTTTATAAATAAGGAAAGAGGGAGATGAGAAGGACCACCGTGGTGCCGGATTGAACTTGAAGACACTGACGAGGAGCATGGGTTTTTTAAATGCGTACACAGAGAGGCACAGAAATATGTGCAGGCGTGTAGATAAACGAATCAACATCCATACATGGTTCCTAAGTGTAGCTACTGAAAGAAATGAGAATCAGTGACATCTCACCAGCAATGGGTACGTGGAGTACTCAGATCTCTTTTTTTTAATTTTTTTTTTTAAGTAGCCTCCATGCCCAACGTGGGACTTGAACGCATGACCCTGAGATCTAGAGTCACGTGGTCTACCAACTAAGCCAGCCAGGCGCCCCTCAGATGTGTTTCTAAATACCATTTTCTGTAGATGGAACCAAGGATCCTTGAACTAACTCACTCCAGGACTGGGTCAGAGTAAATGCAAAATGAGGCTGGAGCATCTTATAGTGCCAGAAAATAACCAAGCGCTCAGACAATGGGGCACGTTGAGAGGACCCAAGAGAGACCTGAAAGGAAACAACTTTATCAAAAAAATGAAATGTTGAGAGTGCCTGGGTGGCTCAGTCAGTGAAGTGTCTGCCTTCAGCTCAGGTCGTGACCCCAGGGTCCTGGGATCGAGTCTCACATCGGGCTCCCTGCTCATTGAGGAGTCTGCTTCTCCCTCTGCCCCTCCCCTCTGCTCATTCTCTCTCTCTCTCTCTGTCAAATAAATACATGAAATCTTGAAAAACAAAACAAAACAAAAAAACCAAAGTGTTGAATTACAACCCAAACGTAAAATAAACAGCCATGGGACCATATGGGTATAAGCCAATCCCTCTTCCTCCCCTCCATTTAAAATTTTTTAATGTTTTCCTAAAGATTCAAAAATAAAGTAAAATTTCTTAAGAGTTTGAAGTCCTCCATCTATTGGCCATACCTTCTCTCCTTTTATTTCATCACATCTGGTTCTCGAATTACCCCCTACTGTGAGACGGGCATGTGTGTGCGATAGTGACCTTGCTCTCTTCACACTGAAACACACCCCGCCTCTCCCTACGCCCCGCCTCTCCCTCAGCCTCCCCTCACTAATTCTTACCCATCTTTTCTAAGACTCGGCTCACACGTGGCATTCACTGGGAGGATGTCTTTGAACCACCCAACGCGGATGTGACTTCCACATCTGTGAGTTTTGTTGGCGGAAGACCCCCAGCCCCCAGAACACAGTTCCTAGCCCGGGGTAGGTGCTTGAGAGGTACCAGCACAATACATCAATCACTGAATGAAGAAAATGGCATCATGAGGCCTCAGCCTTCCAGTTTAATTCAGGGTAAGTACATTGAGCGTGACTTCTTCTGTTGACTTAATTCAGGCTAGATTCATTAAGCATGAATTCTTCCGTTCACTGCCTCCGTATGCAACAGAAGCTCCTTCCAGGGCATACCCCTGGCATGCGAGCCAGACAGTTTCTCTTCCTCCGCAGGCACACGCTTGTATGTGAATCACAGAAATGGTACCCTTCGCCGTGCCTATAACCTGGAGAAAGAACAGAAACTATTTAGTTTTGGAAGAAAGCCTCAAGCTCCCCATACAGGGGAAGAAACAATTCAGTCTAACCAGGAACCCCCAGCCGTCATCACTCGAGAATGTTCACTGTCCCATGCTCCTCCACCCAGCCTTGTCTCTCCGGCTTGCTTGTTAAACAGGAACACAATGCCGGTCTTTGAGAGCTTGTCAAGAACAGAGATTTATGATGTTATGTGGAGGCTGAAATCAAAGACTTCAAATACCCTTGGGTTGATAGACCTCAGAGTGGCTACTGTGCCCCCGGAGACCGATGATGGGATTGTCAACGTCCTTTGGTTTTTATCTTCCTGGGACAGGATTCCGCTGAGAATAAGATGATACTACAGCCCCCCGTCTGGGGAAGGAACATCTACACACATATTGGGTCAAATATAAAAGTGTGCACAGTGTGCCCCAAAGCATTTAAGGAGTGTCACCAGCTCTCTGAAGTTCACCCCTAATGCCCAGGCTTAGAATCCCCATCTTCAGGATTATCAGCTATGTCTTAAAAATAAGATTAAAGGTAGAAAATTCAAGTCCCTAAAAGAAAAGACCCAGAATAATCAGGGGCACTGGCTGAGTTAAGAGAGGTTTCCAAAAGAGGGGAAAAAATCCTACCTGATTCAAAGCCGGCCCTGAGGAAGGCTTCTTTTCCTGCCTCTTAGAAGCTGGGAGAGAGAAAGCCTACACTCAGCCTGGAGAAAGAAGGGTCTCCGTGCTCCCTATTGCCCAGCCTGCCCACATTGGATCATTACTAGAAGTCACCAACTTTGGACCCAGGCTCAGACTAGTGATAGGGCCATACGCACCCTTTGTGAATAACTCAAGGGTGGGAGGCAGGTTCACTCCCTTACTTCACCCCATTCATGGGTCCCAGGTCTGTTCACACTTTCTTGAACATGCCCCTCGTACTGGCCAGTAGTCGGAACGGGGCTTTTAGCAGAGCGCTTTCATCAACCTGCTTATCGTGGGCTCTTGCACCCTATCTTCACACCACATGGTCCAGGCTACCGTGAAAGGCCTCCTGCCCATCCTGTCTTCATCACAGCAGCTGTGACCATAGCAGGCAGCTCTGCCTTCGGGGCTACCCACCCCTGGGAACGCTAGTATCTCTTTGCCCTAGCTCTGTCACCAAGAGTCACGCTGTGAGCAGCCCCGTAAGTGTCTCCTTATTCTTCCCCAAACACATTCTCTCACAGCCCTACATAATCTACTCTTCTCTGCTCTTGGATGAAACATCAGCCCAGTGAGGAAACCAAGGTTGGGCCATTATTCTGAGTGATGCAACAAAACCAGTCATCACGCCCGCTGGGTCCACAGTGAACGGACTCTTGAGGACCGAAAGCAGAAAGGAGGAGGACGGTGGCTTGGGGGCAGACTGCCCTACCCAGCTCCTGTCCCCTTGGCTTCTCATGGGTCAGTTCTGTGAAGTGGTGCTTCAGAAGACACAGGAGCCCCAAGCAGTGAGACCCAAGAAGGGACTATTTGATTGGGTGGATTTATTCATATAAAGACAGAATATTAAAGGAGGAGAGAAGTAGAATTGGAGGATTCAGGTGCGTGAGCGCCACACACAACATGGCAGTGAAAGAGAATGGCTGGCTTTCTGGAGGAAGCAAGGTTCAAACTCTAGGTGACCTGCCGGACCCTCATGGCGCTCACCCAAGCAAGCCGATTGTCTCCCCCCAAATGCAAGTAACTGTAGTTCTCTGTAAAGCCTCCGAGCTCTTCCATGACACTCAGCGCTTATGTGATGTCAGGAATGAACACCAGGCAGGCAGTGGGGCCCCTGTCTCCCTCTCTCCCTTTCTTCTTGCCACCCCTTGCTCAAGACATGGAGCAGAATACACCTTCAAGTTTCTTCCAAAATGCCATGGCTCTAAATACATGAATTGCCTCCTTCTGGAAAACCTCTAAGTTTCCTCCTTTCCTGTTCTTACAGCCAGTCACTACTCATGGTCTCTGGAGAAGGAGGTTGGCAAACTTTAGTTCAAACACATCTCAGCAGGGGGAAGCTTCAAGAAAGGAGAGCAAACCTGTAGGAATGTCGTCAGATTGGACAAGAAAGCAGGTCACGGTTTAAGGGGACGCCAAAGAGGGTTTACCTGGCATTGCGTGAGAGATGAAGAGGACGACGAAGATGAGGAGGAGAAATATTTTCATAGCGTCGAGTCCGTGAAGACCGCTCCGAAGTTCCTTGAAAAGAGAAGACCAAGGCTGTAATAGGGCTGGATAAAAAGTCATTTAGAGCCTCGTCTTTTATAAGTTTGAATGAGGTGACTAAACACGGAAGAGAATGTCCATTGTGATCAGAGCACTAACTGAAATATATGGTGGACAATGGATGCCCGTAAAATAAACAAGGACAGCAATTAGCGACGTCTGGTACAGGGCTGGGGTCATTTCTGTCATTAGCATTTAACAAATCAAGGCCCAAGGAAGAACAGGAATGGTAGTAAAATGAAAATGCCTAGGATTCATGGAGAATTTACTCTATGAAAAACCTGGGATGGTTTGTATGACCTTCTTCCTGGTTATTCTCAGGGAACGGTATCATCTGCCACCACAACTCCGAGGACAAACACAGTCACAACAGGACCTTGTATTTTTCCAATCATCTCTCTAGTGCTTTGTAGAAATCACCTCCCTCCGCTTATGACTCACCTCCCAAGGCTCTATTCCCCCTGAAGAGGTGGTCCTTCTGGTCTCCAGAGATCTGAAATCTTTTCTGTGCCCAGCCATGTCATGCGTTCTTAATAAAGACGGGTCCTGCCTCATCTGACCAGGGAAATTCTCCTGTTCCAGCGATGACCCTGCTGATTCAGGTCCCATCCCGGCCACGGTGATGTCTCATGACTGAGACAACCTCGTGCTCTTGGCTCTTGTCCTGCCAAGCAAACAGAGTTTCCAGCGTAGGTGAAAGTGGAGGGGCTTTCCTTCTTACCCAAAGCCTGAAGAGGAGAAAGTTCTCTTCCCAAATTAGGCCCTTGTCTCGAGGCAGGGGATTTAGTGCAGCCCACCTCCCCCATTTTACTTCACCTGCTGCTTCTCTTCTCTGTTCCTGGGGTCTGGCTAGCTGACCTGACCCAGAATGTCACGGAGCTCAGGAAATCCTCACCCAGAAAATCTTGGGTTCCTCAAAAAACAATGATCCCCCTGATTCTGAAGGAACCATGGTCTACAAGTGTCCTCAGGAGTGGCTGACTCAAGGATTTTCATACCTTTCCCTCTTCTCCCTAGATAATGGTTGATAACTTGCCTTACATTGACATACGTAAGTAGAACCAGTCAAGACGAGCATACTGAAGGGGGTTATTATCACTTTCCTGAAGCCAGAAGCAAAGCAGCTTTCCTTTATGCAGGTCCTAAAAGGACCCCTAAAAGTACACGCCAGAAAAATTAGACCGGAGATATTTAGTACAGTGATAAAGCTTGATTTGGTAAAATCAAAATCAGAGTCAGAAGTCTGGGTCCAGATCTGAATTCTTAACTGCTGCAAGATATTCCACTAGCCTCTTTACGTAAGGATTGGCTCTTAGAATCAAGTAAAAATTATAAATTTTAAAAGAATAATAAGTTGACTAATAATCACTTCCCATAGACTGGTGATAATTTAGGCATCAGGGCTTAAAAATAAAGGTTTTTATGATATTACCCAAGCCAATGTAAAAATTCGCTGTATATAGCAGCAATGTCCACAATAGCCAAACTGTGGAAGGAGCCGAGATGCCCTTCAACAGACAGATGGATAAAGAAGATGTGGTCCATATATACAATGGAATATTACTCAGCCATCAGAAAGGATGAATACCCACCATTTACATCGACATGGATGGAACTAGAGGGGATTATGCTAAGTGAAATAAATCAAGCAGAGAAAGACAATTATCATATGGTTTCACTCATTTATGGAGCATAAGGAATAGCAGGAAGGACCACAGGGGAAGGGAGGGCGATCTGAAGGGGAGGAAATCAGAGCAGGAGACAGATGGTGAGAGACTCTCGATCCCAGGAAATAAACTGAGGGTCATGGAGGGGAGGTGTGTGGGGAGATGGGGTAACTGGGTGACGGGTATTAAGGTGTGGTGATGGGCACTGAGTGTCATACGAAACTAATGAATTGTTGAACACTGCATCAAATACTAATGATATAATATATGCTGGCTAACTGAACATAATAAAAAAATTCGCTGTATAGGGAAAATGTATAAGAATAAACAAGAATATTTTTATAAAGAGTGACAATGACGTCTTCCACTACCAGTTATTATTGTTTATAATGACAGTGACAATGACGTCTTCCACTACCAGTTATTATTGTTTATAATGACAGTGAGGCTTGAAATATGTGGCAGAGCCCCCCACAACAGAAAAAAGCACCAAAACAGAGAAGCCACGAACAGACCAAGCAGACACAGACAAGCAGTTTATGATAAAGGTGGCCTTTATGTGAGCAGGGAGGGAGGGCAGTGGACTGTTTCTCTGATCAGTCGTGTAGAGTTGATGGACTGTTCACTTGGAGAAAAACTATTTGATAATCAAAGTGGAGGCATGAAAATAGATTATAACTTTTTTCTCTATAATTTTTAGATGTTTGAGTCTTTCATACAGAACAAGTATGCATTCCTTATATAACTGAAAAAAATAAAAAAGTAATACTTATTATGGAAATTCCTAAAATGTCAGAACGATTAAATATGTTAGGATTTTTAGAGTCATACTGAATGTGTCCCCTTAAAATTCATACAGAGTAATTCCCAGAATCATGAAGCCTTATTTTCAGCATGATGGTATTTGGGTGGCCTTTGGGGGGTGATCGGGTCCCTGTAGAAGAGACGCCAGAGAGCTCCTTGTTTCTACCATCAAACAGTCAACCATCCATGAACCAGGAAACGGTCTCTCGCCCATCAAATCTGCCAGCCCCTTGGTCTTGGGCTTCCAGCCTCCAGAGCAGTGAGAAATAAATACATAGGCTGTTGTTTAGAGGCCACTGGTCTATGCTGTTCTGTTACAGCGGCCCAAGCAAACTGAGACATGTACCCCATGCAAAATATGTTATCTCTGTGTGATTGATGGTACTGTTTAAAATGTTACCTGCAATGGTGAATCTCTAACACTTGTCCTCTGGCTGGATTAGTTTTTGCTTACATATTTTGAAAGAACTTTTAAGTGCTTACAATTAAAAAAAAAAAAAATTTTTTTTTTTTTTTTTTTTTTTTTTGAGAGAGCACAAGCAGGGGGAGCAGCAGGCAGAGGCAGAGGGGAAGCAGACTTTCTGCTGAGCAGGGAGCCACATGCGGGGCTCGATCCCAGGACCCTGGGATCATGACCTGAGCCCAAGGCAGACGCTCAACTGACTGAGCCACCCAGGCGCCCAAGTGCTTATAAATTTAAAATGGTTACATCTTCCTGGTTGATTGAAATGTTATGCAGTAACCGTCTCTTTACCCAACAGGGTTTTTCTGGTGTGGTGTCTATTTTCCTGGATTATGCTACCTTTTCATTACGATGCCCCTAGTTCTCTCCCTTTTTTCTTAACATTTCCAAGTCCTGAAACTTTGTGTCTCTTGTAAATAGCATGCAGCTGGCGTGAGTTCTTTTACCCAGTCCAATCATTTCCATCTTTCCATTGCTTACATTTATTGTAATTACTAATACATAAAGATTATTTCTAACATTCTTACTACTTGTTTTCTTTTTCTATGCTGTTTTGCCTCTTTTTGTGCCTTTGTTAATGGATTTCTTGCTTCTTTGTTTTCTTTTCCCATTTTTTTCCCTCTACTGGCTTGGAAGTTACATACTAAGTTTCTTTTGTGTAAGAGGTTGTGCTTGGAATTCTACCATGCACACTTGGAAAAGTCTAAATTTCACATATTATCCTGTCTCCTGATCAATAGAAGAACCTTAAGATTCCAGTTGTGATCACCTCCTTGTAACTCATAGAAACACAGAAAAGAATGGTGGTCACCAGGTGTTGGGGGTTGGAGGACACAGGGAGATGTCAGTCAATGGTCATAAAGTCTCAGTTATGCAAGATGGGTAAGTCCTGTGCAGTTGGTGCAGGGCATTACAACTATTAATTATTAATATTAACAATATTGTACTGTTTATTGTAAATTCGCTGAGATGGGCATCTGGGTGGCTCAGTGGGTTGGGTGTCTACCTTCAGCTCAGGTCATGATCCCAGGGTCCTGGGCTCGAGTCTGGTATTGGGCTCCCTGCTCAGTGGGGAGCTTGCTTCTCCCTCTCCTTCTGCTAGTCCCCCTCCTTATGCTCTCTCTCTCTCTCTCTGTCAAATAAATACATAAATAAATTTCAAAACTAACGTCACAGACACCAGGAATAGTCAAGTCCTGTAAGCTCTGTAGGCAGACTGCATGGGAAGTCAGTGCCCGTGAAGAACGGCAGAGAAACTCACATGTGTATCTGGATATCTTTACAAACACTGGTTTGCAGCTGGTGAAAGTCTGTTGTCCATGTACACACATGCACTGAATTTTCTTTAGCTGTTCATTGATGGGGGACCAGGTTGTACAGATGGCCCTCGTTATTACTCATCACAATTCCTGCCACACTCCTTTCTTTTTCCTGTGACTGTGTAGGTTTTGGACGGATGTTAGTCAAACTTATCTGTCCTCTTTGTCCTCCAGCTTCCCGGTCACCCTGCACGACCTCCTGCCTCCCCTCCCCACCACGTCCAAGTTTGCTTTGTGAATTGCAGAAAGCCACAGCCGTATCTCGGTTGGCTCCCTCTGCAGAGGCAGGACAGGGACCTTCGTAGTAGAGCGGTGGCTCGCCCTTGGGGTTCCTCTCCGGATGGTCTCTCGGTACACCTGCGTGTGGCCAGCACCACACCCCTAGCGCTGGGCTCCCTCGATAGCACCTTCCCACGGAGCACCTTACCTGCTGCACCAGGGTCCCAGGACCAAGCCGTGTCCTCACATCCCCTCACCCCACTCTAGGGGATCCTTTCTTACCAGCCTCCCTACGATTCTTGCAGAAAACTATAACTTCCCTTCCACGTGGATAGAATATTACAGACCAGCCAAAAGAAAAGTCTTCAATTATGCTCCTTTAACTGATGGTGTCATCTTGTTATTTAACTAAACCGAGTCTGGGTTCTACATAAATTGTGTGTGAATGGAAATGCTTTGCAAAGTTCAAAGCATGATATAAATTGTATTCTTACATTGCGTCCCTCTCACTGACCACCCTTCATGGAAGATCGTAATGATACAATAATTGTTAGTGAGACTTGCAGGTTGTTTGCTTTTATTTCGACGAGGGAGCCATGCTTTGGGTTGCAGGGTCAGGGCTCCTTGGCTGCCCTACTCCCATCAGCTCCTCTTGACTTTGCAGCAAACAGTGAACGCCCGGCAGGGGCCTCGGAAGGGCTCACAGTTTGGCGTCCCTTGCTTCAGGCAGATCCCACCACGAAGGTAGCAGGGTCTTTCAAAATTGAATGCCCTGGTGCGGTCTGCAAAATGCAAAGGTGTTAGTATGAAGCTCAAGGCGTGGGGAGGACGGCCGTGGGGAGGACCACTGGAGAGCTCACGGATGGAAGCCCTGTCTCCCAGCCCAACACTGACCGCCAGCATCTTGGCCCCAAGACCGTCCCCTCTCATTCTGCCACAAGACATCACTGTCGGTGACAAATTGCCCTTCCTGAGGTGGGAACAACTGGGCATTAACTGGAGGGGGACCTGTGCCACCCGGTGCCCCTCGCTAGTCCCCCCAGCCCCCGCCCCCCGACACCAACCCCTGCTCTCACAGAACTGTCTGAAGGAAGCCTTGTCCCGCAAGATTCAAGGTCACCGCTGAGAACTGAGCGGCAAGCAGTCCCCAGGCGGGCGTGTCAAGGATCTTTGTCTCCCACAGGAGATCCAACCAGTTCAGCCGCAGGAGGGGGGAGGAGGGAGCAGGAGACAAGGACCCAGCAAGCCCTTTGCACAGGATGTGTTAAAGTCCCTTCTAGGGATTCTTAACCTTGTCAGGAAGTTATTTTTGGGTGTAGAGACGGCCTCTGTGCAAACCCTGGGTGCTTTACTCTTGGCCTGTGGTGGATTGGGGAAAGGACAAAAGAAAGCAACGACAAGGACGGGCATCGGGGCTCGTATTTACCGGGCAGTACCTGCAGGACCATGAAGGCCGCGGTGAGGGCCACGTGGAGGAGTCTCATGGCTGCAGAGCTGAGCTTCCGCAGGACTGGCGGGAGAAGGGAGGGCACAGAGTCAGAAGCCCAAGGTCCGGTGTCTCGCCTTGGTTTTCTCTCAGCCTGTGGGGTGAGGCACCGCTATAGGTTTTTTTTTTTTTAATCAAGTTTTTATTGTAATTCCAGTACAGTTAACATACAATGTGCTGTTAGTGTCCGTGTACAATACAGTGATTCCGCACTTCCTTATATCAGCCCGTGCTCATCGCGACAGGTGCACTCCTCAGTCCCCATCACCCGGTCATCCACCCCTCACCCACCTCTCCTCTGGTGCCAGCAGTGTGTTTCTTGGTTCGTCTCTCTTTTTTCCCTTGCTTGCTTGTTTTGTAAAATCCATTCAGTGGGCACTTGGGCTCCTTCCATAGTTTGGCTATTGTAAATAATGCTGCTATAAACATAGGGGTGCATGTATCCCCTTGAATTAGTACTTGGCATTTTTGGGTAAATACCCAGCAGTGCGATGATGGGATGGTAGGGTGGTTCTATGGTTAGAGGCACTGCTATCTGACCACCGCAGGCGAGGCTGGCATCCATCCAGGCAAAGCCGAAGCTGCAGCCCAGGGAGGCGAGTGGGGGGCCGACAGCCAAACTGCTACAAAAGGAGAATCAAGAGAGTTCCTCACAGGTAAGGACGTTCACTAGAAAAGAGTTTGAGGCAAGCTGACTCGATGGTCCAGGGCTCCTTACAGATCTAGAATGGGAGTGGCTTGGCTCTAACCCTCCCAGACAATCCGTGTTGAAGGAAGACAGAGTTCATGCTGGTTAAAAATCTGGGGGAAAATAGGCCCAATTATTTCTAGGATTAGAATTTTATCATTTACTTTCACTTTAATCAATTACTTTTCTGATTATAAAAAATAACACGTACACACGGGAAAACTGTAAATAATAGAGAAATGTAAAAACTGAAAGGTAAAAACAACCCATAGCCCTACCTTTCAATTTTAACCACCATTTACAACTCAGAGTACTTCTGTTCTTTTCCCTTGGGAATTAAATCATGAAAATATTTTTTAACTTTAAAATATAAAATTATACTTCATAAGCAGATCCATTGCAGTTTTTTTCCCCACTACAAAATTATCTTGGACATTCTTTAATGTCTATTCAAATACATTCGCCTCACATATTTGTGTGACTACACATATATCTTTAGAAATTCATAGGACTCTTAACTTTTGTATAAATCCCTAGACATGGAACATCAACCTACCCCCCGCATTTCAAGTTTTATGGGTATTGCCTGTCTGCCCACTCGAGAAACCACTGTAATACTTTATCTACTTACTGACAATGTGTAAAAATACCTTTTAACTGTTGATATTCTTATCAGTACTGGTTATTATCAATTGCTTCAATCTTTGCAAATCACATTAATGAATAATAGTATTTCCTGTTTGCTTTATTTAATATATCTTTTTAACATTATTTCTGAGGTTGAGCATTTTTTAAAAATGTTCTTTGTTTATTTTTTCTCTTGGTACCTGTTTATACAGTTCGCTTGTTTCTCTATTTTCCTATTCATCTGTTCTTACTGATTTCTGAGAACTCTATGTTTATTTAAGGTCATTAATCCTTTAACACATGTCTTGCAAAAACTGGTCCTGGCTTCCTGTTTGCTTTGCTCCCACTCATCTAGCAGCCAGAATTCGTGGCTACTTTCAATGATTACTTTTTACTTTGCTCACGTTTGTTTTTTTCTCAAAGGTATTTGTTTTGTCTGTTTCCCTAATTATGTCTGTATTCCCGGTCAGTTTCATCCTCAGTTCTTTGGCATAGAGATGGAAATTGTTCTGACAAGCTGTGACAGATGTGGGTTCCCAGCAGTGACATGAAGATGGGATCATGCCCCGCCCAGAAATACAAATTTCCAGAGCGCACCACGATGCCCCCACGCTCTAATCCTGTGCTGCCTCGGAGGAAAGGCACGTGTCTGAGTTCATGTGTCTGTTCTCTTAAAACACCGAGTCTTGCACAGAAGAGAAACAAAATCACACATGATGGGAAGGGACGGGACCAGGGATGGACAACGACCAGGCCTACCCTGATGCGACAATACCGACTATACCGGGAGGAGGGGGACACCCTGGAGAAAGCAGATGGGCCATTTGCACACTTCACCAGGTGTCAAATGCCCGGAAAGGCTCAGGTTGTGGGGTGCATTCTGTTCTTGTCCACTCTTCCAGGTGTCTCTTCTTGTGCCCTGCTTGCACGGTGTTAACTGGCATTAATACCATGAATAATACTCAGACGGAAAAAGAATGAAATCTTGCCATTTGCAATGACGTGCATGGAGCTAGAGAGTATAACACTAAGTAAAATAAGTCACTCGGAGGAAGAGAAATACTATATGATTTCACTCATATGTGGAATTTAAGAACCAAAACAAATGAGCAAAGGGAAAAAGTAGAGAGAAGCAAGCCAAGAAATAGACTCTTACGTCTAGAGAACACACTGATGGTTCCCAGAGGAGAGGTTGGTGGGGAGATGGGGGAAACAGCTGATGGGGATGAAGGCGCACCTGTCATGATGAGCACCAGGTGATGTATGGAGATGTTGAATCTCTATATTGTACGCCCGAAACGAATATAATACCGCATGTTAAATAACTGAAATTTAAATAAAAACTTTAAAAAAAGAAAAAGAAAACAAGTTCTATGCTGATTTTTAGCGGTGCAGAGATCAAAGGTCAACTGTATAATCTTCCTAATAAAATGTCTTAATGTGACATTAAAAAAAAGTCAGACCTCCCCTCTAGTCCTTGTTGGGATTCACGGCCACTCTTCAGTGAGTCAGTCTTACAAACTGACTTTTTAACTACTTCATCAAGTTAAAAACAAGTTCATTGCTTTGTTAACTGACACTGCATTGAAATGACAGGTTTTATTTAAGAAAATCTGGTGGTGGATGATTGAGTCTTTCGAAGAACAAGGTTTCAGCTCCAAGTTTTTGCCTTTTTTGAACGTATGCTTCTTGTGTCCTTCAAAACATTTCTTCGTCTAGATCCAGAAAACTTCCTGTGACTTCATTTCTAGAGATCTTACCACTTTCTCTGTGTTTGAGTCACATTCTTCTCGCTTGGCATTTTATAACTGGCCCCTGTTTGCACAGAAAATGCTATTGGTGACACACAATGGTTCTGTCACTTGCCCCCCTGGCTGGACTTTGATTGATGACTTCTCAATGGTTTTTCAAGCATAAAATCATAAATCTGCAATAATTATGATTTAACCCCCTTGATTCTGAGGTACAGACTTGCTATTTTTCTCCTCTCATTGACTTGCATAGACTCACAATCATTGGAGCCTTCAGAGATCGCCTCGCCCAACCCGCTTGCTGAACAGACGGACTAAGATATGCTCCCTCATTGCTTAATAGGGTCAAGATAATGTCACAGCCAAGCCTGCAGGAGACGCCCCTCATCGTGCAGGATTCCTTCCCAGTCACCACAGTGCAAATTTTGCCTTATTTCCCCCCATTTTCTTCTTTCTTGTTCTCTGATTCCTCCCTCTCTGTGTCAAAGAGCAACTTCCTTAATCCCAAAAACCAAACAAGATTTTTCAAAAATAGATTTTAAAAGAAGGTTTTTTAAAAAATAGACGCCTCAGTAGTTTTTTGTTACACGTGATTTCTTCCATGAAAACCTTTGATTTTTCTTCCAGGACTTGATTATGAATTTCAACTCATGCATTCAGCACAGGCTGTGGTTTCTGGCCAGATGTCCCTGGGGGTCAGAACCCAGGCTGTGTCCAGTGAAGGGAGGGAGAGAGTTTTAGGGACAACACTATCACTCAGTCTCCTGTGACCCCGGGACTGAGTCCCCCACTCTCTCAGGGCCCGGAGTTGACATGAGCTAGTTTATGTCAAGATTTCCATTTGACAAGTGAGATCCAGAGAAAGTCCACTTTGGGTCTAGGAATTCGGACTATTATGGTTTATAAGCTTTGAGAGAAATCTCTGGAGGATGTAGGGAAGGGGAGAAAAATTTGTCAAAAAGAAGGGGGATTGCTATTTTTAAGGAAAGAAAGTAGAAATGAAGGGAGGGAAGAGGACAGGAGGAGAGAAGGAGAGAAAGAGATCACGGGAATTTCATAAAACGCTTCCTGGCCCCGAGTCTGCTCCCCTGGCAAGGTGCCTTCCGGAAGGGCAGGCCACAGAGCAGATGGCCCAGGTAAGCACTACTGTTCTCTTCGCCACAAAGAGAAAACAAAATCCTGGCGGTTCTGTTCTCAGCCCAGTCGCTGGCCTGCGGAGGTCTGAGCTGACTAGCACGGTCCTGAGCAGACAGGTCTCACTGAATGACCCTTCTCTGTCTCTCACTAGAAAACTAGAACCGTCTCCTTGATCGTGAACCAGCTGGATGGCCTATGAGCTGTTGACCCATATGTCACCTAGGAGCCCACGAGGTCTTGAAAATTTGAGACTGGGTCTGTTTACCCTTCGTCTCCTCAGTGTTGAGTTCCTCAGTATAAATCAGACAGAGAATAACTTTAGCTTCAATAGGAATAGGGAACACTTTCCACAAAGCCACAGAAACCTGGAATTCACCACAGGTTCCTGGGCTAACACACCACCTGTCTGCAGATGTTCACCAGGCCCTTCTCTTCTCTGCTCTGAAGGGCCTCCGACCCTCGCTCCTCAGATCGGGGAGTTACTGCCCCCCCTTGGAGCACACCCCACTTGGCAATGTTCTGCTTCCAGTGAGAATCCAGGCAGGTGGCCTTTCACGCTCCCAATATTTTACCTTAGGTCAGTTTAAATGAACTAAACTACATCGTCTCACACCTGCAGAGAGGTGGCTTTTGGTCTTCGGCCTCAGAGCTGAAAGTCTGAAAATTAGCACCCATGTGTCCAGCGACGGGTAACAGGCATCGTGCCCTCCCCGCGAGCAGAGCACGATGCTAGATGCTCTCCATGCCCCTTGCATCTCGTCCTTGAGGCAACGCTTAGAGATAGGGGCTCACAAGAGATTCTAGAGATGAGGCAACAGGGCCACACAGTGGCCAAGCAGGAACGGAACTCCACTCTGAGTCAAACCTGTGCTCCCAGCCATCGTGCAAATTCACTTCATGCAGCCTAGACTCTCCCACAGAAATAGCTCAGGGGTCTCGAGACTATTACGCAGAAACTAGGCAGATGTTCAGATTTGGGGTGGTAGTGTCTGGTTCCAGCCCTGCCTCTGACTTCCGAGTCATGTCCCCTCGATCCCTCACCTAGGAAATCACGGGACTGGGGTAGGTGGTGACATCCCAAAGTGCCCTCCTCACTTCTGAGAGGCCTGCGTGGACCCACGGAAGACAGTGAAGGGTGAGAAGGTGCTTGCTGGGCGGATGGGACCCTCCTCCTGAGAACGGGGAACTTGGCCTTGAACGCAGAGCCCTGTCCCAGATCGTCCCGAGTCTGCTCCCTGCCGAGCACTCACTCACCTCTTCTCCCTCCTGTGGGCAGTGGGGCGGCTTCCTCAAGCTCTTCTTCATTCTCCAGAGCCTGTTCCCGGAGGTGCCCCTACTGGCCTGACCTTGTTCCGATCACACAGCGCTAGTGAACCAGAGAATCCACTGAGTGGGTCATTTCCAGAGGAACGGCACGCTCCTGGCCGAGAGCCAAGGGCCAGAGACAGGTATTCCTATTAGCATCGCTAAGTGTGGCTTTCCCCATGGAGGCCTGGGCCAATCAGCAAAAGCTCTGGGGGACGGGAGCCCACGAAGCTGCCAGAGGACTCAGCATGTCCCTGCTTCTCAGGAAGGTCCTGGGGGAGCTACTTGGCCACACCAAGAGCTGAGCGGGCACCCTGGTGTAGGAGGCCGGAAGGGCTCAGGGGCCAGAGTGCTGCCTCAGAGAGCACGTTGCAAGAAGGGGAACTAAGACCGTGAGAAGTAGGAGACATGGAACAGATGAGAAGAGGGGGGAAATCAACTTCTATGAAGTTGTGGGACTTCATTAGGGCTAAGATTGTAAACAAATGGAAAATGTAAGATCTCTGCAGAAGGGAGTAAATTGAAAGGAAATAGTGAAACATAGCAGAAGCCAAAAGACTTAAAATACGTCTAGGAGACGGATACTGAAAGAAAGCATTGCGCTATGACCAGACCAAAGCTATAGCCACAGAGGTGAAGTCGGAGGGCCGTGGGGCGGGCGGGAAAGTCATCGGCCTGAGAGACGTGAAGTGTTGTATCTTCGCGGCTTGGTCAGTGCGCAGACGGTGCTCTGGAGGAGTGCATTTGAAATAAGTGGACACAAAACAGTTTGGGTCAAAAACCACAGAAAAATCATTTGGGAATATTATTAAAAAGTGCTCATAAGGGGATGCCTGGGGCTCAGTGGGTGAAGCGTCTGCCTTTGGCTCGGGTCATGATCTCAGGGTCCTGGGATGGAGCCCCGCATCAGGCTTCCTGCTCAGAGGGGAGTCAGCTTCTCCCTCTGCCTCTGCTCCTCCCCGTGCTCGTGTTCTTGCTCACTCTCCTCTCTCTCTCTCTCTCTCTCTCAAATAAATAAAATGAAATCTTTTTGAAAAGAGTGCTCATAAAAGAAAATATATCATTACTGAGTCCAGTTTGGACTCACCAAGGGCAACACCGGAGTCAGAATACCTGGGTTGTGGCTGCAGAGACACCACTTGAGCAAGTAGTTCTCAGCTGTGGGCCTAGTGTCTCATCTGAAAAATGAGAAGACTAAATTGGAATTTCTGGGCATATTCACAGGAGTGGCCCAGCAGTCAAGTGAGAGGAATTACAGAGACAGAAGTCAGGTGGGCGCTACCAGCACTCCCCTGATTCTCCATTTCTACCTCTCTTCTTGCCCCATTTCTAAGGACACAGTATGCTCATCTCAGCTCCATTCATCAGGAAAACCAGTCGCTCTGCTCCTGCAATTTGCCAGTTACTTATCCAGAACCAGGGCACAAACTGAACAAAATATGATCTCAGAACGTGAGGGGCCTTGGGCTTGCTTAAATGAATTAACTCTGTAACAGTTCATGGCTGTAAAGTATAGTAAGCCCAAGGGGTCTTACAGGAAGGAATACTTGTTGCCCTTTCTGTGTCATGGGAGGGGGGGCAGTGGGGTGAGAAACTGGGACATTTTTGCTAGGGGGTTAACACTTGATCTCTGTCCTAAGAGATGAATTGACATTTATGAGGCGGGCACAGTGTGAAGCTAGTCCAGACAGAGGAAGACCACGGGCAAAGATCTAAAGACACAGAGGTCGATGTGAACTTGGGAAATCACAAGTATGCCCTTCGGCTAAGGTACAGGAGAAAGGAAATATTACAGGATATACAGAATCAGATCTTGGATGGTTGCATTTGTCCTGTAAGCAAAGAGAAGATGTTGAAGGATTTTAAAGAAGAAGACGACATTGTCAAATGTGCAATTTAGAAATAACTTGGTGGTAGTATATAAGACGGATTCAGGAAGCCCGGTAAAGGACTATTACCATCCAGAAATTTCTTTTTAAAGTGGGAAAATAAAGATGCAGAAATTCTCTCAGGAAATCCCCAAAAGAAGAAGAAGAAGAAGAAGAAGAAGAAGAAGAAGAAGAAGAAGAAGAAGAAATAAAAGTATAAGCTTCATTATCTGCAAAACTAGTAGATATCTATTACTCCAAAATAAGATAAATAATAATGAAGTGTCTGGATGTGGCTGGATGGGAGGGAGACAAGAAAGGCTACCTGCGTGTGGGGGTCCCAGATAATGCTATCAGAGCACAGTTGTACGAAATCATGCCTTCACCCCAAAAGACAAACCAACAATCCCTTATCGGAAAAGGGTGGGATCAGGTGAATGAGTGGGTAGCGGGAGAGTCTCTGAACCCCGACTGCACCACAGTTCAAGGAGCTGGAAGGACGTACTGAACAAGGAGTCACACGAGAGTCCGTAGTTGCAGCCAGCAGTCTGGTTACAAGGCAGCAGGATTGAGTCTGGTTATGAGAAGGAAGATGGCAGACGGTATCCCGCCCTGATTGATTAGCCATTAAAAGAACGTATTCATATCTAGAATCCTGTGTCGTGGGGACGACTCCCAGGAGCCTGAAACCCACTTCTGTCTACTCCCTCTAAATACCTCTTAAAAATAGATAGATGCTCTGGGAATATTTCACCTGGACAAAGATGAGTCGTCGTCAAACCAAACAAAAGCTCTCCAAAGACGTTACCCAAAAACATGTTTTTAAGTGATGGAGGAACAGGAGAAACAATTGGTAGAATAGAAACGCCCCGCTGAAAATATTGCCGTGAAATGGACAAAAAGTCTGACCTAACAGCGCGCCCGAAGTCGATGAAGATGATGAAGCAAGGACTTGATCTGAAACAGAGCTAACGCACCAGTCAGAGCACCTTAACTCCGGAAAGAGGAGCTTATGTAGAGCCAGGGGAGGCCGTGAAAGACGGAAATAAAACGGCGACAGATGGGAGGCTCACAGGAGACACTGCTCGGTTTGGAGACGGAGCCGAGGACAGGACGGAGCAGAGGGGGTAAAATGTAATGGGAATACATCAGAGTTCACGTGGGTGAGCAGAAGAAACGACAGACACGGCAGAGAGAGGAGGGTCGCCATTCACAGAATCAGTGTCTCTAAGAAGTCGTTGGGAAGACTTTAAAGAAAATTTTGAAAAGCATTTTCAGGTGATTAGAAGACTCCAGTCTACAAAATTAAAGTGATATCTCAAGAAAATTTGGCACAGAGGAATCAAGAACAAGTTCTATCTTAATATCTCCATAAAACTTCTGGATTTTTAATATAAAGCATCTTCAGAACAGCAAGGCAAGACAAGTGCCGATATTATCAGGAAGGTCCAGACTTGTGGAAAGTAGCCTTTCACGCCGGAAGACAACCAGCGATGCCGGCAAAGCCCTCCAGAACAGCAATGTGAGCCCGTAAGTCTTTGACCCCAACAACTGTCTTCCGTTATAAAGGCAGGGGCACTGTTAGCCCAAGGACTCCAGGGGTACCGCTCCAGTGCGGGGCTCCACGTGGGGAGGCGTGCGGGGGGCCTGACGGCCGAGAAGGAGGCGCCGTGGATACAGGCGATGGGAGTGAAGCTGAGCTGGTGGAGGCTGGGGCTGCAGACCAGATGACGCGATGACGGTGCAGGACCCAAGGCAAGTGTCACAGAGCTGAAATGTGGGATTCCACTTGCCAGGGATGTGAAGGAGGGGGAGACAATGCCCCTTGCTGCTCTCTCCCCTGCTTCTCTAGCTGGAAATCAGAAGAAATCCTGTACACGGGAGAAATCAGTGATCACATACCGAAGTAGAAGAAAAGTGATATTCTCAACTAAAATTGGGTAGTAGAGGGGGGGTGGGAGGAAGCGAACATTGCTCATTAGGTCACCGTGCACTATGGGGAACCCACAGAGAAAAAGTTCCATTGATTCCTTTAAAATTGTAATGGAAAAAGGTACCATTTACGATATCAACACAGAAAATATTTAGAAACTTAATAACGGATGTGTAAGAAATAGATGAATAAAACTTTTAAATTTAGTGAGGACACAAAATAAGATATTAACAAATACAAAGGGATACCACATTCAGAGACTGAGAACTTCCAAATCATTTTAAGTCAAATTTTCTTACACCTATCATCTGTCATCTATCTAGCTATCTTCCTATCTCACAAACGCAATAAAGAAAACCGAACGGATTTTTATTCATTAGGAAAACGGACTCACTCAGAGTAAATCCACAATCTTCACGCGTCCGCCTCTGATGTGGCTACGCTCCCCCGGATGCTGACTTTCTGGATTTGCTGCTCCGGGCTTTCCGGGATTCTCCAAGGCTGTGTGGAGCTGGGAGGACCCCCTCCCTGGGCAAACCTCGAAGTCTAGCTTTTGCTACGCCTGCTCCTGTCTGTGGTTGCCAGACCCCAAATTCAGATTCCAGAGACGCTCTTCCTCCACACCCCGGCTGCTGGATCCAGCACAAGTCTCAGAACAAACCGAAGCCCTCCTGATGCAGTGTAGACGCAGGATGCTTCTTCTGACGTTCTGCCTGGAAACTCTAGCGCCCTACGTGACCGTCATCAGCTTCTTTCTGCAGCGCTGGGAAGTTGGGAGTCAGGGCCCGGGAGAAAGCGACGCAGACGTGTCAGAAACGGTTCTGTAAGCAGGATCGTATCCCGACCAGAGCACTCGATACTTCCCAGCACACCTCGGGGCTTGTGATGATTCGTTTCCCCCTTCAGGGTGCCACGGATCTTCACGTCTGTAACGTGTGGATATGCCCACGTTCGCATTCCCGTGCCGCCAACGGCCTCCGGGCTTCCTGACCGCCTTCTCCAGCCTCCGCCCATGGGGAGCCTCGGCCTCACACCTTGAAAGTTTGGGCAACAGCCTTTTACTTCTTTTCTCGGTCCTTCCTCTGTTGCAGGCTCGCATGGGGAGAGGGGAGGGTCTCCTTCCTTTCAGGACACCCCAGAGGGCATGGCTGGCTCCCTCCAGAGCCCCCAAACTAGACTGAGCTCGGTCATACTGCCTAGAGAAGGCCACACTTCCCCAGAACATAGAATTACACTGAACACAAAACCAAACAAAACAAGGTTGGCTGTTACCCTTGATGGGGGGACAGAAGGCAAGCTGAGGACAAAGCAGAAGCTGACACCCTGCAACCCCGCCCCCCCCACCGATGTATGCAACATTCCTTGGCACTCCTGGCTGGGAGAGAGAGCGAGGAACAGGAGAAAGGAGACTCTGGTGGTCTCATCTGTTACAGACCAGGGAGCTTCGACTCCTGAAGCTGGGGAGCCTCTCCTGGAAAACGAGTCTCCCCACCAGATAGACTCTGCACTTTCTGGAGCCAGATAATGCACTTAAATATATATTATTATATTCATGCATGTATTTACATATATTATACATAGTACATGATGAGGGAACAGAAGGCTGACTGAGCAGAGCATAAACTGACACCTCCCCCTCCCCCCACCCCCACTCCTGGGTGGGACATGTGTGACATTCTTCCAGGAAGTCCCCAAACATCTTCATGTGAATGCCTTGCTAGAGGGAAATACAGCCTTCACTTGACAACGGCCAGGCCTCCTGTACCCTGTGAGTCTTCTTTAACATATGAAAGGACTTTCTCAACCTCCCTCTTTCTTTACCTCCCCCAACCCCATAGTATATAACAGCCACCTCCCACAACCCGGGGCAGCAGCTCTTTCTGCCCACGGGTCCTGTCCCCCTGCTTTCATAAACCACCATTTTGCACCAAAGACGTCTCGAGAATTCTTTCTTGGTCATCAGCTCCGGACTCCACCCCACTGAACCTCACCGCTATTCCAAAACCACATCAGTGAGACTGAATGAGATCAGTCATCTGAGGTCGTCCGCGGGGGCACGTGATCTGATGAGCGCTGGGTGTTACACGCAACCAATGAATCGGTCAACACTACATCAAAAACTAGTGATGTAGTCTACGTTGGCTAATTGAACTTGATAAAAAATAAATACATAAAAAAGAAGAAAGAAAGAAATAAAGTCGTCAGCACATTGCCTAGAACCCAGTGTTAAACAATAGCTATTGTGAGTTAAGGCAAAAACTGCCCTCTAGGACTTTTTATTTTGACCCAAGTGTTATTTCCACCCACGCTTTCTTTCCAGCACTTTGCTTTAGGACACGTTAGCATCTCTTTCATTTTTTATTGTTTTTTACAATGATTCAGCTTAATTCTGGGGGTGGTGGGGAGGAAGGGAGTTCAAAATGATTCATGCTTTTTTAAAAAGTAAAAACGTTCAGAGAGTAAGAAAAAAGCGTAAGTGACGTGAAATCCCAGTTGAATGTTTAACATCTTTTCAGACACTGAATGTACTTACACATTTCCTCAGTGGTACCACAGAATGTATGCTGATCAATACCTGCTTCATTCATTCAATAACCAGGCAAGGACAATTCTCTATGACAATAGGTCATATGATCATACGCATTTGGATACATTACCATGTCTGCGGCTGCAAGAAATTGCGTCCTCAGAATATTCCATGATTTATTTAGTAAATCTCCTATAACACATATTTAATTGATCCCAGCTTTCAAGTGTTATGAGCAATAACATGATGAATATTTGAACATATTTGTTGTGAACTGTCCAGTTAATTCCTTTGGACGAATTTCTAGAATTGGTATTACTAAGTCAAACGGTATATATTTTTAAAATATGTGTATAGTCAAATGCTCCATAGGAAAATTTGCACGAACTCACAGTCCCAACAGGAGACCATCAGCATTTCTCTTTCTCCATGTTCTCCCCCCAAACTAGGTCATAACAACCTTTTCAAACTTAGCCAGTCTGAATCTAGAGATTGAAAACCTTTTATAAAAATCAAATATTTAAATTGCTGTGTGGGTGTGTAACGTCTTCCCACACACAGCAGAAGATCACAGTCCAGTAGCAACCAAAACCTCAAAGCAAACTATGCCACCGCATCCAACCACAACAACGAAGCCCAAAAAATACCTAAAAAAACCCATAAAATATATTTGCATGACTTAGATGGAGAAAGGATACAACTATCCCCTGGATAATAGAGAACACGTCCATGTCAGGAGCACAATTTCCTCAATGGTAAAGAGACATTATTATAAGCCACCTATTCTCTATATGAATATATAAATTTAATTCAATTCAATCAAAACCCAAATGAACTTTCTAAAAACAGATCAAGGGGCGCCTGGGTGGCACAGCGGTTAAGCATCTGCCTTCGGCTCAGGGCATGGTCCCGGCGTTATGGGATTGAGCCCCACATCAGGCTCCTCCACTATGAGCCTGCTTTTTCCTCTCCCACGCCCCCTGCCTGTGTTCCCTCTCTCGCCGGCTGTCTCTCTCTCTGTCAAATAAATAAATAAAATCTTAAAAATAAAATAAAAAATAAAAAAATAAAATAAAATAAAACGGATCAAGTATCATTTCTTTTAGTTCGCTGGGAACGATGTAAACATCTGACCCTAGCTGGGAGCGCAACTAAGAGGGAGAGTGAAGACATTAGTCCCAAATTATTTTATAAGAATAGCCACAGTACAGAAGTTCGACAGTGAGGAACAGCGCGGAAAGGGGCACATTAGTTCAACTAAAAGGAATAGAAAGAGAACCATGTAAGTGAGAATTTAGGATTTTAAAGGAAGAGGGGAATTTCGGACATGTTAATCACTAGTTTAAGGAAACAGAGTAAACATTTGACCGGGAGAAACAAAACGTGATCTCCAATGCATTCCTTATATCAAAATACACTCGATCACAGAGGTTCACGTGTAAAGACAAAATCAATTAAAACACATTTGTGATTTTGATATAAGGGAGAATTTTTTTTTAAAGATTTTATTTATTCATTTGACGGAGAGAGAGACAGCCAGCAAGAGAGGGAACACAAGCAGGGGGAGTGGGAGAGGAAGAAGCAGGCTCATAGCGGAGGAGCCTGATGTGGGGCTCGATCCTGGAACGCTGGGATCACGCCCTGAGCTGAAGGCAGACGCTTAACGACTGCGCCACCCAGGCGCCCCTAAGGTAGAGTGTTTTAAGAATGTCACAAGTATCAGGAACCACAGAAACAAAGAAGTTGGACGATGTAAAATTTCAAAAACTCCTTACTTATAGCACATTTAAACAGATTTTAAGCTGCTCTATGTAAAGCAAGCAGTGTCTGTAAACATGGTCATGAAGACGGAAATAGAAAAATATGGAGAACAGACATAAGAACTCAGAAAAGTGAGTATTCGGGTGCCTGGGTGGCTCAGTCGTTAAGCGTCTGCCTTCGGCTCAGGGCGTGATCCCGGCATTATGGGATCAAGTCCCATGTCAGGCTCCTCCGCTGGGAGCCTGCTTCTTCCTCTCCCACTCCCCCTGCTTGTGCTCCCTCTCTCGCTGGCTGTCTCTCTGTCAAATAAATAAATAAAATCTTTAAAAAAAAAAAAAAGAAAAGTGAGTATCGTGAGACTATTTTTATAGGGACACAGAGCCCTATGGATCAATAGAACAAGAATGTATAATCATAATGAATTATTTAATTGTGCAAGAAAAAGTTGAATTAGCAAACACGGGTATCTATTTAAGAAGAGATTGAAATGAACTGTAACCCACCCAGGAGTTTTCTGTTTTAAATGTTTCCAGTAATTCTTTGAAACTTAGTTCTTAGGGACAGACTTTCGTCTATGCAAAAATCTTTGACATCCTGGAAGTATTTTGTTTCCTAAGGTTTTTGCAAAGTCAAAACCAACACAAATAGTGAATCAACCAAGAGCAGAGACAATTGATCTTTTTTCTGTTGTCATTCTTAGTGTGACCCAGAAGTCTGGTATTTCGGTAAAGATGTGTCACTGGAGTTATGTGAATTGCGTTGAACTTCCTAAGCCCCAAGTCAATACCTAGAGCCCACGCTAGACTTCCCTTAGCAAGTGTCGCTTACGGTCCTGTCATACAGTAAAGTGACAAGTGTCATTTCTACAGTGTAGGACATCTGCACCAGCCCTGCCAACTGCATGGCCAATGGCCAGCACGCCCCGTAATACATCTCTAGTGAGCCCTGCCTTTACCTATGAGATTGAAATTAGACCCACAGCAGTCGGCTCCGTCCTTCCGCCAGGTGACCGTGGGCATGGTGATGTGCAAGAGCGTCGGAGCCAGAGTCGGAAGACCTCAAAAGTCACTCGAAAACGATGCCTCATGCTCCATGGCTGCCATCTGGAAGCCCACACTGTGCCAGGAACCTCACCACCATTATCGCTTGAATCCTCAAATGATCCTGGGAAGGAGCCTCTGTCATATAAGAACTAGTATCTATCCCTCTTTTGAGCATTAGGAAAGGGAGACAGGGGGCGCCTGGGTGGTGCAGTCGTTAAGCGTCTGCCTTCGGCTCAGGGTGTAATCTCGGCGTTCTGGGATCGAGCCCCGCATTGGGCCCCTTGGCTGGGAGTCTGCTTCTTCCTCTCCCACTCCCCCTGCTTGTGTTCCCTCTCTCTCTCTGTCAAATAAATAAATAAAATATTAAAAAAAAAAAAAAAAGGAAAGGGAGACAGGTTACGTGGCTTGTCCAGGGTCTCAAAGTCAGGACATGCTGAGCCAGACTTTATGCACACACCACTGATTCTGACCCTGTCACTCACCTGGCAGGTCGGCCCCCCTCTCTGAGCCTCAGTGGGGTTACGGGATAGCCCTGGGGTCTTCTCAACCCCCCATGAGTAGGTTCACGCTCTGCTCTGGCGACTTCTCACAGAGGTCTGGGGATGGGGCACAGTTCCGGCACAGAACCTGGGCTGTCAGGAAACCGGAGAAGGTCAGGGAGCAGGTCCCCCCACTGCCCACCTACACCCAGTTTAGATGCAAACAAGACTGTTCCGATCCACCCAGGGACAAGGCCTCTGCTCGCTGCTGCATCTTTGCTTGGAGACGGACAGAGTCTATGACACAAAGAAGCAGACTGGAAAAAATGGAAAAATTGCCGGCCTTTCACCTTGCAGTCGGTCTGCAGGCTGTCCGGACTCCAACTCAGTCTCACCCGGAAGGGCTAATTCGCAGAGGATTCTGGGAATTAGAGTGCTGCCCTCAGTTTACCTAGAGGAGACTTGGCTAGGGCAGGAAGAGTGCAGAAAGAGAGTTCTGGCAAGATGTTAATATACAGGTTCCCCTGGGCAGGCGCAGGGAACCAGGCGGCAGATGTCAACCCTCGAGGACTTCTAACCACCTGCCAAAGCTTCCCAGGCACCACAGTGCCTTTGAATATGAAATTCTTAACTGCAAAGTCCACACGAGGCATTCAGGCCCTGATCAAATATCATTCAAATGTCCATCTTTTGTAACAAGTCTCATTCCCTGGGTAATCTCTTTAAACGTAGGGTGCTAAAGACTGTCCATTTTAGAATGACCTCCATATTTATATCTTGATCTCAGGCCACCCCAGACCCAAGCACATCTTTTCTGGATATGGTCCTGAGAATCTCACTCCTTGTGTCCAGAACTAAAGTCGTGACCCTGCGTCCCCCACCCTGCCCCTCCCCTGGCCGCTGTGTCTCAGAACATGAAGCTGAGCACGACCAAAAACATTTTCCTAATACCTCTCATCCCATGTTCTCCATCGGCAAATGCCATTGTCTCTCCCTTCAAAATACACTCGGAACTGGACCTTCTGCCACCACCATCTCTTGTCACCCGGGCTGTCCTAATTAGCGTAACTGCTCTCCCATCTGATACTTGGGGCCACTGCTGTCCTGTTTCCTGCTCAGTGGACACAGGGAGATGTGTCACTTTCCTCCTCAAAACTTGGACATGGTTTCCCATCCCACTTAAAATCTCAAGTACTTAACCACGATCTGCAGGGACTGTGAGACTGGCTCGTAATTACCTCTGTCCTCCCCTCCCACCTCTCTGCCTCAGTGCTCTGCTCCAGCCACACCCCGGCCACCCGGCTTTCCCAGAGGAGACTGTTAGGGGCTACACTGAGCTCCCCCCAAATTCCTGTGTTGAAGTCCTAGCCCCCACTACTTCATCACGTGGCTACTTAGAGTCTTTGAAGAGGGAATCCAGTTACAATGAGGCCATCGGGATGGGCGCTAATCCAATACGCCTAGGGTCCTTCCAGGAGGACATCAAGACACTACCCATTCCGAAGGACGAGCATCTGAAGATTCAGGGGGAAGACGACCGTCTACAAGCCAAGGAGAGGGGCCGCAAACAGGTACTTCCCTCAATGGCCTCAGAAGGAAACAACCCTGCCAATACCGTGATCCCAGACTTCCAGCAGAACTGCGAGAAAATAAATTTCTGTTTTTTAGGGCCCCTCAGTCTCTGGGTTTGTTACGGAGCTCTGCTAGCTGATACGGATGCCGTCACTCAGGGGCCCTGCACTCGGGTCAGAGCACTGGCCCTGGCTTTGGACAAGAGGAAATTCTTCAGCAACGGTCTGTAGTCCAACAGTATGTATGACGTGAAGGGGTGGTGCTGTTTAAAGGTGCCTTCTTGCCAGGGGTCATGAAACATGCCAACAGCACTACCATAGCCTCTCCCGAAAATCCTTGCGGGGAATGCTGCCTTGCCTCCATCCCCCCAACCCCCCAAATGCTTTTCACAAGTTCTATAGTGAGGCACAAACATTATTTAAGTCTGTGATCCAGAAACATCCCTGAGCTGGTCCACAGAGCACCACGGTTCTCACAAGACAAATCTCTGAACTGTGTAGTGGAGACAGTCCCTTACAGATGGGGAGGCTGGGACAGATCCCAGAACTATCGGGAGAGACGATGAACGGGAAGCAGTCATGGCTTGAACGTGGAGGTCAGAGAGAGGAGAGCATTGACGGTGACCCATGTCCAGGTGGTGGTCACGTCCTGCATCAGCCTGGGGCTTCAGGGAAGCAGGACGTTTTGGAGGTCAGAGGCTGGCTCAGGTTTGGGCATGCTGCGAGAGCGGCCTGCGGACGAGGTATAGGTCACTAATCGTGTTGGAAAGAAGGGCCCGGGACGCTGCAGACGGGACAGGCCTCGCTGGAGTTCCCGGACCACACTGGGTGCCGAAATTTATGTACTTCATGCTGCAGGATGAGGGACTCCTGTCCTTGGCCACCTATGCGCAGTGGCTTCCCCCCGAGACTCCTCTCCCGACCTGCCAGCCGGCTATTCGTCGAGCAAGGAGTTCTCTGTGTGCTGACCGAAATTCATGGGACCCTAAGTGCCACATGCATGCACAGCCAACACTCGGTACCCTACTGCTCTGTTTCTTTCCTTCAGGACCTTCGGCGAGCATCTGACATGGTCCCGTTTTTGCAGCTCCTTGCTTATGGCTTTCTTCCACAGGCTCCAAGTTCCCCGAGGGCAGGGGCGGGGGGTTCCAGCTGTGCCGGTCTACCCTGTGTCCCTGCTGAAATGCCACGTTCACATTACATAGCTATCCCCTGATGTTCGGGTAAAACACGGGCCCCAGTCATTCTGGGCCCACCCACAATGGGAGCTGAAAAGCTGTATCTTGCTTTTCAAAATAAAATCAAGTCTAAAAAATTGAGGATTAAAGCCATTTGGCAATTTTCCATTCCTTCCTTTGCAGTTTGGATTCAAATGTTTAAAATTCCGAGCACAAGGGGCATCTGCGGGGCTCAGTCAATTACGTGTCTGCTCAGGTCACGATCCCGGGGTGCTGGGATCTGAGTCTCACTGTGTCTGTCTCCCTGATCAGCGGGGAGCCTGCTTCTCCCTTTCCCTCTGTCCCTAACCCCGCTCGTCGTTTCTCTCTCTCCCTCTCAAATAAATCAATAAAACTAAAAATAAATAAATAAAATAAGATAAAATAAAACTGAGAGCACAGACTGGGCATTCAGTGTGGGGAGCCCCGATCTGACAGTGCAGAGCGGAGAGCGCCATTCTGGGCTCGTAGCCCAGCTCTTAGCACGTCCTTTCCCGTGTGAGCTTGAACACATCGCCTCCTCCCTGTGCCTCTGTTGCCCTCCTTGTAACAGGCATAAAAATAGTACCTCATTACTGAACAATGTAACAAACTAACGCCCCACCTGCCAGGTGCTGGGATGGCACAGTGCTGCCTGAACGTTTGCGACTGGCGTCACCATGATACCACCATTGCTACTACCACCAGCTGTGCGGGTCCTACCCTGAGCTCCTCCTAGAATGTGTAAATCCCACAAAATTCCATTGCCATTTTCACCAGAATTTGACTACTAACTTCTGTGGTTTTCTCTGCTCCCCCTGCCCTTAGGAGCTGAATGGGACCAGCCTGTTTCTGTTGCTCCTTCTGGAGAAGTCTCTCAGACAATCGCAGCCCCTGGAGGAGAGCCCCAGGGACACTTGGTCTCCTGCTTGTTCTGCAGAGGGCTTTGCTCTGCCGTGATCTCGGCCACAAACCTTACCCGCTGTTCCCTGGAGCAGAATGTCCACGAGCCACAGCCTCCCCCGCAGCCCCAACCCTTCCAAAGCCACAGAATCCTCGGCAAATGAATAGTCATTTACATCGTGTTTTAAAATGTAGGTTTTATTATTATTTAGACGTGGTAAGGCCGACAGATCAGGAGATGACTGCCATTGTAAATGCAGTTTGTTACTCACAGCTCTCAAAGGGAGGGGGCCACGCTGGGCCGTGAGGCACCTTGTGGGTCAGTCAGGAGGCAGAGGCCCAAGGGAAGAGCATGACAAAAGCCTTTACGGTGCCTTCGACAGGAAGGAACAAGGGAGGCCAGGGAAGCGGGCTTTGGATTGGGAAGTCTGAATAACCAGTGGGCTCTGGAGCCTGGGGGCTGCCCCTTGTTGCCTGGCACCTGCGCTGGGGTGACGAGGGCAGGTGGAGGGGGCCCAGAGCCTGAGAGTCGATAGAGGAGGTGGTCAGGCTGTGGGCTGGCATCAGCTGGTCCGCAAACGAAAGCAGTCGGAGTAGTTAACGATCTCCAGGAACCAGCTCACCGGGGTGGGGGGGTGGGGGGGTGGGCAGGGCAGGTCCTCCAGGGTCAGCCAGGCCCCAGGCGCCAAAGCACCAGAACGCAGACACTAGAGAGCATGGCTTTTACTGCCTCGAGTATGATGTGGAAAGCACGGCTCTTCCTCTGTGTAAGAAAGGGGACCACCCGCTTTCTTCAGCGGCCTGCCTGCCTCGTGGGCAGCACAGCCTCCCCGTCTTCCCAGACCCTGGGTTTCAGGTGCACAACCCCTGAACTTCTGTGTGCCATCCAGGCCATGCCTCGGACTCCTGGGTCACCTCCAGAGACGACGTGCAGGATCTGAGCCCTTCTTTGTTCTCCGTGTTGACAATAAGTCAGTTTCAAGGAAATGTGTCCAGTCCCTGCATTGGCAGAGCACAAGTGGGGTCACTGGCTTGTGAGTGGCCAGGACACAGGGCTCGATCCTCCCGGAGGCCTGATGCCCACTGTGACACCGAAGGTCGTGGGGAAATAGTGTTTAAAAATGAACCACGATGGAAAGCTATGTGAGTTGCTAGTTCAAATACGGGAACACACCCATTGGGATACCAAACCTGGGGTCTTTGCCCTGCTAGGAGCTTGTGCTGACCTCACGGCCAGATCACGAGCAGAGTTCTTCCAGGTGGGGAATGAGCAGGGGGGTCGGAGAGGAAGCAAGGCAACTTTGGGGCTTGACAGAGACGTGCTGATTCTTGACGGTGAGCTGGGTGACACTGGTGAACACATTCGTCCACGGAACTTTCAGATCTGTGCTTTTCGTGTTACGCAAATTCTGCTTCAATTGAAAGCTGTCAAATAGAAAGTATAAGCCTTGTAAAAATGTCTGTTACGTCTAGAAATTAAAAGTGAATAATCGAATAGGCCAGGGGAGGAGGCGGGTCAAGTATCACGTCTATTTGAGTTCTCACGGAAATCTCTGGAGAATTAAATGACTTTCTTAAGTGCACTGCAGAGGCCAGGTTTCTCGTTGCTTCAGTTTTGCCCACACAGCAGAACTCTTCAAGACCCTTGGCACCTTTGCTTGTCTGCCCTGGCGGGCCCTGGCCTGGGACATGGACGGGATCAGCGGCGGAGCCCTGCGTCTGCAGAGGCCCCGGTGCAGCTCTGAGACCACAGGCTAAGAACAGAAGAAAGGGGCAGCTTGTCTACACCCGCCAGCCCAGGACACAGCTAGCTGCAGGTGGGGACCTGGAATCTGCCCCCAGGACAGCCCAACGGAGTGAGGGGGCAGAGGCCACGTTGAAGACACAGGCTGTGAGAGCCCCAGCAGGGAGGCCGTCATAGGACACCCACCTCTCTCCTCAGCCGGACACAGCTAACGGAGACCAGGTGCGTCCTCTCCATCCCGCTCCCACCTGCTCCTCACACACCCCGAGCCTCCTCTCTGCCCGGATCGTTTTGCACCTGCAACCCCGGCAGTGAGCATGTAGAGAAGGCCCTCTGCAAACAGCATGGGGTCACGGTGATCTGTAATAGTGACACAGCCCTTCACCGTTTCACACACCCTCTGCTGCGGGTCCCGTCGCTCCCTTCTCTACACCCACCTGCGAGGCAAGTACAGCCTGGGTACCGCTTCCGAGGAGACCACACATAGGCTCATGTCAGGTCTCCCCGCAGCCCGGCTGCCGGCAGCTGTGGGGTTTCTTCTGCTTCCTGCACACCGCACTTCTCTGAGCACTTACCCCAAGGCGCCGGGAGGAATGCACAGAGGGACACGGGCAGTGCGCTAACTCACCTGGAACCGGGGTCTCCAGGTGCTCGGTGCCCCGTGACCACTATGCACACCATTCTCCCTCCCCAGGACAAGACGGGCCAAGGGGAGGTTACAGGAAGGGGGGGAGGGGGTAAGGGAGAGAAGCCACGAGCAATGGAAGCCTGTTTCCCAGCACCGACATCACTGCGCGTGGTACCACACAACTTAAAATCGTAAGAGGGCCGGCTGGGGGGCTCAGTCCCTTGACCATCCAACTCTTCACCTTGGCTCAAGTCTTGATCTCAGGGTCGTGAGTTCAAGCCCCACACTGGGCTCCGTGCTGGGTGTGGAGTCTACTTAAAAACAATAAATAGGGGCGTCTGGGTGGCTCAGTCAGTGGAGTGTCTGCCTTCAGCTCGGGTCATGATCCCGGGGTCCTGGGATCGAGTTCTGCATCAGGCTCCCTGCTCAGTGGGGAGTCTGCTTCTCCCTCTGCCTCTGCCCCCACCCCTGCTCCTGTGCTCTCTCTCTCTCTGTCTCTCAAATAAATAATTAAATCTTAAAAAAAAATAAGATGAAATAAAATAATAAGAAAACCTCAAGGGTTCTTCGAGGGATCTTCAGCATAGACTAAGACAGCGACAGTCAACTGGGACGGCGTGTATGAGAATGAGGGGAATTGCTGATATCAACATACTCGAGGTTATGGTATTATCTATATTTGACAAATGGAAAACATTGTTTTTATATTACAACCTTCAAGGAAGTTTGGACCAAATCTTAGCTGATGAAAATATGCAGCAAATTCAGTGATTCCCAGAATCATTGCGTGGAAGACGGGAGGATCTAAGTGTGGGGTTTTCATGTTTATCAAAAGGGACGTGAGCTTTTATGGCTGCAGGAGAGAGAGAGGAAGGCCATCCCTGGTGGAGTGTCCGCGAGTCTCCTACCACCAGGGGGCGACAGCATGCCCCACGGGCCCAGACTCCTCTGGCCCCTTCCCTGCACCAGGCCAAGGATGCTGGATGGTTTACCACTGTGCCCACTCAAATGAAGGCAATTTTGGAGAAAACAAAAGAATCTAAAACCCGAAGGGACCTTCGGTTGGAGAAAAGACACTACCACAAATCCTGGCAACACCGCCTCTCCCCCCTCACTGGCCACGGAACCCGGTTCTGCCCACTGCCTCCTCTTGGCAACCACATCCTCAGAGCAATGCTTCCTAGACGTTCCCTGGTGACAAAATTTTCTTTTGAGTGTTTGTGCCAATGCATCAATTAAGAAAAAGTAGTAATACAAATCAGTCCTATTTTTATTATTAGATTCAACAAACATAACATTTCAATAAATGCATCTTTACATGTATTATAATACATGTATTGTAACAAATTATTACATGTATTACTATTATTATTATTATTATTATTACGATAAATATAATTTCAATAACCAGAACGAACATAACAGAAAAAAAAAGGAAAAGAATCTCTACACACACACGCTGTTCGCTGGAAGTGTGTTACGGGCATTGAACAGAGGCGATCATTGTTCTGCCGTAACGTTCTGTACTTCCTCAGCAGGGAGCAAACAGGAGGCATGAGTGACACCGTGATTACCCGGGGTACAGGCCCATAAACACAGGCTCCCTCCGGACCTGAAGTCTGCTTTTTGCTTGTTAATGTTTACCTGAATGTGACGATAGTTCTCCTGGCAGGGAGTACTTGGATCTAAACTATTCCTATGCTTTGTTTCAATACGCTGATTAAAAAAAAAAAGTCTCGTGGGGGTATCCACAGGAGTGGAAGCGAAGTGTCAAAAACGAGCAAACCCGTCAACAAACACAATGTTCTTTTTTAATGTTTGTGCAAAAATGCAGACAGTTACTCTGTATTTTTAGATGCCTTCAACCCTTCCTCAGTTCCAGTAAGTCGTGGTTTAATTTGAATTATCTTTCCGAGAAAGAAACAGATTCCGGACCTGTATTTCCTATGCACTGATTTTAGTTGAAGGAATTTAAAGTTGGAACGCTCGACCTGTACCAAACATGGTGGTAACTTTTTGCTGCTGTGAACTTATGAAAAACATCATAAGCACCTGTAGAGGCCTGTTTTTCCAGGCGTTTAACTTTAATTTTTGTCCTTTATTCTCATTACCCGAAAGTATTTTTTAATATTTTATTTATTTATTTATTTATTTATTTATTTATTTATTTGAGAGAGAGAGAGAGAGCATGAGCAGGGGGAGGGACACAGGGAGAGGCAGACTCCCCGCTGAGCAGGGGATCCCAGGACCCCAGATCATGCCCTGAGCTGAAGGCAGACACATAAGCAACTGAGCCACCCAGGCGCCCCGCTGCCTGAAAGTATTACGATCATTAAAGCCATGGCATCTACTGCGCAGAAGCTTGCTGCTTTGGTGTAGGCCCAGTAGTTTACTTTTGCTTTTGTTTCCCTCGCTTTAGGGGACAGATCCAGAAAAATGTTGCCACAGCTGCTATCTGAGAGGCCACTGCCTGTGCTCTCTTCTAGGAATTTGATGGTTTCAGGTCTCATATTCAGGTCTTTGATTCATTTTTAGTTTATTTTTGTGTATGGGGTGAGAAAGTGGTCCAGTTTCAATTTTTTGCATGTAGGTGACCTGTTTTTCCAACACCATTTGTTGAAGAGACTTTTTCCCATTGGATATTCTTTCCTGCTTTGTCAAAGATTAAGGAAACACTCAGCAAAACTAAAAGGCAACCTACTGAATGGGAGAAGATATTTGCAAATGACATAAAGGTTAATATCCAAAATCTATAAAAAACATATACAACTCAACACCCCAAAAACAAATAATCCAATTAAAAAAATGGGAAAAAGACATCAACAGACATTTCTTCAAAGAAGACATCCAGATGGCCAACTGACACATTAAAAGGCATTCAACATCCCTCATCATCAGGGAAATGAAATCAAAACCACAGCGTGCTATCAGCTCACACCGGTCAGAATGACTAAAACCAAAACACAAGAAACAACAGGTGTCGGTGGGAATGCAAACTGGTGCAGCCGCTGTGGAAAACAGTATGGATGGTCTTCAAAAAGTTAGAAATAGAACTACCCTGTGATCCAGCAATCGCAGTCCTGGGTATTTGCCCAACAAACACAAAACACTAATTCAAAGGGCTACATGCGCTCCTGTATTTACAGCAGCATTATTTACAATAGCCAACCATGGAAGCAGCCCCGGTGTCCATCGATAGATGAATAAATAAAGAAGATGTGGCACATATACAACGGAATATCACTCAGCCATACAAAGAATGAAATCTTGCCATTTGCAACAACATGGATGGACCTAGTGAGTATCATGCCGAGAGAAATAAGTCAGAGAAAGACAAGTCCCTTGTGATCTCACTCACATGTGGGATTTAAGAAACAAATGAGCAAACGAGAGAGAGAGAGAAAAACCAAGAAACAGACTCTTGACTACACTACAGAGAACACACTGATGGTTACCAGAGGGGAGAGGGCTGGGGACAGGGATCGAGGAGTGCACCTGTCGTGACGAGCGCTGCCATGTACGGAGGCGCCGAGTCACTGTATTGTACGCCTGACGCTAACGGAACACTGTAAGTTAACCATACTGGAATTAAAATTAAAGAAAAAAACAAACCAGTGTGTATATCAGGCAAATAAGCAATTCTGGCTGATCAGTCACAACATAAAGTGACTAAATCTGTTTGTTAACTTACAGAAAATTCAAGTGTTCCATCGGTTCAATGTTTTTGACAGAAATTTTCCTCTTGAAAACTGTAATTTGCGTGCCATTGCTTATGAACACCTTTGAGATTCTTAAACGCTAAAGACAATAATCTCAGATTTACCACACGGGCCTTCACACGACTGCGTCGCCAGTGAACCAGTGTCAATTGTCCCGAAGACGGTGGGGAATCATGTCCCCTTTCAGCTACGAAGAGCTAGAGATTTCTGCTACTTCAGAGAGGACATGTTACATCTCAGAAATCTGGAGGGGAGACTATGGCACTCTACCAATAAGAGGAAAATGGTAGTTTAATCGAATTCAAGAAAAATGACATTACTAACTCTGGAAAGTGATGTCAAGTTGACCTTCTTCTCTGATTGGTCTACTATGAGGCCCATATACGTAAAAATGATTTCACTCATCTGTGGATGATTTCTTCATTAAATAACACTTCTTAGAAGCTTCCAGACCCTCTGGTTTGTTTTGCTTGGTTTTCCCTTCTGTAACAAGAAAATTTTGAACCATGATTATTATTTTGCTTTTCCATCACCCTCTATGAAATCCGTCACACACAGTTTAGTTTGTTTTCATGTGGTTATGTTTTTGTTTTTGTTTGGGGGTGCCAAGCAAGGAGATTAATTTTTTTGAGGATTCAGATGAGAGTCAGCACAGGGTCTGTGTTCTGACGACGTACCTGGGATTTGTTTGTGATAATCAGATGTGACAAGACGCGCAGACAAGATACGATTGTCAGGAAGGAGTAAGCTCCTTCTCACGGCTCCCAAGAGACAGGAGGCACAGGGGGCCACGCGGGGCCCTCTGGGGAAGCACCAGGGTTGGCAAGGACGGGGAGAGAGCAGAGCATGGCTGAGAACCTTTATTGGGGTTCTCATGGGGAGAAAGAAGGGATTCGGGACGGGTAAGCTGAGTGAGCCTAAGGTTGAATGGTTGTACGATTTGGGTGGGTTCTGGGCATTAGAGCTGACCCCTGGCTGCCTGGTGCCTGACTTCCACTGACTGAGAACAGAGGGAGTACTTGATGAAGAGAAGACTAGTATGTGGGCTCGGCATGGGTTGGTTTGTACGTGAACAGTATACTCGTGGGACCCCGTTTGCACACTCTAGGACTTAGCTAGCCCGGGGAGGGCAGTCTGTCCAGGATCAAGGCCTCACATACCAGATCATCAAGAATAAGCAGTAAGAAAGTGTAGTCAATAGATTCTCAGTAGTAACACTGCCTCCGCTCAAATGCTTCCAGTGGGGGCCACTGAGGAAGCTTTATTCCCTTTCCATCTTGTGTCATCCTGTTAAGTCTGGGGGCACTAAAAAGGTGACACCAGGCTTCACTGACATAGTCATGTGTCTTCTCCGTCATTCCGTCAGTGTTTGCTGAGGCCCTGTGATGGGCAAGGCCAACGGGGGCTCCTGAGCCAACCCCTGCCTCCCAAGAGCTTTCCCGAGCTTTCTCGGGGTGGCCAACAGGAACGTCTGCAGTTCCCACGTGGCCTGGCGAGGGCTTACAGGGAGCATGGGCAAGTTGAACCGAGAGGCCCCTACGAGGGACACTGAGCTGAATTCCGAAGGACGTGCAGCTAGTTTGGGGGTGCGCTTTGCACGCAGAGTGAGGGACTACGGCGGGATGGACGGCAGGGTGTGTGAGATCAGTTGTCGTGGTTTCCAGAGTCAGGAATACTCTCCCTGCCGGGATGGAATGAACTAGGATGTCTCATCAGGGAGTGGGGTGCTGAGCTGAAACCCTGACTTCCCTGTTTTCCCTACTGCCATTGAAAACACTTTTATTCTCACTGACAAAAAAAAAACAAAAGTATCAGGGCCTGTCGTGTACCAGGGACTCCCTTAGCCACCGATACTACGCTGACGAGCAAGAAGGCCAAGCCCCCTGCCCTCTGGAAGCTCCCGTATTTCGGAAGCAAGAAGCGTCTGCCCGGTGGGACACACAGTCAGGGGGAGAAATGAATAGTTAGCAGTTCAACAAGGAAAGGTCTAATAGAAACAAACATAGAATTGAATGTGAGGTACAGACGCGAGCCGCCAAGAACAACAAGCAGGTCCAGGGAACACAGAGTGAGGAGGGTGAGTAATCCCTGGAGTTCAAGGTGTGCTGCGCGGAGACAGGCAGGGCTGTGAGCCCTGGGGCCATGTACCAGTGCCGCGGTCAGGACAGCTACGCCCCGGTCGGAGGGCTGAGGGGCCGGGCCAGGGAGAGCTGCAGACAGACCGGCACACGGCCGTCGGGTGCGTGCGGAGGGGCACAGTCTTGGTGTACCCCAGGAAGAAAGGGCAGGCAGGGACAGAGGGCAGGGCCTGAGCCTGTACCATCTTGAAGGCCATAAACAGGCATCAGGAAAAGTCATAGGTGAGTCATCAACAGGGAAACTGCACGACCTGATTGACATCCTGGAAATATCACTTTGGTTGCTGGCTGGAAAGGAGTTGAAGAGAGAAAGGATGGAAGTAGGGGACGAGTTAGGAGGCTGCTGCGGACCAGGGGGATGATGACACCTGCACTCAGACCCTTCCCCAGAGACAGGAAGACAGAGTCTGCTGCGCGGGGGAGTCACAGCCATGACGCCACACACCAGTAAGCAGCAGGCCCAGTTCAGAGACCCCATTCTAGAATGTTCTGTTTACATCATCCCTTCCAAAACTTCCTCTCTCTGGCCTTTACCTTAGGGTGAGTAAGTCAGTCAGTGGTCCATACCTGGTGGCTCATGTTCAGTAGCCTGCATTGGGTGGCCCATGTTTGTGGCACATGTCCAGTGGTCCATATTTGGTGGCCCATGTTCACCAGGCTATGTGTGATGGTCCATGTTCAGTGTCCCATGTTCAGGGCCCCACGTTTGATGGTCTGTGTTCAGCAGCCTATGTTTGGCCGTCCACGTTTGGTGGTCCACACTCAGTAGCCCATGTTCACTGGTCTGCTTCAGTGGTCCATGTTCAGTGGCTCACGTGTCACCCTTAGAGGGGAGCTGAGAGTCAGAGGCATTGCCAGGATGTATTCTGATAGAAGGACAGATGCAAGGATAGAGCTGGACAGGGCTAACTAGAGCTCGTCTTCTCAAAAATTTTGAGGTCATTCCAAAGTCAGAGTGTGTAGAGCTCTGGTCCAGCGGCATGATAAGCAAGAACAAGAACTCAAGCTCACGTATTCTGTTTTTAATCAATTAGTTTTATTAAGGGGGTTGGTTAAGAAAACAGTTTTTAAAACTATGTTCCCAGAAGTCTTTCTGGTGGAGAGAGATAAAGTCAAAGTTTTGTTTTTTAGTTTTAAATCTTATTTATTTGAGAGAGAGAGAGAAAAAGTACACAAGCAAGGGGAGGGGAAGAGGGAGAAGGAGAAGCAGGCTCCTCACTGAGCAGGGAGCCCTCTGTGAGGCTTGATCCCAAGACCCTGAGATCACGACCAGAGCTGAAGGCAGACGCTTCACGAACTGAGCCACCCAGGCGCCCCTGAAGTCGAAGTTTTTAACAGAGGTTATGTTTGAACATGAGTTTCTACACAACTCTTCCTCTGTTTTAAAAGTTAACCCACTGTTCAAAAATAATAGTAAAATGTGTACATATCACAGGATTCTAATACTGCCAATGGATTATGGGCATCATAACGATTAAGTTGGTTGTTCCTCAGATTCCCATTAATTTTTTAGTAAAATATTTTTTGGCCGTTCAGCTGCCAAAGTTTGTAAGCACCTTAGAAATCATCTTGACCATTTGCAATGATGTGGATGGAGCTAGAAGGTATTATGCTAAGTGAAATAAGTCAGTCAGAGAAAGCCGAATGCCATATAATTTCCCTCATATGTGGAATTTAAGAAAAAAACAGATGAACATGGAGAAGGGAAGGAAAAATGAAATGAGATGAAAATGGAGAGGGATACAAACCATAAGCGACACTGAACTCTAGAAAAAAAACTGAGGGTTCCTGGAGGGGAGGTGGGTGGGGGGATGGGGTAACCGGGTGATGGACATTAAGGAGGGCGCGTGATGTGATGAGCGCTGGGTGTTATATGCAACTGATGAATCACTAAACTCTATCCCTGAAAATATAAATGAATGAATGAATGAATGAATGAATGAATGAATGAAATTGTCTTGACCAGATATTCTTCCAGAGGCAGAAACAGGAACTCAACAGCATAGCTTGTTTTACCATTAGCTGTATGTATGTCCATCCCCCTGACCATTTTACTCATCTGTGAATCCATTGACTTGATCCAAGTGATAGGGTGTGTTTACAGCAGAATTACCGCACCAAGACTGGAGACTCCCAGCTCCACACCTCGCGACCTTGCCACAGCCTTTCAGGCATTGAGTAAGCCCGAAGCCGGCTGGCAAGCCCTTTCTGTACTGAAGGTGGAAGAGGCGAGAGAGCTGAAACAATACTCGTACTTCCTGGATCACTGGTGCTCGGCAGGTAACACTCAGGTGTGCCCGGGGAATTTAGAAAACGTTATTTCAAATCCTACCAGAATTATTTAAATGATAGCAGTCTTGACAATCTTATTTCTACCTCTCATGAAATGATATGGTTTGAACTGGTTTTTACTTGGTGCTGTTTGGACCATGTGTTCTGAAATGAAATGCGAAAATATATTCACAGCATCTAGAACACAAGTGGCCCCTGATACCCCTCTTTTCTTCCCCGTGGCTCTCCCTTCACAGTAGCTTCCGGTGGGGCCTTCACCCTCTCCACCACGCCCTTAGGAGAGCCTGTCACAGATCCCAGCACCTTTGGGATTTGGCCATTTGCAGATTCTGGGAGGATGTGCAGGGTGTATGCCAGGTGTGGGTAACGGAGGTCTGCAACAGAGGGGGTGTTTCGAGGCCCCCGTGCCCACAGGAGGGGGGCTGACTGGGAAGAGCATGGGCCACGGAGTGAGTGGGGTCCAGCTACACAGATGTCTCAATCCAGCTGTGACTCAGGAACCCTGTTTGTTTGACGGTGAAGCCACAGACCTACCTTCAGACGTGAACATTCAGTCCTTCTTTACTGGGCACCGATCATGTAAAAAACACCCAAAGGGTACAAACTCTCAGTGACAAGGTGAGTAAGTTCTGGAGAGCTAATGCACGCGTGGTGACTGAGCTGAAATTAGCTAAGAGGGTAGGTCTTCAATGTTCTTGCCCCCCACACACAAAGTAACTGTGTGAGCAGAAGGAGATGTGTTAATGAACTTTATGTGGTGATCACGTCACAATGTATATTAAATCACCACCTTGTATGCCTTAAAGATAAAAAAGAAGAAAGCAAATAGGGTGTAGTCCCTGCCTTCCAGGTGTTCCCACGTGCATCCCCCAGCACCTGTCTGGAAAGCCTTCTATCAAGACGGAGGTCTCACCTGTTTCTTCCACCAGAAGAGAGGCTCCCTGGCTGAGTTCACTCTCCCTGCAAGAGGGAGACGTGGAATGCACACACCCCGTTACAGCTGCCCTGGTCTCGGGCAATTTGCATTTAGTAAAGCATTTTCCCATCTCTTTTGCCATCTGCTCTCAGGCAGAGCAGGCAATGTTTTACGGTAAAGGAAAATAAGAGCGGGGCAGGAAAGTCTCATGCACTCCTGTCACCATCTAGCAATCAGTGACTCAGGCTCTGGCTCTCATTGTCCCAAACACCGAAGCCCGGGGTTCTTGCTGGATGGCCCCTCGAGTCTGGCCAAAGGGACAGAGATGGCCAACGAGGCCACAACCACAGCTCGCCAGGCCACTCACTGTCACTCATACGGGGAAAGCGGAAGCCTGGGGGGACAAGCTCCCAGACGGCACTGTTCCAGCCCCGCCACGCCCTCCATGCACCCCTGAGAGCTCTGCCCTCCTGCCAACATTGGAAACTCAGGCTGGAGGCGGTGGGGGATGAAGTGAGCGGGGTCCTGGGTCAGATGAAAGTGAGGTTCTATCCAGTCACCCTTCGTCTCCCCAAGCCTGAGTCTCATCTCAGGATGGCTCCCCCCAGCCGGCCTATAGCAACGGCCCCAGGCCCCGTCCCCTCTGCCTTCTGGCTACGAAGCCAGGCTCTGCACTCGGCACCCGTGGGTGGAGGACTGGGGCCTGGGGTGCGGTGAGTGGAGGGCGGTGCAAAGCTGGCGGAGAGAGGGAATGCCAGCCGCTGAGCTGTGTGCACGCACGTGTACATGTGTGTGTGCGTGTGTGTTCACCGAGTGCATGCGTGCAAACCCTTCTGCCGAGCCCTCCCAGAGCTCTCCACGTTCTGTCCAGGTTTCAGCTAAAATGCTTCCTCCTTCAAACTAACTCCTCTTTCATCTCCTCATGCTGCTTCATTTTATCACATGCCGATCCTTGCCTGCATATCACACACACGCACGCACACACACACGCATATCACACACACACGCACACACGCGCACATGCACACACACGCACACACGTGCACACGCGCACACACGCACACACGCGCACATGCACACACACGCACACACGCGCACACGCGCACAAGCACACAAGCGCACACGTGTGTGTTTGTGTTTGTTGTCTGAGGTTAAGCTCATCCACTAAAATAAAACATCGAAGAGTCAAAGGACCTGGTTGTCCTTGAATCCACGTGAGTCGACTCAGAAAGACAGCAGGGAATTGGCTCGAGCTCACGCACACACAGGGAGGAGCGGGCAGACGGTCCTCCACAAGGCTGCAGCCCAGGGTCCCAGAAACGTCCCTCCCTGCTGCAGCCCGAGCTGTAGACGGTGAGAAGGCCACGCTCACGCTCACGTGGAGCCTGAGAAATCTCCGGGCTCCTTCCGTGTCACTAACGCCTCCCGAAGCTCACAGGAGTTCCCCGCGGTGGCAAAGCCAGACTCAGGCCACCCCCGAAGGGGCTGCAGAACGTCCAGCCCCTGCAGCTCACTGCCGATGCCCCAGCCAAAGAGGGTCTGAGACACACACAGGGTGATCCATGGATGCCTTCAAATGAACGGGAGAACTAACGAGGAACCAGTGATATTTATACTGATTAAAATGCAGCGGAGTGGGGGGGCATTGGGGGCGCTCAGTCGTTAAGCGTCTGCCTTCAGCTCAGGTCATGATCCCAGGGTCCTGAGATCGAGTCCCACATCGGGCTCCCTGCTCAGTGGGAAGCCTGCTTCTCTCTCTGCCGCTCCCGCTGCTTGTGTTCTCTCTCCCTCTGTCAAATAAATAAATAAAATCTTTAAAAAATAATAATAAAATAAAATGCACTGGAGAATTAGAAGAATATGATATCCAACACCTAACAATTGTGTTTGGCTGCGGAGAGTAACGTCTGGTGTGTTCGTCTAAGCGGAAAACTTGTCTGTTAACAGTCTGCACTATTTCCTAGCAGCGCAGCACCTTTCAGGGTCGTAACTCATCGTCAGGTGTATTTGTGAAGCCGATTGTTGCTCATGACTTGGGAACGAGAGCAAGAACATGCCCTTCACTTCCCGTAGCCCTTGCCTCACTGCGTGGTGGGCAGACCTTGTTTCCGGTCCCGGCCACCTGCAGGCGGGGCCGCTCAGGGACAGGGGCTGACGGGCATGTCTAGGACACAGGCCGGCACAGTGAGTAAAAAGAAAGAAATCTGTGTGTGGTCCGCTCCTTTGCTAGTCACCCTTGATAAGATCAAGCCCACGACATGCCCAGCTGTTTCCACTGATGGTGCAATGCCTACACCTCCTGGAACCAGGGCAGCCACGGCTCTGACGGCGGGTGCAGTGGTCAAACCACGCAGCTGGGACAGGATGGTAACTGTACTCCTCAGAGCAGAGGTCCTCAGCCGGAGGGATCTGCCTGCTGGAAGACATCTGACAGTTCTGGGGACATTTTTGACTGTCACAGTGGAGGGGGCCCCCAGCATCTAGCAGGGGATGTTGCCCGATGTCCTGTAACACACAGGACAGCCCCCCACAACAGAGGATTATCCAGTTGAAAATGTCCATTATGCTGAGGGGACGAGATGCTGCCTTAAAGCAAAGGGTTCAAGCCCGAGACCTAAGACCATGACCCACCTTTGGACATGTTCCTCTCCGTGGCTCCCCTCAGGTGGTGGCACCCACGCCGGTATGGTCTGGCCGCAGAGCACGGGCCCGGCCCTGTTGGAGGCGAGGAGGTCCAGGGTAGGAGGGCGGCGTGGGAAGTGGGGATCAGCCAGTCTGTCCAGCTTTTTCTGGAACCACAGGCTCTGAGGGCGACAAGGAAACTTGTCACCCTCAGACTGGAGAAAAGTCCCAGCAGACTCTGTCCGCCTTCATCTGGAAGAGAGAAGGCTACACTTCTCCCAGGTGGGGGTGCCACTGGGCTCCTCACGAAGCTGGCCATCCCTCCAAACCCACCCATGGCCTTTCGGCAGCATGGATACAAAAACAGATTTGAAAGCCCTCTGAACATGGCTGTGGGTTGTACAAGGCACGGCGACCTGCCTGAGTTTCTGGGTGCTCGCAAAACCCTCCCAGAGCCAGCCTCCCTCCAGGGACCCCAGCCCCTGCTGTGCCCGCCATGGCTTGTTGCAGGGGCTGAGGTCGTGGCAGGGACTGGGGGAGCTCACGACGATCCTTCCTCGGTGGTCAGAAGGGGAACTTGAGGGGTCACAAGAAAGGCTGTGCAAAATGTAGATCTGAATTACTGAATGAGGACAGCCACTGGACAGCCACGCCACAGGCCACCGACCAGAAACTCTCCGTGATCCGTGTCCAGCGACAAACCCAACTCACTGCATAAGGAGTAGCATGAGCACTTTTGCATGAGGAAAGAGGAAAAAGAAAATCTACGTGTGTCTGCACAGATGTGTCTGCAGAGAAAAGAAGCACAGAACCTAAAAAGAAAATCACCAAATGAGAACAGTATTTACTCCAGGAAAGAGAAGGGGGCAGGTCGTGAACAAATCTTACCTGTACGAATTCTGTACACTCCATTCTGTCTGATTATTTTATAAGCAGAGCATTATGTATTGTTCTAAAAATTTTAAGGTTAAAAAAAATTACTTTTTATAGGTGGGGCTCAGCTCTGTTTACCCACATATTCCCATTAGCAAATGCCACGGTCACACACAAATGAAAACAGTCCACACGTGGTACTAGCATTTGATATATAAGCATACTTGTTGTGTACTGAGAATAAATGACCATTATCCGGAGACACGAATGGGGTCAGACAACTTCCTAAAAGCCACTCCAGCTCCAGTGCTCCGACCCTCTGGGCCCCCAGTGCCTTTAACCCCAAAATGGGGGCTCTCGATGGTCTGGAAGAGAAAGAATTCAACCAACCCCAACTCAGGAGAGCCCAGGGGGGGCCACACTCTGGACAGGTAACAGGAGTCCAAACTCCGTTCAGGTGAGGTCCGCACCTTCAGAGAAGGGGAGGAGGGCAGATACCCACACAAAGAATAAAACCAGTAAGACCCACCCGCACTGAGTGCCAGGCCGGGTTCTAATTCTGTCATAACAATTATTTCTTACAACAATCTGAGGCAGTAGGTACTGTTATTGCCACCATTTTACAGATGGGGAAACTGAGGCATAGAACATAACTTGCCCAACCAAGGCCACCCAGTTCCTTTGGGAGGGTAGCACTCTGTGCTGTGCTGACCAGTCTGGAAAGCGAGGAGGAGGAGTGAAGGTTACTGTGAGGCATGGTCTCCGGGAAGGAGGAGATCCGTTCCAGAGCTCGGACTCCAAATGCAGAGGAGGTAAAGGACCTTGGAGATCAAACGGCCCTCAATTTGTTTCCCGGGGTTGTAGAAGGGAGGGGGGGGGGGCTGGCCCGGTGATGGGTATTAAGGAGGGCACGTACTGCATGGTGCACTGGGTGTTATACGCAAATAATGAATCATGGAACATTGCATCAAAAACTGGGGATGTACTGTATGGTGACTGACATAATAAATAAATAAAATAAAGACAATAAAACAAATGAAACTTAAAAAAATTTTAAAAAAATCAAACGGCCCAAACTCACCTCTCTATAAGCAAGTCACCAAGGCCCAGGAAGGGACCGGTATGATTCTACTGGGGCCCTGGTTGGCGACTCTAGCTTGGTTTTCCAGAAACTGGCAGTAAGCACCCAGCAGCACCTGCTGATTTGCTGTGATTGGACAGCCGGGCTCGGAGCCAGGGAGCTCACGGCAAGGCGGCAACGGTTTCCTGAGGCGCGGAGACCCGGCATTCAGCATTCAGCACTCAGCACGAGCCTGGCCCTTTACAGCTTAACAAACAGGGAGCAGCTTCATGGGGGTGGGGCTGGGGTCCTGGGGGAGGTAGTGCACCCTCTTTCTCCTGCTAAGATGGCAGCTGCTCCGTTACCACTCTGAAACACTTTCCTCTCAACACAGTTACAACATACAACTCGCCTTGGTTCTGAACACTTGGCAAGGAGGGCGGACTTTGAAGTCCACCGAGGGAGGTGGAGAGGGTGTGCAAAGACAGAGTGCGGGACAAGCTGCCTCCCATGGGTCCAGGTGCCCAGCTCGGGGGGGGCTCGGCCACAAGCCAGCCTCCAGCAGGGTGAGCTCCTCGAGCGGAGACCAAACTCTGCCTCCACATTGCACACCTGGTGGGGACTCCAGAACCCAGGTGTCCTGCACAAAGATCATTCCTTCTCATCCTTGGATTCTTTCTTCTCGCCCCACTGTAGCTGGGCGCCTCTTCCCCACTTGCCATGTCCTGATGTGCATATGTCTTGACCATTTCTCCCTGTCCTTAGGAATCATCGGACCAGAAACCAGAAGGCTCAGCAGACATCCAACCCAGAAACTATGAAGTCTCGGGTAAGTCAGCTTCACGTGGTTGAACCTGTTTCCTTATCTAGAAAATGGGAACCTGGGGACAATGGATCTAGTGTTCTCACCTCATGGCGCTGGGATGATGACTGAACAGTGTGGGTCGGGGCTGTGAATTAGAAGCTTTCTGAACCATGCAGACGCACAAGGCCAGGACGACCGCTGGCTGGTAGGGGGCCTCCAGAAGAAATAGGTGGCTACTTGATGGGATGTTTTTCCCAAACTAAAGTCACTGAAACACCTTATTCTCTGTGGTAACACTACGCCTAGCATGAGAGCTCACCCAGACTCTAAAAATCAGTGACAACTGTAGATGCGTGCGGGAGCAAACCCAAAACCAGTTAAGGATGGAGGCATTTCCAACCAACAAGCCCCCCTGAGCTTTTATTATGGGCCAAATATTGTCATGTGCTTAGTTTGCATAAAACTCAAAGGCTAACTGATCTGATACAAAGGGAATAAATAGACAAACAACTTTAATTCAAGGCAGAGAAATAGTACCACAAGAGACGTATGAAGTTCAACAAAGATCCACAAGGAGGAAGACGTTACAGCTGTTGCTAGGTCAAGAAAGGCTCAGGAGCCTTGAAGGGTGCACAGAATTTCCGCCTGTGTCTCTAGGGAAGGGTCTCCCTGGCCCAGGAAGTCATGCCAATGTATGACGGGCAGGAGGAGCCGGGTGTGGAGGGGAGTAGCGATGTTACAGCAGAGACACAGCGGGGAGCGCAGGCGAGAAATGAAAGATCAGGGGCCCCTGGGTGGGTCAGTCGGTGAAGTGTCTGCCTTTGGCTCAGGTCATGATCCCAGGGTCCTGGGAGCCCCGCATCGGGCTCCCTGCTCAACAGGAAGCCTGCTTCTCCCTGTCACACTCCCCTTGCTTGTGTTCCCTCTTTCCCTCCCTCCCTCACTCCCTCCCTCTCTCTCTCTCTCTCTTTCTCTCTCGCTGTCTCTCTCTGCCAAATAAATAAATAAAATCTTAAAAAAAAAAAAAAAGGAAAGATAATCCAGGGAAAGTTGCCTAGATCCAAAGAATGGATGTCTCCGATATCTGCTAAAGATTTCAGATTTTCTCTTAGGATAAGAAAGAGTATTTGGGGTTCTTTCAGGCATTGGCCTGCTCAACGGACTCCTTTTGCAGTGGGAGCAGGCAGTCAATTATGATTTAAATTCATGTTTCCTTGCCCAATCCTAACTCACTGCTGTCTGGCAGAAAAGCGCTCTCCCCCACTCAAGTAGGTCGTTAGCCTCTGAAACCTACACACCAGCGTCTACTCCGTGGGATTAACAGTACCTGCACCATATCGTTGTTTGGGGAATTAATGTGACAATAGCTACGTGAGTCCTAGGCTTGGAGACACACCTTTTTGTCCAAGGGATCACCACCACCTTATCTGGTAGGGACTTCTTTGCAAAACAAACACACCTGCAATGAGGAAATGCATTCCCGAATTATCTCGCAGAAGAAGACTCCATCTGACAGATGAGGAACTCTAGAGGTGGGAAGCAGTGGCTTGCCAAGGTTGCATGGCCACTCTCCCACAGACCCGAGACCAGAGCCCGGTCTCCTCCCTCCTGCCACTAGCTCCCAGAAACGAAACACCAGAAGGTGATGAAAAGTACCTGAGATATCTCTCTGTAGCAGAAGACGCTGGCCCTCCATGTTCATTCCTGTGTCCCATCCCCTGAAGTCCAGAGTGTAAGTGTTGAGGATATGTGCCAAGATCCGCAGTGTTGTTGGCTTGCAGGGAGAGCAGGGAGTCAGGCGCAAGGTCGAGGAAGTCACCTTGTGCTGACAGGACTTTGCCTCAACTCTAGCCCTAGCTCTAGCCCTTCAACCTACTGTGCCTGAACACACAGCTAACTGACCGAGGACTCGGAGCTGGTAACCACCCATTATCTCCTTTTCCCCATCAACCCTTGCCTGGCGTGCGTCCCACACTCCATTTCCATTGCCTTCACATAACTAGTCATTCCCGGGTTGCTGAAATCAATGGACACTCTTTCAGTCTTCACCTTACTAAACACCTTCTTCCCGGAAGCCCTTCTTCTTCCCTTGGCTTTCATGACACCACGCTCTTCTGGGTTTGTCACCTCTGAATATTCTCCCATTATTTTGGGTCAGCTGATCCTACTCTACCAGACCATAAACATGAAGTCGCTCAGGGATCTTTCCTTGGACCTCCCTGCTTTCTCTCTGCGCCCTCACTCTGGGGCATTACATGCACCCCTTTGGCCTCAATGATCACTTCAGGGCTGATGGCTGTCCCATCTGAGCCTCCAGCTTACACCTGAGCTCCAGGCTGAGAAATCCCTGCTTGGATGGCCCCACATTTCTCAAACTCCACAGATCCAAGGCTCAACTCTTCATCTGCATCTTGTCCTTGCAAATGGCAGCCCATCCACCTGGGATAATGTTTGCCTGACTCTCTCTCCCCACACCAGACAAACGTTCCAATTCCTCCTCAAAAGTAGCTCTTAAACCTTCCATTTCTTACCATCCTCACCACCACCTAATCCTAGGCTGGATTCACGCAACCTTCTTCTAACTTCCCACCTGCTTCCAAATCAGGCTCCACACAGCAACCAGGCAGATCTTTGCAAAACATATATGGAACCATGTTATTTTCCGTCTGAAAACCTTTCAATGGTTGTCCATCCACAGATGAATAGATAAATAAAATGTGGTATATACCTAAAATGGAATATTATTTGGCCTTAAAAAGGAAGGACTTTCTGACACATGCTACAACACGTGTGAACCTTGACAACATTAGGCAAAGTGAAGTAAGCGGTCACATCAGGACAGACACTGCATGATTCCTTCTCCGTGAGGCTCCTGCAGTAGTCAGACTTGTAGAAACGGGAGGTAGAATGGAGCTTGCCACGAGCTGGGGGGAGGAGGATGGGCTGTTATTGTTTCATTTCATTTTGGGCGGATGAAATATTCTGGAAATGGATAGTGGTGATGGTTGTACAACAATGTGGATGCATTTAATGCCGTGCTGCACAATTAAAAATGGTTAAAAGGGTGAATTCTATGTTGGGTATATTTTACCACAATATGTATTTATAAAAATTGGGGGGGGGCACCTGGGTGGCTCAGTGGGTTAAGCGTCTGCCTTCGGCTCTGGGCGTGATCCCAGGGTCCTGGGATGGAGCCCCGCATCGGGCTCCCTGCTCAGCGGGGAGTCTGCTTCTCCCTCTCCCTCTGTCCCTCCCCCTGCTTGGGCTCTCTCTCTCTCATGAATAAATAAAATCTTTTTAAAAAATTTTAATTTTTTCAACAGTTTCCTCTCGTCCCCAGAGGAAGATCCCCAATTCCTAACGGTGCTCTGAGGCGCGGAGACACAGGCTCTCCGTCCTGCCTGCTGTCCCGTCCCCCACCGCCCCTCGGTCTTCTGCTCCAGCTGTGGGGCCTTCTGCGGCTCCTTCTACGCAAAGCCTGTAAGGGCTCTGTCTCCTCTGCCTCGAACGCCCTTGACCCATCTCTCCCTGCGCCACTCCTTGTGCCTGGATTTCTGCTCACCCTTTAGGTCTTGGCTTCAGATCCCAGGCTCTGGAGGGACTAACCTCACGCCCAGATGAGGTCAGGGACCCTTGTCTTCAGAGCTGTTGCCCATGGTCCTCTTCCAGGGGATTTAACACTGCAGAATCATTTCCTGTTTGTACGCCACGCTCCGATCGAGAACTGTCTTGTCCGTCCTCATGTGTGCCGAGCACAGCGTGATGAAAACGCTTCCCATGCGCATTTGTGGGATAAACAGTGCCGTGCAGATGGTACCCCAGAGTCCAATCCTTCCCTCTGTATGGCGTTGCTTCTGGTAAATTCCGCAGACGGTGTGGGGTTGGCATAGAGAGCAACAGGGGGAAGGAGGGGAGGGTCCACTCCCAACCCCCAGTTGGAGCTAAGCCCTCTGCCCCTGCGGCCCCAAGAGGGCTTCCAGGACCATGATTCAATCTAGCCACGGCCATAACCATTGTCCCCAGGAGCCTGGGAGTTCTCTGACCACAGGAACCCGGGCCTTATTCACCTTTGCCTCCCTCAGACCTGGCCCGGCTCCTCTCCTAGGGAAGACGCTTATTATTAATATTGGTTGAATAAATAAATAAATAAACGAGAGAATAACCTGTCTAACCTACTTGAGCCTGTTTTTTCTGTGAAAAGGGAATTATTCACTCCCCAAGGCCTTCTTCATAAGGTTGCCATAAAAATGAAAATGGCATTAGGTGTTTCCTTAATTTTAAAATACCACCAAATGTAATATTCATATTTCTTTTTTTTAAAGATTTTATTTCTTTATTTGAGAGAGAGAGCATGTACAAGCAAGGGGAGGGGCAGAAAGAGAGGGAGAAGCAGGCTTCCTGCCGAGTAGGGAGCCCGATGTGGGACTCGATCCCAGGACCCTGAGATCATGACCTGAGCCGAAGGCAGACGCTTAACCGACTGAGCCACCCGGGAGCCCCAGATTCACATTTCTTTACCTACTTTTCAGTGGAGGGGAGAGACCACATTAATTATTATCATTATTATTTAGTATACTTCATTATTTTATAGAATTTTTTATATTAAAATTATTGATTATAAGATTCACACCAACTTCGAAATGCTAAAATGAAAAAGTGTGCATTGACAAATCGAAGAAATGCATCAAGATGTCTGAGAACATAGAGCACATGGAATTGCGTGGTTTGTGTTTATTGGGGGAGCATATTAAAAAGACAGATTCTAGACTATTACTGTTGGCAATTCTAGTTCAGGGGCTGTTTTGTAAAGACGCTCCAGGCAATTCCAGTGGGCTGTCCAGTTGGGAGACTGGTCTCTAAAAAAATCCATAAAATATTCACCCTGTTCTTTTCTAGGGCAGAAACTAAGAATGGTAGAGAGCCTATCATCTGCCCAAGATCACACACAGCCCGCTGTACCTAAGCTCTGACTCAGGACTGACCTCCCAGCCCTGTCCCCCCGGGGCTTCCCACCTGACCATCCTGCCTCCTTCTGGCTCCAGCTCAGGCTTTCCCAGGTCCTGAGGACCCCGACAGTTCCCGACTCCTGACATCGTTATCTATTTTCGAGAAGGAAAGTCAGTGTACAAATTACCCATGGGAAGAACTGGCTACAGCAAGAAGTGGTCTAGGGGATTTCCGTTGGGCAATGATAGTTCCACACACAAAACTGGTTTTACTTCCCTCAGGGCCTAACAATCCTTTTGCTCCACATACCAAAATACACTCCTTGGGTTTCTGGTATGCTTTCAATGGCCTCTGTTTTCAACCATGTTAACACTGAAAATCAACCCAGCAGGTAGGTGTGGTTGGCCTTAGTGGGAAACAAAACAGAAGTCCCCCTAAATTCAGGATCTCAGAGAGCCCCGTGTATGCTTGGATTCAGAGCTTCTGGAAGAGAAGGCCATGCACAAGAGTGAACAGAGTGATTGGACCTTCTGGGGAGCACTGCCCCCCTAGCCAGGCCAGAGGGGCCAGAACATGGGCTCAGGACAGACACAGACACACCAGAGACACCTCCAGTGGTCCCCATTTCACCGAAGCGTTAGGGCTTTGAAGACACGCCCTCACTCTGCATCTAGTCTCTGTATGTGTGAAACATCTGCTTGTGTTGAGCTGGATTCCTTGGCCCCTTCGTTTCTAACTCCCAGAAACCCTTTGTCAGGCAAAACCTCATTCGGCAGGCCTGACACAGACAGCGGATGTATCTGGGCTGTTCTGGCTGAAGCAGGGCAAGGTCCAGAGCGCGGGTCTCGCTGGGACTCAGTAGAACCCCCAGTCTCCATGGAACACGGGAACTCCGCGGAGAAAACCCTCAAGTGCCTTCCTGCTCGGGAGTCGTGAGGCTACGATTCTAATTGGCAGCACATGGCAATTCTGGGCATCACTTTGGAAAGTTGGCATCCACACCGGGCTCTGTCCTCGGTCCATGCTTGAGCTGGGATGGGCAGGCTTGCGGCTGCCTGCAGGGAATACACTGGTCATGAGCATAAATGTTACCTTCATTAAGTGTGTTTACATTCTAGGGAGGGATCCTGCCCAACCTTCAGTTCTGGTGCAGAAATCAGAGGTATCAGCCCCTCTTGGGAGGACTCCTGGCAGCTGGGGTGCGGGCTGAGCCGTCCTTCGGAGGCCTGCCCTCCTAAGTACAGGGACACAGAGAGGAGAGGAGAGGAGAGGAGAGGAGAGGAGAGGAGAGGAGAGGAGAGGAGAGGAGAGGAGGAGAGAGGAAGGTCCTGAATTAGAGATTTTCCTAAACTCTAGAGTTTCTATCGATCTTGCATTTCTTCAAAGTGCACTGAGACTTTACTCAGCCTTAAAAAGAAGGGAAATCGGACACCGGCTGGAGCATGGATGAAACGCGGAGACTTATACACACTGTGTGAAGTTATAGGCACTTCTGTGAAGTTCAGAGCAGTCCAAGTCACAGAGACGGAGAGCGGAGGGGCGGTTTCCAGGGGCCAGGGCAGGGAGAGGGGCAGGGAGAGGGGCAGTGTCTAACGGGCACAGAGCTCCACTTTGGAGAGATGGCTGGTTCTGGGCATGGATGGTGGTGATGGTTGCACGACAGTGTAGATGTACGTAAAACCCTGCACTGTGCATTCAAAAACGATTCACTTGGGTTATATTTTGTGTGTCTTACCACAGTTTTCAAAAATAAATATTTTATCGAAAGTATTCTGCCATAGGGGAACCTGGGTGGCTCAGTCGGTTAAGCGTCCAACTCTTGATTTGGGCTCAGGTCATGGTCTCAAGGTCGTGAGATCGAGCCCCGAGTTGGGCTTTGGGCTGAGCCGGAAATCTGCTCCAGGTTCTCTCTTCCTCTGTCTCATCCCCTCACCCCCTCAAATAAGTAAATAAACAAATCTTTTTTAAGCAAGTGTTCTACCACATATAGAACACAGATAAGCTGTAAATGATAATAAAATAATGATCCAATGATACTGAATAAAAATGATCCAATGATACTGAAAATGTCCACACGAAAACTGGAAATAAAGTCAGCCTCACGGCAGCGTTATGGCTACTGCCTTTAGAAACTCACGCAGGTATAAGCCCACCCCGCTGTGCAGAGGCAAACGTCCCGGACTGAGAGGGAGCACGCGGCTAGCGAGACCTTCCCGTGGAGGTCGGGATCGCTAGCCATGGGACGTAGAACTCAGGCAACTTCATGATCTCGTTGATACGAGTCGTATCGCTTTAGCTTTTTACAGAATGTGTGTTGTTTGTGTAAAGCGTCCGACGGCAGGGAAGACGCCTGCGCCCGGCACCGTCCTCACAGCCTGCTCCACCTCGTTCAGTTCTGGGTCCATCCCGCGCCAACCACTATTCTCTGTCGGTCTGGGTGTATCATGTAGGGAAACCGGGACGGCAATGCACTCGTAACGTGCAGAAGAGGAGAAGCGAGAGCTGATTCGACACCCCCCACCTGTCAACCACTGTCTCATCTTCAGCCCGGGAAATCCACACGAGCCTCTGGTGGCGTCACGGCTCGTTCTTCCCAGCTCACAGAGGAGCAGCTGAGTGCCACCTTCCAGGGACCCTGCCTTTGGGCGGAGGCTCCAAACTGCCCTCCAGTCTGTCTGACTCAGGGGCCGATTCAACCCCCTCCGTGGCCTCGCGTGGCCCTGCAGACCAGACGCACGTGCAGGTATGGACGTCCCCACCTGGACCTGGCTGGGGAGGGGCTCGGGCAGGCTCTGCCCTTTGTTTCCTCCATCCCCGTACCGAGGGGCAGATCCCACAAAACCAGGGGAGACCAAGCCCCGGAGCAGCGCCCTGTCGGCCCAAATCCATTCAACCCCACCACGAAAGGTGGCATCGCATCTGATCCTGGCAGGCTGGGGCCCCAAGGCAGGTGCTGCTACCCAGCGCCGTCCCCCTCCCTCCACCTGCCCTCCCTCACCTCTGCACACAGGTCTCACGCTCCCAGAGTGTGACCAGGACACAAACAGCTCCTGCCTTGGGGCAGTGGCAAGCAACGTGGCCTCTGAGACGTGTCCTAGAGACCTGCTGGCCAAGGACATGAGCCCAGCAGACCATGGTCAAGGTCTGGTGCACGTGAGAACGCAAGGGAAAGGGCTGGAAACTGTGCCCGCTGCTTCTGGGACACGCACAGCCGCAGAACAGAATGCAGCATCCGATAACTGAATAATCGCACAGAATAAAAATGTGCAGAGTGAATACAGGTAGGACGGACTCACGGCCTGCCCCTCCCCGCCCCCCCCAGCCCTTCCCCTTCCCAGTTGTAAAGGCTGTTAACACTGGGTGCTTCTCTTTTTTAGGCTGGGGGCTTTTTTCTTTGCATTTGCATATGTGAGTGCCCTCGCGCCCTCACACGTGCCCGTGCACACCGATTTTCTTTTTCTTTCTCCCCCCGCCCCCCCCGCATGAAGGTCCTTAAATCTTGGGTTCCTCCTTGAGGAGACCCTGACTCATGCTTCTCTATCGTAAAATGTGTAATGATTACCATTCTCCAGAAAGCGGTAAGGATGTACAGGGACTGTGAACCCGAGGCCTTCAGACTGTTTTGGCGGGGACACAACTCAGTCATTCGTCTGCTCGTGCATCCTTCCGAACAGTGCCTGGTTATCTATGCTGGACGCCAAACCCTCCTGGTAGGAGAGAGCGTGGGGCTCCCACACGGCCCCTCCCTCAGCCCTCACTGACTTGGCGGGGGCTAGTGATGAGCATGGAGGGCACGGGACAGTCGCTCTGATGGGGAAGGAGGGTGTGATGGGGTCACTCAGAGGTGAGGAGTGGAAGTCAGGGAGGGCTTCTTAGAGGAGGTGGTAGGGGGACCTGAACACAGCTCACCGACAGGAGCTTCGAGCCCCCAGAGAGCAGGGCATGTCCTTCACCCCTATGGGGCTCAGCACACCGTTGTTATGTCATAGAGATGGAAGTGCAAACAAGTGTGTGTTTAATGAGGAATGATCCAAGAAATACCCACATGAAGTGCGTGGATCAGCCCGCTGCCCAGGAGCAGTCAGTAACTGTGGCTGCTTGTTTTCCACCTGCACCTGAATGGGGGGCAACCCCTCTGCCAGCCTGTGTAAACACCACAAACACCAGCACCGGTGGACCCTGGGAACACTATCTCCATCTCCCTCTTTCACAAATGGGGCAGCGGCCAGCAGGGGCCAGATCCAACGGTCTCTGAACAGAGAGAACAGGTGGGAGAGATACGAGAAGGGCTGGGCCTCCCCAGGAGACGTAGCTTCGAACCTGGCCTGGAGCTTCCAGACAGCTCTGGGGAAGGGAAGCAGGAAGCCAGAGGCTCGCCACAAACACAGACGTGTGTTCTGTGCGTCCCTCGCCCCCGCCGGCCCGGCCCGCGGCACAGCCTCATTTAACCTGCACGCATTCCAGCATACCGCCAGCACAACAGTCAGGGAGCCAGGGTCTCTGCTCATTTTGCCACCTGTGACCTCCCAGCCCTTCAAATAGATGGACAGCTTGATTTCCATGACGCTTCTTACCAGCGCAAGCCGGGGGCTGCTGGCTGTGCGGCTGCTCTCCCGCTTCCAAAGCCGTCTCCCTGACCTGAGGCTCTCCGATGCGGGTGCCTTCTCATCGTAGCTACTGGGACCCTGCCCCTGGGGGTCCCAGCCGCACAGCAAGGCAGCCTGCACCCAAACACCACCATAAACACGTAGGAGGACTGGAAACATCGACAGCCAGTGTTAACGCAGGGCCAAGGGTGAAAGCATGGAGCTCGAACCCTCAGGTGCCAGAAATAAAGGAGAAACTCCGCCAGAGGTGAAGGAAAAGCGATTCAGCGGGAGGTGGACAGAAACTGGGGGCAGACGGGACCCCAGCGGCGGGAGGTTAGAATGTCAGTGCCCACTCAGGCGGGGCCAATGTCCCAAATATCTGGCTACAGCCGCCTAGAACCAAGTGCACCCAGGAGGAGTCTGGGGCTTCTCGCACACCCTCCCTGGATGTCAAACCCAGAGGACGCTCTGGAATGTTTTGCTCTCATACAAAGTTTTCTGCATTTGGTCGCCCCTCCCTCCCATGCAAATGCTCCCTCCCCTGACTTCCACCCCCATTCTCCTGGTTTCCTTTCATGCTCCCTGAAATGTCTGTCTTCTCTGGGATTTGTTAAAAACCTCCTTTCCTTACAGATTTCATTCACTACCACGGCCTCCTTTACCATTTCTGTGCAAATCACCTGCTTTCCAAGAGCCGACACCTGTCTCTCTGCCACCAGGCAGCACAGCCCACCAGCCTTCACGCCCAGGAATCAGCCTCATGCTAGGAGCAGCTTTAATCAGTGAGTGAGGCTGTGGGGGCATGAATACCCCAGCTTTCACATCCCCTAGCCTGGGGAGATCGGGGGCTTGGCTTCCTGAGGTTCCCCACACAATTCAGCTTGGCGCGTCCCCTGTGGCCTTAATATCACACATTTTATCGGCCATCCCGCCTCCCCCTCATTAATTATCTCTCCCCTCACTTACTAATAATCTTTACACCTCCCCATCGCTGGATTCACTCATGCCTCCAGGGAAACCCAAAGCGAGACGCTCCTTACGTGCAAACATTGATGCAAGCACCATCTCCCCAATCAGATGCCCCTCCTCTTTATCCCATCTCCTTATATGACGTCACCTTTATCTAGTCCAAGCCCGAAATCTCGCCCCTCCGGTCTACGACCCTGATGGCTTGGCTTCAGCATCTTAATACCCCTTGACTCCAAGCTTCCTTCCATCCCTCTTCACGATCTTAGTTAAGACCCCAGTTCCTCCACCAGCCTCACCTTGTCTTCCTACGTCCAGTCTTGCTCTTCCCATCCACCTTCCACTTATTTCCTCCGATTCAGATCTTCCAAAGCCTCCCTATCACTAAGGAGAAACCCCACACTGCCAAGTGTGGCATTTAAAAGCCTAAATACGTGTACATGTGCCTCGGGCACTGGCCTGGCCCACCCCCTGCCTGAACCACGTCCCCATCGAGCACCTGCCAAATGCCGCAGTAACGCCCTATCTGCTCATCTGTCTCCCCAGCTAGACCTGTGCGGGACGCCTCCTGAGAGCTGACTCCTCACTGTACCCCACGCCACCAGAAGATCACCCGGCACATCACAGGAATTGAACAAATGCACTCGAACCAGCCAATGGAAGGATCAACGAATTCAAATGCAATAAAGCCTTGTGTATGTTTTTATTCACTCAACATCTTAACCCTTCTCAGTGTCTGAGGATCCCCTAACTTCAGACTCAATGGGAGGCAAAAACCCCCTCGACAGGTGCTGAATATGTGAGGGTCTTGCTTTCCCAGACTCTCTTGCAGCTGGCCCTGTGACTGAGCCTCTGCCACCCGGACCCGGGGCTGGTGGGACAATGGGACCAACGGTGGGGCTCAGGGTGAGAAGGGCAGGGAAAGGGGGCTCCTCATGTCAAACCCGTCTGCCCACGTCTCTGTCTCTGTGTGCCTTGCTCTGTTTCTCTGTTCTTCTCTGTCTCTCACAGTCTGTGTGTGCATGTGTCTCTCTGTCCTCTCTCTGGCAGGGTTGCCGTGGAAGTATCCAGAAGGTGCTGCTTTGGCACAGACGGCCTTTGCCGGTGGTGGTGAAGGCCAGTTCCTGGTGTCTCACGCACAGCGGCCATAGCACACGGGTCTGTATCAGTTGAGATCTGTGGCCTAGTTCGGACACTGTTGCTGGAAGCTGAGCTCTAAGCAGGTTCTGCAGGCCCCTCATCGACCCTCTTGGGAAACTCCTCTCTGTTTAATCAGCCAGAGCTGCTTCTGTTGCTCACACATAGGAACACTGGCCAAGACAGTAGGAAAGCTGTGCATAGAATTACTGGAGAGATTCTAGACAGTAGCTAACACAACATCCCAGTCTGGCAGCTGAAGGACCGGGACTCCAATCCTTGCAGCTCAAGAAGACTCAGCCCTGCTGGAAACCAGGACTTGGGACTCCCCGAGGCCACACCAGGGCTTGCCTTCTGGGAAGCCGTAGGTGACAACTTCCTAGGAAGAGACGTCTAGCTGGAGAAAAGGAAGGCTGGACAAGAAGAGATGCACCACATCATACATCACCAGGGAAATGCACATTGAGACAAGGCGAGAGCGCTCCCCACCCGTGAGCACGGCCCGAATCTGGGAGCGCTGACAACACCCAATGCTGGCCAGGACGTGGAACAGCCGGAACTTTCACCGCCGGGGGAGTGCAAAACGGCGCCAATTTTTAATAAAATGGAACCTCTTACCATACGATCCGGCAATCATGCACCTCGACATTCACACAGAGGAGTTGAAAACTTCTGGCCACACGAGAACCTGACACAGGCTTATTGCAGCTGCAGTCATCATCGCCGAAGCTTGGAAGCAACGGGGACGTCCTTCAGCAAACGAATGGAGAAGTAAACCGAGGCTCATTCCAACAACAGAGTATATTCAGCACTGAAAAGAGATGAGCTATCAGGGCTTAAGAAGACACAGAGGAACTGTCCGTGCACACCCCCAAGTGAAAGAAGCCCATCTGAAAGGCTGCATACTGTCTGGTTCCACCCACATGACATTCCGGAAGACTCAACGCCATGGGGACAGGAAAGAGATCAGTGGTCGCGAGGGATGGTGGGGAGGGAGCAATGACGACGTGGAGCCCTGAGGAATTTTAGGGCACAGAGACTACTCTGCATGACACTCTCATGGAGAATGCGTGTCATCATACGTTTGTCCACACCCCTAGAACTCACAACACCAAGTGTGAACCTTAATGCGAACTACGGACTCAGGGTGATAATGATGTGTCAGTGTAAGTTCATCAGTGGTAAGAAATGTACCCTCTGTGGGGGGGGTGCTGATAGTGGGGGAGGCTGGGGGGCACGGAGTAGATGGGAAATCTCTGTACCTTCTCCTAAATATTGCTGTGTACCGACAACTCCTCTAAAAATTAAAGTCTTGATGAAAAATAATTGTTTATGTGATAGAAGAGGCTGGTAGATTAAAAGATTTGAGAGACACACACATTAGAAAGAAAAAGGAAGGGAGGAAGGAAGGAATGGAGGAGGGGAGGAGGGAAGGAAGGACAAAGGGAGGAAAGAAGGAAGGAAGGAGGGAAGGGGGAAGGTAGGAAGGGAGGAGGAGAGGAAGGGGGGAAGGGGGGAATGAGGGAAGGGAGGAAGGGCGAAAGGAGAGAAGGAAGGAAGGAAGGAAGGAAGGAAGGAAGGAAAGAAGGGCTGGCATTGGTTAGTCAAGAACATGCACCGTAGAAGCAGAGAATTTTGAGAAAGAGCCTCGGCCTGTGGGAAAGTCCACCCCTGCAGGTTAAGTGAAAGCAAGTGGCTGGGCTTTTGTCAGGGAAGACGGTGCCGTCCGGGGCCATCGCACCAGGAACCCAGCTCTGCGACAGAGCCTGGCACCGGCTGGGGGCTGGGCAGCCACCTGTCTCGGTGCTCCCCCGAGGCCAGGTCCTCGGGCTCTCTGAGCCGCTGCGCCGCGGGCTGGCTCGCCTGGGCTGCCTTCTTCAGGAAGCCCACCAGCATGGCCCAGCGTCAGAAACCAAACAGAACTGGTTGGAGGAGCCAACTCCAGTTTCCAGGCTGATGGCTGAATCCAGTCGCAGCTAGACAGAGAAAAGTGTGTGCACGTGACTCGGAGACTGCTCAGGGCAAAACGGCACGAGGGGTTATTTATTAGAATTTCACTCCGGATTGCGACACCACCCTTGAGATCACCTCTGCGATTGTGCAAGCTCTGCCCTATAAATGCAGAGACACTCCTGCCTCGGGAAGCCTCTGTCAGCTCGGCCTCCGAGGAGCCTCTCTGCCTACACCGGGCATCCCGGCCCAGCCTGCCAGCCGCCATGAGGGTTCTCTCCTTCCTGCTGATTCTGGGCGTGCTCTTCTCCCACCTGGCCCCAGGTGAGCTGTGAGACCCTGCTCTGGCACCCTCGCCCCGGGCCAGGAACTCGGGCTGAGTTTGAGGACAGCTGCCTCTTGTGTCCTGGGGGACGGCAGGAAAGCATCCCTGAGGTTGAGTGGCTGGCTTGGGCAGACTGCTAGGGGCATGCCTGCTGAGCCTGGGGCCTGGCTGGGGCTATCCCCGGACCCCCCAGGACCAGCCTGCTGGGAGCACCCCAGGTGGACTCTCTCGCCTGCAGGGCAGCCCAGCTGCAGGAGAGACAGACTCAGGTCTCCCTCTGGGACTGTGCTCGGGGCTCCATGCCCTCAGGGCTTGGCAGGGACGCCGGGCCAATCTCAGGAACCTCCAACATCCCCTGTCTCTGTCTTTGTCTCAGACATCTAGAAATCGTCCCGTGTGGAAGGAGACCCCTTACTCCACCTGCAACATGGCCCCCGCACTGAGAGGCCAGCTTCCCATCCATGGCGAGAGGTGTAGGCTGCTGGCCCCGGCTCACCCCAGTCACTGGGTGGGGCCTCCCAGGTGGCCTGCTGTAAGCAGGTGGCACCTGCCCCTCCCACAAAGCCAGCTCACCCTGCACCTTTGACTCACTTCACGCGCAGGCGATCAGGGGTGCTCAGGGGGTCTTCGGTCTTCCTTGGGAAATGCTCGCGTGTTCTGCGGAGTGGGCAATCTCCCCAGGGCACAGGGGGGAGTGCTCTGTCAGGCCGCAAGGTGCCAGCCCTCTGGGTCAGAACAGCAGTGTAAGAGGAGGTGGGACGCTGCAGGTGGAACCAACTGGGGGACAGGTTCTGTCGTGGCCTCGAGCAAATCCTGCATCCTGGGCCTCTGCTGTGTCGTCTGCAGAACAAGGGGGCCGGGGCGGGGGGCACGTAGCGCACGAAGCGCCGTGCTTTCGCGCATCATACAGATCTGCCGCGTCTCCTCCACAAGCACGACTGCACCCCCCAACCGGAAACTGGCCAGGACAGTTTCTGACGCAGAGTTTGAGCTTTCCAGCTGGGGCCCATTCGAGGGCTGGAGCAGTCAGCCTAGTGAGTCGTCACCGTGTTTTTTCAAAAGAACCGAAAATACGAGTGCTTGCCACACTGCGGTCGCACCGCCGTTTTGTCACACTCTGACCTCAGCTGCGTGCGTGGACGTGTGCATTCGTCCCGACGGGCCTGGCAACCTGTCCGACTGACTGCAGTTCGGTTCAAGCTCAGAAAAGCTGAGAGCCACGGGATTGATGTGACGTGCAGTCTGTCACCTCGACATAGGACTAGAAGCCTCTCATTAGAAGCAGGGAACGCGAACGTGTTCCTGGAACAGCCCAACTTACGGATCATCCCGCATAGAAATACCAGGTAACCTGGTAGAACACCGAGTGTATGCGGGACTCGCTCGGACGCTGCCGGGAGAAGCTGCCCTGCGCTGTCCTCCGACAACACACACGGCCTGTCTGCACAGCACCGATCCTCAGTCTGCAGATGGGACGGGATGAAGTTCACTGTAAGAAGGGAGCAGAGCACTGCTTCTAGAAGGTGCTGCTTGGGTCCCAGCCTCACACTGTGACTCACCCTGAGCCTTCCCATGGGATCAGTTCACTCCCTCTTCTGGAAAAGCCATTAGGGCTCGTCTGCTCACCCATGGGGAAACCGAGGCCCACATGCCCTGAGGTGAATGACAGTTGTGTGGTCACTGCAGGAAACCATGACTGGACGTTCTCTTTTAGCAGTTTTCATCTCTATCAAAAAGCAGAGGGGGGTTGCCCCCCTTTTATCTTATACAAATCTTATTTCTGTGAACACAGAATGATGTCCAATTGACGAGGCAGCTCAGGTCCCCTGCACCAGCGGGACGAGAAGCCAGCCGAGGGGTCTGGAAATCAGGATCGTTTGGGCTGTTCACTCACTGATTGCACAAACATTTAGTTAACAGCTGCTGCGTGCAGGCACTGCCCTGGGGAAGAGCCGGGAAAACACAGCTCTCGAGAGCATGACCTGACGTTCTAGAATCAGAGCATGACAAGAAACCCAACTTTGTAATTAATTATCTAATTACCACTGTGCTGTGAAATGCCATTCAGTACAGGGTGCTAAGGGAACGCGTGACCAGGGGACCGACCCGGTCTCGAGGGGCCAGGGAGGTTTCTTAAGGAAGCGGAGAAGCGAAGGGAAGATGGAAGTCATTCTGGTGTTTATGATATTTAAAAAAAAAATTTTTTTTTTACTTCCATCTTGACATTAAAGACTCAGGATGTGTCACATAAAATTCCTATTTTTATCTTCTCTTAAGAACACAAAAGATGAAGACACACTCTGGGCACAGCAGCAGTGAGCTGTAGCAGCTGCCCCCCCCCCCGACAGTCACCACAGACCCCACCGCCCCCTGTCGCTCTGCCACTTCGCCGACTTTCCCTATCTGCCTGGCTGCTGTGGGCCTGCGGATTTGCAGCCCTGAGTTAAATAAACCAGTGAGAGGACAAAGGGCAGGTGGGCGCGAAGACAAACCAGACAGAAAGGATATCAGGTGTGAAAGCCCAGAGAGGAAGGGAAATAAAACCCCAAAGCTCTCACTTTTACCTTAGCCCCCCCCTCCCCAGGCCCACATGGGGAAGGAAGAACCATTATCCTCGTTTTGTGGATGAATAACTTGGCCGAACTCACAGGACAGCTAACACGCAGAGTGGGGACTCAAACCCAGGCCATCCTCAGACGCCGGTGCCGCTGCCCTCCGGGACCGAGTGTGCGGACAGAGGGGTCATGGGGGCAGGAGGCTCGGGCCTCGCTGAGTGGGGTCTTCTGTGGCAGGAAGCCATCCAGGTGTGTGTGGGCCCCAAAGGTTTTTAAACTGGGAGAGGGACAGAATCAGGAATGGCTTTTTTAGAGACTGTATTTGCAGCGCGGAGGCTGATCGGGGAGAGCAGGGACGCAGGGACACGGGGAGGACGCTCTATTTCAGCTACACCTTTTCCCAGGGGGTTGGCACTTCCCTATAGCAAAACTACCCAAACCCGCGGAGAGAGGCACGGGCCCGTCCTCAGTATCCTTCCTTCCCTTCCTTCCGGGACAGCATGGGCACTCCTGGGCCTCTGGGCCTCAGTTTCCCCACCTTTAAAATGAAGGTTTGGGCAAAAGGACTCCCCGCTCGCACATTCTGTGACCCTCAGAGTCTGCCCTGCCTTGTCCACACCTAAGTGTCTCACTCTGTGGTCCCCACCCCAACCTGCTTGCCCGAATTCCTTCCACCTGTCTGACCTCTAGCAACCGCCAGCAGGAATGTGTCTGCTGTGGCCTCTGGGTCCCATCGAGAAAAACATGCTCCCTCTTGCCTCAGACACAAGGGCCCCACGGCCACCAAACCAGGCCTCTCAGAGGCACCTGGTTGGCGTCACACGGGAAACTGAGCTGTGCTCACAGAATACCACACGTGAAACTTGACAGCCGAACAACACAGGTCTACGAGAATCATCTCACTGAATGTCCCGGCATCTCTGTCAAGCACGAGCAACTATCATTCCCACTTTACAGACTTTTTCTGGCAGTGAATCTCAGAAAAGTTGACTTTCAAATACCCAGCCTGCAAATAACAAGAACTTGATTCCAGCTCTGGTTCCAAATCCCGTATTCTTCCCACATGCTTCCCCAGACCTCTGGGTGTATCACCAGGCACACACCAGGCACACCAGATCTTAGGAACAATCTAGACAGGAACTGAATTAAAACTCTCAGAAGCTTCGAAGAGGCGTTGCTGATTTTCACAGCAGGAATTGGCGAGCAGGGACCCCATGGGCTCCGTGCCTGCAGAAGAGGGCCTCGGGCTTCAGCTTTACTCCAGTTCAGTTTGGAATTTCCTTACTTGTTTTGCAGGAGTGGCCTGTGTATTTGATTTTTTCCCCAGATAGTTTAGAAGATTCATAGAGGGGAGCCTGGGTGGCTGGGTCGGTTAAGTGCCCGACTCCTGATTTCGGCTCAGGTCATGATCTCAGGGTTGTGTCGGGCTCGCACTTAGTGGGGAGTCTGCTTTTCTCTCTCCCTCTCCCTGTGCTCCCCCTCCCTCTAAAATAAATAAATAAAATCTTTTAAAAAGGAAAGAGAAAGAAGATTCATAGAGAGGAAGTCAGATTCTCCCTGGCCGGCACGGATGGCTTGAACAGCAGCAGCTCTCCTAAGCGGACAGGCAGCCTCTGTTTCGATGCCCCAGCAGCAGGGAACCCCCTTGCTCGCAGGGAGCCCTTCCCCTGGCATAACTGCCATCCACCACTTTGTGCTGAGCAGGGACAGAGCCTTAGCTGACTCGCTGAGACCCAGAGGGCTCCGATCACCCGATTCTGCACCTACGACCAGGCTCCTGCCGCTTCCCAGCACCGTGTCCCTGTCCTCACCGCAGGAGGGGCTCTGCGGCCAGCGGGGCGACAATCGGGACCGCGTTCTTAGGCTCCGTGTATGGGTGCATTTGCTCCTCACGCCCCTCGGACTGACTGGTCCCGCAGGTGGTGTTCTGCCCCCTGACCTTTCTGCGGCAGGTTCTTGGGCAGGAAAGGGGGCGTGGGTCCTGGCTGGGGGTGAGTTTGGGCCTCCTATCTTTTCCAAAAACCCTTATCATTTTGGCAATTCACTCTCGCCTCAGCCTGGTGGTTTTTTTAGCCCAAGAAATTTACAATTTTAGTCAACAGCTCTCCAGTTTTATCTTGCAACGTTGTTCCAAAACCTCACTTGTAGCTGATTGGATGATACAAAGGGACCCTTGGCGCCCACGCTGCTGAGCAGAATGACAGAGAACCAGCTCCCTTAGCAACCTGATACCACACTCGCATTCCTGGCTTCTGTCCCCCATTCTCTGTCCCTGTCCCCCATTCTCTGAAACGCTAAGGCATTTTCTTTCCGTGGCCCCTCTATGCAAAGTCTAAAGATCTCCCTCTGTGCTGGTCTTCCTTATGCCACTTCAGCCCCTCTTCCCCAAGCCACCAGCACCGGCCGGTGCGGGTCACAGGCCCTGTCGGTAGCAGGGAAAGCTGTGGTCCCTGCTTTATGCCGATTTATTTTCTGATGACCCTAAAAGTTCAGCCTCTCCTGTGGCTCTCTGCCCAGAACCATTCCTTCCCCGCTCCTGTTTGCTTCTGTGTAGACCCCCGGCACCCATTTCTTACTGAGTTTCCTGCCACTGAACCCAACCGTCCTTCATTCAACCAGCACCTGTTACCCGCCCCCCCCAGCCCATGACCTTTGGCTTGCAGCTGCATTGTGGTGGGATTAGGGCAATCCAGCTGTAACTGGCTCAAGAAATGTACTTTTGGAAGAGTCCCTATGTTCGCTGCAAGCATAGAAACTGGCACAAACCTGCTTTCCCAGCAGGCCTGCCTCTGCTCCTTCTCACCCCTCATTATTACCTAGAAGCGAGTTTTCTCTTTTCCACATTCCTCTGGTTTGTGGCGGCCATGGAATGTGTTGGATCGCGTATCTCAGGCCAGCTACCCGAGCACCCAGACAGGAATAAGCACCAAGTACAGGGAAGTGTTGTTGCCCTTGGGAAAGGGGAAGAGAAGAGCAGGTGCGAGTTACCCACGGAGCACACGCGCAGGGAGGGCACACACGGGGACGGAAGTGGGACAGGGGCAGCCGCTGATGGCAGCACACGGTGCAGGACGTGCACAGCTCTGGGAATATGCAGATGACCTTTTCAGAAGCAACTCTTACTTTTCCCCTTCTTGAACTGCAAAATATAACATGCACCCAGAAAAGTGCATAAATGGGAATGTACAACTTAATGAATTGTAAAACAAGTAGCCTGTGACCAGGCTTTAGGTCAAGAAGTAGGACTTGGGGGATGCCTGGGGGCTCAGTCAGTGACCCTATTATTGGGCTCCTTGCTCAGTGGGGAGCCTGCTTCTCCCTCTGCCTGCCACTCCTCTTATTTGTGCTATCTCTGTCAAATAAATACATAGAATCTTAAAAAAAAAACAAACAAAAAGTAGTAGGACTTGGCCAGCACCTAGGAAATATCCCTCCAGGCTACTCGGTCACCCACCCCTCACGCCTTCCCCCAGGGGTAATCACCCCTTGACTTCTATGGTAATGACTTCCTGTATTTCTTAGACTTCCACCAGGTTAAACACTCACGCTGAATAATAGAAAGCTTTCTTTACCCCCAAAACATGAAGAAAGTCTACAACATTGTCTTCTGATGACTCATGTTTCCTTTTTCATTTAGACTTAATCCATCTGGCAGTGGTTTTTAATGTGTGAGTTAAGGGTAAAGTCTGTTTGTTTCCAACATGACTATCCAATGGTCCCAGAACCAGCTCTAGGGAGAGCGTTTCCCTGCCCGACCCCACTCTTCTCCTGAGTAGCTCGCTAGTCTGCATCGATTCTCCACGCGTGTCGGGGTCCCTTTCTGCACTCTTTATTTTGTTCTATTTGTGGGTCTGTCCTTGCCTCTTTACCGAACAGTCTAATTACAGTGATCTATAATTAGTCTCGAAATCCAGTAAAGCAAGTCCTCCTACCTTCGTCTCCAAGAGTGTCTTGGCTATTCTTGGTCCTTTGAATTCCCATATAAATTTTAGAATAAGCTTGTCAAGTTTTACTGCAAGAATCTCTTGATATTTTCATGGTATAGAGTTAAATCTGGAGATTAATTTGGGGGGAAGTTAACATTTGAAAAATAATTAATCTTCCAGTGCTTAAACATAGCATTTCCACTTATTTTGTTCTTCTTTGGCTTATCAAAGAATATTGTATTCCTTATATACAGGAGTACTGCATTTTCTTAGATTTATAACTAGGCATTTGATATTTCGATAGGTGACTTATTTTGGTTTTATTTTATCTGTTGGTTGCTAATACACAGAAGTAAAATTGATTTTTTTATATTGATCTAATGTACAGCAAAATAGTTAAATTTTTTTATTAATTCCTTTTGGACTGTCTGCATATAATGCCTGCAAATAGTGACAATTTTATCTCTTCCTTTTCAAACGTATACTATTTTTCTACCTTCTGTTACTCCCCTGGCTGCTACCTCTAGTAAAACGTTCAATGAAATTCATGGTAGCCGTTATGCTGGTCTGGTTGGCGATCTCAAACGAAAAGTTTTCAATGTTTGAGTATGAAGTGTACTGCTGGTTATGGGTTCTGTAGATTTTCTTTATGAGGTCACGGAAGTTCTCTCCAGTTTCTTATTGGTTAAAAATTTATCATTAATCAGTGTTGAATTTTTCCAACGTTTTTCTGCACCTGTTGGGATGCTCATATGATTTTTTTCCCCTTTAACTGTTAATAGGCATTAACTGATCTTCAAATGTTAAATGAAAGCTTGAATTTGTGAAATAAACAGACCCTGCTTTTATTCTGTTTGCTGATATTTCATATGGGATCTTTGCCTCTCTGGGGGTCAGGGGGGTGAGCTGTAGTTTTCCTTTACTTCCCTTGCATTGCGGACCTTTTTAGATGGTGTTATTAAGGCCACGTTGGCATCCCCACCACAACTGGTGAGTGTTCTCTCTCTCGTTATTCTGAGTAAACTCTAGTGAATTATATTTTTCTAAGAATTTTTTTTAAAGATTTTATTTATTTATTTGACAGAGATAGCCAGCGAGAGAGGGAACACAAGCAGGGGGAGTGGGAGAGGAAGAAGCAGGCTCATAGCAGATGAGCCTGATGTGGGGCTTGATCCCATAACGCCGGGATCACGCCCTGAGCCGAAGGCAGACGCCTAACCGCTGTGCCACCCAGGCGCCCCTCTAAGAATTTTTTTATCTCAACTGAATTTTTAAGTTTAAGTGATTGTTCCATTTTTTCTATATGAATATACAAATAGAAAAATATTTCCAATTTTTCTATTTCCATGAACTATTCAAGTTTTTAAATGCCGAATTATTTTAATTTTTTATAATAATAGAAGGTACTCTCCTTGCCTTCCTTCCTGTCTGCTCTCGGTCTTGACAAGGGAATTCCTTACTGTGAGTTCTGACTAAAATTTGAAAACCCGTGGTCCAGCAATTCTCGATTGTTTATTGAACATTAGATGCATCTAAGGAGGGTTTTTTTGTTTTTATGCCAGTACCTGAACTCCACCCTAGAACAATTCAGTCTATATTTTTAAGAGGATCCCAGCTGACTGACTGTGTATGCAGCGTGGAGAACAACTGGTCTACACCACGATTTCTCAACCTTGTGCTGCTGACATTTGGGGCCAGGTAATTCTCTGTTACGAGGGCTGCTCTGTATATCGCCAGTCTCTGGCAGCACCTCTGGCCTCCACCCACTGGACACCTATAACATCCGCCCTGCATACTCCAGAGTTGTGACAACCCCCAATGTCCCCAAACATTGCCAAATATCCAGGCACCGGACACCCACAGTTCTAGGTCAGATGAGGCAGCCGTAACCGGGATGCAGATTAAATAAGAGGACAATTTCAATCGGTATGAGAACCATCTTTCCAATACGCAGAGACACGTGACATTAGAGTGGATTGTTGGCGGCCATGGCCTGCTGTGTTAGTCAGCTGGACGGGCCAGAACAAAAGAGCACCAGGTTGTTTCCTTCGACAACAGAAATTAATCCTCTCCCAGTTCTGGAGGATAGAAGTTCAAGGTCAATGTGTCAGTGAGTTAGGTTTCTCCCGAGGCCTCTCTCTTCGGCTCGCAGATAGCCGCCTGCTCTCCTGTCCTCATATGGCCTTTCCCCTGTGCGTAGACTTCGCTCTACATGTCCAAATGTCCTCTTCGTATAAGGATCCCAGTCCTATTGGATTACAGACTACTTTTATGACCTCATCTAGCCTTAACCACCCCTTCAAAGGCCCTACCTCCAAATATGGTCACATTGTGAGGCACTGGCTAGTGAGGACATCAACACACACAGTGGAGGGGACACCATTCAGGCCATAAGACCTATCAGTGGAGGCAAGCAAAACAGTGGCTTGGTAGTCACTTACCAGGGATATCGTAGGGCGGCTATTGGATAGAGTAGAAGACCAGTCTGGAAATCTTCTGATTGTGAGATTCTGGGATGCTGGGAAGAAGGCAGAATAAAGTCCAAGTGGACAAAACAGTGGAAGCATTATAGCATAGCCATACTTTCTACCTGCCCTGAAAGGATTTCAGGGAAGATGGTGGTAGGAGGGACAGGGGAGCAGGGATTCCTGGCGGAGGGGATGGTGCAACCAGGCAGCATGGGAGTGGGGGGAGCTTAGAACGCTCAGGGAGTCAGGAATGCACTTCAGTGTCACTAAGGCACAGGGGTTGTGTTTGGGCAACAGTGCGATGGGATAGAAGACTCATTTGGGGACTAACGTGAACTCACCGCGTACCTTAAAGCTCTCTGGGCAGAAGGAAACCGCGCTCAGAAGCCTGTTGCTCATCGTCGTCTCCCGTTTGGCCACGGCTGGCATAGACCTCGGACTGTGCAAAGTCTGAGCGAGAAAACTCCTTGCAGTGCTTTGCAAAGAGTCACCTTATCAAGTGTTCTAACGTCACTGTGGCCGCAAGCGTGAGTCTGAAGTGTTTTCTTTCCCTTCTTACAGGTGCTGGCTACCTTACAGGTTTCGGCCAGAGGTCAGACCACTATGTCTGTGCCAGGAGAGGAGGCACCTGTAACTTTTCCCCGTGCCCGCTCTTCACCAGGGTGGACGGCACCTGTTACGGCGGGAAGGCCAAGTGCTGCATGCGTTGACTCTGAGCCCAGCGCGATGGAGAAAGGATGGGGAAGTCCAATGAAGTATTTGTAACCACTGTTTTAATAAAAGAAAATCTTTTTTTAAGCATACCTCTTTCAGACCAAAGTGAATCTTGTTTCCTTTTGGAAGAGGTCGAGAGCGTATGGGGGTTAGGAGCAGAGACGGGCCGGGCTGCAGGGCCCACCCTGCACAGGGGTGGGGAATGCTGACCAGGCTTCTGCCACGTCACCTTCACTGCGTGTCATTACCAAACCAAGGTGTGGGCGATGCGGAGGGTCCCTGGGGGACCAAGGACACGCGAGGCGGGGACCAGGCAGATGAAGCCTCCCCCGGCCTGTTCCGTGAAACAGCCCGGCTGCAGAGCTCAGAGCAGCTGCCTTTTCTCCTTCCGGGGCCGGGGGCCATGGGGTGCTTCACCTTAGCATTGGAGCACCTCCCTTATGGCCACAGAACTCCTCCCGTAACTTCGTTCTCCAGGCCTGGTGTCTGGGTTCCTGCTCCCCAGTCACGCAACCTCGCCACGGGTCCGAGACGGAAGCCTCTCGCCTTCTCATGTCACTTCTTGGCCGTAGACCCCTGTTGGTGAGGGACAATGGGTCCCTTGCCCTTTTCTCTGATAAAATTTTTACAACTCCCAATGATACACGCGGTTCTGTCGTCTCCTCAGTGTGGCAACGATGATTTCATACTCCACGTCGATACATCACAAGCACAAATGAAAATCAAACACTGTGAAGACTTTTGCTCCCCTCCCCCAGTGGCAGGTTCCGTCATTAACAGCCCTGTTTTGTTGGGGGGGGGGGGGACATGGAGGGAGGGGAGGCTGATTTGTGTCACGGATGTTAACCACTGGGACACCACAGATGGTTAATTCCAGGGCATCCAGGCCTCTCCCTTCCCCAGAAAAGCAAAGAAATAATCCAGGAGCGTTCTACTTGAAAAGAAACCTCAGGCCTGCGGTCAGCTTCCCTCCTCAGGATACGGAAGTCCTCCCTGGCAGCATTCCTTTGGATGTTAATCAAAGACAGATTCCCAGATAAGCCAAGGTTTGGGTTTCCCAAGACCCAGTTCCTCCGGCAGGAAAAAAAAAAACCCAAAAATACCACCCTCATTCTGTGTTTATCTCACGTTCTTCGGTTTACAAGGTTGTGGTGATTTTCCCTGCCCAGCAAGGAACTCTTCAAGCGACCGCAAGCCAATGCTCACAGATCCCCGGCCACAAAGAGGCAAGAGGGTGCTATGCCATCACAGCACCGTCACCGGAAACAGCAGGCACGGAACCAGAAAGACGAGCACGATTCTTGCAGCCCCTCCCCCCCAGGACATTTGGTCCCAGGGCTCCCATTACTAGGGGGATGGCGCTTAACTGACCATTTTAAGGGTCTGCCCCTGATCACATTCTCATCTGCTCTTGCCACACCCTCCCAATGTCATGCCCTGCCCTCTCCATCCAAACTCCTCTGAGCCTTTGCATTCCCCTGCCCCCCCTGCCCAGGGCATCTGCAGGCTTGCAGCTTATGGACCGGCCGGTACCACCCAAAGCCCATCCTCCTGCGATGAGGCCCTTGCTGCCGCTCGCTTCTGCACCTGAGCGGGCCCAGCCCAGCTAGCCCCCTTCTCCACTCCCCCCGTGATGCACATTCATCTCCCTTCTCCCCACGACTCCCCCCTTTTCAGCGCCCACTTAGCTCACACGGGAATGCGGACAAGATTGCCCGAGCCACCGAGGAGGGAAGATGGTCCCGGGGTTGGGGCCGTGCTTGCTGCGGTCTACAATCCACTTCACTTCGGAGCAGCGGCAAGGGCCGATTTCTGGCTCCTCTGATGGCCTCTGCGTAGATGAAAAGCAAGTACTGATTTGAGTAAGCTCCACACACAGTCTGGGGTCCAGCTTTACCGCTGTGGCTGTCCCTAAGGAATGAGTGAGTCACGTCCTTTAGAGCTGGTCAACATGCTGACTGCCCCGAGTGAGGCGGCCACCGAAGCAGACTGGTTTTGCACGGTTACCTTTCTGGGGAGCGTCTCCCACCTCCTGACTGCTGGTGCCCGTTAGGGTGGCTGACGGAAGGCCGGCCTGCCCTCAGTGCGTCTGCCCGCGAGCCTGTCGTGACAATGCAGGACGCGCTGTGCTCAGACAGGACTTGCCCGTCAGCGCAAAATAACCGGTGAGCACCTTTACCATCTCTGCAGCGTGTCAGCCACGCCAGACACTGTCATCCAAATCCCCAGGAAAGGGCGCCATGTGTGGCCGCTCGGGCTTGCTGTCAGCCGGCACGGCTACGGGAGCTCCATCAGCTACCTGCCAGCGCCCACCCTGGCCGCAGACGTATCTCGGAGGAAGGCGGGATGTCATACACCACATCCTAGGGGCGCCTGGGGGCTCTGTCGGTTAAACCTCCGACTCTGGATTTCAGCTCAGGTCGTGATCTCAGGGTTCTGGGATCAACTGCAGGCCAGGTTCTGCGCTCAGCGTGGAGTCTGCTTGTCCTTCTTCCTCTGCTCCTCTCCTGCTCTTTGTCTATCTCTCTCTCAAATACATAAATAAATAAATGAAATCTTTAAAAATAAAATACACCCTTGCATTGCTTCAGCTTTTCATAGGAAAATCACATGGCCTCATACGGAGACAGCACACCATCCCGATGTCCGTAGCTCGGGGCCCCCAGGGCCTGACGCCCAACCCAGCAGAGAGCTCTGTGATGCAGGGGCTGGGAGCCACAGCATTCTTGTTCTGATGGGCACTCCTACGTGCTAGCTGTGCATGATTTCGTCGGGTTTCCCTGACAGGGGTCTCCCCCAAGAGTCTCCAAGCTTCCCTCCAAAAAAGATGAAGGAACGGGAGGGAACAGAAGCTCCTGGCGCACAGTGGTGGTCTTCAGAGTTAAGGCATCTGTGTCCGTCAGCGGTCTGCAGAGAAACAGAACCAACGGGATGCGTGTGCGTTCATATATCGAGCAGGATTCATTCTGAGGAATTGGCTCACACAATTATGGAGACTTGGTGAGTCCACAAGCTAATGGAGGTGAGCCAACAGGCTGGCGATGTAGCAAAGAGTAGCAGTTCACGTCCAGAGGCCGTTTGCTGGGAGAGTGCCCTCTTTCTTGGGGGAGGGCAGTGTGCTAGGAAGGCCTTCAACTGATTGGATGAGGCCCACCCGCATTATGGAAGGCAGTCTGCTACACTCAAAGTCCACTGATTTAAAAGTTGTGTTGTACATATGTTATTGTCTGCTTATTATGTTTTGATATCTAAAAAAATGAAAAACAAAACCAACAAGCAAGCAAACAAACAAACAGAAACCCTTCCTGGCTGGGGAGAGACTGCCCCTCCCAGGGCTAGCTGATTCTTAGAGCAAAGCTCCAGCCAGGAGCCTGCCTTCCATGTGTAAACTAACCCAGCCAGAGCCACACTCCTCCGTCTGGCCCGTGCACCCCAGGAAGGTGCAACTTAGTCATCCCAGGGTGAGGTACCAGCCTGCTAGAGGCTACCCCTCTAGCCTCAAGCCTTCTTAAAACAATTCAAACAAGCCGGTCCCAAACTGTGAATCCTGCCCTGCTTTGCCTCCCCTCAGAGACTCCAGTGAGAGCAGTGGCCTCAGTCCTCTCTCCCTCCCTCCCATACCCTGCATCTCCCTGTGCCCCTGCATGGTGTCTGGGCCTCCCGTCTCGAGAACCGTGAGTGTAATATATTCTATTTCCTTGAGCCTCTCCCCAGTGTCCATGTGGCTACACCTGACTGACTCAAAGGGAAGAAGAGAGAACACCTGGCATCAAGAACGGCACATCTAGTCACAGCCCAGAGGGGACTTAGGAGATGTCCCCTACTGGTCTGGCTGGCTGGCTTTCCCATTGGGCTCTACCTTCCGGGAAGATTCGGTGGCTGTTGGCGTTCTGGGCATTGCTCTGCTTTACGTTGCCAAGGCTTCTGACTAGAAATCAGGGATGTCCTCCTCCTAGCGCTCAGATCCCACTTGCGGCCAGCCTGGGCTCAGCGAGAGAAGAAGAGGTCCGGCAGCCCTCCCCAGGGGGCTGGCATCACAGGCTACAGAGATCATGGAGGCCCCCACGGAGGGAGGGTAGAAACGTGTTCTCCCCGTGGCCGGCTCCCTGATGAGGGCTGGGTGACCGTGAAAATGCTGATGGCGATGAGCAGCACAGGGCTACGGGGGGCGTCCTCGTCCACGTTCACCTTCCCCGGGTTCTCCCTAACCAGCGAGGGGCACTCCTTCAAGGGAAGCCCGCCACGGCGCCCCAGGAGGGTCGATGCCGCGGGCAAGCCCTTCTCTTCTGTGTGTCTTGTTGCTGTTGCTCTTGGTCCCCCAACCTCATGCGGTGTCCTGGGTCCCTGGAGACGGTGGCTCAGCATTTAATAAAAAAGGGACAGGAGAAGGGATAATTCATCCCGTGCCCCCTAAAGTACCTGAGGGGTTTTCCTAGCTGAATAAACGCACCCCCAGGGTTGACAGGAGCGTTCAAGGAGGTGACTTATGTATAGTGCCCTGACACGCGGCAACGACAGGAAGGGCCGCTCCCTTTCCTCTTCTCCGCCCTGCTCCTGGTGGTGTAGCCATGAGGAGGGGGACCTGTCGTCTTGTCCAGCGGTTGGTGGTCAGGAGCCTGGCCAGCCATCTGCACATGGCCCTCCACCACTCATCTGCCTGGGTCACTAGCAAGCTGGTTTTTCTGCCTCTGTGGGTTGGAGAGCCTCCATCCGTGACCGGCAGGGTCTGACTCAGCGCTGAATCAGAACATATACGCGAGAAGAGAAAAGTTACCTGTTGTCGGAGACTCAGAAGATCACAGAGCTGGAACCAGCACAGCCGAGCGCGAACAAGACCTTGCAAGCCACTCGTGGTGGGGAATGGAAGGAGACCCCGGTCTCAGCCCCGCTCCACCGCCTCCTGGACCCTGACTTCTCCTCCCCTAAAATCATGCCAACATTTTTATCAAGCCATGACATGTTGATGAGAATTCACTCAGTAAACTATCACTGCTTTGAATCAACTCATCAGGTCACAAACCAAAAGCACCAATGGTATCTCAGTCCAACTGCATAATATTTGGAAACTTTGAGTTATTAAAGAATCTCCTTTGGTTATGAAGATGTAGGCTTGCCTATTTTTAAACTTCAGTCTCACATCCTATGGGATGTTCCTGCCCCTGAGGTGGGGCGTGTGTGAGGGCCGGGAAGGGGGTCCGACCTCAGCCTCTTTCTTCCTCTTACTTAGTCCTTTGGATGGGGGGCGGTGCATAACATTGGCTCTTCCAGAAGAACACACTTTACTCGATTAGCAAGATTTCTGCTCTATTAGGCTGCTGATCGATGCTTCCCTAACTGTCTTGTGGGCTGCATTGGCCGGTTCTCCAGAGGGCCCCAGTGAGCTTCCCCTCTCCACCCCTGGCCTGGGACACCGGTTCAGGCTCGGACTCCCCCCACCAGCTTCCATCCGAGGCAACAGCCTTGGGTCCTCGTCTTTTGGTATCTTATCACCCAATAGGTGGCCCGATATCGACAAGCAATGAGGTGACCTAAGTCCAGCCATTCCCAGCGTCCCTGCCAGAAACATCGAGACCCTTGAATGCAAACGGTCATTATCTGGAGTGCCCAGCCAGCGCAGCACCAAGCTGTCTCGTCTTTCCGTTCTTCCATGTGCCTGCTCCGTGCCCCAGTGGAATGTGTGCCCTCTCCAGTCATAACTCACTGATGGCCGCACCCGACGACGTCACCCGTCACTCGGCCCACACTTGCAGAAGCGGGGAGGAGGACACACTGGACGTGTGTGCTGCCCACCAGGGGAGGACAGGGTTCTATAGTGCAGCTCTGCAGAGGGCTGACCCTGGGCACGTCGCGAAGATAGCAAGATGCCGAATTTCCTAAAAACACAGCAGTCAGTGGCAACACAGGAAAAGGAGAATCTGACGGGAAAGAGTGATTGTGTATGAAGCAATTTGGACTGACATGATATTAAAAACCAGATGTGCTTCATTGAGATATTGTAACACGCGGGCTGTGTCCATAGTTTGGCTGTTGCAGACAACGCTGCTGTAAACACTGGGGTGCGTGTATCCCTTTGAATTCGGGTTTTTGTATCTTTGGGTGAATACCTAACAGTGCAATTGCTAGATCGTGGAGTAGCTCTATTTTTAGTCTTTTACTGTTTTCCAGAGTGGCTGCACCAGCCTGCATTCCCACCGACAGTGCAAGAGGGTTCCCCCTTCTCTGCATCCTCGCCAACCCCTGTTGTTTCTTGTGTTGTTGACTTTAGCCAATCTGACAGGTGTGAGGTGGTATCTCATTGTGGTTTTGATTTGCGTTTCCCTGATGCTGAGTGATGTTGAGCATCCTTTCATGCGTCTGTTGGCCATCTGTGTGTCTTCTTTGGAGCAATGTCTGTTCATGTCTTCTGCCCATTTTTTAATTGGATTATTTGGTTTTTTGACAGATGAATGGATAAAGAAGATGTGGTATATATACACAATGGGATATTATTCAGACATAAAACAAATGAAATCTTGCCATTTGCAACAACATGGATGGAGCTAGCAAGCAAAATACTAAGCAAAATAAGTCAGAGAAAGACAAATACCATATGAGTTCACTCATATGTGGAATTTAGGAAACAAATGAGCAAAGAGGAAAAAAGAGAGAGAGAGGCAAACCAAGAAACAGACTCTTAACTACAGAGAACAAACTGATGGTGACCAGAGGGGAGGGGATGGGGGGATGGGGGGAACAGGTGATGGGGATTGAGGAGTGCACCTGTCGTGATGAGCACGGGGTGATGTATGAAACTGCAGAATCACTATATTGTACACCCGAAATTAATACTGTATGTTAACTAACTGGAATTTAAATAAAAACTCTTAAAAAGAAGAAAAAATGTTGTAACACATGAGGAAGAAACAAGCAAGTCATTTTGAGGGAAAAAGAAAAAAGAAAGGGACAGAGGAAGGAAGAGAGAACAGGCATGGATTTTAGACCCAAGTCCTATCATTTCCACAATGATTATTCTTTTCTTTTTTTTTTTAATAAACAACATGACTGGGCATTTGCCACAACAAAGAAAACTGAGAGGACCTTAGAAGCCCCTTAATCTACAGGGCCATAAACATCCTTGAAATCCTGCCACAGTTCTGAGCCCTGAATCCTTCCAGAGTGCGGGGGCTCTACCCCAGGTCTGGGAGGGTTCACACTGCGGGTGAGCAGGAATGCATGTCCACACACAGCAGCATCAACTTTGCTTTCGTTCCACAGGACAACTTACCAAGTGAGGCTCTTAAAATATCTGAATTCAAACCTGCTGCACAAAGGTAAATCGTTCCTGTGTTGCTAGGATGAGGATCCTTTCTCTCTACTCGCCAACGAATAGCCCTCCTACCAGTTGACCAAGGTAGGCAGCAGATGTAAACACCCAGCGAGGCTGGACATCACGGCCGCTCCTGACCCGCCGGCCGCTGGGCATCTGCAGCGGCTCCCCCAACACCCCCCAGCAGAACCTTCCCCGTGACTACCCTTAGTAAACCGCATTTGCAATTCGTTTTTACATCACATTTTGGAAGGAGAAAGCCCTAGGCCTTAAGTTCCGCCTATTAACTCATTGTGCAACTCCGAGCCAGCCCCCGCATCTCCGAGTCAACACCTGAAACCTCAGGTTCAGGTCCTTCTGCAAAGGAGCCAGGAGCCCGGATGAGAACCTTTCCCTCTCGGGCACCATCTAGTGGCAAACAAGGGGAACACGGGCTCCACTGGCCAACAGCAGGGTCCTGGCTGGGTTTTCTCACCGCCTCACAGCCAAAGCTCTGAATAACCACTTCTCCATCATCTGATTTTCCAAAACCAATTCGCTGAATAGACGTTTCCTAATTATGTGCTGTTGCACAACTTTAAATTGTCTCAAACAATCAACAGAACCCTTTCACCACAAGATGTGAAGGAGAACAAGAGTGCGACTAGGGGGTTGGGGGTCACAGGTCAGCCCTAGGATGGGGGTGGGGTGACAGGTCAGGCACTAGGATGGGGGTGGGGTGACAGGTCAGACACTACCGTGGGGGTGGGGTGACAGGTCAGGCACTAGGATGGGGGTGGGGTGGCAGGTCAGACACCGGGACTGGGGGGACAGGGTGTTAGGACAGACACTGGTGCAAGGACAGCAGTGGGAACCTGTGCAGAGCAGACGCAGGCCTGACCTGTGAAACAGAGGGCAGGAACTTCATCAAGGGCAGCCTCACGTGCCATCGAGTGCAGGGCCCTGAAGGAGAGGTGAAGCAGAGACTGGGGGAAACTGTGGTAGCGGAACCAATACGGGGAAGACAAGGTACAACTAAAAGTTTCACAGTGAAACTAAGCAACTGGGAAGAAGACAGAGATAATCCAGGTAGGGTGTCTCCAAAACAGATCCAGAAACCTCCCGGGGATGGGGACCAGTCAGCTCTCAGAGATTCCCGTCCCTCAACAATTTCGAGTCTCTGCGCTGATCACCTTTGCTGCAATAACACCCCCAAATCTCAGTGTCTTGAGCTTTCTCACCCAGAGGTGTGTCTGCTCCGGCTGTGGGCTGGTTGCACGTTATCACTCATCCGGGACGCACGCGCCACGGGCCGCGGCCGCCTCTGGAAGCTGAATGCTGAGGGGCTGAGCTGGGCGTCCTGTGGACCGGTCGGGCCCTGAGTCGGCAGGTGGGGGTGTAAGCGTCAGCTACCGAGAGGCACGGCGAAGCATGGCAAGGAGACGACATGTTAGAGCAGCGTATTAGCCATGATTGTCACCTTCCATATTCAGAGGCCTTGACGCTGGGGCCTCGATCACCCTGGAGAGACTCCCGTCCCACAGCTGGTCAGTTCCTAGAGACAGCAAACAACTGCCCAGGGGCTTTTCCAGTGCAAAGCAACCAGTCCACAGCACACACCCTGACCGCCTCCTCTATCGGGCTCTCATGCTCGGGCCCCTCTGCACCCGCCCTAGTCACCCAGGGGCAGGTAGTGGGCAACCGCTGAGGGTACTTTGACGAGCCAGTCCTAAACCCACTTCCCCTGCCTCGCCATGGAAACCACAGTTAAGGCCCTTGCCCACAGTCTCCTGCTCCCTCTACCTCGGGACTGGCCCCGCTACCTCCCCGGACGCCCCCCTGCCTGGGGCGCCCCTCCTCTTGGAACCAGTGAGAACAAACTGTCCTTTCAATGGTGACTGGCTGCTGATCTGGCTTTAGTGTATCTCAAATGTTCTATCAGTTCACCGTATTTTGGAGCAAGCAGTAACCCTCATGACCACCGTGCCCTTCGAATCAGGGTGGTATCCGGGCCCACGCTGTGGGTGCAGACAGCGTTCGACTCCCCTCGGTGATGCAGGGTGAAGCATGTGCCTCCAAAAGGGACTCTTGGCAAACACAAGGCCTGGAGAAGCCAAGCAAAACTCTGGCTTTTTTTCCCCATTGTTAATCATGTGAGTTTGTTCCCAACACGTTCAATAGAAACTGTACCAGCAAATTCCACCACCTTCCTTATGAGCTCTTACAAAGAAGCAGACCGTAGTGACGTGTTCAGGCCACTGAAGCAGAAACCAGTGAGGGAATCACCCATCTACAGACTCCTCGGGGGCAGTGAGCGAGCCCAGCACGCATCTCTCACTCCTCCTAAGTCTTGTGAACCTTGCTGCATCAGAGAATACACCTGCTTCCCCCTGGGGGCCGTGGCCTGGTCCGTGAAGGAGGGGCGGTGGGGGCACGGCCGTGGCCCCCAATGCACCCCTGGCCCTGCAGCTCCACAAGGGGGATGTTTCCAAATTCATCCGCAGCAAAGCACGCCTGTGAGTTTGGGCCTGGTCTCCCTGACCTCTCGCTCCTCTGTGGCAGTGAATATGCCCCTTGGCAACACACGCCCCTCGTGTTGGCAGCAGCCCCTCCCCCCGCCCCCGCCTGGCTCCTGATCTCCTGCTCCAGCCAACTTCAGATGAGGGCCAGGTAGACAAAGGAGGGGGAGTCTGAGCAAGTCTTTAAAAGGGAGACACACAGCTGGAGAGGACTGAGGTCTGAAATCGGTGGACACTGCAGAGTCCCCCTTCCTTTTGTTTGAATTGATGGCAATTCTGTGGCAACCAGGATGACAGGTGCACCAGGATCGGTCTGGGTCATTTTTCTCTGCTCCTAGTGGCGTCTGAGGTCACGAATCGCCACCAATACCAGAGGAAGATAGGATCACAGAAGAGAAAGCCCATCGCCACCCCTTCCTCCTTCCTTTAGGACAAAGGTGGCTTTTCTCCAGGCTCACCTCGGTTCCACCCATCATGCCCGCCTATTATGGGACGTGGGTTGCTCCAGGCACAGGAGGAAAGACTGTAAGCAAAACTGTGTGATGTGGAGAAAGACGGAAACTATGCAAAGTTCTCAGGATTTACTTCCTCCTCTTAGGTTTGAGGCGTTTCATGGTCTCCCCCACTATGATCACACAATCAGATTTTCTAAGAATCTGCAATCCAGACTCTCCTGTCCATGGATCCTAGGAAGAAGTCCCTCAGGAGCAAGGGAGATGGGGTTACTTTCCTATGAATATTTATAAAGTTCAATGCAACGTCCAGCCTAGGAGCGGTCCTGGTGCCCCTAGAGTTATACCACGGGGTCGACAGAATCCACGCTAGGTATTTCAACAAAGAGAACTCAATGTGGGGAACTGGTTAAATGAGGCGGGAGAAATGTCAAAGCGAGAAAGGAACATCAGCTCCCACCCAAAAGCCTGGGAGAGCAGAGAGAGGACTCTGGGCTTAACCTATGAGGAGCCCCACGCAGCTAGCCTGGGCCTGCTCTGGGGGCCCCTGCAGCCCCTGTGTTGCTTCTGGGCGCTCGGGAAGCCGCAGGCGGGGAGGACACGGCTTCTGGGGCGGAGCAGGAGTGAGAAGCAGGCAGGGCGGCGGCTCTTTCCTCCTTGCCCACGGCTCCTGGCAGCAGAACCGAGGGAGGTGGCTGGTAAAGGAGAAGCATGCCTTGCTGCATCTCAACCCGGGCCTCACTGTCGGGGCTTGAAGAATCGAGCTCAGAGATAACAGCTCCTCTTCCCGGCGGTCTGGCCCACGGAGCCAAGGCAAGCCCCCATCCAGGCACCCCAATCACGGCCCAGAAGTGTGTTTGTACCCACCGCTGCATCACCAGCCACGCTGATGTGGCTCACAGCGGCGATCTTACTTGTTCCTCATTCTGGGGGCCAGAGGTTTGGGTGAGCTCTGCTAGCACAGGTCGTATGCATCGGATGGCACTGGGCCTGCACGGGGCAGTCTCAGCTGGCCTTGCTCACATCTGGAGGGGGGCTCTGTCTCCCAGAGATCTCCAAAGTCAGGCTCCTACCCTCCCACAGACACAGGGACACGGGGGTAATATCTCCCTCAATGGTTACCCTTGGGAAAGTCTTGGATTATAAAACTGGCAAAGGCTTTTTTTTTTAAAGATTTTATTTATTTATTTATTTATTTGACAGAGAGACAGAGAGAGCACAAGCAGGGGGAGCAGCAGGCAGAGGGAGAGGGAGAAGCAGACCCCCGCTGAGCAGGGAGCCCGATGCAGGACTCGATCCCAGGACCCTGAGGTCATGACCTGAGCCAAAGGCAGATACTTAACCAACTGAGCCACCCAGGTGCCTCAAAACTGGCAAAGGCTTTTAAAGAAAGATTTACATATATCTGGAGCACCTAGGTTAAGAGTAGGGCTCTTGGTTTCAGCTCAGGTCACGATCTCAGAGTCCTGGGATGGAGCCCTGCATGGGGCTCCCCGCTCAGCAGGGAGTCTGCTTGTCTCCCCCTCTCTCTGCCCCTCCGCCCGCTCATGCTCTCTTTCCCTCTAAAATCAATAAATAAATCTTAAAAAAAAAAGATTTATATACATCTCAAAGGGACAGAGAAAAAATTTACAGTGACAAATGTTCTCAAGTAATAGATGTCAAGTCTGCCTTGGTCAGAGGCCGGCCCAAGCTTCCTCACAGGACGGGCTCAGGGTGCACAGAGAGAGACCAAGACAGAGACAGAGAGATGCACGGACAGACGGAAAGAGAAAGAGAGAAGGAGGTGCAGGACCTCTTGGAAATCCTACAACCTAACTTCTTGCACATTCTTTTGGTCAAAACAAATCACAGATCAGCCAAATTCAAGGGAGTGAAGACAACGCTTGACTTCTTCCTGGGAGAAGTAGCAAAGTCACATGGCAGAGCCGTGGGCACGGGGCTGGGGGGGGGGGGGGCAGGTAGAGAATCTGTGATTCTTTTGTCCAGTCTAACACAAAAGGGTTGGACGAGGTCGGGTGTTTATACATTAGCAATACACGAGTCTCTAGCTTCTGAGATTTCTGCACAACTCACTCACCATCTGACATCCCACGGCTATGATTTGGGATGAGAACCACTATTTTCTGACTTAAAGTTAGTTTCCAGGGACAATAAGCTCCTTTTTCCATGATGTTTTCTACTTTTCCTTTCAATACCCTCCCAAAGCTTCAAGGCAGCTGACATTAATGATAGCTCTTATTCAAACGGCTACTGTCCCAAGAGAAATGCCCTCTTTCAAACTTCTAAATCATTGAATTCTTTTTGTAACATACAAAATATGGGATCCATGTATATGCTTCAAATAATACCTGGGAATTAGAAGAAACATTTTTTTCCTAAAACTTGAAATGTTGAGCAAAGTATGAAATACCACAATGATCCCTCCCCCACCATAAACATCCTCTACCCCAATCCTAATTTCTATACCCGATTTCAACTTTATATTCCTTTTCTAGGGGGATGACAGTGCTGCTTCCAATGTGTACAAATTGGGACACACTCCCTTTGCAAGAAAACTAGAGAAAGGAGCATCTGGGGACCGAAAGTTAATAAAAAGAAAGGCTGTAGTAGAGAAAAGGGAACAGGACTTTGGTCAATGAGGTTTTGGTTAAAATGAAACTGAAGGAATGAAAACCCAGACTTTACAAGTGCACCCTCGAATCGGCGTAGAGGGCAGAGAGTCGAGAGGTGTTCAGGAGGCTTTGATCCCCAGCAGTGCAGCTGATCTCTGAAGGGGGGAGAGACTGAGAAGAGCAGAATTTGTAGTTCTGATGAGAAAACTAGAAACACACTGAAAAGTGAGTGGAAATATGGTCATGGTAGGGTGGGGAGCCTCTTAGGTCAGGCAAGCATTATCTTCAACGAAACAAAGCATTTTATAAACATCACAGGGGAAGAACTGAAGATGTCTGAATTTGTGGCGGTATTTTGGTAAAAGGAAAATAATCACAAGAGTTTTGCACGTTTGCTTGCTTTATAGGTTCACTGGGTGGTCCAACTATTTTTCCCCTTCAAGACGGTAAGTTCTTCAACTGTGGCTTTTTCTATTACAGGGCTTTTGTAGGGAAGGGGGCAGTAGTCTATCTAATTAAACCCGCGTGAGCCCTACAGCAAGATCCTACAGGAAGTGGCAAATGCCCTTGACTCAAGGATGGCGGCTGGAAACTCCCCTCAAATAAAAAGAAGGAATGGTGTGGTTAATCGTTTTAGGAGTTACAGACCCCAAATTCATCGCCACCATCACCATGACTGAAAGCCACTTCTTGCTGAAGTTACACTGTATACGGTCTATAGATAGACGTAGATAGATGTATCCTGAAAGTTTTCCAGTGTGCAGCTTTATTTCCCGCACACTGCAATCTCAGTTAACCCTCAAACCCTTTCGGAAAAAGCTTCTGCGAGGACAGAGATCCGGATGGGTTTGAGGGTGAGATGCAGAGGCCAGCTAACATCCCTTGTGAAATTTCGAAAAGACCAATTAGCGCTTCCGATCCAGGTCCTTCCATCCCAGTGCACTAACTAGTGGTTCACTGGGCTGTCTTTCAGCGGCTCCAGAGGCGGTGACCAGTTTAACCGCCTGGTGACCAGCCCACCTGCAGTCACAACCATCAGGCAGTACTTCTCCAGGGCGCCTTATAAGGTTGGGGAACGGCAGAGAAACTTCTGGCCACGTCAAGGGGCCTGATCTGATTTGTACTTAACCACCGAGGGACCAGAAGACTCAGGGCTGCCCTGCTCTGTCCCCGACTGGGACTCCGCGCCCCCACGGCTCCCGTAGTGGGTTCTGGGGCCGGAAGCCTTCCCGACACCGGGCGGCAGGCAGGGGAAGGGGCGGGGGCGAGGAGGCGGGTCCGGCGGGCGGCTGCGCGGAGGATGCACGCTGGGGCCCTGGGGCTGTCCGCCCTGCTGCTGGCGGCCGAGCAGAGCGCGCGTGAGTGCCCGGCGGCCCCAACTGGGCGCCTGCCCCGCTCACCCCTCCAGCCCCCCGACCCATCCGGACGCCCGGGGACGCACGGGCCACCCCTGCCTCAGCAGGCAGCCTGCCCGGGCGGGCGCACAGCTCTGTGCGCACGTGCGCGCACGGTGACACGCCGCCCGCCCTCCCAGTCCCCGGTGGGTCCCCACGGGTTCACGGCCCTCTCCTGGAGCCTGGGCACGTGTATTCCCGCCGCTCCCTCCGGAAAGGCCTCCTGGACGCAGCCGCGGGGCCGCGGGCCTGAGTGCGCCGTGCGCTCCCCGCCCTCCCCCCCTCCCCGGCCGGCCAGGGGGCCTCGGCGGCGGGGGAGGCGGCCGCGTGGCCCAGGAGGACTGTTATCCGTGGCGGGCTTCAGGACGCGGCCAGACCGCTTGCTGGGGGAGCGCGTCCTGGCCCAGCAAGATGGCAACACTGTTTAGCGCCTTTCTCCTTTGAACCTGTAACTCCTGTGCCAGGAGGAGGCCTCCCCCCACTTCTGCCCGGCTTCCTGCTGAGGGGTTCCCTGGTAGGGGTGGGAGTTTAATGAGCGCCCAGTCTTGAGACCTCCAGGGCCCTGCGCCCCTCCCAGCACGCACTTACTTGGGGACCCCGGCAGGCGCCCTCTCGCAACTTTACCCATGGGGGCAAATTGTTGCCTCAGGGTTGGCGGGGTCTTCAGTTTGTAACACTGCCCTGTGGGTTCCCCTGGGGCGTCCCCACAGCGCAGTTTCAAGGGCTCCCTGGGTCGGACCTTCACCCAGGAGGAGGCCGAGTGAGGTCGGCTCCAAATCTCCCAGGTCCAGTGCCCAGACAAGAAGGCCTCAGGCAACACAGGACACCCCCCCCCACCCCCCCCACCCCCACCCCCGTCAGTATCCACCAGAGGTGCTCCCGCAGACGTTGTGGCCACATTCCCTCTCACCAGGGAACCAACGAGGGCCTTAGCATTGCTTGGCCTAGGCAGGGTGGTGACTCCTCCAAAGATGTCTTGTGCTGGAGACCCTGGTTTGCCTTGGCGGGTTGAGAGGGTGGGGAGCAGGAACCCCAGGGGGCTACAAGCCCCCAACAGAGCCTGGCCATTCCTCCTGGCCACTCCTCCCTCGGTCCAGACCTGCAGGCTTCCTACCTGGACCCAGAGCAATGCTGTGTTTCCACTATAATTTGCAGCGCTATGTGCCCATAAATCCATTTTAAACTTTAACACTGGAAAACCCAAGCAACAATCCTATGAAACGATTACAGTGAATTTTTGCACCTGCCAGTGTTGGACAGACACAAGCACCCCTCCCCCATTGCTGCTGATTGAGAGTACAGATCCTCCCTAGATTTGTCTCTTCCTGAGCATCCTCAAAAATTAAAAAAACCAATCCCCAGAGAGGAGGGGATTTTTTCAACGCACATACCAGGTGCCAGGTATTTTCTGTGGGTGCTATCCTGTGTGGTCCAACAGCCCTCTGTGACCATGCTGTCTGATGTTTTGGGTCCCCCGGAAAGCCCTGGCACCTTCATCCCCCTGCACACCTGTCTAGAATGCCGCTGGCCGCGGCTGTGCCTGGGCTGGGTCTAGCAGAGAGCCCCACCCGTGCTGGAGACACAGTGCTGGAGGGCCGCTCACTCTCCCCTCCGGCCTTCCACTTACCCTCTCGTCTTTCCTCTTCCATGCTGCAGGCCTCTGCTCCGTGGTCTACTACTTCAGCTCAGGACAGCTGCTCTGGGGGTGGCTGGCCCTTTCTGTGCTGCTGCCTGGCTTCCTGGTCCAGGGCGTGAGCTATGTGTGGTTCCGGGCGGATGGACAGCAAGGTCAGTGCTTGTCGGTCGTGCTGCATCTCCTTCAGCTTGGCGTGTGGAAGCGGTAAGAACAAGCAGCCTCCTTTCACCTCTGGGGCGGGATTTCATAAGTGCGGTGGGAGGCTGTGCATTCCATCCTTAGGGTCATGAAATTCGGGGTTGGAAGAATGCTCCAAGCCACCACTTTGAACCCTGCTCTGATAGGCATCCCCTGTTCCAGCCTGCACGTCCTTGAGAATCTCTGTCATCAGGAAGCTCCTTCCAGAGGCAGCTGTGACCCTTCAAAAGCTTTTTTGTTTTTTGGGTTTTTTGGTCTTTGGCCGAATTCTGTCTTGCTCTTGTTTCAATTTGTAGGTCAAGGCTTTGGAGCCACAGAAAGTGCCTCACTTACGGCAGTTGCATTTAAACCCCTAGTACCTTAGTTGGAAGACGGTGACATGGATTTAGCCACACACTAGGCCGTGCAGCTGGCCTGGTGAGATTTGCATCGAGGCTTTATTTCAGAACGAAGCCATTTGAGAGCCAGGCCCGGTTTTTTCCCATAAACAAAGCAGCCTCGATGGGCCCGGTGCCCAGGAGCCTGACCTGTGGCTCACCTCCGCGGGCCAGATACTGTTTTACCCTGGGAGTACCTGGATACCTGGAGTGTCGGGAGACATCTGTCAGTGAGTTTATGTAAATGGAAAATTTCAGCTCTTAGCCACCTCATAACCCCATAGTTGCCAGGAATAAAAAAAGAAAAAGGGAGACACGTTTGGGGATCGTATCAGGGAAGCCGTGCAGCTCAGGTGTTTAAGTCCTAGATGCCAAGGATTGGAAGGGTGTTCGGGAAGTCAGCGCAAGTTTGAGATCTCAGACTGTGCTGCTGGCTGTTCTGGGAGGTTTCTGCCTTCAGCCCAACCCCAGGGCTTTCTCTGGAGGAGCTGAGGTAAGTTTTCGGGTTTCTTAGCTGACTTTGAACAAGGAATGATTCCTCATTCAGAATCAGTTTCAGAAAGGAATGATTCCTCTCCACCCAGTGTAGAGGCTGCTTCCAATGAAGACATCAGGCAACCACCCCAGAGTTCACTGGGCCCCTCAGAGCTGGAGCCCTCCCCCTCTGAAGGCACCAGCGCACATTTGCAACCACAACAATTCTACCCAAAGCCTGGCCTTTGTGTTCAGGCAGGGTGGTTCCTCTTACTCGTGGGAGGAGAGCAAAGATGGTTTTTTCCTCAGACTTACCAAGGATTCGAGGCCCTCCTGGGCACCAACTACCATAGTAGAGATGTCAGCCCCTTCCCTCAGCCCAGCCGAGTAGGAAACCCACGAAGGGCTGGGGTGCCCTGTATATGACCTTGAGGACGGATAACCAAACATTTGATGACTCAGAAGGAGAGTTCAGTGAATGCCAGTCACTTGAGAGAAGCTTCCAGAACAACCACCCAATAAGTTTGCCTTCTGGGGCTGTGTGAAGACCCTCAGGCCCATCCAGTCCAGTGCCTTCTGCAGGGATGGGGCTGTGTCAGGCCCACGATGGTCTGTGTTTGTGCTGTGGGGTCCACCCGGGACCCCACATTCTTTGCTTCTCCATGCTCCCTCAAAGTTTTGTAAGCGGTGCTGTGAGTTTCTGGTAAGTATTAATACTAAGATGGATAAAGGAGGAGAGTCAGGAAAATTAGGCCTCAGGAAGAACAACTAGTCGGCTGTATTTCTTTCTCTTTTAAAAAATAAGGGGAATTTAAAATAACCCACATAATTTAAAAGGAAGAAAAAGATATGAGAAAGTCAGGAAGAGGAACAATAGGTCAGAAAGCAGGATAAAGTGAAAACGTAGTTGTTCATGGAGAGCCATGAATTTGGCTTTAAGTTTTTTTTTTTAATTCCATTAATTAACATATAGTGTGTTATTAGCATCGGAGGTAGAGTTTAGTGCTTCATCAGTTGCATACAACACCCAGTGCTCACCGTGTCACATGCCCTCCTTAATACCCATCACCCAGTTACCCCAGCCCCAAAGCACAGCAAAGGAAACAGTCTACGAAACCAAAAGACAACCTACAGAATGGGAGAAGATATTTGCAAATGTCTTATCAGATAAAGGGCTAGTATCCAAGATCTATAAAGAACTTATCAAACTCAACACCCAAAAACGAATAATCCAGTCAAGAAATGGGCAGAAGACATGAACAGACATTTCTCCAAAGAAGACATACAGATGGCCAACAAACACATGAAAAATGCTCCACATCAGTGATCATCAGGGAAATGCAAATCAAAACCACCATGAAATATCACCTCACACCTGTCAGAATGGCTAAAATAAAAAACACAAGACACAACAGGTGTTGGAGAGGTTGTGGAGAAAGGGGAACCCTCTTACACTGCTAGTGGGAATGCAAGCTGGTACAGCCACTCTGGAAAACAGCATGGAGGTTCCTCAAAAAGTTAAAAATAGAGCTATCCTATGACCCAGCAATTGCACTACTGGGTATTTACCCCAAAGATACAGACGTAGCAATCCGAAGGGGCACCTGCACCCCAATGTTCATAGCAGCAATGTCCACAATAGCCAAACTGTGGAGGGAGCCCAGCTGTCCATCGACAGATAAATGGATAAAGATGTGGTATACACACACACACACACACACACACACACGCACACACACACACACACACACACAGACAGTGGAATACTGCTCAGCCATCAAAAAAATGAAATCTTGCCATTTGCGACGATGTAGATGGAACTAGAGGGTATTATGCTGAATGAAATAAGTCAATCAGAGAAAGTTAAGTATCATATGATCTCACTGATCATATGGAATTTAAGAAACAAAACAGAGGATCATAGGGGAGGAGAGGGAAAAATAAAACATGGCTCTAAGTTTTATAAACAGCCCAGCAGGCGTAAGAAGCTACGTGGTTTGCAGTGTTTCTGAAATTTTTAAAGTAAACCAAACACACAAACAGAAATCCACTTCCTTAGAAGAAAGCTTTGAAAGTTGAAATAGAAAGCAGCCGATCTGCTCCTCATCCCGGAACCGGGAACCGGCCGGCTGGGTTCCCATAAAGAGAACTGGGTGATGAGCAGCCCTTAAACAGCTGAATTTTGCGAGACTTTCTGTGTGGCCTGCGAGGAAGTTTCAGAAAGTGCAGTTTTGTGAAAGCACCGGTAGGAGGAGCCAAACAACCGCATTTTGCGGAATCCTGACTGACCCTGAAGACTGGATCACTTTAGGTGACTTTATAAGCTAATGCGGAAACATCTACTGCTGACAGAAAAACTGACGAAACACGAATCTCTTGAGGCAAAGTAGCTTATGAAAAGTGTAAACACATAAAACATATATGTATTTTTTATTCCAAACGCCTCTCATTGTTAATGTTAAGTCTGACTCTATTCAGGTGACCCTGGCTTTAGTGATCACTTGTTTAAACGAAGTCAGTTACTTTTCTCCATTTAGTTTTTATATTTCCAGTATAATGCTACAGGTTGCCAAAATCTTTAAAAAAAAATGTTTAAGCCTATAAATTCATTGGAACCTCAGCATGAAGTGATCAAGGAATGCCTAACTCATCCCACACTTAGGGCCTGTCTTGGTTTAGACATTTTTTCTTTAGTGGAAGCTCTAAGTTCTTAAAAAGAAAGTTGAGGTGAACTTTAAGGATATGTAAGGAAGGCAAGCTCAACACAGATAGGTAAAAATTTAATATTTAAAAGTATGTAAAATCCTTTCACCAGGCTCCACATCACTGATCATCAGGGAAGTACAAAGCAAAACCACCACGAGCTATCCCCGCACACCTGTCAGAATGGCTAAAATCAAAACACAAGAAACAACAGGTGTTGGCAGGATGCAGAGAAAGGGGAGCCCTCTCACACCATTGGTGGGAATGCAAGCTGGCGCAGCCACTCCGGAAAACTGTATGGAGGTTCCTCAAAAAATTAAACAGAACTACCCTATGATCCTGCAGTCCCGCTCCTGGGTGTGCACCTAAGGCTTCGGAAGCAAGGTCTGGGCAAGAGAGTTGTGCACCCGTGTCCATGCAGCATGGTTCACAAGAGCTGAAATGGAGCAAAGCAAATCAGCAGATGACTGGACGAGCAGAATGTGGTCTGTGCACACAGCGGAGTATGATTTAGTCTTTAAGAGGAAGGGAGTTCTACAACACGGGTGAGGCTTGAGGACTTTATGCTAGGTAAAATGAGCCGGTCCCAAAAGGGCAAATACCATATAATGCACTTACACGACGTACTTCTGGTCAACCTCACCGAGACAGAAAGCACAGCAGTGGGACTCAATGTTTAATGGTGGCAGAGTGTCGGTTTTACGAGGTAAGAAGAGTTCTGAGATGGGTGCTGGGGATAGTTGCACACCATTATAAATTACTACAAATTATTAATAGTCTACTAAATTGTAGCGTTAGTTTAAATTATGTTAATAAATTATCAATACCACTGAACTGTACATTTAAAATGGTTCAGATGGCAAATTTTAGGTTATCTGTATTTTACCACGATAAAAAAGAAAGAAATTAACAAAAGGAACAGCCGTAGCCCAAACCTCGAGCTGTTCACTATCTCAGGTTCAACTTCGCCAAAAGGCGTGAAGACGGAGGGCCGCACGCGTCCTCTTCAAGCTGCGGGCCTGTGATAGACGGTTCTAGATTTCTAGATGAAGTGGGTATGTATGGCTTCTTCCTTAAGCTGCCAGTGAGGACAGATCAGAGCTTGCTGGGAAATTTCATTCCGAAGTTGGGTTAACTACTGTGTTTCCAAAGTCCGCTTGGAGCGTTTGTTCCTAATGCATCTGGAAATCTTACACCCGCATCCACACCGCGCGATATGCTCGGTGCACATTTGTTCGCACTTCGAGACGTGTGTGGACGCGCATGGTGATGTGGGCGCTGAAGCCTGATGGGGGCTGCAGCTGTAGGCAGGGACCTCAGAGAACAGAGAGAAGGCATTCGCTGTGCTGGGGGAGAGGCTGGAGGGCTCAGGGACCAGCCATGGATCATCACCACCGGGAACTCCTCAAAAATGCAAGACTGCAAGGTGCACCCGCACCCACATCACATCACAGCAGACTTCCCGTGATTCTCCACATGCATCTACTTGACCAGAAATTCTGGGCCTGGGGCCCAGCAACCGGACTTAAATAGGCCTCCGGGACGTGAGTTCCAAAGCTCACGTCTGGGAACCCGGGCGCTGGCACGGGAGCGCTAGGGTCAGGGCTGAGGAGGCGGGGGACCCAACATGCCTGAGCATGGGAGGCATGGCCCCCCCAGCAAACAGCCTCCCACTGCAGAGGCAGAAAGGCTCATGGACATGGTGTGCTTGGTGAGCAGAGTGAGAATCTTCTAGATGGGAGGAGTGTGGCCAGAGACAGATTAGGCCTGGACTTGCCACCAGGGGAGCAATTTGGCTTTTACCCCCCAGGCATTGGAGACCCAGTGGAAAGGTTTTGATGATGATGGTGGTGAAGATGTTCAGTTAGCCGCTGTACAGTACGTCATTAGTTTTTAATACAGTGTTCCACGATTCATTGTTTGTGTGTAGCACCCAGTGCTCCATGCAATACGTGCCCTCCTTAATACCCATCACCGGTCTATCCCATCCCCCACCCCCCTCCCCTCTGAAGCCCTCAGTTTGTTTCCCGGAGTTCAGAGTCTCTCGTGGTTCATCTCCCCCTCTGATTCCCCCCCTTCAGTTTTCCCTCTCTGACCCTATGATCGTCCATGTTATTCCTTATGAGGTTTAAGCAAAGGAATAACACAGTCAAATGAGGCCCTTAGGGAGATGGTGGTGGGGACAGTAGAGGCGATGGGGCACAGTGGGGAGAGACCAGGGCCAGGCAGCCAGAAATCTGGGCGGGAGCCGACGGGGACCCAGAATGAAGCATCCACACCAGGGACGGAATTTGACAGGAGCTAGTGGCCAGTCCTCTCCCTTCCCACGGCCACCCCCCGCCCTTGCCTCAGCTGTGATCCCGGCGCCCCCAGCAGTTTCCAGTGATGTCAGCCTGAGTTCCTCCCTCTGCCATGGGATCCAGACATCCCGTTCACAAAACCAGGTGGATTGCATTCCCCCTGGCTCTATTTCTTAAAAACGAGCCCCAAACCCTCAGCTAGACTGGAAGAGGCTCCTGCTGTCCGGCCCCTACGTCACTGTCCCCAGTACAGACCCACCATTTCAGCGGCCTCTTCCTGCCCCGCCGGCCCCACACGTGCTCCCTTAGGCCTTGCTCCCATCTGTCTGTCCCAGGTGCGTGTGCCCCTTTGTTGCTGGGAGCCCTCCTGACCACGCTGTCGTCAGGCCCCAGACTCGTTCCATCATGATCCACAGCTCAATTTGACACGATTTTCTTCCTGCTTAGACTTTTCATGGACATAGCTGAGACTTTTCATGGACATTTCTGTCCCCAGCTGAGCCCTGGGCTTGTGGAGAACATCGTTTCTGGAGCCTTCTGTCTCCAGCAGGTGGCAAAAACCCATGAAAATGCACCTTGAACTAGCGAAGGCTTCAGGGAGGGTACGAAGAGGGAGCCTCCCGTCAGGAGAACAGATGATTCGGGACTGAAAGCAAAGCGACACCCCCTGGTGTTTACAGTCCTGACCTTCTCTGTTGTTGTTGGGTTTTTTTCCTTAACGTTATGTTTGTGTCAGAGATCACAGCTTCAAAGACTCAGTAAGAAATCAGTTCACTCCGGGATCCCAGATCATGAAAAAGGCACTTCTCCTTAAGCTCCTTTCCTGGGCCCTCCAAACCATGAATAAACCCGTTTATATCCTCAAAGAGGACCCCCGCCTGCCCTGTCCACAGACGTGCTGGCCAGAGATCAGAGCGAGGCCTGAGCTCTGCGCAGCCAGAGCCCTAGCGAGGTCCTTATGGAGGGAGCTTTCAGGGACTCGAAAGGTGCAGCTTGCTTTCTGATTCAGGAGCAGAATTAAGATGACCTCCCTCCTATTTTTTTAACTTGGACAAGAAGGAGTTCACTGTGCCAGATGGCTGTGGTGGGCACGGTTGTCCCTGCTGCGAGCAGGTGTCGTAATCACCCTTGTTCCTGCTCCTGAGGACGCCGAGGGGGGATCTGGGTGCATGAGGAAGAACCGTGAGAAAAGGCGAGGTCCGCGGTGCCCAAGTGTGTGTGCCTGGGGAGTACTTTCATTTTCCTGATCGCTGCACGACTCTTCAGGGGTAAAGGACAGGCCCTGCAGGGCAGGCTCACCCACTGTTGCATCTGACGACTGCAGCGTGGGGCCCGAGCTCAGGGCTCTGGTGCGTGGATAGGGCAGCCTGTTTTCTAGAATGCTGGATGTCTGTCACCGATCGGCCAGGAAAAGGGGTGTGGGGCATCCCGTTGAAGCTGTCGCGGTCTGGCTCTGCCCCCCGGGCCCTTGCTCTTCCTCAGGCATTGGGACGCCACGTCCACTGCTCTGTCGAAGGAGCGGGAAGCCTCCCGCCAAGACCAGCTGCTGCTGCAGGAGGCTGATCTGTCTGCCCTCCGCCTCCTGGAAGCCCTCGTGCAGACGGGGCCCCACCTGCTGCTCCAGACGCATGTTTTCCTCGCCTCGGACTTCACAGATATCGTGCCAGGTGAGAAAAGCCGACCCCCGAGCACGGACCGTCTGAATTCACAAGGGGAATAGAAATGAACGCCTGATGTCGTAAAGCCGGGTGTGCCATGATTTCCCCTGGGCGGCCCGCGCTCACCAGCACGAGATGATGGTTCGAATTGGCTTTTGTTTGGGGCTGGCTTCTCTGGTGGGGGTCAGGCCTCACAGTAGAAATTGTAGATGGGTCACATTACCCTGAGAACACCTTGGGAAGATACCCCACACTGTTCCTTCGTAGGATCCGTGCACCCGTTTCTCCGGCGTCCTCAGTTGCTGGTCTAACTGGACGCAGCCAGAGGCCTGACCCCGAGAGCCTTGTGCAGACTGAGAGCAGCTCTGATCCCGTGAACGTGTGTCCGGCCTGCATTTGCTACGGCGAAGGCTCACTCTCTGTCTTGTTTTCTCTCGATCACTTCTTGATTCTCTCCCAGCATCCTCCTCCTCCTCTCTCTTCCCGAGCGTCCACGTGTCTGTGTGCTCACATGAGATACGTGAAAGTCACGACTGCACTGTCCTTCTGTCTGTCCTTATGGTGGGCCTGGCACAGTTTTTGTTCCTGTTTTATTTCTGTACCTAAACCTCCTTCCTAGGGTCTGAACAGCAAAGTACATTTGGGAGGGAACCTCACGTTCATGGCCATCTAACGGCTTCGTTGCTGACAGAACTTCGATGGGAGGGCTTAGAGGAGCTGTGCCTTGGCCACTTTTCCTAAAGGGCGTACAAAGGAAGAGCCCCGCTCACTCGCTGGGGAGGAGCGCCCACTGCCCTACGCAGAGGAAGCAGCTCCCGCGTGTCCGTGCTGCGTCCTGAGCATAGGCGTGCATGTCTGTACTCAGAGCTGTGTTATCCACCCATTAGGGCGCTTGGGGAGGGAGGCCCTCTGGGAAGCCAGGTTGAATGAAGAGGTTAGACGCCCCACCAACACTGCTGTTGTCCGCTTCCCTCGCAGGCGTGAGCGCCCTGTGCTCCTGGTGCGCGCTGGCCTGGGCCCTGGTGTGCTATGCTTGTTGCATGGGCTCCATGAAGACGGGTCACCAGTCCACACCGTGGGCCGCCCTCTTCTGCCAGCAGCTCTGGAGGATGGGCATGTTGGGGGCCCGTGTCCTGAGTCTGGTCCTCTTCTTCAGAGCTTACCACGTCTGGGTTTTGGCTTTTGGAGGTAAGCAGAGCTTACAGTCTGGCTGTCAGTGGCCGTGTAACAAACCACCCCAGCCCTTAAGGCCTTAAATCACCATTACAACCATCAGCCTCGGTTCTGGGGGGCTCCGTGGACACCTGGGGTGTTCTCACCAGGGTGGGGATCTCAGGTGGGTGCAGCAGGATGGCAGGTGTCTGGACTCATAAGGAGGTTGCGCTGGGCTGGCCGTGTAGATGGTGTCTCTGCTCACATGCCTGTACCCCAGCGCACGTCCTGGGTCCTTTCTCCTCAGCAGAGTAGCCGGGGCTGCGGACACGGCAGCTGGGAATTCTGGGAGTAAGCGAGTGGAAGCTGTCAGTCCTCTTAAAACTGGCCTGGCCTTGGGTCAGTGTGGCTTCTGCTGTATTCTGCCTGTCCAAGTGGTCACGGCCAGCCCAGAGTCAGGAGCGTGGAGGAATGGACTCCATCCCCCGTGAGCATCTAGGGAGGGGAAAGCCCAGGACGCTTCTCTTAGAGACACACTCCCTTAGCTTAGACAGCCCAGCCCTCAGCACCCAGCCAGCTCCGGAGCACAGCCGCAGTTGCTGGGGCCTTCTTGGGAGACCGCGTTCTGTATCATAGGCTGAAAGCTCTTCTGTAGACAAACAGGCAGAGGGTCCCACCTGTCCCGGCCCGATACATATGTACTGTAATGTTGTGCATCGCTTCTGAAAGCTCTCCATCTCTTCTGAAGGCTGGATTGAGGGCCTCTTCCCTGTTTTGAATAGGGCATCTGCACTGAATCAACCCCCACCCCCAGCTCTGGGTCTAGACTCACACGGATGCGAATAGTGGCCACGGGGTCTGCCTGACTCTGCAGGAGTCCTGGGTGTCACTGCCTAGGAGAGGTGTCTCTTGTGGCCATCAGCGAATACACTTGGCAAGAAGGAACAGTGTACTCATGTTCTAAGAGAACAGGAGGCATCGAGAAATATTTAGGCTTGAGCCTGGAACCAGCATTAATACACTTGTTGGCAGAGAGGAGAAATTCTTTTTTATTATGTTATGTTACTGACCATACAGTACATCCTTAGTTTTTGATGTTGTGTTCCATGATTCATTAGTTGCGTATAACACCCAGTGCACCATGCAATACGTGCCCTCCTTACTACCCATCACCGGCCTATCCCAATCCCCCACCCCCTCCCCTCTGAAGCCCTCAGTTTGTTTCCCAGAGTCCAGTGTCTCTCATGGTTCATTCCCCTTCTGTTTACCCCCCTTTCCTTCTTCCCTTCCTTCTCCTACCGATCTTCCTACTTCTTATGTTCCATAAACGAGTGAAACTGTATGATAATTGCCTTTCTCTGCTTGACTTATTTCACTTAGCATAATCTCCTCCAGTCCCGTCCATGTTGCTGCAAATGTTGGGTAATCGTTGTTTCTGATGGCTGAGTAATATTCCATTGTATATATGGACCACATCTTCTTAATCCAGTCGTCTGTTGAAGGGCATCTCGGCTCTTCCACAGTTTGGCTATTGTGGACAATGCTGCTATGAACATTGGGGTGCATATGGCCCTTCTCTTCACTACATCTGTATCTACCCAGTAGTGCAATTGCCGGGTCATAGGGTAGCTTTATTTTTAACTAGAAAGGAGAAATTTTTGAAAGAAATTGTGCTCCTAAAGAAAGATTAGCTGTTTTATTCATTAAAAACAAAAATCAGCTCCAACTTCAGGAAGATATTATTCATCTTCAAATATAGGAATAGAAATCACAGCTGGACCACATACAGATAGATCTTCCCTTTGGATGTGGGGCCTTGCAGCCCTTGAAGCAGTGACTAAAAACATAGGGAGCCGGGGGTTCATAACTGCCCCCTTAAACACCTCCTGAACTCACAGGCCATTGGGAAGCAATGTTTGGGAGGTGTTACCGAAGCTAGCCTTTGTTTTCTCGTCCCCAAATTGGTTCACTACCCTTTATGAGGATCCAGTGAGACAATACGGGCAAAGATAAAAGGGGTGGGTTTTCTGTGCCCCTCAAATCTCCTCTGGGTTTCGATCGCTCTCCCTGCATGCCAAGTCAGGTGTGGTCAGCACAGAGAGGACGGCTCTGAGGCCCCGGTTTCCGTGTCTGTGCCCCTGCTCCCTGGAAGCTGACGTCCTGGGCCTGCCTCCTTTCAGGTGCCCACTGGTTGGCGATGACCTTCTGGCTCGTGGCACAGCAGAGTGACATCATCGACAGCACCTGCCACTGGAGGCTGTTCAATCTGCTCGTGGGGGCCGTGTACATCCTCTGCTTCCTCAACTTCTGGGACAGCCCTTCCAGACATCGGATGGCCGTGTTCTATGTGGCAAGTGGGGTCATGGCTTCTTTAATCCTAAGTTTACTAACTTTCTATGTGCATGTGCGTGTGTGTGCGTGTGTGTGCGTGCATGTGTGTGTGTGTATGTACTTGTGCACACATGTCTATATAAGAAGGAACAGCTTAGGCCTAGGAAAAATTCTAAAAGGAGTTACTGTCCTAAACAGAGACGACAAGCTCAGAAAACAGTACTGGGATGGCCAGTTGTTCCCCTGTGGTCACTGTAGCAAGAACTGTGTTTTGCAGACACTTCTCCGTCTGAGAGCTAGATCACAGCTCAGCTATGTGATGTCACCTACACATTGTCTTTGTTAATCAGCTCAGTCGTTACTGGGTTCCAGGCATGGCCCTCGACCATGCAAAAGCCACGAAGGTGACAGAAGGCCTGTCTTCAGGCTGCTTCTGGCCCAGTAGGGGGGATAAGCTCCACACCCAGATAACCAAACAATGAGGCAGAATGTGGGTAATACGAGGAGACAAGAACGGCCTGAACTCACTAGATGGTGAGGATTACTTCCTGTTGGGGTGACCAGAGATGCTGTGGACCGGAAGGCGGAAGCCACGCTGCATTGCAAAGAGCGAAGGAGAGGAAAGGCAGCCAGCACTTCGGAGCACGGGGTCTGGGATCTGGCCCAGATTTGGGACTGTGGCTCGCCCTTCCCTGTTACCAGCCCACTCGGCCGAGGACTGGAACGCTCCACACCTGTTTTTCATCGCACGTTAAGCGCAAAGCCTCTCAGCGCGGCTGTGACGATTGTATAAGATCCACCCACTTCTCAGGGTCCCCTGTGAAGATTTAATAAATAACTTGGCTCACAAGAACCAACAGCTCATGGCCATTATTGATGATGAACGGGGGAGGACGCTTCCAGGGGAGCAGACCCTGCAGGACGGAGCCATGAGCAAACGGAAGGGGCAGGAGGGGCAGCTCCTGTCCAGGAGATGGCGGGTGGCGTGACTATCTCCTGTTTTTAGGAGAGCCCTGAATGGCTGATCAACCCTGCAGGCTATGGGGCCCACAGACCGTGCTCTCCAAGCCTCGATTTCCATGCCTGAGAACCAGGAGTAAGAGTGCCTGTGCGGGAGGATGGAGGATGGGCAGCCCTCCCTGTGTGACTTACAGACTCTTTCAGGCTCAGCACAGCCTGCTTATCGGAGCCGGGGGACTCCACTCACGGAGGTGACCTGCCACGTCCAGGGTCACCTGCCAGCCGGTGATCTGGTCCCTGGGTGTCTGGTCCAAGCCTCCTGCAAACACCCCGTAAACATCAGGCCTGCCACACTGTCCTTACATGGAGCCCTCCATCCCCAGCGGGCACCTTCCCTGGAAGACACATGAGTCCTGACCCTGACAAAGTGACTCCTTTGGGGTAAATCCTGTTGTATTGGCAAAGAGAGCGGTGTTGTTGTGGTGGACTTGTTCCTACGCTCCTACAAGCTCTTGTCTCGTCCTCAGGTCCTGGGAGTGACAATAGAATCATTAGTAACAGCTACCATTTGGATCATCGTGCGCCAGACACTGTTCTAAGCTCATTAACTGCCTTATTTCTCACAGCACTCGATGAGACGAAACCCATTTTACAGATGCAGAAACTGAGACATAAAAAGTCAGGCATCTAGTCAGAGGCAGTATTCGGATCCAGCTGGTCTGATGCTGCAAGGCCTCCAGCAAGCCACACGGCCCGGGCGGTTTGAGCTGAAAGGGCCTCGGGGCCTCTGTGCCCCCACTTCCCAGCCTGGCTGGCTGGCTGAGGCGCTCGGGGAGCTTTTCAAAGTCGATTCCCAGGTGCCTTGCCAGGGATTCTGGCCCAACAGGTCTGACGGGGTCCTGGAATCGGTGGTTTGGAGGCAGGGTCAGGTGGTGCTGGCCAGCCTAACGGAGAACGCCTCGCCTCGCCTTCCCTTCCCGAGGGGGCAGGCGGCCTCTGGCTGATCTGTGAATGCCCCGGAAGGCCCGGTTTGCCGTCTTGCACTTGTTGCCAACTCACTCAGCTAAGTGTGCACACACAGCTTCCTCCGTGTGCTGGAAATGGACTCAGAGGCCGGAGTGTGCACGGGTCGAGCCTCAGTGGCCCCAAAGACACAGATCCACAAACGCAAGCTCGGTGACGGAGCAAACCCTGCAGGAATACAGGAGGCTGAGTGAGGAGCGTCAGAGAAGGCCTTACAGGAGCTGACAGCTGGTCTCGGGGGATGAGCCCAGCCGGCAGGAAGAAAAGGGGGTGAGGGGGGCGGGGGCATTTCGGGCAAAGCTGCCGAAGCAACATGGAGTGCCGGGGACCCGCGGGAAAGTAGGGTGGGTGGCGTCATAGACGAGCAGAGCCTGACCACTCGTTAGAGGCGATGAAACGAAGCTTGTTAAGTCCCTCGCCACAGCGAAGAACTGACCTTGATCTAGTTTGTGGGGCGGTGGACTGGGGGGGACGTCGGATGTCGGAGCCGGGTCAGGGAGATGGAATTTTATCAGAAGTGGGAAAGGGGGTGGTTAAGGTGACTCTGCCGTCTGGTTCGTGGGTTGGCGTTTATGGGGACGAGGAGCTCACTTCTCACATCGTGATGACAGGGGGCAGTGTTCCTGCAAGTTAGAGCAGGCTGCCGCCCCCCGCCGGGAGGGTTATCTGGAACATTTGTGCTGCAGAGACACAGCTCGAGGTCCTGGAGGAGGCGGTGCTGGGTGGCAGAGGGTTTACACCTCAGAGATGCAGAGGCAGAAGGGACTTGGACGTGCAGGTTTGCAAAGTAGCTAGTCTAAGGGGGTTCACGGCCTCGCTGCCTTTCACTAGATTTCGGCTGAAACGGAGAGTAAATCTTCTGACAGTGTTAGCTTTCAAAGGCAGAAACTGCACTGGGGCCAGCTCGTCACCCTAGGGTGCAGCCCTGAGTTGGTAGGAGCTGTGCGAGTGTTTGTTCAAGTCTCTTAGTGTGTGGGGGGAGGGCTGGTAGACAAAGGCATTTGTGCTACGTGTCTACAGTTTTTACAGGCCAGGCTTGAGGCCGAGGCAAGAGGGCTTAGAGACACCTATCGTGTCAGGTTTGGTCAAGGAGACCATCTTTGTCGGTGGAATGTCCTTGTGTCGGTCAAGGTTCTCAGGGAAACAAAACCAATAAGAATATATAGAGATACACAAGAGGAGGTTAATTATGGGAATGGGCTCACACAGTTTTGGAGGCTGACGTAGGCCACAGTAGGCCTTCTGCAAGCCAGAGTACCAGAAAAATGTGGTGTAATTCAGTCCGAGTCCAAAAGACTGAGGACTAGGAGCTCGGATGTCCAAAGACAGGAGGAGATGGGTGTCTCAGCTCAAGAAGAGAGAGAATTTGCCCTTTCTCCACTTTTTTGCTCTATTCAGACCCTCAGTAGATTGGACGAGGCCCACCTGCCCTGGTGAGGGAGTAAGGGTCGTGTTCTTTCCTCAGTCTGCTGATTCAAATGCTAACCTCTTCTGGAAACCACAGACACACCCCAAAATAATGTTTTACCAGCACCCAGGCATCCCTTAGCCAGGCAGGTTGGCCCATCCCAGAAGCCAGCACACTCACTGTGGGAGCAGTGGGTTGGAAGATGACTCTGGAAAGGAAGACTGGGGACGTATTGTAAACAGGCCTGCCCGCGTTGTCAAGGAGTGGGGTTGTGACAACCCTCAGGTGAGAGGGGGTTAGTTCCAGGTGTGTTAGGGAGGGATGACAAAGTCTGATCTGCCCGTGAAACAGATCACCGGGCAGTGGTGTGGAGGAGAGACCATGGACAGGGAATGAAGACAGAGGAAATCGTAGCACCCAGACAGGAAGCAGTGGGATCAGAACCATGAAAATGGCAGTAAGAACAGAAAGAAGCAATGGATTTGAGACAGACTTAAGAATTTGACTCAGCAGGACCAGATGGTTGATGAGATGCAGTTAATTTGAGGAGCGAGAGAAACTCCAAGTTTTGTGGACTGGGCCGATGGGCAGTGGCACTCAGTCCTGAAATAATGCCTGCTGGACCTTTGAAACAGGGCCACCCAGAGCCTGAAGGCCTGGGGAGCGTGGGCATTCTCAGGATGGCTAAGTAGCTTTTCATAACGCTGTCAGTTCTCTCCTTCTTTGACTTTCCTGGAGTTAAAATCGTGCCTGTGAATGACCACGGCAAAGCTTTCTAAGACTTTTGGCCCAACAGTATTACAATTTAGTTTTTCTTCATGCCTTATGCACAGTATTTAAATATACCATCTTCTAATTATTCCAGTTTGTTTACTTAGCCTAAGAAATACATTTTTGTACATAAAAACTGGAAACCAGGGGCACCTGGGTGGCTCCATGGGTTAGGCATCCAACTCTTGGGTTTCGGCTCAGGTCATGATCTTTCGGTCGTGGGATGGAGCCCTGCGTTGGGCTCTGCACTCAGCATGGAGACTGCTTCAGATTCTCTCTCCCTCTCCCTCCTGCTCTCTCTTTCTCAAATAAATAAATAAATAAATAAATAAATCCTAAAAAAAAAAAAAAATACCCAAAAAACTAAATCAAAGTTAAGAAGCCCGCCTGGGTGAGGGGTACAACCTTCTGTATGGCTGCCGCCATCTTGGACCGCAGAGGAAGGCCCCGTGCTCAGCCAGTAGGAGCGCTATGACCTCAGGCCAAGGGCCAAATTTACCTTTAAAGAGGTAAATCAAAACAATCATACTAAAGTTGTTATAAAAGTTTGTGACGCTAGTTGTGACACTGGAATTCAGTGGCGCTCTGAGCCCTGAAGATACTTTGAATTATTGCATCATGAAACTAACACACACGTGCAGTTAACATGAGGGCATGATATACAAAAAGTTGGAAATAAAAGTCTCCTCGTGGGCTATGCCCTTCCATTCCCTGTGCGTTTATGATTCTGCAGGCATTTTAATGAACTGCACTGAGAACGGGGAGAATCCCTTTTGCCAGAGAAGCTCTTTCAGACCTTGACCCTGCCCCTAGGGGGCCCGGTCAGCCGTGGGCACCCCAGTGGGCGTTGAGGACAGAGCCTCCAACACTGACGGACGCTGCTGCAGAATTTAGGATGGGGGTGTCCCCCAGGCCATGTGCACCTGACCAGGGGTGGTGACTCTCCTTTTGGTCCCATAGATTATGCTGTTGGAGAACATCATTCTTTTGCTGTTAGCCACTGACTTTCTCCAGGGGGCCTCCCAGACCAGCCTGTGGACCGTAGCTGGAGTCCTGTTCGGATTTCTGATTGGTAAGGCCCAATGTCGCCTTCTTGTTCCCTCCCTCACCACCCCAACTTGTCTCTTTACATTGCCCTAACTCTAAGAGCAGGAATCTTCTCAGGAGCGGTTAGGCAGAGAGCAAGGAATGGAGCTCACTGGACTGCCGGAGCAGAGCAGGGACCCCCAGACGTGACACCAGGTCCTATATACCAACAAGAACCCTGGGACGTGGGTGCTGAGTTACCCCCAGTTCAGAGCTGAGGAAGGTGGCACAGAGGAAGTCAGGTAATATCCCATAGGACCAGACATTCTGTAGGTGGCGGAGCTGGGATTTGCGCCCCGCTCCACTCTGGCATCTAGGACAGTGCCTGGCAGTTTTCCTTAATTAGCTTTGTGTTAACCTGGTTCAACAGATGGATGTCAGCTTGAAAGGGAGTTCCTGTCTACACCTGGGAAATAAAAATGAAAGCGGGGGAGGAGAGATGTTTTCATTCTCAGTGACCCAGGGCATGGTGAGCCGGGAGCCAGGGACAAGGGTCAGCTCTGGGGCTCAGACAGCCTGAGGGGCTCAGAGCCACCTGCCGATCCTTCTCCCCCTCTTTCTGGAGCTGCCCAAACTCCTGATTCCCAAGTGGCCCTGGAGGGAGTCCTCGGCAAGAAGATGGTGGGTGAGCTATCGTCAAAGGCACACAAGCTTTAGAGCAGACCGCTCTGGCTGACATCTTGAGCTCCCTTGACCAACATTTATTGAGTACCTATTGCATGCCAGCTTGGGTTTGCAACCCAGAACCTTATGAATGATTTGGCCCCATGGAAATGTTACTCATTAAAGGCATGTACTTTGGACTTGCCTGAGGAGGGGGGGGTTAGGTCCCCTTTTAGACCTTGGGGGGCTCATTATCAAAGACGGGTGACATCACGGTGAGAATTCAGAATAATGTGTAGGAGGGGCTTGAGGGGTGCCCACCGCAGAGCCATCACTCATCCCACAGGAATGCTGTCTCCACTCCCCCGCGGGAGGCCCACTTCGGGACCCCCCACGCCTCATCCTCCAAGAGTAGTCGGAGAGGATCCCAGGGATCATTTGTCCCGCTCCCGCCCCCAGCTCCGCCGCAATGCAGTCTGCCCGCCCCTCGGGTGCTTCCCCCACGTCTCTTTCAGCTTTCTTGCTGTTTATGACGGGCGCCTTGAAACCAGGCACTTGATCTAGTACAACAGGAAGCTGGAAATACCGTGGGAGGCACTGGAATGCTCTGTTAAGGAAATTATTGCCACGGCCAACACTTCTGATCAAAATAAATTAAACTGACAACAATGTGATTAAGATGTTTATGCACAAAGGAAGTGTTGTTGCTCATGGAAATTCCTTGATATGGGGTTTTTGATGGATATGTTTAACCTTTACTCGGGTCTGGTTTTTGAGGTTTTTCCTTGCCTCCCCTCCCCTAGGTTTGGAGTCCGTCAGCTGGCGTGGGGACGGCTGCATTCTGAGCATTTGATCCAGTTATTTGAAAGCAAAATTAGCATTTCTACCGGACCTCACACACACACACACACACACACACGTGTAAACACATACATATGCACATACGCACACACATGCGTGCGCACACACATGCAAACACATGCATACACACATGCATATGCACACACGTGTAAACACATACATATGCACACACGCACACACATGCGTGCGTACACACATGCAAACACATGCATACACACATGCATATGCACACACGTGTGAACACATGCATATGCACACGCACACACATGCGTGCATACACGCAAACACATGCACACACATGTAAACACATGCATGTGCACACATGCGCGGATACACGCAAACACATGCATACACACACACACACACACACACACACACACACCCAGAGTGCTCAGTGAGAGCTGCCCTCGAGAAAGAAGTCGTAGTATCAGTAGGATTAAACATTTTCATGACATTTTTCAGTTTGGAAACATTTGCAGCCTGTGGAAGCTGGAGCCCCCTTAACTTCCCGCGAGCACCCAGCTCTGATACTCCGACAACAGTCCTGTCTGGACCCCAACTACATGCCCCTATGCAGAATTCCAGACTCTGGGGTTCTCAGGCCCAGGGAGGATGCAGGACTTCAGAGAACATAACCGCGTGCTCTTGTGTTTCCTCTTTTCCAGGCAGTGCGTCGCTGGTAACCTATTACAGCCTGCTGCACCCGAGGTCCCCCGACATCTGGCGCGGCTGCAGCTGGCAGTCCTGTGCCATCGCAGCGGGTCCTGCGGCGGAGAGGCCGGGCAGCCCGGGCACATGCCAGGAGGAAAGTCACGAGTTCTCCGGTCTGGGGAAGGCCCCTAGCCCACTGTGGGGACCGGCAGAGGCCAGGCTGGAAAGCCAGACTGCTCAGGAGGATTCTTTCCTCGGTCATCATCACTGGCTGTTGGTGAAACTTGCCCTAAAAACAGGAAATGTGTCTAAGATCAATGCAGCCTTTGGAGAAGACAGTCCTGGCGGCTTCCGCCCCCCTGCGTGGGGCTGGAACCAGCACTACACCCAGCAGAGGATGCCCCTGTTTTCCCAGCAAGAGCTCCCACTGTCCCCCCAGGGCCCCCTGTCCTCAGAGAAAGGCTCTGAGTTTCAAGGTGTCCCGAACTCAGAAGTGGACCTGTTGGAAACCTCCAGTTTCGTCTCTTTTGCCAGCGACGGTCACCACCCAGCTCCTGCCCAGAGGCAGTCAGCCGCACCGAGGGAGCGTAGCCCGAGGGAAGGAGCCGGAGCTGTCTCTCCACTGCAGAGCAGGGGTGCGGGTGGGCGGAGAGGAGGTGAAGGGCAGGAGAGCTCCACGCTGTACTTCAGTGCCATGGCCGAGGGGGCCCCATCCTCACCCCAGGAAGGCAGGCAGGCAACTCTGCAGACACCCCACTCTGAGACGAGGGCAGAGTCCTCACCCCGGCCGGCCACACGGCCCTTCCCTGCCACCATGGCCGACATCAGCCCCATCCTAGGCCCGGGCCCTGCCGGAAGCTTCCGCCACCCTGCAGGCCTCGTGGGCAGGGCCTGGGGCAGCTCAGAGCGTGGGGAGCAGCAGGAGCCGATGAGGGACCGGAACCTTCCTGCCACTGCTGGGACGCGGACATCATTGCCAAAGGCGAGCCTGCGGCCTGCAGACCAGCCTTTCCTCACGTCCACTCCCAAGTGTGAGGCTGCCCGCGGGGACTGCAGCTGGACAGCCCGGCTGAGGACCAAGCTGACCATCTTCATCTGACCGCAGGCTGGCAACGCAAGCTGATCCCTGGGCTCCGGGACACCCGCACCCCCAGTCACCCCTGTCTGGACCTCGGTTTGCACACCCGAAGCCTGAGGGAACTGCAGCGGATTATTTCTGAGCTCCCCTGCGAACAGCACATGCACACGTATGTGTAGGACACGCTTTCCCATCATGGTGTGGGGGAGGGCGCAGGGCTTCCAGTCAAAAGTGCCGGCTTCCTTTTATGAACGGTAGGGTCCCTATTTTATTTTATTTTACTTTATTTTTGTTGCTATGGCTTCTAGGAAACTCAGCGGTAAAGGCCAGAGTTCTGTTTGCTTCTGGGCTCTTGTGACAGTTGGCGTCTGCTGACACTGAGGGGTTATTAATCTTTGGAAAATGTATTCTTCCTGCATAATTTATGAAACCTTGTGGGAAGGTGAAGCATGCCGTTTCTGGAAGCCGATGAGAAAGCTGTGCTTCCAATCGTCGACATAACTGAAAATGCAAATGTCATCCTGAGAATCTTCTGGCAGAAAAAAAATATTTTTTTTTGCTAGATACTCAGTCCTCCCCGCAGCCCAGCAGCTCTGAGTCAGGTGGTCCCTCTCCACCCCTGACCTCACACTTCATTACTGCGCTCCCTCCTCCGTTCCGTGTGAGCCGCTACCTGTGATCTAAGCTTTCCCCAAAATGGGCTGTTTGTGCACAGGCATTTCCATCATCTCTGGAAGCCTTCCTTCAGAGCTGGTTAAAAAAGTGTGGTCAGAAAGCACAGAGGCAGAAGGCGGAGCCCGCATGGAGAGCTGGGCGCTGTTTGCGGGCGGTCCTTTCTACCTTTACCAGACACCTCTGGGTTCAGGGACGATAGGACCCAGAGAGGAAGTGAGTGTGACCACACAGTGAGCGGTCAGGCTGTCATTGTCCCTGTTGCTGGCCACAGACACCAATGGCAGATAGCAGGCAGAGGCTCCAAACTCGGGTACAACAGGGACCTATAAGAGCCCCCAGGCCGCTGCCTAGAGGAAGGAGCATCAGAGACAAACCAGAGCTGGAGAGCAGCGGAAGCAGTAAAAACATGGTATCAAAGACCACTGCAGTAGTGGTTAGGAGAAAAATCTACACCTGTACTCCATTGTGGATACAGCACGGACACGTGGGAACTGACGGGCAAGGAGCAGAGTGGGGGTCAGTGGATGGAAATGGACGGAGAGGAAGCCTGAGGAGTAAAGGGAAGACTCCAGCTAACCCAACCTAACAGGACTCCCGCTGAAGGCAGGCCAGGTGGTCCGACCTGTCCTGGGGCCGGTGGGGTCTGGAGAATTTGACCAGATACAGGTGATGAGACCATGAGCATGGAGGATTCTGTTAATATTAACTCAGCAGGATTCTTGCTACAACTGGACAAAGCAGAGGGGAACGTGAAAAGAGACCTCGTTGAAAAGTTCAGGGGAACCTGAGTGGGGTTTGGTCAAGGGGAGGCTCTTTGTAGGGAGGTGTGGGTGGGGCATTGGTGGTCTGCCCAGGCCAGCAGAAGGCGCTTCTCTGAGCCACGATGTCTGGCCTTCCCCCTCCCGTGCCAAAGGCTCACCAGGGACCAAATGCCCTCGCGCCCTTGAAGAAAGACTTACTGGACAGAGGGGTCCACTTCCCTGCACCACTTGTCTTCATCTTTGTGGTCAGGATGTGCGGGGCACAAGTATGACATTTTTAGAAGGAAAGGCCAAAGCCCTTCAGGTCAAGAGCACCAGGGGCCACCTGGACTTGAGCCAGCTGGGTTCGTGACCCCTCGCAGCCAGAGGGAGTGCGGCCCATGGGGGCGGCTCAGTGAGAGGTGGGAGAAAGGGCTCAGAGGAGCGTGGGCAGCAGACCAGCTCCCAGACGTCAGAGGCCACTGCTTCTCTCCCTGGAATATTAGGAGCAGCTTAACAGCTGCTTGCAAAGCTCAGCGCTCTATACCGGGTCCACTCGATGGCCATGACTGCCTCCACAAGCGACTGTCGCCCACAGCTTCAAAGCGGGGGTGTCGCTCCCAACGTCTCGGCTCCGAGGTATTTATCTTACGTCTGCTGTCGCACCTGCCCATGTGGCTTTCTGGATTTCTCGAAGGCTACTTCACTCCGTCTTACCCACGAAGCCACGTTGGATGCAAGGAGGGACTACCAGTACCCTTAAGCACTACAGACCAGACAGGTACTGCCCGCATGCCGTTTCTCAAAAGCAGGGAACCCCGGGCTCTCCAGAACCTCCGGGGAATTAGGGTCCATTCCCGTATTTCTACAGCGGTTGAATGCTGCTCGCGGCCGGCCGCTTCTCCAGCTGTTTGCCCTGGGGAGCAAGAAAGCCGATGGTGGCTCGTGGCAAGCGCTCCGTCAACAGCCGGTAAGTGGAATTGAATTTCTGGGTTTTTCCAGATGTCCAAGGATTGTACTTCCATAAGCAACGCTTCTGAAGAGCCATTTTTTTTTTTATTTTACTTTTTAAAGTAATCGCTACACCCAACGTGGGGCTCAAACTCAGGACCCCGAGAACAAGAGAGGCACGCTCCACCAGCTGAGCCAGCCAGGCGCCCACTGAGCAAGCCGTTTTGGAAGTGGGTGTTTGTAAAACTGTTACAGACCCCCTGCCTTTGTGGCAGAACAAGACAGCCACTCTTCTGCTCCCGTCGGGTAATCGGAAGTCTGACAAAGGGGCTGCTTGCAGGGTTGGGGGACTGAGTTCCAGAAACCGGGGAGGGATGGCAGAGCGCCCCGGCTGGCTGCTTCTGCCCTTGGGGCAGGGGGAGGAGGCCGTCAGACCCCAGAGAGCACTCTGGCTACAGCAGGCAGACTGACCCGCTCCGTGCTGCCAGTAAGGATGCAGCCAGCCCGTGGGGACCCGCTGTCCTTCCACTCCCACCCTGGCCAGACCTATGCCTGAGGCCGGGGACTGAACAGTCTCCAGAAGTGGGCTCCCGCAGCCCCGTCTGGGGGAGCAGAACACCACCACCATCCCCCCTGACACTTGCCTCCTGCAGACCGGCCCCCAGGCTGTGGCCGTTGCAAAGATGCATCTGCTTTTCGTTGTCTTCTGCGCCCCTCCCTCATGCAAGAGGAGAATACAACAGCTTGTTTCTCTCCACCGAGTTACTAGATTCTGGACTGATGGTGAATCGCTTTCTGTGACCTTTGCTGGCCCAAGGACATAATTCACTGCAGGTACTTCTATGAAGAGGCAGAAAAACAAGTGGTGACAGACGCGATCGTTCTGTAATCCATACAAACATCACGTCGTCAGGATGTACACCTGAAACTAACATCTTGTATGTCAGTCATACCTCGAGTTTGAGAAAGCGGAAAAACGAGAAGGGAGGTTTTAGGTCTTCTGCGCTCCCACGAAGTCAGCAGGGATCCCAGAACGAAGAGCACTCTTGAACGCCGTGTCACAGCGGCTTAAGGACAGGCGAGGCACAGCACAGCTGAGACAGAATCAGATCTGATGAGACGAGTTACGTTCCCCGTTAAAGGCAGGGGGCCCGTGTGAGTGTGGATACGACACAAACACGACAGTGGCATATAGCAACGAGCACGTCTATCTCCCTCTTGGGTCTGCAGGCCCTCCGCGGGGCTCTGGCTCACGCTGCCAGTCAGAGTGACCTGGGCTCCACATCCCGGGGGAGCAGCAGTGGACACGCGGGCCAGGAATTCCCCCAGGACCGGGGGGCAACAGGCGACGGTGCCCATCCTGCCCACACTCTGTGGCCTCGACGAGTCCTGTGGCCGAGCCCGACTTCCGTGGAGAGAGGGGTAGAGTCCAGCACCGCGGGCCACTGCCCGCACTTCCCTTGCGCCCCATTTCTCTTGCCCCGGGTCCTGGACTTCGTGGCCGAGTTCATGTTCATCTAACAAGGCTCTGAACTTACAAATCCAAAGACAGATTCCGGACATATCGGTGCTGATGACTCCAGAGACAGGTTCAGTATTCATGTCCTGATGTATCTTTTTAGACATCAAAAAGGAGGTCTGATATACATTTCTTCTCAACACTCCACAGCCTTGTCGGGGGCTCCTGGACCAATGATTTTGGCTCTGGCGTTGGCCATGTTTGCCTTAGTTTTGATTCTGTATTCCTTCCTTTTTCTTGACCCCAGGCAGCATACCAGTTCTTCACGGCGGCTTTCCCAGCCCTCGAAAGGCAACCAGAGCAAACCTGAGAGAAGATCCTGAAAGGGAGACCCTTGTAGGGCATTATGCGGGGGCTCAGGTAGGGAACCCCGGCTCCCCAGATGGGCCTCTGACTTCCTTCTCTCCTGCATCCTTTTCTTCTTCCAGCAGAGAGAAGGGGTGTTTGCCGAGCAGCCAAGATACCGTGGAAAGGATCGAGGTGCTGGGACCCTTGGCAGCAGCCTCCTGGGGGGGACCTAAACCCCCGTGCGATGCCTTGTTCTGCTTACGCCTCCAAAAGACCAGAGGAGAGGTTAACCTCTGAAATTGTTAGCCAGAATCGTGGTTTGTTTGGTTTTTCACGTTACATTCTGCTGTGCCAACCATGAGTTTTGTACATTCTTTTTGTGCTGTTTCCTGAATATGTTCCGAAGCTAAATGCTGATTATACTTAGGTATTTTAAGCATCAAGAAAGAATTTTACTGTAAACCTCAGTCTGGTTGTTCTCTTTAAAATAAGGCTATTACTTTTCTGTCCTCCTGAATTTAATTCAGTTTTCCATACTATTTAGGATGACCAACTATCCTGGTTTCCTTTGGGCTGGAGGGTTTTCTGGCTTGCAAGATTTTAGGGCTAACACCAAATAGTCCCAGGCCAATTGGGACGGCTGGCCACCCTGATACCTGTTCGCCCTATTCGATTTTTGCCCTTTAATGTAGCCACCAGCCCAGAAGAGGAGAGAACGTACTCCCCAGTTAAAAGTCTTTGGGATTGTACACGTTTCCTGACATAAATTTCTATACCACCAGATCCCTATCCCCTGCCCTTGTCAATCTTGCAAAAAATCAATTTGACTAATCTCCCCCTTACCAATCAGGCCTACCAAAGTCAATATAATCACCAACTTCAAGCTATCCTGCTCTAAAGTCAAAGCTATAATCCAGATTTTAAGTTAACATCTCTCAGGGAGGAAATCTCCCATGGAAAAATACCATGGAAAAATCCATGACTTTGACCACACAGATACATGCATTATGGCAAGGCTATAATCACAACACTGCCCGTCAGGGTTTCCATTATAAACGGGGTCTGAATCTTGGTGGAGCGCAATTCTTTCCAGCTGGAGTAAACCACGGACAGGTTTTCAGCCCATTGGGGATTTTTCTGATTTGTTTACAAATTGGCAAGGCTGGGGGTGGGGGAGGAGGGAAAGAGGGGGAAGCTGAGGCTGGGAAAGGAATAAACAGTATGGACTTTTGTTCTGTGTTCTTTCAACTGAAATTAAGAAAACACAAACAGCAACCAACCAAGGTCAGTTAAGGATGTCATGTAGATCTGATAATTCTGGATTTAAAGGCAACACTTGGTCTTTAACTTACTTTAAAAGACTGAATCGTTGATAAAAGTACAGAGATTTGCTTTTTTTCTTCTCCTTATACCTTAAGTTTAGTCAGCCACAGATGTGAGCTTTGGGCTGTCTGTGCCTTGAGGGAAGCATTGTGATGGGGAGACCGCGTGGAAGATTCGACCTGGACTCTCTCTGGACTCTTCTCTAGCTAATTCCCTGACTGTCCGGAAGCCTGTCCATCTTCCGGAGCCTGCGGTTCCTCTCCTGTAAGGAAGGGGTACTCTACGTCGGCCTGGCTGGGTCATAGGATTCCTACCCAGGCCCACCACGGCACTGGGTGAACTGACTTGCCCTTCTCTTCCTGTCCATCCCTCATGCTGGCAGCCTCTAGAGAGCCGCAGTCTGATAGGCGTCCTGTGTGGCTAGGGGTCCACTGTTGCCTGAGGCCACGGAACCCGGGAGGCCTCCACTACCTGTCACGGAGATTGACTTCTCCCAAAGCAAATGCATGCTGGGTCCTGTTGAAGAATTAAGCTTGTTTTCACTGAAACGTTTCACAGTAACTGCTCCAGAGCCATACAGTTGTTTGGGGGCATCTTGCTTTGGCCTCAGGACCTTGTTTGGCATGAGAGCCAAAAACCTCATCCATGGTTAAAGGGTGGGGCAGAGACCCTTCTCGGGCCTCGTGGGCTCACAGGGTGACCAGCACACACCTTGGGAATCCCAGAAGTGTCCGATCCCTGTGTTCCCTCTCGTCTCCAGAAGTTCTGGGACTCGTGAAGGGAATCGAGTGTACCGGGCGACCGTGTATCAGTCTGCTTTAAATGACAGCCACCGTAAAGTGAACGGTGTTTTCCTCACGTGCTCGGATCCCGCTTCCCACTCTCCAATGTCTGAAGAATTTGGAGGCCAGAATACGTTCTACCAGCAGTCAGGAAATAACGTCATTAATCTGGGGAATGGAGGGTGGACAACGGTCCAAGTCGAATTTTGTAGGGTTATGGAATCGTTCAGGATTTTGAATCCTTTGTTTGAAATACCTGTCAGCAAAAAGTCAGTCGGGCTTAGTTTCGACTTGGGTTTGGAATAAATGGCCAATGCCCTCCTCTCTCACCGAACTCATGATCATGTTCGGCGGTAAGCACGAGTTCTGTGTAGGAACCAGCAGCGCGGGGAGAGGGGAACGTGCGGTGTGGCCGTGGCCCGGGCTGACCCTGCTGATGGACACACTCCGCGGGGCGATTGCAGGGGCGGATATGGCGAGTTAAGCACACTTCACACTCCTGTTTTACTTTAAGACGGAATGCCGGGGAAAGCTGGCCTTGTGCCCGGCCGGCCGGCAGAGCGGAGCGCCCCTCGCTGCGCCTGGAGCGGCCCCTGCGCCCCCTGCGCTCGCAGGGCCGCGCGGGCTCAGCAGGTGGCGCTGTTGCCTCTGCAGCGGCGGCGGCGGAGCCCGGTCGGCCTGCTCCTCCGTCCCTCGTCCTTCCCCGTGCAAGCTTGTGACACCTTCAGCCACACACCCAAACATCCCGCGGGGACTGAACCACGGGCTTGTGAGGCCTCGACACACGGTGCCTCTGTCTTTTCTCAGCAAGCCGATGACCTATCCCTGTTGAAATCATGTGCTGAAGGGCTGGTTGAGATCATTAGGCGTTCAAATGCGGTTATTCATTTCCCATTACAGGAATATGACGAATTTCCAATTTCAGCAGCAGCTGCCCTTAAATTGGAAGTCAGCGTTTGTGAAATATCCAGCGTCTTATCCACAAAGCTCATTCTTGAGGCTGGACATACATAATACCTAGCCTGCATTTCGGATGACAGGGCCCACCCGGCTGATTTTTATCATGGGGACCATTACTATTGCCATTACGGAAGAAAAAAGTCCTTTTCTGTGTCTCTTTAAGGACGGTGGATTCCGGAATGTGCCAGGAATCCTATGGTGTTTCCGGCTCCCAGTTTCCGTCTAAATTCCATGGATCGAGAGAGGGCTTTTCATTTCTACAAGATGAGAATTATGCTCTTCTGAGACAAAGGAATATTAGTACTAAAGAGAAATGACCTATGAAGCCATGAGTAGACATGGAGGAACCTTAAGAGCATATCAGTAAGAGCATATCAGTAAGTGTAAGAAGCTGGTCTGAAAAGCCTACACACTGTGTGATTCCAACGACATGACGTTCTAGAAAAGGCGAAAGTATGGAGACAGATCAGTGATTGCCAGACACTGGGTGGGGAGGGAGTAATGGGCCGAGCAGAGAGGAGTTTTTAGGGCGGTGAAACTGTTCTGTGTGATACCGTATGGTGGATACGCGTCATTATACGCTTGTCTAAACCCGTAGAATGCACAACACCGAGAGGGACAATGTCAACTGTGGACCGCTGGCCGATAATGATGGCCGGCTGTATGTTCATCACCGTAACCCTGCACCAGCGGTGGGGGTGTGGACAGTGAGGGTGGCAGTGTACGTGTCAGGGTGCGGGATGTGGGGAATCTCCTTACTGTCCCTTCAGTTTTGCTATGAATATAAAACTGCTCTAAAAAATAGTCTATTTTTTTAAAACCTTCTTGATTATGCTCTCTTCTCAGCGATGGACCAAAACTTAATTCTTATCAAACATTTACTCAAGCACCTGTCAGTGTCCAGTGCTGGGAACAGAGGTCCAGCTCTTGGGACCGGAGCCCAGCAGAAGACAGTCACAGGGGAGGCAGGATAGGTTCTATTCAGTCATTACAGGTGCTTTGCTGATTTTAGCGTGGAACCTCTGGATTGTTGACGAGAATCCCTGGTGAGTAGGATACAATCTTGAAAGGCCCTCAGGATTCACACCACCGTCCTTGGGGATCAGGGGGACATCTCCATGGAAGTCTGGTCAGGTGGTCAGTGCCTCCACATTCAGTCAGCCTCCCTGGCTGTGAATCCCTGCTCCCTTCCTTGTGAGGTCAGTGACTTCATCTCTCTGCATAAAGTGTCCCTCTCTCTAAGGCAAGGGTGACAGTAACAGCCTGCATATTAGGACTGTGTGTCGAATCAAGTAGGGTAAGACCCAAAATGCTTTTAGCCAAGGGTTTGGCATGGATTAAAAACACAGCATTTAGTGAAGATTATTTTCCCAGGTGGCAGCCCTGTGAAGAGAGGTGGGCAAGCCACGAAGTCATTATCTTTGTGACTACATGAAATTACATAACTTTTCTCTGAGATGTTTGCAAGACTCATGTGGCAGCTTTTGTCTGCCCTGGCCTCGCCGGGAGGACATGCCCCACGATAGGGACCGAGATGACGCCAAGCTGGGTCTTGCAGGGTTCACTGTCAACCATCTGGCAGGCGTGTTCAGACTTTCCTAAGGCCAATGTGAAAATCCTATGGGGTCTTTTTGGGCCCAAGGTAAAGTCAAGGATCAGCTCTCATAGAACTTTCTCCTGGAAAGAAAGAAAGGTTACTGGTTTTTTGTTTTTGTTTTTGTTTTTTTTTTCCTGTTTAGAGAGTTCCTGACATGCTTCTTCCTGTTTTCCTTCATACTTGGGGACAGCAGAAATGATACACAGCCCCCCCACAATCTCAGGGCGCTATGCGCTGGACTGTGATATATTTACTGAGAAATTTTTAATAAATAAACCACAGCCATGAACCCATGTGCCCTTATAAACCAGCCGTTTCTCATGGGGAGAGTTCAGGAGTTTTTATGGAGCTGTACTATGTTCTCATGAGAATTTTATTAGAAATCAGAGACTTGAAATCCATCAAGCAGGAAATTTATGAGGTTACATGGGAACTATCCTTTCATTGTGTCATTCTGGGTTAATTTACTTCTTCATATTATGTTGATTTACTTTGTAAATTTCAGCCATGAACGTTGTTCTGAATTTCTCAGCAGATTCAAGCCAGCTAATTGATTTCTTGAACTTTTCACTTTCCATTTTTATCCTTAAAAGAAGATAGATAATTATTGATGGTCTGTATAAGCAAGCCCCCACATCTGTGGGAAATGCATATTGCTGGTCAGAAATGTGTCCAAGCAGGTCTTTTCAAATGCCAAGGAAGAAACAGAGCTTAGTGGAAAACATTTTTATAACCACTGGCAATTCTTTACGTCTCTAACTTTTCCGCTCAATAGTTTCTTTAAATAACTTTTTTTAAATTGTGTTTTGCGAAGTACCCAGTTAAAATTTCACTTACCAAAAAAACAAAACAAAACAAAAAAACAACTTGTTTATCATCATGTAACCCAACTTGGAAAATAGCCCAAACCCAGAATAGATGTTTGTGCCGGTGAAGTGGAGAGGAAGTGTTCTAAGCAAGTGTTTCGTCTGGGCCTGTTCCAGCTCTCCATTAATTGTGGCGTTAATGGTGTGAGGAAGGAGGCCAGGCGGGGACTGGCCTTGAGCAGAGTCAAGAAAGTGAGTGAGTGACACAGGAACTGGGCTTCCCTTAACCAGCTGACCCCTTTGCCGACATTGGAGCCCGACTCCTGGGGTGAAGTCCCCAAATTAGCTAATTTCTCTTAATCTCTAAATTTAATTCTTTTTTTTTTTTTGAAAAAGATTTTATTTACTTATTTGTCAGAGAGAGAGAGCAGGAGCAGTGGGAGAGGGAGAAGCAGACTCACCAAGCAGGGAGCCCGATGCGGGACTCGATCCCAGGACCCTGGGATCATGACCTGAGCTGAAGGCAGATGCCTCACTGACTGAGCCACGCAGGCGCCCCTCTGAATTTGATTCTTAAGTCAGAACTGCGTGTTTCCCGCAGACACTTGCTTTGGGAGTTAGAATTTATTGCGCTGTCACGGTGGCGTGGTTACTTTGTTTTAACCTTTTCTATGCACCCGTGACCCCAAAGCTCCTAGGCACCTAGAAAATAAAAGGAAACAATGCAAGAAGTCACCTGCTTGCTGGCTTCACGTTTCTTGGTATCAGAGAATGATATCAGCCGCCCTGCCCGGCTCAGCTCTTCTTTGAACCAATGGACCGTAGTTGTCCTTCCAAAAAGCAAATAATCCTGGTTGCCATTAGCTCATCTTTTCTGAGTGTTGCCCGATGCCAGGCTCTGAGCTACATTGTATCTATTAGCACATTTACCTCTGGAAGCTCGCTGAAGGAGGTCCTATTATTCTCCCATTTCCCAGATGAAGAGTTTGAGGCTCAGGCTGGTGAAGCAGTCTCTCTGTGATCCCACAAGCAGACATGGTTCTTACTCTGAGGGGCCCAGAATATTCGGGCCCACGCTGCTACCTAGGCATTGGGGGGAGCAGACCGGAGATACAATCTCTGCCTTCAGGAAGCTCTTGTTCTAATTTCAGGAATAGAGAACTTGAAAACATAGCCAACACTCAGATCCCGGTGATGGCCCAAGGTGACTCTGTCATTGCGTCTGCCTCCGTGTGGGGGGAAAGGGTGCCCAGATGGCAAATGAGCACAAGAAAAGAGCTCCACATTGTATGTCATCGGGGAAATGCCGAGTAAAACCCCTGCACACCTGTGAGAATGGCCCAAATCTGGAAGCACTGACAACATGAAATCCTGGAGAGGGTGGGGAGCAATGGGAACGCTCATCCGTTGCTGGGGGAAGGCAGAAGGCGCAGCCTCTTTGGAGACAGTTTGGCAATGTCTTACAAAGACAACATCGTCTCACCATACGATCCCGCAATTGCGCTCCTTGGAATTTACCCAAAGGAGTTGAAAATTTACGTCCACGCAATAATCTGCACGTGGATATTTATAGGGGCTTTATTCATAATTGCCGGGACTTGGATGCAACGAGATGTTCTTCAGGAGGTGAGGGACACGTGCATGGTCCATCCAGACAGGGGAAGAGTATTAGTGCTGCAAGGAGATGAGCGTCGGGCCAGGAGAAGACAGGGAGGAACCTTAAATGCGTGTCACGAAGTGAAGGAAGCCAGTGTGATTCCAACTCTGTGACATTCCAGAAACGCCACACTATGGAGACAGTAAAGAGATCAGAGGTTGCCCAGGGTTGGGGGCAGGGAGGAATGAATAGAGCACAGAGGGGTTTTAGGGCCATGAATATGCTCTGGATGATATCATCGTGGTGGAAACACATTTGCGCAATCCCATAGAACATGCAAGAGCAAGAGTGACTCCTCTTGTAAACCACAGACTCTGGGTGATGATGACGTGTCCATGGAGGTTCATTGATTATAGCAAACGCACCGAGTGGTTCAGGGTGTGGGTAGTGGGGGAGGCTGTGGACGGGGGTGGGGATATGTGGGAAATCTCTGCATCTTCCATTCAATTTTGCTATGAACCTCTAATTGCTCTTAAAAATTAACTCTCTTAAAAAAACAAAACAAGGAAACAAGAATGTCCTTGACTTTAGGAAATGTTCACTCCCGTGGCTTGGAAGCAAGGCACTTTGAAACAAGGTTGTACCATATCAAGAAACATAAAAACGTATCAAAATAACAAACCTGGCTCATTGATATGCAGGACATATCAGTGAGTGCTGGTAATAAGGTGGAGAACAACAGGAGGACTGCCTGGTGGAGGAGGTCTGGAAGGGCCAGAGGGTGTGTTTGACTCATGGCCAGACAAGGAGACAAAGGCAGGGCCTGGACCAGAGCCTTGACCAGAGCCTCTCACTCAGACTGTGGTTTTTGGGATTTTGCCTCTAGATTCTTACCCCTCCCCTCCCCTGGCCTCTAGTTAGGAGAATTGTTAACCAGTTGGTTTGCTCGAACTCCAGGCAAGCTGTGTTTGGTGATGCGCCAAGGAAAATCCCCACGGAATACAAACCAGTCTCCCGGAACATGCCCAGGAAAGTCCTGCAGGCAACAATCTGTCTTTAGCAAGCAGCCACAGAATCAGGGTCTCCTGCTCCTTCCTCAGAGGTCTGAGGGCCCAGAGTGACAGACGTCAGTCTTTGCAGGACTGTCAGGAAGGGTGACCAGGTGCAGGAAGGGCCTTCTTCCCCCCTCTGCTGGGACATGGGACATTTCCAGCGCCACACGTTGAGGGAAGTCCTCCAGCCCCAGGAGAAACTTCAGCCCCCAGGAAGAGCTCCAGAGAGTGCACCCCCCAGATCAGAGGTGGTCCAGGGACAGAGCACTACAGTGGGGTCAGAGGACAACGTGGTAAGCCACGTGGCTCTGACTCTGCCCCAGCCTCCTCACACCCAGCCGGGGGAGGAACAAAGGACACAGGCATCACATCTGAGATCCAACCAGGCTCCCCATGGGGATCCTCACTGCAGAGGGTCCCCAAGGCCCCTGTTGCAACTTGGGCCAGGAAGGTGACCCACTTTCCACTGTCTCCTGCTTTCAACCAATTGTCCTGCTGGGGGCTGGCATGGTGAGGGCTGCAGGGACATTCTTCCTGCCTTGAGAAAGTTCTGGAACATTTGAAAAGGCTCTGACTCAGCAAGAGGCCAAAGGATTTAGGGGTTGAGCAATGGTCAAGTGTTGTCTTCTACAAAAGGTGCTGACTCACCCTTGGATGGCCGGTTTCTCCCAGACAGCGATGATCCCACCCGTCTCTGCCCTTTTCATCCAGAAGGCTGAGCTGAAAGTAAGACAGGGGTCAAAGCCATTGCACCTGACTGATTCCCATCAAACAGAAAACAGCTTCCTCACTGAGAACAGAAACACTGGCCAGAGCCCAGCTGGGGATGAAGCGCTTCCGCTGGAAATCAAGCTAACTCCTTCCATCTGTTCCTGCCCCACAAGGAGCCAGGGTTGGGCACTTAGAGCAGCAAGTTTAAGAAGCATCCACGAAGGGGGCGCCTGGGTAGCGCAGTCGCAGTCGTTAAGCGTCTGCCTTTGGCTCAGGGCGTGATCCCGGCATTCTGGGATCGAGTCCCACATTGGGCTCCTCCGCTGGGAGCCTGCTTCTTCCTCTCCCACTCCCCCCTGCTGTGTTCCCTCTCTCGCTGGCTGTCTCTCTGTCACATAAATAAATAAATAAAATCTTAAAAAAAAAAAAAAGAAGCATCCATGAAGGTTCTGCTTCCCATGAGCTGTTTTCCTCCACAGGTGACCATCATGGGATGCCCTCTCCCCAGAAGCTTCTGGCAGCCAGGGACCTTGTCGGTCCAGCTCTCCTGCATCCCCAGGGCTTACAATCATGCCTGGAATACCCTGGGCACTCCATACAAGTTTACTGAAGAAAGTGATTGTTTTTAAAATATTTTATTTATTTGAGAGAGAGAGAGGGAGGGAGGGAGGGAGCGGGAGGAGGGAGAGGAGAAGCAGATCCCCACTGAGCAGGGAGCCTGACATGGGGTTCAACCCTGGGACTCCAGGATCATGACCTGAGCTGAAGGAAGATTCTTAACCAACTGAGCCACCCAGGCGTCCCTTAAGTGGTTTTTGTAATGCCTTTGACTCTGCAATGAAATCACAAAGAGACCTAAGCTATTCCGCTCTTCGATGATGAGCCCAACGTGAGGAACGCCTCCAGAGCCCGAGGAGAAAGGCCTGTCCCTGTCGCTGACTGAAGGGCCCCGTATGCTGGCAGCCCAGCCCGGGGCTCAAGGCTTGGGGGTGCAGCATGTGCTGCCCAGCACCCCCGCCCCCCATCCAGGCCACCGCGGGCCAGCCTGAGTCACACATGCAATATCTGAAGTGACCCAATCCAACACTCTCCCTTCTAAGCTGAAAAATGAACGGAGGTGACACTCCAGCCCAAAGTCACAGGAGTTAAGGTGGGCTTGGGATCAGAGCCCTGACCCCCTTTCCCATTCCATGTTCCCCACTCCCACATGGCTTCCCCATCCCAGGACCCCCAAAGGCAACATGCTCACTCCCTCGCCCACAACTCAGTCCTCTTCCTGCCATTCGGACTGCTCCCACTCGGGCTGGGTTTGCCCACCGGCCCAAGACGCTGTCCTCTGCACACGGACAATCTTTCACTCCCCCGAAGCTGCCCTTGGTCGGTGCTTCTGACCCGGACGCTTTGCGCATGGGACGTGATGCTGTTACCCCTTGTCTCCCACAACGCGATGCACGGTGCGGGCTCTCTGCTTTCACTCCTGTAGGCTTTGCCCTTGAAAGGGGAGTCCTTCCCATCTTGTCCCACTTCTGTAGGAATTAGGAAAGTGGTATAAACATATGGCCCCGGGTGTTACTCGAACCGTGGGGAAAAGGGGTGAGGCAAAATAGGTTTTACAATAATTTCCTATCCAGTTATGGGTTTGTTGCATGTGAATATTTTCATAATTTCCTTTGAACCCCATGCAGTTCTCCTTGCGGAGGGCAGGTTCAGGAATCCTCATCAAATTCTTCTAGCACCTTCCGAGTCTCGAGTTGAAGGCGTCCTCTAGGTTTCTCCCGTGGAAAAGGTTAACAGATGCGATAGCGTCTAACTGACAATGGGCGTCAAGATTCTTACAGAAACAATTACTCTGGTCAGCTGCACCTTTTCAGTCATTCATTTCTCATTGATTTGTTTAGCAAGTTCTATTCCAGTTCGGTTGACTTCTGTCTGGATGGAGGGCGGGTGCCTGCTGCATACACCTTGGATAGCCTCCGTCTGGACCACCGGTCAGAGAAAGCCTTTCTTCCTCTCCTTTCTGTCCTATCCCAAGTCAGTCCTTATGCAGAAAAAGAAGGAAAACACCAGCTCTAGGACATGTTTACTGCGTCCCAATCACAGAAACCATAAGCCTTGTGATAATGTGTAATGATGCCCTTGGCCATACCGTCTTCTAACACTTCAAAATTTACACAACTTTCTTCTACTTTAGCCATCTCACAAAAAGATCCATTTTTATTTGAAAATTTGCATAGTATTTATAAATGCAGGGCAGAAAATAAAATACATCAATGAGCAGCAGAGACCTCCACGGAGGGGGAGGGGGCGGCGGGAAGCAGACAAATGCATAGGAAAGTTCCCAGCTCTGGGGTCAAGCAGGGCTGCTGACGGCTGTGGCCCACACACCTGCCTTGGGCCTCCGTCTCCCCACCCAGAAAGTGGGCCTCCTCTAACACCTGCCCTGCGGTGAGGGTGTCAGCAATGCTGAGATCACATAAGCAAAGCTCCTACCATGGTGTTTGGCGTATTAGAATCACGATAAATATTCACGAAAACAACGCGATTGAAATACATTAGTGATAAACCTCAAGCCGGACATTAGTTCCTTCCCTTCTGTGGGTCATCTGTGCTTTACTCATCGGCATGGCCCCTCTGGTTCCCCCCACCACCGTCTCTCACCCCCCCCATACAGGTCAAGAAAAGGCTTTGCCATCGGGGTTGGCTTAGGTCCCCCTGTCCCCTCAGCTGGCCTGCCTCCCGCAAAACACCCCTCCCACGGCTGTGCCCGGCGCCCGCCTCATCGCAAACTAGAAGGTTCGAGGACGTGCTGATTTGTACACTCAGTCCTCCAATTGGCTGGTCTCACTCTGTGCACGGAGGGCTTCATTTCCCTTGGGCCCCCAATTTCAAAGCCTCCATGGGGCCTGGGCCCTTTTCCAGATACCCACACGAATGGAGCTTGGAATTCTCACAAAGTCTAAGCAAAACGTCCCCCTGGCCGAGGTCCGGGTGTCGGCTGGAACACACGAGCTGGCACGAGGGCCGATCTTGGGAAGGGCGGCATCAGCTGGGAGACCTGGACGGGGCTGTCACAGGGCCTGCCCGAAACAGTCAGCAAGAGTGGCCGGGAAACACTTCCTCTGACCCTGCGGACACAGGAGGCATCGCGAGCTGGTGTTAGTGTGGGGGCAGAGACCCCCGCCCCGGCCCTGCTCAGCCCCTCCACGGCCGTCCTGTCCTCTGCCCACCAGAGCTGTCGGGTGCAGCACTGCGCGGCTGCCCCTTCTGCGAAGTGTCTCGGGAGTTCTGGCAAATCAGCTTGGCCTGGAAAGTGGAACACCGGAGGAGTGAAACCCCACCACATGGCCCCTGTTCACGCATGGGACTGGTGTGCAAGGAGCAACCTCACGAGGTCAGGCTGGGGGCGGCTCTTGGCTTGAATTCAAGGGGGGCGTCCATGAAGCTCCTGGGGGAGGGGAGAGTGGAACAGTCAAAACTTCTCGCTCAGTTATGGGGTTTTTGGCGGCGGTGGGAGGGCGGGGGCTCTGCTAACGTCCACAGGCGACTATACGCACCTAGAATCAGGTCACGTCTATCCCATTCAGTCATAATCGTGGCTGTAGTTTAGTGACCCGGGCACCATGCTCGGGACACACGCGCGTCATCCCAACTTAATCCTCGAATGGGCCCTACTAGCCTCATTTTACAGATAACGAAACGGCTGTTTAGGGAAACCAAGGGATTCACCCAATGTCCGAGCTGGCAGTTGGCAGAATCAGGACCAGAGCCCGGCTCTCTCTGACCATTTGCCTCTTTCCTCACCAACCCCCAGCGTCTCCTCACGGCCCCCGACGGTCGCCCACCCTTCCCGGACCCACTCACCGTCCACAACGCGGAGGGTGTGCACATTCACGTCTTCCGCCCGAGGTCACCTGCACCTCCCCTCGGCTTTACATACGTGCTGTACGGATTCTTGAAAACCCTCTGAGGGATCCCCCCAGCCAGGGCTGGAGCCACCAGGCCGCCTCACATCACCAGCTCACCTGCGAGCCTTGGCTGGAGACGCGGCCCCTCCATGCCCAGAAAGAGTGTACATAGACCCAGCATGTTGCCAGGCTACGTTTCAGACAAAGGCTGGGTTAGATGGTTAAATATTTGGGAAATCGGAGAACTGAGATTTTAGACAAAGATTTGATTATCTGCATCCAAAAAAAAGGTCTATACGCGAAGTGGATTTAATGGAATCCGTTCTGATTGTGATCGTCATCAGGGTTTGTACAGCTGTTCCAATTCTCCTCTCCTTCAGGTCGCTCGGAGTGACGCCCCTTCCAAGGTCAAGTGTGGCCAAGTATGGGCTTTGGCCGGTGAAACTGAGAGCAGAGGGTGTGTGTCACTTCTGGACGAGATTTTAGGTTACCGGGTCTGTGGCTGCATCCCCTTTCCTGCCACAGCGATCAAGGGAGCATGTGTTCTGGTGGGGCTCCCATATGCCCGGACCCCTGTGGGATTCCCAAACGCAGGGACACCTGCCAACTCTGCCAGACAGGCAGCCTGAGCAAGAAAAACACTTTGTGTCATAAGTCCTCATACTTTCATGTTTGTTGTCATTACCGTAGTGTACGTCTCAATGCAGCCCCGGCCAGCAAGATCAGAGTTATGTCAACTGAGATATACAAGCCTTACAGATTTTCAATTTCAGATGGTGAAAAGCTTCTGGAGAGGGTTTTCAAGGTACCCTAAATGCATATCACCAAGTGAAAGAAGCCAGTCTGAAAGGCTACGTACTGACTGATCCCAACTGTTTGACTTTCTGGAAAAAGCAGAACCGTGGAGACAGTAGAAAGATCAGAAGTTGCCGGGGTATGAGGCGGGATGCGCTGGTGGGAGTTCTCGTCCACGGAGAGCCCTCCGTATGATGCCGTAGTGATGGGTCCCTGCCGTCAGGCACTCGTTCAAACCCACGGAGTCTGCAACAGCGCGAGGGAGCCCCAGTGTAACCGGGGATTCCGGGGATGACGGCATGTCCCTGTAGGCTCATCAGTCCTCACGAAGGTCCCACCCTGCGGGGCTGCTGATAATGAGGGAGGCCGTGCGTGTGGGAGCGCAGGGGTTCCTGGGAATCTTAGTACCCTCTGCTCTATGTTGCTGGGAGCCTAACACAGCTCTTAAAGGGGGACAAGTTCTGGAAATGGATAGTGATGTCGATGCAGAACGATGTGAATGTGCTTGATGCCACTGAACTCTGTGCGGAAACACGGCTCAACGGGAGCTCCTACAACTCCACACAAGGAAAAACCTGATTTAAAAATGGGCAGAAGATCTGAATGGACAGTTTTCCGAAGAAGACCGATAGCTGGGCAAGAGGTAGATGGAAAGATGCTCCACGCCCCTTATCAGCTGGGACATGCACATCGAACCACAGGAGCCGTCACCTCCCACCTGTCAGATGGCTGGGATCAAACACACGAGACACAGCAGGTGTTGGAGAGGCTGCGGAGACAGGGGAGCTCGTGCACCGTGCTGGGCATGCCGGCTGGTGCAGCCACCGTGGAGAGCAGTGTGGAGGCTCCACAAACAACCATAGATGGACGTGCTCTGTGTTCCAGCAACCCCACCTCTGCGTATTTGTCCAAATACTATTCAGCCATCGAAAAGAAGAAATTCTGCCCATTGAAACAACAAGGATAGGATGCTAAATAAATAAATAAATACATACATACATACATAAATAAAAATGAAGACTTGGTCAAGGCACCGGTGGAGCTTTCACACCAGTCCACATAAATCAGGTAAGAACCATACGTGATTCAATCATAAAGAAAGGCCAGCACCTGCGTATCCATTGACATCACCTGTCTCTGCGTCCAGTCTCCTGGCTGGTCTCGTGGTCCCGTGGTTAGCGCACCTCTGAGCGGGGGCAGAGGGCAGCCACTGGGGCGTCCTGACAGCCGCTTCGCAGGACACCACAGAACACAGTGCTGGGCAGCCTTCGGGCATCTGAGGAGCGTGATCACGACCCCGAGGAGGACGGTCGCAAGCAAGGCGGTTTTCTGGAGCCAAGGCCAAGCTGCATGGACGCGGGGCGGGGACTTTGCCGGGAGGGACAAAGCCAAGAGTGGCCGGGGAGCTGGAGGTGCCTCCCAGGCCGCCGCCGCGGTGACCAGCAGAGCATCTACGCTGGGTGGTGGGGGGAAGCCAAGGGGCCGAGGGTCGGGGGAAGGCCCTGCAGTGCTGGATCGGAGGGTGGGGACGGCTGGAGGGGGCTCGAGAGGGAGCGAGCCGGAGGGAAGTGTGCAGTGCTGGACGCTGGGATCTGGACGGGCGGCGCCTGTTGGAGTAACAAGGCCACGGGTGTGACAGGCACGAATGGCTGAGTAGGAAGGCGGACGCCACCCAGAAGAAAGGAGTGAGGGGCCGGTCAGAGATGCTCTCCCAGGAGCACTCCCTGCGGTGGCCGACAGTGTAGGCTTCACGCACGCGCTCCTTTACCCGGTTTCAAGGAGACTGAGCTCCCCGAGGGCAGGGACCCGGCTGTCTGATGCGCAGTAAACGAGCAGGGCTTCTGGGGCACAGAAGTGGTCGTTGACTGAGTGAATGAAGTTGGGTTAAACCAGTCAGATGGGGTGGAGGCAGCGGCTTCCCAGGCAATCCCAGGGTCCCCGTGGTTAGCTCTCCTCCCATACACCCGTGGGAAGAGCAGTTATTCGATCCTGGTGACAACAGCCTCTGTTAGCATTCAGGAGTGAAGACGTCGGGAGGAAGCTGGTTTTAACCACCTCTCTGGCTGACGAGACGAGCTCCAGCTGGGGGGTCACCGCACCGACTCCCTGGCCTGTGGGGTCTGCGTGGAGTCAGGCACAGGTGAACAGACAGAATCACAGACGGAAGTGTGTGTGATCGAGGGAGAGAGAAGGGACGGGCAGGCCCCTGTCGGTGTTGAGTGTGAGAGGGAGCTCACGTGCGTGTGTGCATGTGTTCAGGTGTGAGGGGTGTGTTTGAGTGTGTGTTCGCTGTGCACCTGTGAGTGTGACCATGGGGATAGGTCAGAAGACAGCCAGTGGTGAGGGAGCGGGAGGGACTGACTGGTGAAGAAATGCAGGGCCAGCGAACTGAGTAGAATTTCCCTAAATCAGGACCAAGAGGGAAGGGAACGTGATCACAGCCCGCAAACATCCGAGAGGTCTAAACAGCAGGAAAGGGAGTTATTTTGCCTGGCACGCGGAGATGCAAGTGGGAGTAAGGGATGTAATGAAGGAATGGGAAATGCGGCCTCACCGTCCGGAAGACTTCCCCATCGCATCCCACCACAGACTTGGGGCGCTGTCTCTGGTCTCCAGAGGTGCCCTCCTTGGGCTGCACCAGGAGGGAAGCGCTGGACAACGTGGCCCAGGAGCCTGGAGGGGGCACTTCTCCCCGGGAGGCCTAGAATGCCCGAGGGAGAGCTGGGACCGAGGGGGCTCCCGGGCCCAGCAGGTGCTCAGGGCAGTAGCCACTCGAGAGCCCCAGGGCCACTTCGCCAGCACTGGTGGACTAGACAATGACCCTGGGGTCCCCACCTGTGGGCCGCACCCTGAGCCTGGATCACAGAGGCCTGCAAGGGGAGTCCCCATGGTCTGCCCGGCTCACCTCCCGCCTGCCAGCGGGCATGGGGTGGGTGGCTGTTTGCCTCTTGAAAAAAAACAGGGTCATTTCCTGAAACAAAACGAGGCAAACCTCAGCCAAGTCCGTCAGTAATTCCTACCACTTGCCTTTCGCCTCAATGCCAACGTGGAAAACTACTAGGGCTGGAGGAAACTTTCCCATATCTAAGCTCTTGTATTTGATATATAAAGAAGGACACAGGGATCCCAGGGAGACCGTGCTTCCCCCGAGAGCTGGTCCTCACCTCCCACCTGTACCCATCCTTCCGCCCCCACCACATACCTCTGCTTCCGAATGGCATGCTTATCCTTCCTTTGTTTTTTGGTCTTTTTCCAGTCCCATGAGCTGAAGTAATTTTAGGGAAAAAACACTGATTACAAAGGACAACTCTAGTGACGAGACATGAAGATTAATGCGGAGGAAATGCCCGACGGCACGCGGGCCTGGGGGTCAGTGAGGTCTTGAAAAGGTAACAACAGCCAAGAGGTAGAAACACCCCAAGTGTGCGTCCAGGATGGAGGGATAAACAGGATGTGGGGTCACCATACAACGGAATATGAATGAGCCTTGGAAAGGAAAGCGATCCCGACACCTGCCGCATGGATGGGCCTCGAGGACATGACACTTGCTGAAAGAAGCCAGTTCTGTCAGGATATGTGCTGTGTGATGACACTTACAAGAGGTCCCTGGAGTAGCCAAGTTTTAGGGACGGAAAACCGAGCGGAGCTTTCCAGGGGCTGGCGGAGGGGGAACGCAGTGTTAGTGGTTAATGGGGACAGAATTTCCGTTTGGGAAAATGAAAAAGTTCTGGCGGTGGATGGCGGTGATGGCTGACCAAAAATGAGAATGCACTTAATGCCATTGAACGGTACGCTTAAAAATAGTGAAAATGGGAAATTTATGATGTGCATTTTTTTACTATCATTATAAAAGTAAATAAGAAAAGAAAGAGAGGTGCGCTGTTCTAAGTGGTCTTTGGGGAGGCCAACATCCCGGGAGCATTTATCAAGGGCAGCAGCCCGTGCCAGGCTCAACACGGTGCCCACTGCTTGGGTTCGACACGCACCACACCCTGGATGTCCTGGGGGCCGCGCCTCCTCCGGGGCGGGCAAACCCTCTGATGCTCCGCACCCACCCTCCCACCAGGTGATGCCGCAAGACCAGGGTACCGGGAGCTTTAGGAATGGTACCCGCTGGACGTCAATGGGCAGTTACCATCATAAAAGCCAGTGCCACTGAGGGCCTACTGCGTGTCAGGGGCTCTCAGTGCATGTTTCATATTCAAAACAAGCCTGGAGGTAAGTATGCTTAGCCCCCATATTAGGTTACAGGCTGAACTGTTTCCCCAAAAATTCATATGTGGAAGTCCCGACCTCTGGGCCCTCAGAATGTGACCTGATTTGGAGAAAGAGTCTTTGCAGAGGTGCTCAAGTTAAAACAGGGTCATTGGAGTCCACCCGAATCCAGGGTGACGTGTCCTATTGTTTCCCAGGACCTGCTGTGACAAAATACCAGGCCCGAGGCTGGGGCTTAAACCACAGCAGTGTGTTTCTCAGTTCCGGGAGCTGCAAGCATTGGATAAAGGTTCTGGCCGATGTGGTTTCTCGTCAGGCTGTCTTCCCGGCTTGCAGACGGCTGCCCCCTTGCTGTGTGCTCACATGGCCTTTCCTCTGTGTGCGTGCACGCGTGTGCGTGCGAGAGACACAGAGAGGAAGTGCGCTCTCTGGTGTCCCTTCTCAATAGGACACTAATCCTATTGGATCAGGACCCAGCCCTCTGGCGCCATTGAACTTTAATTGCTTTCTTAGAGGACCCATCTCCACATACAGTCACACCGGGGCTTGGGGCTTCACCATGTGAACTTTGTAGGGACACAGACCTTTAGTCTCTAACACCGCTGTCCTGATGAAAAGGGGGACGTGGAGCACGGAGACCGACACACAGACAGGGAAGGCTGTGAAGAACTATGGAGAGGAAACGGCCCTCTATGAGCCAGTGAGAGGGGCCTGCGACAGAGCCTTCCTCCCAGCCCTCAGAAGGAACCAACCACGCTGACACCTCGCTTTCACACGTCCAGCCTCCAGAACCGTGCTGCAAACCCCAGTCTGTTACAACAGCCCCAGCAAACGAATACAGCAGAGAACGGTGAGGCTGGGCATGGTCAGTGATTAAGAGTCACGTAGCCAGCAGGTGGCAGGGCGATGATCCAAATCTGGTCCAGTGGAGTGCTCGTGGCTCTCAGGCACGGGTGTGGGGAGCCCTGACTTGCAGCCTCTGCCAGTTAGCGTGGTGTTCACACCCGCCCCAGCTTCCACCACGGCGTCACCGACCAAGGCATTGGGAAGAAACGTGCACAGGCAGCTTTCAGCTCTCCACAGCGGATGCCAGCTCCAGTCCAACCCTGCCCGGCATCTGTGTGGTCTTTCCTAGCCCGTCCTACTAACACATGCTTTTTTTACATGCAAATTTGCACACAAATGCTTTTACATGCATGGCTGGATAGGATGGAAGCTGGGATACAAACTGGGGGATTATTTTCCTATTCCCTCCCCTTACACTGTGTTAAAAGACGAAAGACTTCGGCAGCTCCGACTTAGCAACCCTGTGACTGTGCCAGGTCTTGGACACCTCGCAGCTTCTCTGACATCATTTATTTGAAATGGGGTGGGGGGATGGGGAGATGTTGGTCAAAGGGCACAAAGTTTCAGTAATGCAAGAGGAAAGACATCTGGAGTCCTAGAGCATGCTGGTGATGGTTAGCAATACTGGACCGTGTACCTGAACTTCGCTAAGGGGAGAGATCTTAAATTAAGTCCTCTCAACACACGTGCCCCGTGCTAAGTGGGCAGAGGTGATGCATAAGTTACTTAGTGCGACTGTGGTGGTCATTGCGTGACGCAAACGTATGTCGGAACATCACACGGTACATCTTAAATACATACAGTTTGTATATGTCAAAGGTACTGTAATAAAGTGATTAAAATAAAATAATAAAACAACACAAAGGGGGAAAAGCAGTAACAGTTACGAAGATAATTGAGCCAGATAAGCTCTGCCTCTTGTTTTGGAAGCACTAAATCAATCAGCCATTTAAGCTGTGTCTCTGCGGCATGAAATCTAGTGGGTCCTGTGCCCTTCGGGTTACATCATCGTAAAATACTGCCTCCGTTGTGTCACACAGCGGCACCAACAGGCGTGTCAAACGCTCACAGCAGCAGGAGACCCCAGCTCCCAGGAGAGTGTCCCCCTGCCTGTAAGCCCGCAGGCAGCAAGCTCTTTGGAGGCTGCCAAGGGTCTGGTCTGGACTTGTATATCTTTCTCCTTCCTTTAGCTTCTCTCGGCTTCCCTCAGCGTCTCTCTGGGAAGTCCCTGGCCCTGGAGCACGCCCCCGTTGCCCGCTCGGGCACAACCGCGTCTCTGATGCGTGTCTAGACCGTCTTTTCCGTAGCAGCTATGCCTCCTGCTCGACTGCTTTACAGCAAAGTCACGGTCTTTGTTGCGCTCACCGGGAGACAAATAATCTGGAAGCTGCATGACAAATCCCATCCCATACTCAGGTTAGAGGACCTTGTCAGGCACCTTTGGGGGACCAGGAAGGGTCCCATTTCTCCCTGTCCAGACAGGATTCTTCGAGGTGGCGAGCGGAGAAGCTGAGGGAAAGCCATGTTTGCTGCAGCGGGCTGGCCCAGCGCAGGCCCCTGAATGGCCAAAGCACAGCCCACTCTCGCCTGCAGGCGCCCGGCAAGGATCTCCTCAGGCTTGGCGTGTGCTGAGGAAGAGCAAGAAATGAGCTGATGGTAACATAGTACCAGGCACAACAGAGAAGTTGCTTCGGAAACGCCAGCTGAACGAACGAAGGGGTGAGTGGATGAGCGGATGGATGTCAGGTGCACAGATCAGCAGAGTCATATCCTCGTCAACTTCCCAAAGCAGAGGGAGTACGTGTGTCCGCGCAATAACCCCTTCGAGCCATCGCTGTTGCCAGCACACGACAGGGATGAAAGAACAGAGGACTGGCTGCACCATCTCCTGTCTCACGTTTGCCTCGGTGCAGACACAGGAAAAGAACAGCCAAGGCCGAATGTCCCCAGTTCGCTGTGGAGGGTGACGCGGAAGTCGGCGCAGCTGACGGCTTTGGTTCCCAGCGTGGGGCTATTTCAGAGCCGTGCACAGCCTACCTAAGACCCCTGGTGGAGCATCTCGGATGCATGGTGGTAAATTCCGATCTAGGGCAGGGACTTTATTTTCACATAACCGAGCGATACAGCGTTCCATTTTATAGGGAAGGACTCAACGTGCAGGCTGGAGGTTTATGGAGTTCTAGTGCCTCTGTCCTCACGTAACTTCTCGGTCTGTATCAAACACTCTTAAAAATGAAGTTTTATGATTGTCGTTACCGTAATAACTGGAACCAGAGCACTTAAATTTTTCCTGAGATTAACACTTAGGGAGATGATCCTAACGGATGCAGGAAAATTTAGATGAATGTGTTGAGTGAACTGGTTTTTTCTATGAGGGCAGACAGCACACTCACCAGCTACAGCTGACATCGGTGACAAGTGCGTGCTAACGGAACCACGGATACTCGTGTAATTCATATAGTATAGTTCATGTAACTCATACATCTTCATGTAACAGATGTGCAACTAGAAGATTTATATAGTCAATAGTATATATACAAAATACTACTTGTAACAAAGGAATCTTGAAATCTTTAGTAAACTTACTATTCAAAGGCATTCTACACATTTTTAAAGTGAACGACTGGTATTTTGAAAGGAGACGATGATTTTCTAATTTTTTTTAAAGATTTTATTTATTTATTTGACAGAAAGACAGCCAGCAAGAGAGGGAACACAAGCAGGGGGAGTGGGAGAGGAAGCAGCAGGCTCCCAGCGGAGGAGCCTGATGTGGGGCTCGATCCGAGAACGCCGGGATCACGCCCTAGCCGAAGACAGACACTTAAGAACTGTGCCACCCAGGCGCCCCAGTGATTTTCTAATTTATCTGCTTTCGTTCATCCAGGAAATGATGTATGCGTGAATCCTATTACTTTATAGGTTTTGGTCTGCACGGCAGCCTTGCATGTGTTTATCTATTTTTAGAAACTTCACCTGAAAATGGGGTTGCTGCATTTGGCAGTAGGTTTTTCTTTGGTCCAACAATTTGGCTACCCGTAAGAATTGTTCATTGGACCTAAGAGAACCTCAACTTCTTCACTTACTTTTATTCTCTAAGGAGTTAGAATCCCTGATTAAATCAGTTAAAGCTCCTTACTGAGCCTACGTGGGTTTCCTCGGACAGCCATACCAAAGTACCATGGTCTGCATGGCCAGAACATCGTCTCCCAGGTCTGGAGGTCCTGGGAGCTGGAAATCCAAGCTCAAGGTGCCAGCAGGGCTATGCTCCCTCTGAAGGCCCTCGGGCAGCTCCTGGTGGTTGGCAGGAGAGCTCCAGAGGTCTTGGGCTTGTGGCTGTAATGTCCAGTCCTCCCCATTCACATGCGCCCTCCTCCCTCCCTCGCCGCGTGTGTATGCATTCTTCGGTGCAATTAGAAACTTCTTAACAATCTCCAGTTACTATCTGTTATCAACCACTGCTGACATTCAACTGGTTTCCACCTCCAGCCTCGACGAGAACACAGTTCCCAATTCACTCTCAAACTCTCAAAAGTGAGAATTTTTCTGACTCCTCTACGAGTTTTTCACCAAAAGTCTTTATAAGCGGTTGCCCTGTGGCCTTTGACGCTCACAAAGGCCAGACTCCTCGGAATCCCTCTCTGCTTGGCAACTTCCCCAGCCACGAGGTAGAACACAAGACAAACGAAGTGGTGGCCCAGGAGTGTCCTGGTGGTTATACCAGCCTCATTCTAACAAGTGAGATGCTGGCTTTCCTGCCGTCCTGCTCTCTCATTCCTCAAAACTCCACCTCCTTCCTATGCAATATGTTGGATTTCTGTTTTTTAATTGGCATCCCCAATATCTGATTGCATTAAAATAAGAGCTGTGTGGTATTGCCTGGGACTTAGAGTTCTTAGGACAAGAATGTATTGATCTGAGCCTTAAAGGCTGCAAGGAATAGACATGCAGATGCCACCAGAAAGGGCCCTTGGAAGGTCAGCTGCGGGACACACAGGGTCTCTTGGTTTCTGAGACGGGGGAACGCAGCCAGATGCAGGTAGAAGGGGTGCAGAGGTTCCCCACAACCCAGAACACAGCCTCTCACTGCTTCTCAGGGTTCACCCTCATTTCATATGACTCCAGAAAGAGGATTCGATGTGGTTGTTTGCCATCACCCAATATGGTAGACCGGTATCAGGTGGAAACTCACACCAAGTCCAGTGGAACTCAACTGGCCTTCTTCCAGGTCTGTGCTCTAGTATGTGGGAGGTCTTCTATGTTTCCCCCCCATGCACACAGTACAACCCATAACAGTGTTGTTGGGGGAACCACGTTGCCATCACCATTCTTAAAATGCAACAGGCATCTCCAGGTTCTGAGACTTTTCCAGAAGTCTTTAGGAAAGAGAGTAACTCCTCCTGTCTGCCGCTGACCATGTTGCAGGGTGCTGACCTATCTTATCCGATAAGTGAAGTGTTTGACGTATATTGACAAACGTTCTGCAGGTTTGTTCTCATGGTTTCCATAATCCTTTTGCAAATCCGACCCTCGCAGACATGTTGGCCCTTCCTTCCCCTCCCACGTTGTACCACAAAACTTCATACTCCTGGGTTTTATTTTTCGCATGCTAACCCTGTTAGTTTCTATTCCCTCATGCTGCAGATTAATACACAGACACCGGAAAGGAGGAATGCATCAAGATCATGCAGTTGTGAATAACCATTAGGGCAGCACGTTTTCTGTGCGAAGGCTCATTCCTATTCATCCTCGGAGCAGCGGCCACGGTACGAACGAGGGACATCACACTACTAGTGCTTTCCAACTTGAGTCAAACGCCTGTGGTTGGGGAAACATTCAAGTTAGATCGGATGGACTTTCATGTTTCCAACAGGGTCAAGGCTTCTGTGATCAGACTCCAGAGAAATGAACTAGGAAATGCTTCTGACATCATAACGGGCAGAGGACCCCAGGGCTGTGATCTCTCCCGTTAGATGCGGTTTTTCCATGTGGAAAGAAAGCAGTCACCCAGATTGGTCGGCAGCCAGTGGGAACCATCCCCACAGCACAGTAGACGTCACACGTGGAAAATCGGCCTGCATCACTCTGTCCAGTCCCAGGAAGGGCATTCTTGAATGAATGGCTCGGCGGGCTGGAACCTTGGAGCAATGGGCTTCCACCCTGTCCCGAGGGAGGCTTGCAATTTAATGACGACCCACAACTGTAAATTTCCTTTGGTTCATTTGCTTGTTTACAATAGGGAAGAGGGTTTTTTTGTTTTTTTTGTTGTTGTTGTTGTTTTTTTAATGGAAAACCAAGCCAAAAGGGAAAATACTTTTTTTTTTTTTAGCCTAAAGATGATAGTTTCCCATTCATAGAAAAACATACTAGCTTAACATTTGCATTGATGTCCTTGGACTTTCAATGAGTCCTACTGTCTTCAGGCAATAAGAGCAAATATTTATCAATCACTTGTTATGTGTCAGCCATAATGCAGACCTTCACCTGATCCCCCCAACAATCCAGTGAGGAAGGAACTGCTACCTTTTCCCCATGCTGCAAATGAGGGGACCCAAACTCAGAGAGACTGGTATCCAGAGCCAACCAGTAGCGACCGGAAGCCCACGCTCGTATGACCACAGGGCATGGGAGAGAACGTCCACACTTCATAGACCTCCTGCCTGTGCCAGATTCACTCAAGCTGGAAACAAGCATGTTTTAATAGTAACCCTAAGAATTATGAATTGTTGCAGGTTATACAGGGGCCCCCAACCCTGTTTTAATAACATTCTGTAGCGTTTTCCTTCCGAAGACCTTCTTCAGACCTCGCCATGTGCTTTCGGGGACATGATTCTCCACTGCTCTGCGAAAACACAGGGGTGACTGGACAGGGAATGGCTGAGACTTGTTTCCTCTGAGTCTCTGGCCTCTGAAATCCCTGTCCACCCCAGGACTCCAAGGCCAGGCTCTCTGTGATTCCCCTCTTTGCAGCTCTTGCAAACTGTCCCTTTGCTTTAGATTTCCGGCCCATATCTTTCCCCTGGCGTCCAGAGAGAAAGCAGAACTATCTATTTCTAGGTATTTTGCACAGAATGAAAACCTGCCCATCCCCCATGTGTCCGCGGACCTCAACCAGTTGTCCCCGCGAGGACCAGGCTCCCACTGAGAGATGAAAGCCCTGTGCCACCCAAAAGGCAACCCTTGTAACCCCAGTGGGAGAGCTGGGGCCAGGGGACTGGGGTGCGAGATGGAGGACATGGGTGGCTGGGGCCAGAAGTGTGGGGTGGGTATACACAAGCCAACTGCTGTTACCGCTGCTGTGTACCGTGGGGGCCATTCCCGCCTCCACATCACCTGTGTCGGAATCACCCGGCAGGTGTTTGAGACAGCGAGGTTCTGCGATCCTCTCAGACCCACTGACGCAGCATCTGCAGGATGGACCTGGGAGATTCAGTGACCGGACGGTCAGGGACACTAACTCCGTCCTGTCCCCACAATGGGCAGAGAGCAGAGCTGGTGGAAAACTCCGCGTCTGTTCTAGCAGCAGCTGGGAGGCAGGAGGGGAACGGGAGGGATGCAGAATGGCACACACCCTGCAGGTCAAGCCAGGGCCTCCCACCCACAGCTTCTCCTTAAAGCGGGGCCCGAAGCAGAATGGCAGTCCTGGGCCCATGGGGTCTACAGTGCTGCCCCCACCCGAGTGCGGGGCTGACCTGGACCAGGTGGCGTTAGCGCGATGCCAGCAGCCCACATCGGCGTGGGGTTGTAGCTGCTTTTGTTTTGCTTTGTGCATTTTGGGATTGAAACTCGTGGCTGAAGGACAGGGATCAACACCTACTTTCTATTCCCAGCTCTGCCTCGGCCTCAAGCCGCAGAGAGCCCAATGCCAAAGGGGCACCTCTCGCGCTCCATCAGGTGGGGACGCCACCCCCGAGGTGTGTGACCCCAGCCTGGAGAGGGCTGCAGGAGAGAGCGAGAAGGGATGTCAAATCTAGAAGCGATTTTCAGCAGGAACAAGGGGAAAAGCGCCAAATACATATGCACTGAATCTGGAGGCCAGTCTGGGACACAGTCTGGAGCCAAAATAATGGTCACAGAAGCGGGAACGCTCTCCGTGAAGATCAGCACGGGTCTAGCCACCCCCGCCCCACCCTGCAAAGTGCAGGAGAGCTGAGAACCGGGCGCCCCCAGCCCAGGCCCTGGGAACCCGCTGCTGTCTGTGCCAGGGCTGCGTCGGCTTGTTTTTCTGGGGGCCTGGCCTCTGGGGCATTGCGTCCCCCACAGGAAACCTGGGCTGTTTATGCCTCTGGGGCCACGGGAGGGGCTTTTCCCCGCCGGCACCGTGTTTACAAGGCTGGTTGTAAACCCTTCAGAGCCGGCAGGCGGGGCCCTGGCCGGGCAGAATCCGGCCACGGATTTCATGCTCCTGGTGCACCGCGTCCTTCTGGGCACAACGCTGTGACTTTCCACCCGGGCTGGCGCAGCGGTGGCGGCAGAAGCAAGCTGGCCCGGAGGCTGTGAGTCCCGCATCCTCCCCGGCCGCGCCTGCAGGAGGCCCGCGGGCCCAGGGAAAGCAGGAAGGTCTGGGGAGCAGTATAAAGAAACAAGGTTCAGCTACCGTGAACTTGATTTTGGTCCCCTTTGATAATGGTCTCCTTATCTAATAAAGGATGGAGGCTGTTCCTCGCCCCCTGAAGTATCACCAGTTTGTTCTCCGCTGCCTCTGAAGTTGAACGAGCCGACAAGTAGCCCCCAAAGTTTCGATCACGTGCCTCCGGGGTTGCTTCAGGCCGATGGGGTGGCGGATCCGGGCATCCCGGCCGCTCAGTCACTCCCCTCCTGCCAGGGGCCGGGCTCTGCCCTGTGCCGCCTGCAGAGCCAAAACCCCGCTCCCGTCCATGAGTCCCACCTCACGGGAGAGCAAGCAGCTTGTGTTAGAACAAAATGCCTCAGACCGGAGGCCACAGTGGCACGCATGCGTCTCTCTCCAGTTCTGGAGCCTGGGAGTCTCGAGGTCAACGTGCCACAGATCCCCCGTCTAGGGAAGGCCAGCATCCTGGTTCACACACTGTCTTCTTGCTGCGTCCTCACAGTGTGGAGAGAGCCAGCTCTGGTCTCCTCCTCTTCCTATCAGGATGCTAATTCCATCACTTGAGCCCTGTCCTCATGACGTCTTCTAACCACTCACCTTCCAAGGGCCCCGCCTCCAAATACCATCACACTGGGGGCTAGGGCTTTAACAGTAATTTTAGGGGGACACATTCAGTCCATAGCAACCTGGTCATGGGTTGTTTAACAAACAGTGATCCCGTTAAGGAGGGGGATCAGCTCAGCCTGGGGAAGACAAACCCCTGAGCTGGGTTTTGAGACATGTGTAGGAGTTTGTGAAGGAGGAAGTACATTACAGACCATGGGAAAGGGGATCCCACCCAAGGGTTTAGTAGTAGCAATTATTCTTAATTGTTCAGAGTAGAACAACAAACAAATCCATCCCATAAATCACTCCTCTGCAAAGCACTGAACTCACTCAAAAGGGAGTTCCTCAGTGAACAACGCTGAGAAGTGAGTCCTTACAGACTCTCGAGCCACCATTCTGCTCTAATGGACCTTCAGAGATCTCCAGACGGGTGGACAAGTATTGAGTTGAATGTCAACACTACGAGGTATATAGGTCTCAGCTATTTTAGGATGGCAGGGAGATTTAAAAGTCTCAAGTCAGCTCTGTCGGGCACAGGCTCCGTGCATACGTGGTCTGCCTGCAGTGGTGTCCTGAACTGGGAGTCAAATACAGGTGTGGAGGGAGCACGGCCGGGGACACGGAGACAGGCAGGCCAGTCCTGCGGGGGCCCCAGCAGTGTTCAGAGATGACGGGGAAGTCACGGGGAAAGACGTCGCTTGTCTGATGGAGCACATACATTCAGGCGTGAGTCCTACCACAGACCAGGTGGCTTCAACAGCAGGAATGTGTTTCCTCCCAGTCCTGGAGGCTGGAGGTCCAGGGTCAAGGTGTTGAATCTCAGAGGTCACTCTCCTAGACATGTATATGCCACCTTCTTGCTGTGTCCTTGCTGTGTCCCACCGCCCCCCCCCCCACAGTGCACACGTGTCCCTGGGCTCTCTTCCAATTCTTATAAGGACATCCGTCAGACAGGATCAAGGCCCAACCCTGATGACCTCATTTTACTTCTGTCACCTCCTTTAAGACCCTATCTCCAAATACGGTCTCATTCTGAGGTCCTGGGGGTTAAGACTTCAATACATGACTTCAGGAGGACACAGTTCCCTAACAATCCCCACGATTCCAGCACCAAGCACAAGCACCCAGCAGGCTGGTGGGGGAAGGGCTGACATGTACTGATTCACTCAACCAAAGCACCTTTTCGCTTCCACTGGACTCCCCTAGGAGCTGGAAAATTGGGCTAACCTGTCAACAGTGGCTTCACAGAGACCCCACACGAATAGACACTTTCAGAGCGGGAAGATCTGTGAATTTGGTGGGCTGGGCTGCGAATTTGGGCGGGTCTGAGTGCCAGGGAAGGAGGTGGTCAGGAGCGCCTCTGCACACAGCTCCTTCCCGGAGAAATGCCTGCCTCGCGTCCCACCGGCTGTTCATCCCCTGGGTTTCACCTTGACCGTGCACACAGAACGAGACTGCCCAGTGGACAGACGCCCCAACTGGAGCGGACACAGATGGACTCACTGTGCACCCCGAATCAGTCTTTGCCCCTGGGGTCACCTGTGGCAGATACAGACAGAGCCGGCTGTTCGCTCGTTGTCCACACTTGCTTTCCTCATCATACACGCACCCCCCACCGCGGGAGCCTCCCTGAAGAAGCCGAAGCAACAGCAAGTGGAGCAGCCCTGGAGGAGAATGGGAACGGCACGGCCTGTCCTTCCTGGGTTCTGGCTGAGCTGGGACAATGAGGTCATGCTTGTCCCAGTCACAGCTCCCCCGAAGGAAGACACTTGGTAAACAGGAAGAACAAGTGGAAAGCAGAATGAACCGGCACCAGGAAGAATCCGCGGCTCCTTGGGGCCAGTTTCGGTCCTGCCCGGCAGGTCTGCTCTGCAGAAAGAAGAAGGCCAGCCTGTGTTTCTCCACCGGTTACGTGTGGGTGCTGCAGCAGGCCACCGAGCCACACTTCCTCCGTGGGCAGAGCCCCAGCCCACCTGTCCAGACAGCTTCTCCGTTCAGTGCTGGTTGCCTTTACAGCCGCAGGAGAGCTTGCGGGTTAACTGACCTGTGCGTTCAGCATAGATGCAGGAGGTGACCCAGGGCGGGGCTGCCTTACAGCCTGAACCAAGGTGGGCGCAGATCGGCCTCTCCACACGTCCAGGCGGTGGCTCTTCTCCAGGGCGCCTCAGAAGCCCTGGGGAGCGTGGGGAAAACCCTGGTTGTGGGGTCAGACCAGCAGGTGTGGCCCGGCCCCACAGCGAACTCCTGCAGTGACTTTCCCACGTTACTCCCCTGTGCAGGTCTATTCATCCCAGAGGTGAGGCTAGGATGCCCTTCTGTCCCCTTGGGGTCCCACGAGAAACGAGCAGGCGAGTGCCCACAAGTGCTAGCCCCGGCCTGGGCACATGCCAGGCACGATCTAACGTCCTTTCCTTCTCTTTTCTCTGCCCCGTTCTCCCCGCGGCCACACGCCTGCCGGCTGTCACTGTCACGGGCATGTTCTCTCCACGCCGAGACCCCCAGCCTTTCTTCACGTGTGCTCCCGGCCCGAAACGGCCCTCCCGCTCTGCTCTCCGCCTGCTGAGACTCTGCAGGACAGCACACGCGCAGTCACCGGGCGGCGGCTCCTCCAGCGGCCGCTTCGTAGCGTCGGGGGCGCCCTGGGCCGCCTCTGGGCCGAGTGGCCTCGGCTGCACGGCGTGAACCACCGCGCCTGCTTCGTAAGGCCGCGTGGATGAAGCAAACACGCGCACCGCCGGCCGCGCGATGGGCACTCGGGGGACGTGACCGTCGCTGGTGGCGGGACTCCTCAGCTTCAGCTCACGCTCCACGTGCTCTGCAAGGCCGGCTTCTTCCCGGGAAATGAGGGGCTATTACATGCAGCTGGACACTCCCCAGGTCTCGGGGCGCGCGCTTGGCGGGTCGCGCGTCCCCCGCTGAGCGGTGCGCAGAGATGGTGGCCGTGCTTTGGAAATGGGAGGCCGTTGCTAGTCTGGCTCAGGACACACAAGGTCCACGGTAGCCCTGAGCGCCTGGGCTGTCCCGCCAGCCCCACGGGACCATGCAGATGGCGCGTCTTCCAGGAGCAGCCCTGGAACCGTCGCCATCCTTTTGAGCGGTGAGGGCACATCAGTGCTGGTCCTCCTGCGTTCCAGGAAGATGCCAGACATTGACCTTCAAGCTGACAGGAGTGTGGCCGAGGCTGTCCCTCAGGGAGGACACAGGCGAGGTCCCAAGCTTCAGATGTAAAGGGAGAAGTATGACGTGGTGCTGTCCCTGTGCCTTCCCCGCACATGTAATCGAACACCCATGTAAGCCTTGAGGGCCAGCCTGGAGGAGGAGGCCAGTCGAGAGGCGGGGAGGGGAGCCGTATCTGTGGCCTA